>NW_028123988.1:0-1200000 GCF_965194805.1 Balaenoptera borealis
GGTTCAGGGCACTGCAATTCACAAACCTGCAGAGTTATAAATGATAACTCTCGTCCACAAATATATTGAGGGAAGGCAAAGAAGAGGATTTGAAATCAAGGCAGAATTGCAGGAAACAGATTTCAGGAGGTAGATACGATTCGCCTTTAAAGCACATGAAAAGCGGCAAAACGTTGACAATGATGCCCTTGGCCAAAAAGGGCGTATGCGTTTTTTCCTGAGTATATTCAGGAAAAAACGCATACGCCCTTTTTGGCCAACCAAGCAACCTGGAAAGGCAAATCAGCGCTACAAAGAAGTCTCGCTTCCCATCGGTCAAAAGGGCCATGCTGAAAAAAGTGTCAAAACCAGAAATGCAGGACAGGCCATGGAGAAATGGGAGCCTTGCTACACTGATGGGCGGGATGTAAATTGCCAAGAGCCACTCTGGAGAAGTGTCCGGTGAGTCCTGAAACATCTGAAAAACACAGCTTAGAGAGCATAGGGCACTTCCACTCATGGGGGTATAAATTGGGAAAATTAAAAATCAGCAAGACACAAGCACCTCAAAGTTTAGGGCTGCTCTGTTGACCAGGACCTCCACTTCATTCCACCTTAAATATCCCAGGAAAGAGAAAAATGGATAAAGAAGTTGTGGTCCATATGTACAATGGAATATCACTCAGCCATGAAATCAATGTCGTAAGGTTAGTAGCAGCATGATGAGTGGATTTAGGTACAACGATTCTAAGTGAAATAAGTCACACAGAAAAGGACACTTCTCATAAGGTATCACTGATAGAGGGAATGTAAAAACCGTTACACTTGAACTGAATTACAAAACAGAACAGAGTCACACATGCAGAAAACACACTATGGCTGCTTAACGGGAAAGGTGAGGTGGGGTGATACATAAAACAAGGGTATCAAATTAGCTCAGATACCGTTCCATAAACCCAATATGTAATAGACAAGACCTACTCCTTGCTCAGAGAACTGGACTCAACACGCCCTATTCACCGCACAAGAATATATCTGACTAATAATAATCGTAAAACCTATGTATTGATATCTCTCTGTTAGTGTGTCAAGTGGGTGTAAAGCGGCATAAACACAGCAGTGAAAAGCAGCTAAACCCCATTATAAAAATAAATTACTTTGAAACACCCATGAAACAAAGACAGTGAAAGAGAGAGAAATTCTTACACAATGCGTTCAGGGGCTGTGATGCAACCTGGATTGACCATATCTAGACGCACAGCTGGATGAGACATAAGGGTGGACACTCTTGGGGCTGAGAGGTTTGGTGAGGTTGGGTGAGCAAACGCAGACCCTTTAAAGTAATACTGCGTGGTACCCATCGCATTGGTCCCAAATCTCCAGGTTCAAGGGTATCTTCCTACATCAAAAACATGCATGAGAAACCCAGAAGATGGTACACTGTGTGATGGGGAAAGGTTTCTAAAACGCACCTCATTTCTCATCTCCTTGTGCCCGGGTTCGCCATTCCAGCCACTTTACTAGCAAGCTCCCTACTTGGAGCATCAGCACCTTTAACCTCCTGTTCCATACAGGTTGTAATTTGTCCTGAGGATAAACGAGAAGACATGGAACCAACGAGAGACTAGCTCTTGGTGTTGGGACAGGCACAGGTCACTCTATTTTCCCATCAGAAAGAAGAATTAACCACAGGCTCAGCCTGCCCCCCGGAACCAGAACAGGGCCTGAAGCCATTCTGCGATTTTGCGGCCAGCTCCCATAAAAACGAGTTGTAAAATGGAGGTTCAGGGCACTGCAATTCACAAACCTGCAGAGTTATAAATGATAACTCTCGTCCACAAATATATTGAGGGAAGGCAAAGAAGAGGATTTGAAATCAAGGCAGAATTGCAGGAAACAGATTTCAGGAGGTAGATACGAATCGCCTTTAAAGCACATGAAAAGCGGCAAAACGTTGACAATGATGCCCTTGGCCAAAAAGGGCGTATGCGTTTTTTCCTGAATATATTCAGGAAAAAACGCATACGCCCTTTTTGGCCAACCAAGCAACCTGGAAAGGCAAATCAGCGCTACAAAGAAGTCTCGCTTCCCATCGGTCAAAAGGGCCATGCTGAAAAAAGTGTCAAAACCAGAAATGCAGGACAGGCCATGGAGAAATGGGAGCCTTGCTACACTGATGGGCGGGATGTAAATTGCCAAGAGCCACTCTGGAGAAGTGTCCGGTGAGTCCTGAAACATCTGAAAAACACAGCTTAGAGAGCATAGGGCACTTCCACTCATGGGGGTATAAATTGGGAAAATTAAAAATCAGCAAGACACAAGCACCCCAAAGTTGAGGGCTGCTCTGTTGACCAGGACCTCCACTTCATTCCACCTTAAATATCCCAGGAAAGAGAAAAATGGATAAAGAAGTTGTGGTCCTTATGTACAATGGAATATCACTCAGCCATGAAATCAATGTCGTAAGGTTAGTAGCAGCATGATGAGTGGATTTAGGTACGATGATTCTAAGTGAAATAAGTCACACAGAAAAGGACACTTCTCATAAGGTATCACTGATAGAGGGAATGTAAAAACCGTTACACTTGAACTGAATTACAAAACAGAACAGAGTCACACATGCAGAAAACACACTATGGCTGCTTAACGGGAAAGGTGAGGTGGGGTGATACATAAAACAAGGGTATCAAATTAGCTCAGATACCATTCCATAAACCCAATATGTAATAGACAAGACCTACTCCTTGCTCAGAGAACTGGACTCAACACGCCCTATTCACCGCACAAGAATATATCTGACTAATAATAATCGTAAAACCTATGTATTGATATCTCTCTGTTAGTGTGTCAAGTGGGTGTAAAGCGGCATAAACACAGCAGTGAAAAGCAGCTAAACCCCATTATAAAAATAAATTACTTTGAAACACCCATGAAACAAAGACAGTGAAAGAGAGAGAAATTCTTACACAATGCGTTCAGGGGCTGTGATGCAACCTGGATTGACCATATCTAGACGCACAGCTGGATGAGACATAAGGGTGGACACTCTTGGGGCTGAGAGGTTTGGTGAGGTTGGGTGAGCAAACGCAGACCCTTTAAAGTAATACTGCGTGGTACCCATCGCATGGGTCCCAAATCTCCAGGTTCAAGGGCATCTTCCTACATCAAAAACATGCATGAGAAACCCAGAAGATGGTACACCGTGTGATGGGGAAAGGTTTCTAAAACGCACCTCATTTCTCATCTCCTTGTGCCCGGGTTCGCCATTCCAGCCGCTTTACTAGCAAGCTCCCTACTTGGAGCATCAGCACCTTTAACCTCCTGTTCCATACAGGTTGTAATTTGTCCTGAGGATAAACGAGAAGACGTGGAACCAACGAGAGACTAGCTCTTGGTGTTGGGACAGGCACAGGTCACTCTATTTTCCCATCAGAAAGAAGAATTAACCACAGGCTCAGCCTGCCCCCCGGAACCAGAACAGGGCCTGAAGCCATTCTGCGATTTTGCGGCCAGCTCCCATAAAAACGAGTTGTAAAATGGAGGTTCAGGGCACTGCAATTCACAAACCTGCAGAGTTATAAATGATAACTCTCGTCCACAAATATATTGAGGGAAGGCAAAGAAGAGGATTTGAAATCAAGGCAGAATTGCAGGAAACAGATTTCAGGAGGTAGATACGAATCGCCTTTAAAGCACATGAAAAGCGGCAAAACGTTGACAATGATGCCCTTGGCCAAAAAGGGCGTATGCGTTTTTTCCTGAATATATTCAGGAAAAAACGCATACGCCCTTTTTGGCCAACCAAGCAACCTGGAAAGGCAAATCAGCGCTACAAAGAAGTCTCGCTTCCCATCGGTCAAAAGGGCCATGCTGAAAAAAGTGTCAAAACCAGAAATGCAGGACAGGCCATGGAGAAATGGGAGCCTTGCTACACTGATGGGCGGGATGTAAATTGCCAAGAGCCACTCTGGAGAAGTGTCCGGTGAGTCCTGAAACATCTGAAAAACACAGCTTAGAGAGCATAGGGCACTTCCACTCATGGGGGTATAAATTGGGAAAATTAAAAATCAGCAAGACACAAGCACCCCAAAGTTTAGGGCTGCTCTGTTGACCAGGACCTCCACTTCATTCCACCTTAAATATCCCAGGAAAGAGAAAAATGGATAAAGAAGTTGTGGTCCTTATGTACAATGGAATATCACTCAGCCAGGAAATCAATGTCGTAAGGTTAGTAGCAGCATGATGAGTGGATTTAGGTACGACGATTCTAAGTGAAATAAGTCACACAGAAAAGGACACTTCTCATAAGGTATCACTGATAGAGGGAATGTAAAAACCATTACACTTGAACTGAATTACAAAACAGAACAGAGTCACACATGCAGAAAACACACTATGGCTGCTTAACGGGAAAGGTGAGGTGGGGTGATACATAAAACAAGGGTATCAAATTAGCTCAGATACCGTTCCATAAACCCAATATGTAATAGACAAGACCTACTCCTTGCTCAGAGAACTGGACTCAACACGCCCTATTCACTGCACAAGAATATATCTGACTAATAATAATCGTAAAACCTATGTATTGATATCTCTCTGTTAGTGTGTCAAGTGGGTGTAAAGCAGCATAAACAGAGCAGTGAAAAGCAGCTAAACCCCATTATAAAAATAAATTACTTTGAAACAACCATGAAACAAAGACAGTGAAAGAGAGAGTAATTCTTACACAATGCGTTCAGGGGCTGTGATGCAACCTGGATTGACCATATCTAGACGCACAGCTGGATGAGACATAAGGGTGGACACTCTTGGGGCTGAGAGGTTTGGTGAGGTTGGGTGAGCAAACGCAGACCCTTTAAAGTAATACTGCGTGGTACCCATCGCATGAGTCCCAAATCTCCAGGTTCAAGGGCATCTTCCTACATCAAAAACATGCATGAGAAACCCAGAAGTTGGTACACCGTGTGATGGGGAAAGGTTTCTAAAACGCACCTCATTTCTCATCTCCTTGTGCCCGGGTTCGCCATTCCAGCCGCTTTACTAGCAAGCTCCCTACTTGGAGCATCAGCACCTTTAACCTCCTGTTCCGTACAGGTTGCAATTTGTCCTGAGGATAAACGGGAAGACGTGGAACCAACGAGAGACTAGCTCTTGGTGTTGGGACAGGCACAGGTCACTCTATTTTCCCATCAGAAAGAAGAATTAACCACAGGCTCAGCCTGCCCCCCGGAACCAGAACAGGGCCTGAAGCCATTCTGCGATTTTGCGGCCAGCTCCCATAAAAACGAGTTGTAAAATGGAGGTTCAGGGCACTGCAATTCACAAACCTGCAGAGTTATAAATGATAACTCTCGTCCACAAATATATTGAGGGAAGGCAAAGAAGAGGATTTGAAATCAAGGCAGAATTGCAGGAAACAGATTTCAGGAGGTAGATACGAATCGCCTTTAAAGCACATGAAAAGCGGCAAAACGTTGACAATGATGCCCTTGGCCAAAAAGGGCGTATGCGTTTTTTCCTGAATATATTCAGGAAAAAACGCATACGCCCTTTTTGGCCAACCAAGCAACCTGGAAAGGCAAATCAGCGCTACAAAGAAGTCTCGCTTCCCATCGGTCAAAAGGGCCATGCTGAAAAAAGTGTCAAAACCAGAAATGCAGGACAGGCCATGGAGAAATGGGAGCCTTGCTACACTGATGGGCGGGATGTAAATTGCCAAGAGCCACTCTGGAGAAGTGTCCGGTGAGTCCTGAAACATCTGAAAAACACAGCTCAGAGAGCATAGGGCACTTCCACTCATGGGGGTATAAATTGGGAAAATTAAAATCAGCAAGACACAAGCACCCAAAAGTTTAGGGCTGCTCTGTTGACCAGGACCTCCACTTCATTCCACCTTAAATATCCCAGGAAAGAGAAAAATGGATAAAGAAGTTGTGGTCCTTATGTACAATGGAATATCACTCAGCCATGAAATCAATGTCGTAAGATTAGTAGCAGCATGATGAGTGGATTTAGGTACGACGATTCTAAGTGAAATAAGTCACACAGAAAAGGACACTTCTCATAAGGTATCACTGATAGAGGGAATGTAAAAACCATTACACTTGAACTGAATTACAAAACAGAACAGAGTCACACATGCAGAAAACACACTATGGCTGCTTAACGGGAAAGGTGAGGTGGGGTGATACATAAAACAAGGGTATCAAATTAGCTCACATACCGTTCCATAAACCCAATATGTAATAGACAAGACCTACTCCTTGCTCAGAGAACTGGACTCAACACGCCCTATTCACCGCACAAGAATATATCTGACTAATAATAATCGTAAAACCTATGTATTGATATCTCTCTGTTAGTGTGTCAAGTGGGTGTAAAGCGGCATAAACACAGCAGTGAAAAGCAGCTAAACCCCATTATAAAAATAAATTACTTTGAAACAACCATGAAACAAAGACAGTGAAAGAGAGAGAAACTCTTACACAATGCGTTCAGGGGCTGTGATGCAACCTGGATTGACCATATCTAGACGCACAGCTGGATGAGACATAAGGGTGGACACTCTTGGGGCTGAGAGGTTTGGTGAGGTTGGGTGAGCAAACGCAGACCCTTTAAAGTAATACTGCGTGGTACCCATCGCATTGGTCCCAAATCTCCAGGTTCAAGGGTATCTTCCTACATCAAAAACATGCATGAGAAACCCAGAAGATGGTACACTGTGTGATGGGGAAAGGTTTCTAAAACGCACCTCATTTCTCATCTCCTTGTGCCCGGGTTCGCCATTCCAGCCACTTTACTAGCAAGCTCCCTACTTGGAGCATCAGCACCTTTAACCTCCTGTTCCATACAGGTTGTAATTTGTCCTGAGGATAAACGAGAAGACATGGAACCAACGAGAGACTAGCTCTTGGTGTTGGGACAGGCACAGGTCACTCTATTTTCCCATCAGAAAGAAGAATTAACCACAGGCTCAGCCTGCCCCCCGGAACCAGAACAGGGCCTGAAGCCATTCTGCGATTTTGCGGCCAGCTCCCATAAAAACGAGTTGTAAAATGGAGGTTCAGGGCACTGCAATTCACAAACCTGCAGAGTTATAAATGATAACTCTCGTCCACAAATATATTGAGGGAAGGCAAAGAAGAGGATTTGAAATCAAGGCAGAATTGCAGGAAACAGATTTCAGGAGGTAGATACGAATCGCCTTTAAAGCACATGAAAAGCGGCAAAACGTTGACAATGATGCCCTTGGCCAAAAAGGGCGTATGCGTTTTTTCCTGAATATATTCAGGAAAAAACGCATACGCCCTTTTTGGCCAACCAAGCAACCTGGAAAGGCAAATCAGCGCTACAAAGAAGTCTCGCTTCCCATCGGTCAAAAGGGCCATGCTGAAAAAAGTGTCAAAACCAGAAATGCAGGACAGGCCATGGAGAAATGGGAGCCTTGCTACACTGATGGGCGGGATGTAAATTGCCAAGAGCCACTCTGGAGAAGTGTCCGGTGAGTCCTGAAACATCTGAAAAACACAGCTTAGAGAGCATAGGGCACTTCCACTCATGGGGGTATAAATTGGGAAAATTAAAAATCAGCAAGACACAAGCACCCCAAAGTTGAGGGCTGCTCTGTTGACCAGGACCTCCACTTCATTCCACCTTAAATATCCCAGGAAAGAGAAAAATGGATAAAGAAGTTGTGGTCCTTATGTACAATGGAATATCACTCAGCCATGAAATCAATGTCGTAAGGTTAGTAGCAGCATGATGAGTGGATTTAGGTACGATGATTCTAAGTGAAATAAGTCACACAGAAAAGGACACTTCTCATAAGGTATCACTGATAGAGGGAATGTAAAAACCGTTACACTTGAACTGAATTACAAAACAGAACAGAGTCACACATGCAGAAAACACACTATGGCTGCTTAACGGGAAAGGTGAGGTGGGGTGATACATAAAACAAGGGTATCAAATTAGCTCAGATACCATTCCATAAACCCAATATGTAATAGACAAGACCTACTCCTTGCTCAGAGAACTGGACTCAACACGCCCTATTCACCGCACAAGAATATATCTGACTAATAATAATCGTAAAACCTATGTATTGATATCTCTCTGTTAGTGTGTCAAGTGGGTGTAAAGCGGCATAAACACAGCAGTGAAAAGCAGCTAAACCCCATTATAAAAATAAATTACTTTGAAACACCCATGAAACAAAGACAGTGAAAGAGAGAGAAATTCTTACACAATGCGTTCAGGGGCTGTGATGCAACCTGGATTGACCATATCTAGACGCACAGCTGGATGAGACATAAGGGTGGACACTCTTGGGGCTGAGAGGTTTGGTGAGGTTGGGTGAGCAAACGCAGACCCTTTAAAGTAATACTGCGTGGTACCCATCGCATGGGTCCCAAATCTCCAGGTTCAAGGGCATCTTCCTACATCAAAAACATGCATGAGAAACCCAGAAGATGGTACACCGTGTGATGGGGAAAGGTTTCTAAAACGCACCTCATTTCTCATCTCCTTGTGCCCGGGTTCGCCATTCCAGCCGCTTTACTAGCAAGCTCCCTACTTGGAGCATCAGCACCTTTAACCTCCTGTTCCGTACAGGTTGCAATTTGTCCTGAGGATAAACGGGAAGACGTGGAACCAACGAGAGACTAGCTCTTGGTGTTGGGACAGGCACAGGTCACTCTATTTTCCCATCAGAAAGAAGAATTAACCACAGGCTCAGCCTGCCCCCCGGAACCAGAACAGGGCCTGAAGCCATTCTGCGATTTTGCGGCCAGCTCCCATAAAAACGAGTTGTAGAATGGAGGTTCAGGGCACTGCAATTCACAAACCTGCAGAGTTATAAATGATAACTCTCGTCCACAAATATATTGAGGGAAGGCAAAGAAGAGGATTTGAAATCAAGGCAGAATTGCAGGAAACAGATTTCAGGAGGTAGATACGAATCGCCTTTAAAGCACATGAAAAGCGGCAAAACGTTGACAATGATGCCCTTGGCCAAAAAGGGCGTATGCGTTTTTTCCTGAATATATTCAGGAAAAAACGCATACGCCCTTTTTGGCCAACCAAGCAACCTGGAAAGGCAAATCAGCGCTACAAAGAAGTCTCGCTTCCCATCGGTCAAAAGGGCCATGCTGAAAAAAGTGTCCAAACCAGAAATGCAGGACAGGCCATGGAGAAATGGGAGCCTTGCTACACTGATGGGCGGGATGTAAATTGCCAAGAGCCACTCTGGAGAAGTGTCCGGTGAGTCCTGAAACATCTGAAAAACACAGCGTAGAGAGCATAGGGCACTTCCACTCATGGGGGTATAAATTGGGAAAATTAAAAATCAGCAAGACACAAGCACCCCAAAGTTTAGGGCTGCTCTGTTGACCAGGACCTCCACTTCATTCCACCTTAAATATCCCAGGAAAGAGAAAAATGGATAAAGAAGTTGTGGTCCTTATGTACAATGGAATATCACTCAGCCAGGAAATCAATGTCGTAAGGTTAGTAGCAGCATGATGAGTGGATTTAGGTACGACGATTCTAAGTGAAATAAGTCACACAGAAAAGGACACTTCTCATAAGGTATCACTGATAGAGGGAATGTAAAAACCGTTACACTTGAACTGAATTACAAAACAGAACAGAGTCACACATGCAGAAAACACACTATGGCTGCTTAACGGGAAAGGTGAGGTGGGGTGATACATAAAACAAGGGTATCAAATTAGCTCAGATACCGTTCCATAAACCCAATATGTAATAGACAAGACCTACTCCTTGCTCAGAGAACTGGACTCAACACGCCCTATTCACCGCACAAGAATATATCTGACTAATAATAATCGTAAAACCTATGTATTGATATCTCTCTGTTAGTGTGTCAAGTGGGTGTAAAGCGGCATAAACACAGCAGTGAAAAGCAGCTAAACCCCATTATAAAAATAAATTACTTTGAAACACCCATGAAACAAAGACAGTGAAAGAGAGAGAAATTCTTACACAATGCGTTCAGGGGCTGTGATGCAACCTGGATTGACCATATCTAGACCCACAGCTGGATGAGACATAAGGGTGGACACTCTTGGGGCTGAGAGGTTTGGTGAGGTTGGGTGAGCAAACGCAGACCCTTTAAAGTAATACTGCGTGGTACCCATCGCATGGGTCCCAAATCTCCAGGTTCAAGGGCATCTTCCTACATCAAAAACATGCATGAGAAACCCAGAAGATGGTACACTGTGTGATGGGGAAAGGTTTCTAAAACGCACCTCATTTCTCATCTCCTTGTGCCCGGGTTCGCCATTCCAGCCACTTTACTAGCAAGCTCCCTACTTGGAGCATCAGCACCTTTAACCTCCAGTTCCATACAGGTTGTAATTTGTCCTGAGGATAAATGGGAAGACGTGGAACCAACGAGAGACTAGCTCTTGGTGTTGGGACAGGCACAGGTCACTCTATTTTCCCATCAGGAAGAAGAATTAACCACAGGCTCAGCCTGCCCCCCGGAACCAGAACAGGGCCTGAAGCCATTCTGCGATTTTGCGGCCAGCTCCCATAAAAACGAGTTGTAAAATGGAGGTTCAGGGCACTGCAATTCACAAACCTGCAGAGTTATAAATGATAACTCTCGTCCACAAATATATTGAGGGAAGGCAAAGAAGAGGATTTGAAATCAAGGCAGAATTGCAGGAAACAGATTTCAGGAGGTAGATTCGAATCGCCTTTAAAGCACATGAAAAGCGGCAAAACGTTGACAATGATGCCCTTGGCCAAAAAGGGCGTATGCGTTTTTTCCTGAATATATTCAGGAAAAAACGCATACGCCCTTTTTGGCCAACCAAGCAACCTGGAAAGGCAAATCAGCGCTACAAAGAAGTCTCGCTTCCCATCGGTCAAAAGGGCCATGCTGAAAAAAGTGTCAAAACCAGAAATGCAGGACAGGCCATGGAGAAATGGGAGCCTTGCTACACTGATGGGCGGGATGTAAATTGCCAAGAGCCACTCTGGAGAAGTGTCCGGTGAGTCCTGAAACATCTGAAAAACACAGCTTAGAGAGCATAGGGCACTTCCACTCATGGGGGTATAAATTGGGAAAATTAAAAATCAGCAAGACACAAGCACCCCAAAGTTTAGGGCTGCTCTGTTGACCAGGACCTCCACTTCATTCCACCTTAAATATCCCAGGAAAGAGAAAAATGGATAAAGAAGTTGTGGTCCTTATGTACAATGGAATATCACTCAGCCATGAAATCAATGTCGTAAGGTTAGTAGCAGCATGATGAGTGGATTTAGGTACGACGATTCTAAGTGAAATAAGTCACACAGAAAAGGACACTTCTCATAAGGTATCACTGATAGAGGGAATGTAAAAACCGTTACACTTGAACTGAATTACAAAACAGAACAGAGTCACACATGCAGAAAACACACTATGGCTGCTTAATGGGAAAGGTGAGGTGGGGTGATACATAAAACAAGGGTATCAAATTAGCTCAGATACCATTCCATAAACCCAATATTTAATAGACAAGACCTACTCCTTGCTCAGAGAACTGGACTCAACACGCCCTATTCACCGCACAAGAATATATCTGACTAATAATAATCGTAAAACCTATGTATTGATATCTCTCTGTTAGTGTGTCAAGTGGGTGTAAAGCGGCATAAACACAGCAGTGAAAAGCAGCTAAACCCCATTATAAAAATAAATTACTTTGAAACACCCATGAAACAAAGACAGTGAAAGAGAGAGAAATTCTTACACAATGCGTTCAGGGGCTGTGATGCAACCTGGATTGACCATATCTAGACCCACAGCTGCATGAGACATAAGGGTGGACATTCTTGGGGCTGAGAGGTTTGGTGAGGTTGGGTGAGCAAACGCAGACCCTTTAAAGGAATACTGCGTGGTACCCATCGCATGGGTCCCAAATCTCCAGGTTCAAGGGCATCTTCCTACATCAAAAACATGCATGAGAAACCCAGAAGATGGTACACCGTGTGATGGGGAAAGGTTTCTAAAACGCACCTCATTTCTCATCTCCTTGTGCCCGGGTTCGCCATTCCAGCCGCTTTACTAGCAAGCTCCCTACTTGGAGCATCAGCACCTTTAACCTCCTGTTCCGTACAGGTTGCAATTTGTCCTGAGGATAAACGGGAAGACGTGGAACCAACGAGAGACTAGCTCTTGGTGTTGGGACAGGCACAGGTCACTCTATTTTCCCATCAGAAAGAAGAATTAACCACAGGCTCAGCCTGCCCCCCGGAACCAGAACAGGGCCTGAAGCCATTCTGCGATTTTGCGGCCAGCTCCCATAAAAACGAGTTGTAGAATGGAGGTTCAGGGCACTGCAATTCACAAACCTGCAGAGTTATAAATGATAACTCTCGTCCACAAATATATTGAGGGAAGGCAAAGAAGAGGATTTGAAATCAAGGCAGAATTGCAGGAAACAGATTTCAGGAGGTAGATACGAATCGCCTTTAAAGCACATGAAAAGCGGCAAAACGTTGACAATGATGCCCTTGGCCAAAAAGGGCGTATGCGTTTTTTCCTGAATATATTCAGGAAAAAACGCATACGCCCTTTTTGGCCAACCAAGCAACCTGGAAAGGCAAATCAGCGCTACAAAGAAGTCTCGCTTCCCATCGGTCAAAAGGGCCATGCTGAAAAAAGTGTCAAAACCAGAAATGCAGGACAGGCCATGGAGAAATGGGAGCCTTGCTACACTGATGGGCGGGATGTAAATTGCCAAGAGCCACTCTGGAGAAGTGTCCGGTGAGTCCTGAAACATCTGAAAAACACAGCGTAGAGAGCATAGGGCACTTCCACTCATGGGGGTATAAATTGGGAAAATTAAAAATCAGCAAGACACAAGCACCCCAAAGTTTAGGGCTGCTCTGTTGACCAGGACCTCCACTTCATTCCACCTTAAATATCCCAGGAAAGAGAAAAATGGATAAAGAAGTTGTGGTCCTTATGTACAATGGAATATCACTCAGCCAGGAAATCAATGTCGTAAGGTTAGTAGCAGCATGATGAGTGGATTTAGGTACGACGATTCTAAGTGAAATAAGTCACACAGAAAAGGACACTTCTCATAAGGTATCACTGATAGAGGGAATGTAAAAACCGTTACACTTGAACTGAATTACAAAACAGAACAGAGTCACACATGCAGAAAACACACTATGGCTGCTTAACGGGAAAGGTGAGGTGGGGTGATACATAAAACAAGGGTATCAAATTAGCTCAGATACCGTTCCATAAACCCAATATGTAATAGACAAGACCTACTCCTTGCTCAGAGAACTGGACTCAACACGCCCTATTCACCGCACAAGAATATATCTGACTAATAATAATCGTAAAACCTATGTATTGATATCTCTCTGTTAGTGTGTCAAGTGGGTGTAAAGCGGCATAAACACAGCAGTGAAAAGCAGCTAAACCCCATTATAAAAATAAATTACTTTGAAACACCCATGAAACAAAGACAGTGAAAGAGAGAGAAATTCTTACACAATGCGTTCAGGGGCTGTGATGCAACCTGGATTGACCATATCTAGACCCACAGCTGGATGAGACATAAGGGTGGACACTCTTGGGGATGAGAGGTTTGGTGAGGTTGGGTGAGCAAACGCAGACCCTTTAAAGTAATACTGCGTGGTACCCATCGCATGGGTCCCAAATCTCCAGGTTCAAGGGCATCTTCCTACATCAAAAACATGCATGAGAAACCCAGAAGATGGTACACTGTGTGATGGGGAAAGGTTTCTAAAACGCACCTCATTTCTCATCTCCTTGTGCCCGGGTTCGCCATTCCAGCCACTTTACTAGCAAGCTCCCTACTTGGAGCATCAGCACCTTTAACCTCCAGTTCCATACAGGTTGTAATTTGTCCTGAGGATAAATGGGAAGACGTGGAACCAACGAGAGACTAGCTCTTGGTCTTGGGACAGGCACAGGTCACTCTATTTTCCCATCAGGAAGAAGAATTAACCACAGGCTCAGCCTGACCCCGGAACCAGAACAGGGCCTGAAGCCATTCTGCGATTTTGCGGCCAGCTCCCATAAAAACGAGTTGTAAAATGGAGGTTCAGGGCACTGCAATTCACAAACCTGCAGAGTTATAAATGATAACTCTCGTCCACAAATATATTGAGGGAAGGCAAAGAAGAGGATTTGAAATCAAGGCAGAATTGCAGGAAACAGATTTCAGGAGGTAGATTCGAATCGCCTTTAAAGCACATGAAAAGCGGCAAAACGTTGACAATGATGCCCTTGGCCAAAAAGGGCGTATGCGTTTTTTCCTGAATATATTCAGGAAAAAACGCATACGCCCTTTTTGGCCAACCAAGCAACCTGGAAAGGCAAATCAGCGCTACAAAGAAGTCTCGCTTCCCATCGGTCAAAAGGGCCATGCTGAAAAAAGTGTCAAAACCAGAAATGCAGGACAGGCCATGGAGAAATGGGAGCCTTGCTACACTGATGGGCGGGATGTAAATTGCCAAGAGCCACTCTGGAGAAGTGTCCGGTGAGTCCTGAAACATCTGAAAAACACAGCTTAGAGAGCATAGGGCACTTCCACTCATGGGGGTATAAATTGGGAAAATTAAAAATCAGCAAGACACAAGCACCCCAAAGTTTAGGGCTGCTCTGTTGACCAGGACCTCCACTTCATTGCACCTTAAATATCCCAGGAAAGAGAAAAATGGATAAAGAAGTTGTGGTCCTTATGTACAATGGAATATCACTCAGCCATGAAATCAATGTCGTAAGGTTAGTAGCAGCATGATGAGTGGATTTAGGTACGACGATTCTAAGTGAAATAAGTCACACAGAAAAGGACACTTCTCATAAGGTATCACTGATAGAGGGAATGTAAAAACCGTTACACTTGAACTGAATTACAAAACAGAACAGAGTCACACATGCAGAAAACACACTATGGCTGCTTAATGGGAAAGGTGAGGTGGGGTGATACATAAAACAAGGGTATCAAATTAGCTCAGATACCATTCCATAAACCCAATATTTAATAGACAAGACCTACTCCTTGCTCAGAGAACTGGACTCAACACGCCCTATTCACCGCACAAGAATATATCTGACTAATAATAATCGTAAAACCTATGTATTGATATCTCTCTGTTAGTGTGTCAAGTGGGTGTAAAGCGGCATAAACACAGCAGTGAAAAGCAGCTAAACCCCATTATAAAAATAAATTACTTTGAAACACCCATGAAACAAAGACAGTGAAAGAGAGAGAAATTCTTACACAATGCGTTCAGGGGCTGTGATGCAACCTGGATTGACCATATCTAGACCCACAGCTGCATGAGACATAAGGGTGGACATTCTTGGGGCTGAGAGGTTTGGTGAGGTTGGGTGAGCAAATGCAGACCCTTTAAAGGAATACTGCGTGGTACCCATCGCATGGGTCCCAAATCTCCAGGTTCAAGGGCATCTTCCTACATCAAAAACATGCATGAGAAACCCAGAAGATGGTACACCGTGTGATGGGGAAAGGTTTCTAAAACGCACCTCATTTCTCATCTCCTTGTGCCCGGGTTCGCCATTCCAGCCGCTTTACTAGCAAGCTCCCTACTTGGAGCATCAGCACCTTTAACCTCCTGTTCCGTACAGGTTGCAATTTGTCCTGAGGATAAACGGGAAGACGTGGAACCAACGAGAGACTAGCTCTTGGTGTTGGGACAGGCACAGGTCACTCTATTTTCCCATCAGAAAGAAGAATTAACCACAGGCTCAGCCTGCCCCCCGGAACCAGAACAGGGCCTGAAGCCATTCTGCGATTTTGCGGCCAGCTCCCATAAAAACGAGTTGTAGAATGGAGGTTCAGGGCACTGCAATTCACAAACCTGCAGAGTTATAAATGATAACTCTCGTCCACAAATATATTGAGGGAAGGCAAAGAAGAGGATTTGAAATCAAGGCAGAATTGCAGGAAACAGATTTCAGGAGGTAGATACGAATCGCCTTTAAAGCACATGAAAAGCGGCAAAACGTTGACAATGATGCCCTTGGCCAAAAAGGGCGTATGCGTTTTTTCCTGAATATATTCAGGAAAAAACGCATACGCCCTTTTTGGCCAACCAAGCAACCTGGAAAGGCAAATCAGCGCTACAAAGAAGTCTCGCTTCCCATCGGTCAAAAGGGCCATGCTGAAAAAAGTGTCAAAACCAGAAATGCAGGACAGGCCATGGAGAAATGGGAGCCTTGCTACACTGATGGGCGGGATGTAAATTGCCAACAGCCACTCTGGAGAAGTGTCCGGTGAGTCCTGAAACATCTGAAAAACACAGCTTAGAGAGCATAGGGCACTTCCACTCATGGGGGTATAAATTGGGAAAATTAAAAATCAGCAAGACACAAGCACCCCAAAGTTTAGGGCTGCTCTGTTGACCAGGACCTCCACTTCATTCCACCTTAAATATCCCAGGAAAGAGAAAAAATGGATAAAGAAGTTGTGGTCCTTATGTACAATGGAATATCACTCAGCCAGGAAATCAATGTCGTAAGGTTAGTAGCAGCATGATGAGTGGATTTAGGTACGACGATTCTAAGTGAAATAAGTCACACAGAAAAGGACACTTCTCATAAGGTATCACTGATAGAGGGAATGTAAAAACCGTTACACTTGAACTGAATTACAAAACAGAACAGAGTCACACATGCAGAAAACACACTATGGCTGCTTAACGGGAAAGGTGAGGTGGGGTGATACATAAAACAAAGGTATCAAATTAGCTCAGATACCGTTCCATAAACCCAATATGTAATAGACAAGACCTACTCCTTGCTCAGAGAACTGGACTCAACACGCCCTATTCACCGCACAAGAATATATCTGACTAATAATAATCGTAAAACCTATGTATTGATATCTCTCTGTTAGTGTGTCAAGTGGGTGTAAAGCGGCATAAACACAGCAGTGAAAAGCAGCTAAACCCCATTATAAAAATAAATTACTTTGAAACACCCATGAAACAAAGACAGTGAAAGAGAGAGAAATTCTTACACAATGCGTTCAGGGGCTGTGATGCAACCTGGATTGACCATATCTAGACGCACAGCTGGATGAGACATAAGGGTGGACACTCTTGGGGCTGAGAGGTTTGGTGAGGTTGGGTGAGCAAACGCAGACCCTTTAAAGTAATACTGCGTGGTACCCATCGCATGGGTCCCAAATCTCCAGGTTCAAGGGCATCTTCCTACATCAAAAACATGCATGAGAAACCCAGAAGATGGTACACCGTGTGATGGGGAAAGGTTTCTAAAACGCACCTCATTTCTCATCTCCTTGTGCCCGGGTTCGCCATTCCAGCCGCTTTACTAGCAAGCTCCCTACTTGGAGCATCAGCACCTTTAACCTCCTGTTCCGTACAGGTTGCAATTTGTCCTGAGGATAAACGGGAAGACGTGGAACCAACGAGAGACTAGCTCTTGGTGTTGGGACAGGCACAGGTCACTCTATTTTCCCATCAGAAAGAAGAATTAACCACAGGCTCAGCCTGCCCCCCGGAACCAGAACAGGGCCTGAAGCCATTCTGCGATTTTGCGGCCAGCTCCCATAAAAACGAGTTGTAGAATGGAGGTTCAGGGCACTGCAATTCACAAACCTGCAGAGTTATAAATGATAACTTTCGTCCACAAATATATTGAGGGAAGGCAAAGAAGAGGATTTGAAATCAAGGCAGAATTGCAGGAAACAGATTTCAGGAGGTAGATACGAATCGCCTTTAAAGCACATGAAAAGCGGCAAAACGTTGACAATGATGCCCTTGGCCAAAAAGGGCGTATGCGTTTTTTCCTGAATATATTCAGGAAAAAACGCATACGCCCTTTTTGGCCAACCAAGCAACCTGGAAAGGCAAATCAGCGCTACAAAGAAGTCTCGCTTCCCATCGGTCAAAAGGGCCATGCTGAAAAAAGTGTCAAAACCAGAAATGCAGGACAGGCCATGGAGAAATGGGAGCCTTGCTACACTGATGGGCGGGATGTAAATTGCCAAGAGCCACTCTGGAGAAGTGTCCGGTGAGTCCTGAAACATCTGAAAAACACAGCGTAGAGAGCATAGGGCACTTCCACTCATGGGGGTATAAATTGGGAAAATTAAAAATCAGCAAGACACAAGCACCCCAAAGTTTAGGGCTGCTCTGTTGACCAGGACCTCCACTTCATTCCACCTTAAATATCCCAGGAAAGAGAAAAATGGATAAAGAAGTTGTGGTCCTTATGTACAATGGAATATCACTCAGCCAGGAAATCAATGTCGTAAGGTTAGTAGCAGCATGATGAGTGGATTTAGGTACGACGATTCTAAGTGAAATAAGTCACACAGAAAAGGACACTTCTCATAAGGTATCACTGATAGAGGGAATGTAAAAACCGTTACACTTGAACTGAATTACAAAACAGAACAGAGTCACACATGCAGAAAACACACTATGGCTGCTTAACGGGAAAGGTGAGGTGGGGTGATACATAAAACAAGGGTATCAAATTAGCTCAGATACCGTTCCATAAACCCAATATGTAATAGACAAGACCTACTCCTTGCTCAGAGAACTGGACTCAACACGCCCTATTCACCGCACAAGAATATATCTGACTAATAATAATCGTAAAACCTATGTATTGATATCTCTCTGTTAGTGTGTCAAGTGGGTGTAAAGCGGCATAAACACAGCAGTGAAAAGCAGCTAAACCCCATTATAAAAATAAATTACTTTGAAACACCCATGAAACAAAGACAGTGAAAGAGAGAGAAATTCTTACACAATGCGTTCAGGGGCTGTGATGCAACCTGGATTGACCATATCTAGACGCACAGCTGGATGAGACATAAGGGTGGACACTCTTGGGGCTGAGAGGTTTGGTGAGGTTGGGTGAGCAAACGCAGACCCTTTAAAGTAATACTGCGTGGTACCCATCGCATGGGTCCCAAATCTCCAGGTTCAAGGGCATCTTCCTACATCAAAAACATGCATGAGAAACCCAGAAGATGGTACACCGTGTGATGGGGAAAGGTTTCTAAAACGCACCTCATTTCTCATCTCCTTGTGCCCGGGTTCGCCATTCCAGCCACTTTATTAGCAAGCTCCCTACTTGGAGCATCAGCACCTTTAACCTCCTGTTCCATACAGGTTGTAATTTGTCCTGAGGATAAACGAGAAGACGTGGAACCAACGAGAGACTAGCTCTTGGTGTTGGGACAGGCACAGGTCACTCTATTTTCCCATCAGAAAGAAGAATTAACCACAGGCTCAGCCTGCACCCCGGAACCAGAACAGGGCCTGAAGCCATTCTGCGATTTTGCGGCCAGCTCCCATAAAAACGAGTTGTAAAATGGAGGTTCAGGGCACTGCAATTCACAAACCTGCAGAGTTATAAATGATAACTCTCGTCCACAAATATATTGAGGGAAGGCAAAGAAGAGGATTTGAAATCAAGGCAGAATTGCAGGAAACAGATTTCAGGAGGTAGATACGAATCGCCTTTAAAGCACATGAAAAGCGGCAAAACGTTGACAATGATGCCCTTGGCCAAAAAGGGCGTATGCGTTTTTTCCTGAATATATTCAGGAAAAAACGCATACGCCCTTTTTGGCCAACCAAGCAACCTGGAAAGGCAAATCAGCGCTACAAAGAAGTCTCGCTTCCCATCGGTCAAAAGGGCCATGCTGAAAAAAGTGTCAAAACCAGAAATGCAGGACAGGCCATGGAGAAATGGGAGCCTTGCTACACTGATGGGCGGGATGTAAATTGCCAAGAGCCACTCTGGAGAAGTGTCCGGTGAGTCCTGAAACATCTGAAAAACACAGCTTAGAGAGCATAGGGCACTTCCACTCATGGGGGTATAAATTGGGAAAATTAAAAATCAGCAAGACACAAGCACCCCAAAGTTTAGGGCTGCTCTGTTGACCAGGACCTCCACTTCATTGCACCTTAAATATCCCAGGAAAGAGAAAAATGGATAAAGAAGTTGTGGTCCTTATGTACAATGGAATATCACTCAGCCAGGAAATCAATGTCGTAAGGTTAGTAGCAGCATGATGAGTGGATTTAGGTACGACGATTCTAAGTGAAATAAGTCACAGAAAAGGACACTTCTCATAAGGTATCACTGATAGAGGGAATGTAAAAACCGTTACACTTGAACTGAATTACAAAACAGAACAGAGTCACACATGCAGAAAACACACTATGGCTGCTTAACGGGAAAGGTGAGGTGGGGTGATACATAAAACAAGGGTATCAAATTAGCTCAGATACCGTTCCATAAACCCAATATGTAATAGACAAGACCTACTCCTTGCTCAAAGAACTGGACTCAACACGCCCTATTCACCGCACAAGAATATATCTGACTAATAATAATCGTAAAACCTATGTGTTGATATCTCTCTGTTAGTGTGTCAAGTGGGTGTAAAGCGGCATAAACACAGCAGTGAAAAGCAGCTAAACCCCATTATAAAAATAAATTACTTTGAAACACCCATGAAACAAAGACAGTGAAAGAGAGAGAAATTCTTACACAATGCGTTCAGGGGCTGTGATGCAACCTGGATTGACCATATCTAGACGCACAGCTGGATGAGACATAAGGGTGGACACTCTTGGGGCTGAGAGGTTTGGTGAGGTTGGGTGAGCAAACGCAGACCCTTTAAAGTAATACTGCGTGGTACCCATCGCATGGGTCCCAAATCTCCAGGTTCAAGGGCATCTTCCTACATCAAAAACATGCATGAGAAACCCAGAAGATGGTACACCGTGTGATGGGGAAAGGTTTCTAAAACGCACCTCATTTCTCATCTCCTTGTGCCCGGGTTCGCCATTCCAGCCGCTTTACTAGCAAGCTCCCTACTTGGAGCATCAGCACCTTTAACCTCCTGTTCCATACAGGTTGTAATTTGTCCTGAGGATAAACGAGAAGACGTGGAACCAACGAGAGACTAGCTCTTGGTGTTGGGACAGGCACAGGTCACTCTATTTTCCCATCAGAAAGAAGAATTAACCACAGGCTCAGCCTGCCCCCAGGAACCAGAACAGGGCCTGAAGCCATTCTGCGATTTTGCGGCCAGCTCCCATAAAAACGAGTTGTAAAATGGAGGTTCAGGGCACTGCAATTCACAAACCTGCAGAGTTATAAATGATAACTCTCGTCCACAAATATATTGAGGGAAGGCAAAGAAGAGGATTTGAAATCAAGGCAGAATTGCAGGAAACAGATTTCAGGAGGTAGATACGAATCGCCTTTAAAGCACATGAAAAGCGGCAAAACGTTGACAATGATGCCCTTGGCCAAAAAGGGCGTATGCGTTTTTTCCTGAATATATTCAGGAAAAAACGCATACGCCCTTTTTGGCCAACCAAGCAACCTGGAAAGGCAAATCAGCGCTACAAAGAAGTCTCGCTTCCCATCGGTCAAAAGGGCCATGCTGAAAAAAGTGTCAAAACCAGAAATGCAGGACAGGCCATGGAGAAATGGGAGCCTTGCTACACTGATGGGCGGGATGTAAATTGCCAAGAGCCACTCTGGAGAAGTGTCCGGTGAGTCCTGAAACATCTGAAAAACACAGCTTAGAGAGCATAGGGCACTTCCACTCATGGGGGTATAAATTGGGAAAATTAAAAATCAGCAAGACACAAGCACCCCAAAGTTTAGGGCTGCTCTGTTGACCAGGACCTCCACTTCATTCCACCTTAAATATCCCAGGAAAGAGAAAAATGGATAAAAAAGTTGTGGTCCATATGTACAATGGAATATCACTCAGCCATGAAATCAATGTCGTAAGGTTAGTAGCAGCATGATGAGTGGATTTAGGTACAACGATTCTAAGTGAAATAAGTCACACAGAAAAGGACACTTCTCATAAGGTATCACTGATAGAGGGAATGTAAAAACCGTTACACTTGAACTGAATTACAAAACAGAACAGAGTCACACATGCAGAAAACACACTATGGCTGCTTAACGGGAAAGGTGAGGTGGGGTGATACATAAAACAAGGGTATCAAATTAGCTCAGATACCGTTCCATAAACCCAATATGTAATAGACAAGACCTACTCCTTGCTCAGAGAACTGGACTCAACACGCCCTATTCACCGCACAAGAATATATCTGACTAATAATAATCGTAAAACCTATGTATTGATATCTCTCTGTTAGTGTGTCAAGTGGGTGTAAAGCGGCATAAACACAGCAGTGAAAAGCAGCTAAACCCCATTATAAAAATAAATTACTTTGAAACACCCATGAAACAAAGACAGTGAAAGAGAGAGAAATTCTTACACAATGCGTTCAGGGGCTGTGATGCAACCTGGATTGACCATATCTTGACGCACAGCTGGATGAGACATAAGGCTGGACACTCTTGGGGCTGAGAGGTTTGGTGAGGTTGGGTGAGCAAACGCAGACCCTTTAAAGTAATACTGCGTGGTACCCATCGCATGGGTCCCATATCTCCAGGTTCAAGGGCATCTTCCTACATCAAAAACATGCATGAGAAACCCAGAAGATGGTACACCGTGTGATGGGGAAAGGTTTCTAAAACGCACCTCATTTCTCATCTCCTCGTGCCCAGGTTCGCCATTCCAGGCACTTTACTAGTAAGCTCCCTACTTGGAGCATCAGCACCTTTAACCTCCTGTTCCGTACAGGTTGCAATTTGTCCTGAGGATAAACGGGAAGACGTGGAACCAACGAGAGACTAGCTCTTGGTGTTGGGACAGGCACATGTCACTCTATTTTCCCATCAGGAAGAAGAATTAACCACAGGCTCAGCCTGACCCCCGGAACCAGAACAGGGCCTGAAGCCATTCTGCGATTTTGCGGCCAGCTCCCATAAAAACGAGTTGTAGAATGGAGGTTCAGAGCACTGAAATTCACAAACCTGCAGAGTTATAAATGATAACTCTCGTCCACAAATATATTGAGGGAAGGCAAAGAAGAGGATTTGAAATCAAGGCAGAATTGCACGAAACAGATTTCAGGAGGTAGATACGAATCGCCTTTAAAGCACATGAAAAGCGGCAAAACGTTGACAATGATGCCCTTGGCCAAAAAGGGCGTATGCGTTTTTTCCTGAATATATTCAGGAGAAAACGCATACGCCCTTTTTGGCCAACCAAGCAACCTGGAAAGGCAAATCAGCGCTACAAAGAAGTCTCGCTTCCCATCGGTCAAAAGGGCCATGCTGAAAAAAGTGTCAAAACCAGAAATGCAGGACAGGCCATGGAGAAATGGGAGCCTTGCTACACTGATGGGCGGGATGTAAATTGCCAAGAGCCACTCTGGAGAAGTGTCCGGTGAGTCCTGAAACATCTGAAAAACACAGCTTAGAGAGCATAGGGCACTTCCACTCATGGGGGTATAAATTGGGAAAATTAAAAATCAGCAAGACACAAGCACCCCAAAGTTTAGGGCTGCTCTGTTGACCAGGACCTCCACTTCATTCCACCTTAAATATCCCAGGAAAGAGAAAAATGGATAAAGAAGTTGTGGTCCTTATGTACAATGGAATATCACTCAGCCATGAAATCAATGTCGTAAGGTTAGTAGCAGCATGATGAGTGGACTTAGGTACGACGATTCTAAGTGAAATAAGTCACACAGAAAAGGACACTTCTCATAAGGTATCACTGATAGAGGGAATGTAAAAACCGTTACACTTGAACTGAATTACAAAACAGAACAGAGTCACACATGCAGAAAACACACTATGGCTGCTTAACGGGAAAGGTGAGGTGGGGTGATACATAAAACAAGGGTATCAAATTAGCTCAGATACCGTTCCATAAACCCAATATGTAATAGACAAGACCTACTCCTTGCTCAGAGAACTGGACTCAACACGCCCTATTCACCGCACAAGAATATATCTGACTAATAATAATCGTAAAACCTATGTATTGATATCTCTCTGTTAGTGTGTCAAGTGGGTGTAAAGCGGCATAAACACAGCAGTGAAAAGCAGCTAAACCCCATTATAAAAATAAATTACTTTGAAACACCCATGAAACAAAGACAGTGAAAGAGAGAGAAATTCTTACACAATGCGTTCAGGGGCTGTGATGCAACCTGGATTGACCATATCTAGACGCACAGCTGGATGAGACATAAGGGTGGACACTCTTGGGGCTGAGAGGTTTGGTGAGGTTGGGTGAGCAAACGCAGACCCTTTAAAGTAATACTGCGTGGTACCCATCGCATAGGTCCCAAATCTCCAGGTTCAAGGGCATCTTCCTACATCAAAAACATGCATGAGAAACCCAGAAGATGGTACACTGTGTGATGGGGAAAGGTTTCTAAAACGCACCTCATTTCTCATCTCCTTGTGCCCGGGTTCGCCATTCCAGCCACTTTACTAGCAAGCTCCCTACTTGGAGCATCAGCACCTTTAACCTCCTGTTCCATACAGGTTGCAATTTGACCTGAGGATAAACGGGAAGACGTGGAACCAACGAGAGACTAGCTCTTGGTGTTGGGACAGGCACAGGTCACTCTATTTTCCCATCAGAAAGAAGAATTAACCACAGGCTCAGCCTGCATCCCGGAACCAGAACAGGGCCTGAAGCCATTCTGCGATTTTGCGGCCAGCTCCCATAAAAACGAGTTGTAGAATGGAGGTTCAGGGCACTGCAATTCACAAACCTGCAGAGTTATAAATGATAACTCTCGTCCACAAATATATTGAGGGAAGGCAAAGAAGAGGATTTGAAATCAAGGCAGAATTGCAGGAAACAGATTTCAGGAGGTAGATACGAATCGCCTTTAAAGCACATGAAAAGCGGCAAAACGTTGACAATGATGCCCTTGGCCAAAAAGGGCGTATGCGTTTTTTCCTGAATATATTCAGGAAAAAACGCATACGCCCTTTTTGGCCAACCAAGCAACCTGGAAAGGCAAATCAGCGCTACAAAGAAGTCTCGCTTCCCATCGGTCAAAAGGGCCATGCTGAAAAAAGTGTCAAAACCAGAAATGCAGGACAGGCCATGGAGAAATGGGAGCCTTGCTACACTGATGGGCGGGATGTAAATTGCCAAGAGCCACTCTGGAGAAGTGTCCGGTGAGTCCTGAAACATCTGAAAAACACAGCTTAGAGAGCATAGGGCACTTCCACTCATGGGGGTATAAATTGGGAAAATTAAAAATCAGCAAGACACAAGCACCCCAAAGTTTAGGGCTGCTCTGTTGACCAGGACCTCCACTTCATTGCACCTTAAATATCCCAGGAAAGAGAAAAATGGATAAAGAAGTTGTGGTCCTTATGTACAATGGAATATCACTCAGCCATGAAATCAATGTCGTAAGGTTAGTAGCAGCATGATGAGTGGATTTAGGTACGACGATTCTAAGTGAAATAAGTCACAGAAAAGGACACTTCTCATAAGGTATCACTGATAGAGGGAATGTAAAAACCGTTACACTTGAACTGAATTACAAAACAGAACAGAGTCACACATGCAGAAAACACACTATGGCTGCTTAACGGGAAAGGTGAGGTGGGGTGATACATAAAACAAGGGTATCAAATTAGCTCAGATACCGTTCCATAAACCCAATATGTAATAGACAAGACCTACTCCTTGCTCAAAGAACTGGACTCAACACGCCATATTCACCGCACAAGAATATATCTGACTAATAATAATCGTAAAATCTATGTGTTGATATCTCTCTGTTAGTGTGTCAAGTGGGTGTAAAGCGGCATAAACACAGCAGTGAAAAGCAGCTAAACCCCATTATAAAAATAAATTACTTTGAAACACCCATGAAACAAAGACAGTGAAAGAGAGAGAAATTCTTACACAATGCGTTCAGGGGCTGTGATGCAACCTGGATTGACCATAACTAGACGCACAGCTGGATGAGACATAAGGGTGGACACTCTTGGGGCTGAGAGGTTTGGTGAGGTTGGGTGAGCAAACGCAGACCCTTTAAAGGAATACTGCGTGGTACCCATCGCATGGGTCCCAAATCTCCAGGTTCAAGGGCATCTTCCTACATCAAAAACATGCATGAGAAACCCAGAAGATGGTACACCGTGTGATGGGGAAAGGTTTCTAAAACGCACCTCATTTCTCATCTCCTTGTGCCCGGGTTCGCCATTCCAGCCGCTTTACTAGCAAGCTCCCTACTTGGAGCATCAGCACCTTTAACCTCCTGTTCCGTACAGGTTGCAATTTGTCCTGAGGATAAACGGGAAG
Organism: Balaenoptera borealis; assembly: GCF_965194805.1. Taxonomy (NCBI): domain Eukaryota; kingdom Metazoa; phylum Chordata; class Mammalia; order Artiodactyla; family Balaenopteridae; genus Balaenoptera; species Balaenoptera borealis. The sequence continues at coordinate 26,220 of NW_028123988.1, forward strand.
ACGTGGAACCAACGAGAGACTAGCTCTTGGTGTTGGGACAGGCACAGGTCACTCTATTTTCCCATCAGAAAGAAGAATTAACCACAGGCTCAGCCTGCCCCCCGGAACCAGAACAGGGCCTGAAGCCATTCTGCGATTTTGCGGCCAGCTCCCATAAAAACGAGTTGTAGAATGGAGGTTCAGGGCACTGCAATTCACAAACCTGCAGAGTTATAAATGATAACTCTCGTCCACAAATATATTGAGGGAAGGCAAAGAAGAGGATTTGAAATCAAGGCAGAATTGCAGGAAACAGATTTCAGGAGGTAGATACGAATCGCCTTTAAAGCACATGAAAAGCGGCAAAACGTTGACAATGATGCCCTTGGCCAAAAAGGGCGTATGCGTTTTTTCCTGAATATATTCAGGAAAAAACGCATACGCCCTTTTTGGCCAACCAAGCAACCTGGAAAGGCAAATCAGCGCTACAAAGAAGTCTCGCTTCCCATCGGTCAAAAGGGCCATGCTGAAAAAAGTGTCAAAACCAGAAATGCAGGACAGGCCATGGAGAAATGGGAGCCTTGCTACACTGATGGGCGGGATGTAAATTGCCAAGAGCCACTCTGGAGAAGTGTCCGGTGAGTCCTGAAACATCTGAAAAACACAGCGTAGAGAGCATAGGGCACTTCCACTCATGGGGGTATAAATTGGGAAAATTAAAAATCAGCAAGACACAAGCACCCCAAAGTTTAGGGCTGCTCTGTTGACCAGGACCTCCACTTCATTCCACCTTAAATATCCCAGGAAAGAGAAAAATGGATAAAGAAGTTGTGGTCCTTATGTACAATGGAATATCACTCAGCCAGGAAATCAATGTCGTAAGGTTAGTAGCAGCATGATGAGTGGATTTAGGTACGACGATTCTAAGTGAAATAAGTCACACAGAAAAGGACACTTCTCATAAGGTATCACTGATAGAGGGAATGTAAAAACCGTTACACTTGAACTGAATTACAAAACAGAACAGAGTCACACATGCAGAAAACACACTATGGCTGCTTAACGGGAAAGGTGAGGTGGGGTGATACATAAAACAAGGGTATCAAATTAGCTCAGATACCGTTCCATAAACCCAATATGTAATAGACAAGACCTACTCCTTGCTCAGAGAACTGGACTCAACACGCCCTATTCACCGCACAAGAATATATCTGACTAATAATAATCGTAAAACCTATGTATTGATATCTCTCTGTTAGTGTGTCAAGTGGGTGTAAAGCGGCATAAACACAGCAGTGAAAAGCAGCTAAACCCCATTATAAAAATAAATTACTTTGAAACACCCATGAAACAAAGACAGTGAAAGAGAGAGAAATTCTTACACAATGCGTTCAGGGGCTGTGATGCAACCTGGATTGACCATATCTAGACACACAGCTGGATGAGACATAAGGGTGGACACTCTTGGGGCTGAGAGGTTTGGTGAGGTTGGGTGAGCAAACGCAGACCCTTTAAAGTAATACTGCGTGGTACCCATCGCATGGGTCCCAAATCTCCAGGTTCAAGGGCATCTTCCTACATCAAAAACATGCATGAGAAACCCAGAAGATGGTACACTGTGTGATGGGGAAAGGTTTCTAAAACGCACCTCATTTCTCATCTCCTTGTGCCCGGGTTCGCCATTCCAGCCACTTTATTAGGAAGCTCCCTACTTGGAGCATCAGCACCTTTAACCTCCTGTTCCATACAGGTTGTAATTTGTCCTGAGGATAAACGAGAAGACGTGGAACCAACGAGAGACTAGCTCTTGGTGTTGGGACAGGCACAGGTCACTCTATTTTCCCATCAGAAAGAAGAATTAACCACAGGCTCAGCCTGCACCCCGGAACCAGAACAGGGCCTGAAGCCATTCTGCGATTTTGCGGCCAGCTCCCATAAAAACGAGTTGTAAAATGGAGGTTCAGGGCACTGCAATTCACAAACCTGCAGAGTTATAAATGATAACTCTCGTCCACAAATATATTGAGGGAAGGCAAAGAAGAGGATTTGAAATCAAGGCAGAATTGCAGGAAACAGATTTCAGGAGGTAGATACGAATCGCCTTTAAAGCACATGAAAAGCGGCAAAACGTTGACAATGATGCCCTTGGCCAAAAAGGGCGTATGCGTTTTTTCCTGAATATATTCAGGAAAAAACGCATACGCCCTTTTTGGCCAACCAAGCAACCTGGAAAGGCAAATCAGCGCTACAAAGAAGTCTCGCTTCCCATCGGTCAAAAGGGCCATGCTGAAAAAAGTGTCAAAACCAGAAATGCAGGACAGGCCATGGAGAAATGGGAGCCTTGCTACACTGATGGGCGGGATGTAAATTGCCAAGAGCCACTCTGGAGAAGTGTCCGGTGAGTCCTGAAACATCTGAAAAACACAGCTTAGAGAGCATAGGGCACTTCCACTCATGGGGGTATAAATTGGGAAAATTAAAAATCAGCAAGACACAAGCACCCCAAAGTTTAGGGCTGCTCTGTTGACCAGGACCTCCACTTCATTCCACCTTAAATATCCCAGGAAAGAGAAAAATGGATAAAGAAGTTGTGGTCCTTATGTACAATGGAATATCACTCAGCCATGAAATCAATGTCGTAAGGTTAGTAGCAGCATGATGAGTGGACTTAGGTACGACGATTCTAAGTGAAATAAGTCACACAGAAAAGGACACTTCTCATAAGGTATCACTGATAGAGGGAATGTAAAAACCGTTACACTTGAACTGAATTACAAAACAGAACAGAGTCACACATGCAGAAAACACACTATGGCTGCTTAACGGGAAAGGTGAGGTGGGGTGATACATAAAACAAGGGTATCAAATTAGCTCAGATACCGTTCCATAAACCCAATATGTAATAGACAAGACCTACTCCTTGCTCAGAGAACTGGACTCAACACGCCCTATTCACCGCACAAGAATATATCTGACTAATAATAATCGTAAAACCTATGTATTGATATCTCTCTGTTAGTGTGTCAAGTGGGTGTAAAGCGGCATAAACACAGCAGTGAAAATCAGCTAAACCCCATTATAAAAATAAATTACTTTGAAACACCCATGAAACAAAGACAGTGAAAGAGAGAGAAATTCTTACACAATGCGTTCAGGGGCTGTGATGCAACCTGGATTGACCATATCTAGACGCACAGCTGGATGAGACATAAGGGTGGACACTCTTGGGGCTGAGAGGTTTGGTGAGGTTGGGTGAGCAAACGCAGACCCTTTAAAGTAATACTGCGTGGTACCCATCGCATTGGTCCCAAATCTCCAGGTTCAAGGGCATCTTCCTACATCAAAAACATGCATGAGAAACCCAGAAGATGGTACACTGTGTCATGGGGAAAGGTTTCTAAAACGCACCTCATTTCTCATCTCCTTGTGCCCGGGTTCGCCATTCCAGCCACTTTACTAGCAAGCTCCCTACTTGGAGCATCAGCACCTTTAACCTCCTGTTCCATACAGGTTGCAATTTGTCCTGAGGATAAACGGGAAGACGTGGAACCAACGAGAGACTAGCTCTTGGTGTTGGGACAGGCACAGGTCACTCTATTTTCCCATCAGAAAGAAGAATTAACCACAGGCTCAGCCTGCCCCCCGGAACCAGAACAGGGCCTGAAGCCATTCTGCGATTTTGCGGCCAGCTCCCATAAAAACGAGTTGTAGAATGGAGGTTCAGGGCACTGCAATTCACAAACCTGCAGAGTTATAAATGATAACTCTCGTCCACAAATATATTGAGGGAAGGCAAAGAAGAGGATTTGAAATCAAGGCAGAATTGCACGAAACAGATTTCAGGAGGTAGATACGAATCGCCTTTAAAGCACATGAAAAGCGGCAAAACGTTGACAATGATGCCCTTGGCCAAAAAGGGCGTATGCGTTTTTTCCTGAATATATTCAGGAAAAAACGCATACGCCCTTTTTGGCCAACCAAGCAACCTGGAAAGGCAAATCAGCGCTACAAAGAAGTCTCGCTTCCCATCGGTCAAAAGGGCCATGCTGAAAAAAGTGTCAAAACCAGAAATGCAGGACAGGCCATGGAGAAATGGGAGCCTTGCTACACTGATGGGCGGGATGTAAATTGCCAAGAGCCACTCTGGAGAAGTGTCCGGTGAGTCCTGAAACATCTGAAAAACACAGCTTAGAGAGCATAGGGCACTTCCACTCATGGGGGTATAAATTGGGAAAATGAAAATTCAGCAAGACACAAGCACCCCAAAGTTTAGGGCTGCTCTGTTGACCAGGACCTCCACTTCATTGCACCTTAAATATCCCAGGAAAGAGAAAAATGGATAAAGAAGTTGTGGTCCTTATGTACAATGGAATATCACTCAGCCATGAAATCAATGTCGTAAGGTTAGTAGCAGCATGATGAGTGGATTTAGGTACGAGGATTCTAAGTGAAATAAGTCACAGAAAAGGACACTTCTCATAAGGTATCACTGATAGAGGGAATGTAAAAACCGTTACACTTGAACTGAATTACAAAACAGAACAGAGTCACACATGCAGAAAACACACTATGGCTGCTTAACGGGAAAGGTGAGGTGGGGTGATACATAAAACAAGGGTATCAAATTAGCTCAGATACCGTTCCATAAACCCAATATGTAATAGACAAGACCTACTCCTTGCTCAAAGAACTGGACTCAACACGCCCTATTCACCGCACAAGAATATATCTGACTAATAATAATCGTAAAACCTATGTGTTGATATCTCTCTGTTAGTGTGTCAAGTGGGTGTAAAGCGGCATAAACACAGCAGTGAAAAGCAGCTAAACCCCATTATAAAAATAAATTACTTTGAAACACCCATGAAACAAAGACAGTGAAAGAGAGAGAAATTCTTACACAATGCGTTCAGGGGCTGTGATGCAACCTGGATTGACCATAACTAGACGCACAGCTGGATGAGACATAAGGGTGGACATTCTTGGGGCTGAGAGGTTTGGTGAGGTTGGGTGAGCAAACGCAGACCCTTTAAAGGAATACTGCGTGGTACCCATCGCATGGGTCCCAAATCTCCAGGTTCAAGGGCATCTTCCTACATCAAAAACATGCATGAGAAACCCAGAAGATGGTACACCGTGTGATGGGGAAAGGTTTCTAAAACGCACCTCATTTCTCATCTCCTTGTGCCCGGGTTCGCCATTCCAGCCGCTTTACTAGCAAGCTCCCTACTTGGAGCATCAGCACCTTTAACCTCCTGTTCCATACAGGTTGCAATTTGTCCTGAGGATAAACGAGAAGAAGTGGAACCAACGAGAGACTAGCTCTTGGTGTTGGGACAGGCACAGGTCACTCTATTTTCCCATCAGAAAGAAGAATTAACCACAGGCTCAGCCTGCCCCCAGGAACCAGAACAGGGCCTGAAGCCATTCTGCGATTTTGCGGCCAGCTCCCATAAAAACGAGTTGTAAAATGGAGGTTCAGGGCACTGCAATTCACAAACCTGCAGAGTTATAAATGATAACTCTCGTCCACAAATATATTGAGGGAAGGCAAAGAAGAGGATTTGAAATCAAGGCAGAATTGCAGGAAACAGATTTCAGGAGGTAGATACGAATCGCCTTTAAAGCACATGAAAAGCGGCAAAACGTTGACAATGATGCCCTTGGCCAAAAAGGGCGTATGCGTTTTTTCCTGAATATATTCAGGAAAAAACGCATACGCCCTTTTTGGCCAACCAAGCAACCTGGAAAGGCAAATCAGCGCTACAAAGAAGTCTCGCTTCCCATCGGTCAAAAGGGCCATGCTGAAAAAAGTGTCAAAACCAGAAATGCAGGACAGGCCATGGAGAAATGGGAGCCTTGCTACACTGATGGGCGGGATGTAAATTGCCAAGAGCCACTCTGGAGAAGTGTCCGGTGAGTCCTGAAACATCTGAAAAACACAGCTTAGAGAGCATAGGGCACTTCCACTCATGGGGGTATAAATTGGGAAAATTAAAAATCAGCAAGACACAAGCACCCCAAAGTTTAGGGCTGCTCTGTTGACCAGGACCTCCACTTCATTCCACCTTAAATATCCCAGGAAAGAGAAAAATGGATAAAGAAGTTGTGGTCCTTATGTACAATGGAATATCACTCAGCCATGAAATCAATGTCGTAAGGTTAGTAGCAGCATGATGAGTGGACTTAGGTACGACGATTCTAAGTGAAATAAGTCACACAGAAAAGGACACTTCTCATAAGGTATCACTGATAGAGGGAATGTAAAAACCGTTACACTTGAACTGAATTACAAAACAGAACAGAGTCACACATGCAGAAAACACACTATGGCTGCTTAACGGGAAAGGTGAGGTGGGGTGATACATAAAACAAGGGTATCAAATTAGCTCAGATACCGTTCCATAAACCCAATATGTAATAGACAAGACCTACTCCTTGCTCAGAGAACTGGACTCAACACGCCCTATTCACCGCACAAGAATATATCTGACTAATAATAATCGTAAAACCTATGTATTGATATCTCTCTGTTAGTGTGTCAAGTGGGTGTAAAGCGGCATAAACACAGCAGTGAAAATCAGCTAAACCCCATTATAAAAATAAATTACTTTGAAACACCCATGAAACAAAGACAGTGAAAGAGAGAGAAATTCTTACACAATGCGTTCAGGGGCTGTGATGCAACCTGGATTGACCATATCTAGACGCACAGCTGGATGAGACATAAGGGTGGACACTCTTGGGGCTGAGAGGTTTGGTGAGGTTGGGTGAGCAAACGCAGACCCTTTAAAGTAATACTGCGTGGTACCCATCGCATTGGTCCCAAATCTCCAGGTTCAAGGGCATCTTCCTACATCAAAAACATGCATGAGAAACCCAGAAGATGGTACACTGTGTCATGGGGAAAGGTTTCTAAAACGCACCTCATTTCTCATCTCCTTGTGCCCGGGTTCGCCATTCCAGCCACTTTACTAGCAAGCTCCCTACTTGGAGCATCAGCACCTTTAACCTCCTGTTCCATACAGGTTGCAATTTGTCCTGAGGATAAACGGGAAGACGTGGAACCAACGAGAGACTAGCTCTTGGTGTTGGGACAGGCACAGGTCACTCTATTTTCCCATCAGAAAGAAGAATTAACCACAGGCTCAGCCTGCCCCCCGGAACCAGAACAGGGCCTGAAGCCATTCTGCGATTTTGCGGCCAGCTCCCATAAAAACGAGTTGTAGAATGGAGGTTCAGGGCACTGCAATTCACAAACCTGCAGAGTTATAAATGATAACTCTCGTCCACAAATATATTGAGGGAAGGCAAAGAAGAGGATTTGAAATCAAGGCAGAATTGCACGAAACAGATTTCAGGAGGTAGATACGAATCGCCTTTAAAGCACATGAAAAGCGGCAAAACGTTGACAATGATGCCCTTGGCCAAAAAGGGCGTATGCGTTTTTTCCTGAATATATTCAGGAAAAAACGCATACGCCCTTTTTGGCCAACCAAGCAACCTGGAAAGGCAAATCAGCGCTACAAAGAAGTCTCGCTTCCCATCGGTCAAAAGGGCCATGCTGAAAAAAGTGTCAAAACCAGAAATGCAGGACAGGCCATGGAGAAATGGGAGCCTTGCTACACTGATGGGCGGGATGTAAATTGCCAAGAGCCACTCTGGAGAAGTGTCCGGTGAGTCCTGAAACATCTGAAAAACACAGCTTAGAGAGCATAGGGCACTTCCACTCATGGGGGTATAAATTGGGAAAATGAAAATTCAGCAAGACACAAGCACCCCAAAGTTTAGGGCTGCTCTGTTGACCAGGACCTCCACTTCATTGCACCTTAAATATCCCAGGAAAGAGAAAAATGGATAAAGAAGTTGTGGTCCTTATGTACAATGGAATATCACTCAGCCATGAAATCAATGTCGTAAGGTTAGTAGCAGCATGATGAGTGGATTTAGGTACGAGGATTCTAAGTGAAATAAGTCACAGAAAAGGACACTTCTCATAAGGTATCACTGATAGAGGGAATGTAAAAACCGTTACACTTGAACTGAATTACAAAACAGAACAGAGTCACACATGCAGAAAACACACTATGGCTGCTTAACGGGAAAGGTGAGGTGGGGTGATACATAAAACAAGGGTATCAAATTAGCTCAGATACCGTTCCATAAACCCAATATGTAATAGACAAGACCTACTCCTTGCTCAAAGAACTGGACTCAACACGCCATATTCACCGCACAAGAATATATCTGACTAATAATAATCGTAAAACCTATGTGTTGATATCTCTCTGTTAGTGTGTCAAGTGGGTGTAAAGCGGCATAAACACAGCAGTGAAAAGCAGCTAAACCCCATTATAAAAATAAATTACTTTGAAACACCCATGAAACAAAGACAGTGAAAGAGAGAGAAATTCTTACACAATGCGTTCAGGGGCTGTGATGCAACCTGGATTGACCATAACTAGACGCACAGCTGGATGAGACATAAGGGTGGACATTCTTGGGGCTGAGAGGTTTGGTGAGGTTGGGTGAGCAAACGCAGACCCTTTAAAGGAATACTGCGTGGTACCCATCGCATGGGTCCCAAATCTCCAGGTTCAAGGGCATCTTCCTACATCAAAAACATGCATGAGAAACCCAGAAGATGGTACACCGTGTGATGGGGAAAGGTTTCTAAAACGCACCTCATTTCTCATCTCCTTGTGCCCGGGTTCGCCATTCCAGCCGCTTTACTAGCAAGCTCCCTACTTGGAGCATCAGCACCTTTAACCTCCTGTTCCATACAGGTTGCAATTTGTCCTGAGGATAAACGAGAAGAAGTGGAACCAACGAGAGACTAGCTCTTGGTGTTGGGACAGGCACAGGTCACTCTATTTTCCCATCAGAAAGAAGAATTAACCACAGGCTCAGCCTGCCCCCAGGAACCAGAACAGGGCCTGAAGCCATTCTGCGATTTTGCGGCCAGCTCCCATAAAAACGAGTTGTAAAATGGAGGTTCAGGGCACTGCAATTCACAAACCTGCAGAGTTATAAATGATAACTCTCGTCCACAAATATATTGAGGGAAGGCAAAGAAGAGGATTTGAAATCAAGGCAGAATTGCAGGAAACAGATTTCAGGAGGTAGATACGAATCGCCTTTAAAGCACATGAAAAGCGGCAAAACGTTGACAATGATGCCCTTGGCCAAAAAGTGCGTATGCGTTTTTTCCTGAATATATTCAGGAAAAAACGCATACGCCCTTTTTGGCCAACCAAGCAACCTGGAAAGGCAAATCAGCCCTACAAAGAAGTCTCGCTTCCCATCGGTCAAAAGGGCCATGCTGAAAAAAGTGTCAAAACCAGAAATGCAGGACAGGCCATGGAGAAATGGGAGCCTTGCTACACTGATGGGCGGGATGTAAATTGCCAAGAGCCACTCTGGAGAAGTGTCCGGTGAGTCCTGAAACATCTGAAAAACACAGCTTAGAGAGCATAGGGCACTTCCACTCATGGGGGTATAAATTGGGAAAATTAAAAATCAGCAAGACACAAGCACCCCAAAGTTTAGGGCTGCTCTGTTGACCAGGACCTCCACTTCATTCCACCTTAAATATCCCAGGAAAGAGAAAAATGGATAAAGAAGTTGTGGTCCTTATGTACAATGGAATATCACTCAGCCATGAAATCAATGTCGTAAGGTTAGTAGCAGCATGATGAGTGGATTTAGGTACAACGATTCTAAGTGAAATAAGTCACACAGAAAAGGACACTTCTCATAAGGTATCACTGATAGAGGGAATGTAAAAACCGTTACACTTGAACTGAATTACAAAACAGAACAGAGTCACACATGCAGAAAACACACTATGGCTGCTTAACGGGAAAGGTGAGGTGGGGTGATACATAAAACAAGGGTATCAAATTAGCTCAGATACCGTTCCATAAACCCAATATGTAATAGACAAGACCTACTCCTTGCTCAGAGAACTGGACTCAACACGCCCTATTCACCGCACAAGAATATATCTGACTAATAATAATCGTAAAACCTATGTATTGATATCTCTCTGTTAGTGTGTCAAGTGGGTGTAAAGCGGCATAAACACAGCAGTGAAAAGCAGCTAAACCCCATTATAAAAATAAATTACTTTGAAACACCCATGAAACAAAGACAGTGAAAGAGAGAGAAATTCTTACACAATGCGTTCAGGGGCTGTGATGCAACCTGGATTGACCATATCTAGACGCACAGCTGGATGAGACATAAGGGTGGACACTCTTGGGGCTGAGAGGTTTGGTGAGGTTGGGTGAGCAAACGCAGACCCTTTAAAGTAATACTGCGTGGTACCCATCGCATGGGTCCCAAATCTCCAGGTTCAAGGGCATCTTCCTACATCAAAAACATGCATGAGAAACCCAGAAGATGGTACACTGTGTGATGGGGAAAGGTTTCTAAAACGCACCTCATTTCTCATCTCCTTGTGCCCGGGTTCGCCATTCCAGCCACTTTACTAGCAAGCTCCCTACTTGGAGCATCAGCACCTTTAACCTCCTGTTCCATACAGGTTGTAATTTGTCCTGAGGATAAACGAGAAGACGTGGAACCAACGAGAGACTAGCTCTTGGTGTTGGGACAGGCACAGGTCACTCTATTTTCCCATCAGGAAGAAGAATTAACCACAGGCTCAGCCTGCCCCCCGGAACCAGAACAGGGCCTGAAGCCATTCTGCGATTTTGCGGCCAGCTCCCATAAAAACGAGTTGTAAAATGGAGGTTCAGGGCACTGCAATTCACAAACCTGCAGAGTTATAAATGATAACTCTCGTCCACAAATATATTGAGGGAAGGCAAAGAAGAGGATTTGAAATCAAGGCAGAATTGCAGGAAACAGATTTCAGGAGGTAGATACGAATCGCCTTTAAAGCACATGAAAAGCGGCAAAACGTTGACAATGATGCCCTTGGCCAAAAAGGGCGTATGCGTTTTTTCCTGAATATATTCAGGAAAAAACACATACGCCCTTTTTGGCCAACCAAGCAACCTGGAAAGGCAAATCAGCGCTACAAAGAAGTCTCGCTTCCCATCGGTCAAAAGGGCCATGCTGAAAAAAGTGTCAAAACCAGAAATGCAGGACAGGCCATGGAGAAATGGGAGCCTTGCTACACTGATGGGCGGGATGTAAATTGCCAAGAGCCACTCTGGAGAAGTGTCCGGTGAGTCCTGAAACATCTGAAAAACACAGCTTAGAGAGCATAGGGCACTTCCACTCATGGGGGTATAAATTGGGAAAATTAAAAATCAGCAAGACACAAGCACCCCAAAGTTTAGGGCTGCTCTGTTGACCAGGACCTCCACTTCATTCCACCTTAAATATCCCAGGAAAGAGAAAAATGGATAAAGAAGTTGTGGTCCTTATGTACAATGGAATATCACTCAGCCATGAAATCAATGTCGTAAGGTTAGTAGCAGCATGATGAGTGGATTTAGGTACGACGATTCTAACTGAAATAAGTCACACAGAAAAGGACACTTCTCATAAGGTATCACTGATAGAGGGAATGTAAAAACCATTACACTTGAACTGAATTACAAAACAGAACAGAGTCACACATGCAGAAAACACACTATGGCTGCTTAACGGGAAAGGTGAGGTGGGGTGATACATAAAACAAGGGTATCAAATTAGCTCAGATACCGTTCCATAAACCCAATATGTAATAGACAAGACCTACTCCTTGCTCAGAGAACTGGACTCAACACGCCCTATTCACTGCACAAGAATATATCTGACTAATAATAATCGTAAAACCTATGTATTGATATCTCTCTGTTAGTGTGTCAAGTGGGTGTAAAGCGGCATAAACAGAGCAGTGAAAAGCAGCTAAACCCCATTATAAAAATAAATTACTTTGAAACAACCATGATAGAAAGACAGTGAAAGAGAGAGAAATTCTTACACAATGCGTTCAGGGGCTGTGATGCAACCTGGATTGACCATATCTAGACGCACAGCTGGATGAGACATAAGGGTGGACACTCTTGGGGCTGAGAGGTTTGGTGAGGTTGGGTGAGCAAACGCAGACCCTTTAAATTAATACTGCGTGGTACCCATCGCATGAGTCCCAAATCTCCAGGTTCAAGGGCATCTTCCTACATCAAAAACATGCATGAGAAACCCAGAAGTTGGTACACCGTGTGATGGGGAAAGGTTTCTAAAACGCACCTCATTTCTCATCTCCTTGTGCCCGGGTTCGCCATTCCAGCTGCTTTACTAGCAAGCTCCCTACTTGGAGCATCAGCACCTTTAACCTCCTGTTCCGTACAGGTTGCAATTTGTCCTGAGGATAAACGGGAAGACGTGGAACCAACGAGAGACTAGCTCTTGGTGTTGGGACAGGCACAGGTCACTCTATTTTCCCATCAGAAAGAAGAATTAACCACAGGCTCAGCCTGACCCCCGGAACCAGAACAGGGCCTGAAGCCATTCTGCGATTTTGCGGACAGCTCCCATAAAAACGAGTTGTAAAATGGAGGTTCAGGGCACTGCAATTCACAAACCTGCAGAGTTATAAATGATAACTCTCGTCCACAAATATATTGAGGGAAGGCAAAGAAGAGGATTTGAAATCAAGGCAGAATTGCAGGAAACAGATTTCAGGAGGTAGATACGAATCGCCTTTAAAGCACATGAAAAGCGGCAAAACGTTGACAATGATGCCCTTGGCCAAAAAGGGCGTATGCGTTTTTTCCTGAATATATTCAGGAAAAAACACATACGCCCTTTTTGGCCAACCAAGCAACCTGGAAAGGCAAATCAGCGCTACAAAGAAGTCTCGCTTCCCATCGGTCAAAAGGGCCATGCTGAAAAAAGTGTCAAAACCAGAAATGCAGGACAGGCCATGGAGAAATGGGAGCCTTGCTACACTGATGGGCGGGATGTAAATTGCCAAGAGCCACTCTGGAGAAGTGTCCGGTGAGTCCTGAAACATCTGAAAAACACAGCTCAGAGAGCATAGGGCACTTCCACTCATGGGGGTATAAATTGGGAAAATTAAAAATCAGCAAGACACAAGCACCCAAAAGTTTAGGGCTGCTCTGTTGACCAGGACCTCCACTTCATTCCACCGTAAATATCCCAGGAAAGAGAAAAATGGATAAAGAAGTTGTGGTCCTTATGTACAATGGAATATCACTCAGCCATGAAATCAATGTCGTAAGGTTAGTAGCAGCATGATGAGTGGATTTAGGTACGACGATTCTAAGTGAAATAAGTCACACAGAAAAGGACACTTCTCATAAGGTATCACTGATAGAGGGAATGTAAAAACCGTTACACTTGAACTGAATTACAAAACAGAACAGAGTCACACGTGCAGAAAACACACTATGGCTGCTTAACGGGAAAGGTGAGGTGGGGTGATACATAAAACAAGGGTATCAAATTAGCTCAGATACCGTTCCATAAACCCAATATGTAATAGACAAGACCTACTCCTTGCTCAGAGAACTGGACTCAACACGCCCTATTCACCGCACAAGAATATATCTGACTAATAATAATCGTAAAACCTATGTGTTGATATCTCTCTGTTAGTGTGTCAAGTGGGTGTAAAGCGGCATAAACACAGCAGTGAAAAGCAGCTAAACCCCATTATAAAAATAAATTACTTTGAAACACCCATGAAACAAAGACAGTGAAAGAGAGAGAAATTCTTACACAATGCGTTCAGGGGCTGTGATGCAACCTGGATTGACCATATCTAGACGCACAGCTGGATGAGACATAAGGGTGGACACTCTTGGGGCTGAGAGGTTTGGTGAGGTTGGGTGAGCAAACGCAGACCCTTTAAAGTAATACTGCGTGGTACCCATCGCATGGGTCCCAAATCTCCAGGTTCAAGGGCATCTTCCTACATCAAAAACATGCATGAGAAACCCAGAAGATGGTACACCGTGTGATGGGGAAAGGTTTCTAAAACGCACCTCATTTCTCATCTCCTTGTGCCCGGGTTCGCCATTCCAGCCGCTTTACTAGCAAGCTCCCTACTTGGAGCATCAGCACCTTTAACCTCCTGTTCCATACAGGTTGTAATTTGTCCTGAGGATAAACGAGAAGACATGGAACCAACGAGAGACTAGCTCTTGGTGTTGGGACAGGCACAGGTCACTCTATTTTCCCATCAGAAAGAAGAATTAACCACAGGCTCAGCCTGCCCCCCGGAACCAGAACAGGGCCTGAAGCCATTCTGCGATTTTGCGGCCAGCTCCCATAAAAACGAGTTGTAAAATGGAGGTTCAGGGCACTGCAATTCACAAACCTGCAGAGTTATAAATGATAACTCTCGTCCACAAATATATTGAGGGAAGGCAAAGAAGAGGATTTGAAATCAAGGCAGAATTGCAGGAAACAGATTTCAGGAGGTAGATACGAATTGCCTTTAAAGCACATGAAAAGCGGCAAAACGTTGACAATGATGCCCTTGGCCAAAAAGGGCGTATGCGTTTTTTCCTGAATATATTCAGGAAAAAACGCATACGCCCTTTTTGGCCAACCAAGCAACCTGGAAAGGCAAATCAGCGCTACAAAGAAGTCTCGCTTCCCATCGGTCAAAAGGGCCATGCTGAAAAAAGTGTCAAAACCAGAAATGCAGGACAGGCCATGGAGAAATGGGAGCCTTGCTACACTGATGGGCGGGATGTAAATTGCCAAGAGCCACTCTGGAGAAGTGTCCGGTGAGTCCTGAAACATCTGAAAAACACAGCTTAGAGAGCATAGGGCACTTCCACTCATGGGGGTATAAATTGGGAAAATTAAAAATCAGCAAGACACAAGCACCCCAAAGTTTAGGGCTGCTCTGTTGACCAGGACCTCCACTTCATTCCACCTTAAATATCCCAGGAAAGAGAAAAATGGATAAAGAAGTTGTGGTCCTTATGTACAATGGAATATCACTCAGCCATGAAATCAATGTCGTAAGGTTAGTAGCAGCATGATGAGTGGATTTAGGTACGACGATTCTAAGTGAAATAAGTCACACAGAAAAGGACACTTCTCATAAGGTATCACTGATAGAGGGAATGTAAAAACCGTTACACTTGAACTGAATTACAAAACAGAACAGAGTCACACATGCAGAAAACACACTATGGCTGCTTAACGGGAAAGGTGAGGTGGGGTGATACATAAAACAAGGGTATCAAATTAGCTCAGATACCGTTCCATAAACCCAATATGTAATAGACAAGACCTACTCCTTGCTCAGAGAACTGGACTCAACACGCCCTATTCACCGCACAAGAATATATCTGACTAATAATAATCGTAAAACCTATGTATTGATATCTCTCTGTTAGTGTGTCAAGTGGGTGTAAAGCGGCATAAACACAGCAGTGAAAAGCAGCTAAACCCCATTATAAAAATAAATTACTTTGAAACACCCATGAAACAAAGACAGTGAAAGAGAGAGAAATTCTTACACAATGCGTTCAGGGGCTGTGATGCAACCTGGATTGACCATATCTAGACCCACAGCTGGATGAGACATAAGGGTGGACACTCTTGGGGCTGAGAGGTTTGGTGAGGTTGGGTGAGCAAACGCAGACCCTTTAAAGTAATACTGCGTGGTACCCATCGCATGGGTCCCAAATCTCCAGGTTCAAGGGCATCTTCCTACATCAAAAACATGCATGAGAAACCCAGAAGATGGTACACTGTGTGATGGGGAAAGGTTTCTAAAACGCACCTCATTTCTCATCTCCTTGTGCCCGGGTTCTCCATTCCAGCCACTTTACTAGCAAGCTCCCTACTTGGAGCATCAGCACCTTTAACCTCCTGTTCCATACAGGTTGTAATTTGTCCTGAGGATAAACGAGAAGACGTGGAACCAACGAGAGACTAGCTCTTGGTGTTGGGACAGGCACAGGTCACTCTATTTTCCCATCAGAAAGAAGAATTAACCACAGGCTCAGCCTGCCCCCCGGAACCAGAACAGGGCCTGAAGCCATTCTGCGATTTTGCGGCCAGCTCCCATAAAAACGAGTTGTAAAATGGAGGTTCAGGGCACTGCAATTCACAAACCTGCAGAGTTATAAATGATAACTCTCGTCCACAAATATATTGAGGGAAGGCAAAGAAGAGGATTTGAAATCAAGGCAGAATTGCAGGAAACAGATTTCAGGAGGTAGATACGAATCCCCTTTAAAGCACATGAAAAGCGGCAAAACGTTGACAATGATGCCCTTGGCCAAAAAGGGCGTATGCGTTTTTTCCTGAATATATTCAGGAAAAAACGCATACGCCCTTTTTGGCCAACCAAGCAACCTGGAAAGGCAAATCAGCGCTACAAAGAAGTCTCGCTTCCCATCAGTCAAAAGGGCCATGCTGAAAAAAGTGTCAAAACCAGAAATGCAGGACAGGCCATGGAGAAATGGGAGCCTTGCTACACTGATGGGCGGGATGTAAATTGCCAAGAGCCACTCTGGAGAAGTGTCCGGTGAGTCCTGAAACATCTGAAAAACACAGCTTAGAGAGCATAGGGCACTTCCACTCATGGGGGTATAAATTGGGAAAATTAAAAATCAGCAAGACACAAGCACCCCAAAGTTGAGGGCTGCTCTGTTGACCAGGACCTCCACTTCATTCCACCTTAAATATCCCAGGAAATAGAAAAATGGAGAAAGAAGTTGTGGTCCTTATGTACAATGGAATATCACTCAGCCATGAAATCAATGTCGTAAGGTTAGTAGCAGCATGATGAGTGGATTTAGGTACGACGATTCTAAGTGAAATAAGTCACAGAAAAGGACACTTCTCATAAGGTATCACTGATAGAGGGAATGTAAAAACCGTTACAATTGAACTGAATTACAAAACAGAACAGAGTCACACATGCAGAAAACACACTATGGCTGCTTAACGGGAAAGGTGTGGTGGGGTGATACATAAAACTAGGGTATCAAATTAGCTCAGATACCGTTCCATAAACCCAATATGTAATAGACAAGACCTACTCCTTGCTCAAAGAACTGGACTCAACACGCCCTATTCACCGCACAAGAATATATCTGACTAATAATAATCGTAAAACCTATGTGTTGATATCTCTCTGTTAGTGTGTCAAGTGGGTGTAAAGCGGCATAAACACAGCAGTGAAAAGCAGCTAAACCCCATTATGAAAATAAATTACTTTGAAACACCCATGAAACAAAGACAGTGAAAGAGAGAGAAATTCTTACACAATGCGTTCAGGGGCTGTGATGCAACCTGGATTGACCATATCTAGACGCACAGCTGGATGAGACATAAGGGTGGACACTCTTGGGGCTGAGAGGTTTGGTGAGGTTGGGTGAGCAAACACAGACCCTTTAAAGTAATACTGCGTGGTACCCATCGCATGGGTCCCAAATCTCCAGGTTCAAGGGCACCTTCCTACATCAAAAACATGCATGAGAAACCCAGAAGGTGGTACACCGTGTGATGGGGAAAGGTTTCTAAAACGCACCTCATTTCTCATCTCCTTGTGCCCGGGTTCGCCATTCCAGCCGCTTTTCTAGCAAGCTCCCTACTTGGAGCATCAGCACCTTTAACCTCCTGTTCCATACAGGTTGTAATTTGTCCTGAGGATAAACGAGAAGACGTGGAACCAACGAGAGACTAGCTCTTGGTGTTGGGACAGGCACAGGTCACTCTATTTTCCCATCAGAAAGAAGAATTAACCACAGGCTCAGCCTGCCCCCAGGAACCAGAACAGGGCCTGAAGCCATTCTGCGATTTTGCGGCCAGCTCCCATAAAAACGAGTTGTAGAATGGAGGTTCAGGGCACTGCAATTCACAAACCTGCAGAGTTATAAATGATAACTCTCGTCCACAAATATATTGAGGGAAGGCAAAGAAGAGGATTTGAAATCAAGGCAGAATTGCAGGAAACAGATTTCAGGAGGTAGATACGAATCGCCTTTAAAGCACATGAAAAGCGGCAAAACGTTGACAATGATGCCCTTGGCCAAAAAGGGCGTATGCGTTTTTTCCTGAATATATTCAGGAAAAAACGCATACGCCCTTTTTGGCCAACCAAGCAACCTGGAAAGGCAAATCAGCGCTACAAAGAAGTCTCGCTTCCCATCGGTCAAAAGGGCCATGCTGAAAAAAGTGTCAAAACCAGAAATGCAGGACAGGCCATGGAGAAATGGGAGCCTTGCTACACTGATGGGCGGGATGTAAATTGCCAAGAGCCACTCTGGAGAAGTGTCCGGTGAGTCCTGAAACATCTGAAAAACACAGCTTAGAGAGCATAGGGCACTTCCACTCATGGGGGTATAAATTGGGAAAATTAAAAATCAGCAAGACACAAGCACCCCAAAGTTGAGGGCTGCTCTGTTGACCAGGACCTCCACTTCATTCCACCTTAAATATCCCAGGAAAGAGAAAAATGGAGAAAGAAGTTGTGGTCCTTATGTACAATGGAATATCACTCAGCCATGAAATCAATGTCGTAAGGTTAGTAGCAGCATGATGAGTGGATTTAGGTACGATGATTCTAAGTGAAATAAGTCACACAGAAAAGGACACTTCTCATAAGGTATCACTGATAGAGGGAATGTAAAAACCGTTACACTTGAACTGAATTACAAAACAGAACAGAGTCACACATGCAGAAAACACACTATGGCTGCTTAACGGGAAAGGTGAGGTGGGGTGATACATAAAACAAGGGTATCAAATTAGCTCAGATACCATTCCATAAACCCAATATGTAATAGACAAGACCTACTCCTTGCTCAGAGAACTGGACTCAACACGCCCTATTCACCGCACAAGAATATATCTGACTAATAATAATCGTAAAACCTATGTATTGATATCTCTCTGTTAGTGTGTCAAGTGGGTGTAAAGCGGCATAAACACAGCAGTGAAAAGCAGCTAAACCCCATTATAAAAATAAATTACTTTGAAACAACCATGAAACAAAGACAGTGAAAGAGAGAGAAATTCTTACACAATGCGTTCAGGGGCTGTGATGCAACCTGGATTGACCATATCTAGACGCACAGCTGGATGAGACATAAGGGTGGACACTCTTGGGGCTGAGAGGTTTGGTGAGGTTGGGTGAGCAAACGCAGACCCTTTAAAGTAATACTGCGTGGTACCCATCGCATGGGTCCCAAATCTCCAGGTTCAAGGGCATCTTCCTACATCAAAAACATGCATGAGAAACCCAGAAGATGGTACACCGTGTGATGGGGAAAGGTTTCTAAAACGCACCTCATTTCTCATCTCCTTGTGCCCGGGTTCGCCATTCCAGCCGCTTTACTAGCAAGCTCCCTACTTGGAGCATCAGCACCTTTAACCTCCTGTTCCATACAGGTTGTAATTTGTCCTGAGGATAAACGAGAAGACGTGGAACCAACGAGAGACTAGCTCTTGGTGTTGGGACAGGCACAGGTCACTCTATTTTCCCATCAGAAAGAAGAATTAACCACAGGCTCAGCCTGCCCCCAGGAACCAGAACAGGGCCTGAAGCCATTCTGCGATTTTGCGGCCAGCTCCCATAAAAACGAGTTGTAAAATGGAGGTTCAGGGCACTGCAATTCACAAACCTGCAGAGTTATAAATGATAACTCTCGTCCACAAATATATTGAGGGAAGGCAAAGAAGAGGATTTGAAATCAAGGCAGAATTGCAGGAAACAGATTTCAGGAGGTAGATACGATTCGCCTTTAAAGCACATGAAAAGCGGCAAAACGTTGACAATGATGCCCTTGGCCAAAAAGGGCGTATGCGTTTTTTCCTGAATATATTCAGGAAAAAACGCATACGCCCTTTTTGGCCAACCAAGCAACCTGGAAAGGCAAATCAGCGCTACAAAGAAGTCTCGCTTCCCATCGGTCAAAAGGGCCATGCTGAAAAAAGTGTCAAAACCAGAAATGCAGGACAGGCCATGGAGAAATGGGAGCCTTGCTACACTGATGGGCGGGATGTAAATTGCCAAGAGCCACTCTGGAGAAGTGTCCGGTGAGTCCTGAAACATCTGAAAAACACAGCTTAGAGAGCATAGGGCACTTCCACTCATGGGGGTATAAATTGGGAAAATTAAAAATCAGCAAGACACAAGCACCTCAAAGTTTAGGGCTGCTCTGTTGACCAGGACCTCCACTTCATTCCACCTTAAATATCCCAGGAAAGAGAAAAATGGATAAAGAAGTTGTGGTCCATATGTACAATGGAATATCACTCAGCCATGAAATCAATGTCGTAAGGTTAGTAGCAGCATGATGAGTGGATTTAGGTACAACGATTCTAAGTGAAATAAGTCACACAGAAAAGGACACTTCTCATAAGGTATCACTGATAGAGGGAATGTAAAAACCGTTTCACTTGAACTGAATTACAAAACAGAACAGAGTCACACATGCAGAAAACACACTATGGCTGCTTAACGGGAAAGGTGAGGTGGGGTGATACATAAAACAAGGGTATCAAATTAGCTCAGATACCGTTCCATAAACCCAATATGTAATAGACAAGACCTACTCCTTGCTCAGAGAACTGGACTCAACACGCCCTATTCACCGCACAAGAATATATCTGACTAATAATAATCGTAAAACCTATGTATTGATATCTCTCTGTTAGTGTGTCAAGTGGGTGTAAAGCGGCATAAACACAGCAGTGAAAAGCAGCTAAACCCCATTATAAAAATAAATTACTTTGAAACACCCATGAAACAAAGACAGTGAAAGAGAGAGAAATTCTTACACAATGCGTTCAGGGGCTGTGATGCAACCTGGATTGACCATATCTAGACGCACAGCTGGATGAGACATAAGGGTGGACACTCTTGGGGCTGAGAGGTTTGGTGAGGTTGGGTGAGCAAACGCAGACCCTTTAAAGTAATACTGCGTGGTACCCATCGCATGGGTCCCAAATCTCCAGGTTCAAGGGTATCTTCCTACATCAAAAACATGCATGAGAAACCCAGAAGATGGTACACTGTGTGATGGGGAAAGGTTTCTAAAACGCACCTCATTTCTCATCTCCTTGTGCCCGGGTTCGCCATTCCAGCCACTTTACTAGCAAGCTCCCTACTTGGAGCATCAGCACCTTTAACCTCCTGTTCCATACAGGTTGTAATTTGTCCTGAGGATAAACGAGAAGACGTGGAACCAACGAGAGACTAGCTCTTGGTGTTGGGACAGGCACAGGTCACTCTATTTTCCCATCAGAAAGAAGAATTAACCACAGGCTCAGCCTGCCCCCCGGAACCAGAACAGGGCCTGAAGCCATTCTGCGATTTTGCGGCCAGCTCCCATAAAAACGAGTTGTAAAATGGAGGTTCAGGGCACTGCAATTCACAAACCTGCAGAGTTATAAATGATAACTCTCGTCCACAAATATATTGAGGGAAGGCAAAGAAGAGGATTTGAAATCAAGGCAGAATTGCAGGAAACAGATTTCAGGAGGTAGATACGAATCGCCTTTAAAGCACATGAAAAGCGGCAAAACGTTGACAATGATGCCCTTGGCCAAAAAGGGCGTATGCGTTTTTTCCTGAATATATTCAGGAAAAAACGCATACGCCCTTTTTGGCCAACCAAGCAACCTGGAAAGGCAAATCAGCGCTACAAAGAAGTCTCGCTTCCCATCGGTCAAAAGGGCCATGCTGAAAAAAGTGTCAAAACCAGAAATGCAGGACAGGCCATGGAGAAATGGGAGCCTTGCTACACTGATGGGCGGGATGTAAATTGCCAAGAGCCACTCTGGAGAAGTGTCCGGTGAGTCCTGAAACATCTGAAAAACACAGCTTAGAGAGCATAGGGCACTTCCACTCATGGGGGTATAAATTGGGAAAATTAAAAATCAGCAAGACACAAGCACCCCAAAGTTGAGGGCTGCTCTGTTGACCAGGACCTCCACTTCATTCCACCTTAAATATCCCAGGAAAGAGAAAAATGGAGAAAGAAGTTGTGGTCCTTATGTACAATGGAATATCACTCAGCCATGAAATCAATGTCGTAAGGTTAGTAGCAGCATGATGAGTGGATTTAGGTACGATGATTCTAAGTGAAATAAGTCACACAGAAAAGGACACTTCTCATAAGGTATCACTGATAGAGGGAATGTAAAAACCGTTACACTTGAACTGAATTACAAAACAGAACAGAGTCACACATGCAGAAAACACACTATGGCTGCTTAACGGGAAAGGTGAGGTGGGGTGATACATAAAACAAGGGTATCAAATTAGCTCAGATACCATTCCATAAACCCAATATGTAATAGACAAGACCTACTCCTTGCTCAGAGAACTGGACTCAACACGCCCTATTCACCGCACAAGAATATATCTGACTAGTAATAATCGTAAAACCTATGTATTGATATCTCTCTGTTAGTGTGTCAAGTGGGTGTAAAGCGGCATAAACACAGCAGTGAAAAGCAGCTAAACCCCATTATAAAAATAAATTACTTTGAAACAACCATGAAACAAAGACAGTGAAAGAGAGAGAAATTCTTACACAATGCGTTCAGGGGCTGTGATGCAACCTGGATTGACCATATCTAGACGCACAGCTGGATGAGACATAAGGGTGGACACTCTTGGGGCTGAGAGGTTTGGTGAGGTTGGGTGAGCAAACGCAGACCCTTTAAAGTAATACTGCGTGGTACCCATCGCATGGGTCCCAAATCTCCAGGTTCAAGGGCATCTTCCTACATCAAAAACATGCATGAGAAACCCAGAAGATGGTACACCGTGTGATGGGGAAAGGTTTCTAAAACGCACCTCATTTCTCATCTCCTTGTGCCCGGGTTCGCCATTCCAGCCGCTTTACTAGCAAGCTCCCTACTTGGAGCATCAGCACCTTTAACCTCCTGTTCCATACAGGTTGTAATTTGTCCTGAGGATAAACGAGAAGACGTGGAACCAACGAGAGACTAGCTCTTGGTGTTGGGACAGGCACAGGTCACTCTATTTTCCCATCAGAAAGAAGAATTAACCACAGGCTCAGCCTGCCCCCCGGAACCAGAACAGGGCCTGAAGCCATTCTGCGATTTTGCGGCCAGCTCCCATAAAAACGAGTTGTAAAATGGAGGTTCAGGGCACTGCAATTCACAAACCTGCAGAGTTATAAATGATAACTCTCGTCCACAAATATATTGAGGGAAGGCAAAGAAGAGGATTTGAAATCAAGGCAGAATTGCAGGAAACAGATTTCAGGAGGTAGATACGAATCCCCTTTAAAGCACATGAAAAGCGGCAAAACGTTGACAATGATGCCCTTGGCCAAAAAGGGCGTATGCGTTTTTTCCTGAATATATTCAGGAAAAAACGCATACGCCCTTTTTGGCCAACCAAGCAACCTGGAAAGGCAAATCAGCGCTACAAAGAAGTCTCGCTTCCCATCAGTCAAAAGGGCCATGCTGAAAAAAGTGTCAAAACCAGAAATGCAGGACAGGCCATGGAGAAATGGGAGCCTTGCTACACTGATGGGCGGGATGTAAATTGCCAAGAGCCACTCTGGAGAAGTGTCCGGTGAGTCCTGAAACATCTGAAAAACACAGCTTAGAGAGCATAGGGCACTTCCACTCATGGGGGTATAAATTGGGAAAATTAAAAATCAGCAAGACACAAGCACCCCAAAGTTGAGGGCTGCTCTGTTGACCAGGACCTCCACTTCATTCCACCTTAAATATCCCAGGAAATAGAAAAATGGAGAAAGAAGTTGTGGTCCTTATGTACAATGGAATATCACTCAGCCATGAAATCAATGTCGTAAGGTTAGTAGCAGCATGATGAGTGGATTTAGGTACGACGATTCTAAGTGAAATAAGTCACAGAAAAGGACACTTCTCATAAGGTATCACTGATAGAGGGAATGTAAAAACCGTTACAATTGAACTGAATTACAAAACAGAACAGAGTCACACATGCAGAAAACACACTATGGCTGCTTAACGGGAAAGGTGTGGTGGGGTGATACATAAAACTAGGGTATCAAATTAGCTCAGATACCGTTCCATAAACCCAATATGTAATAGACAAGACCTACTCCTTGCTCAAAGAACTGGACTCAACACGCCCTATTCACCGCACAAGAATATATCTGACTAATAATAATCGTAAAACCTATGTGTTGATATCTCTCTGTTAGTGTGTCAAGTGGGTGTAAAGCGGCATAAACACAGCAGTGAAAAGCAGCTAAACCCCATTATGAAAATAAATTACTTTGAAACACCCATGAAACAAAGACAGTGAAAGAGAGAGAAATTCTTACACAATGCGTTCAGGGGCTGTGATGCAACCTGGATTGACCATATCTAGACGCACAGCTGGATGAGACATAAGGGTGGACACTCTTGGGGCTGAGAGGTTTGGTGAGGTTGGGTGAGCAAACACAGACCCTTTAAAGTAATACTGCGTGGTACCCATCGCATGGGTCCCAAATCTCCAGGTTCAAGGGCACCTTCCTACATCAAAAACATGCATGAGAAACCCAGAAGGTGGTACACCGTGTGATGGGGAAAGGTTTCTAAAACGCACCTCATTTCTCATCTCCTTGTGCCCGGGTTCGCCATTCCAGCCGCTTTTCTAGCAAGCTCCCTACTTGGAGCATCAGCACCTTTAACCTCCTGTTCCATACAGGTTGTAATTTGTCCTGAGGATAAACGAGAAGACGTGGAACCAACGAGAGACTAGCTCTTGGTGTTGGGACAGGCACAGGTCACTCTATTTTCCCATCAGAAAGAAGAATTAACCACAGGCTCAGCCTGCCCCCAGGAACCAGAACAGGGCCTGAAGCCATTCTGCGATTTTGCGGCCAGCTCCCATAAAAACGAGTTGTAGAATGGAGGTTCAGGGCACTGCAATTCACAAACCTGCAGAGTTATAAATGATAACTCTCGTCCACAAATATATTGAGGGAAGGCAAAGAAGAGGATTTGAAATCAAGGCAGAATTGCAGGAAACAGATTTCAGGAGGTAGATACGAATCGCCTTTAAAGCACATGAAAAGCGGCAAAACGTTGACAATGATGCCCTTGGCCAAAAAGGGCGTATGCGTTTTTTCCTGAATATATTCAGGAAAAAACGCATACGCCCTTTTTGGCCAACCAAGCAACCTGGAAAGGCAAATCAGCGCTACAAAGAAGTCTCGCTTCCCATCGGTCAAAAGGGCCATGCTGAAAAAAGTGTCAAAACCAGAAATGCAGGACAGGCCATGGAGAAATGGGAGCCTTGCTACACTGATGGGCGGGATGTAAATTGCCAAGAGCCACTCTGGAGAAGTGTCCGGTGAGTCCTGAAACATCTGAAAAACACAGCTTAGAGAGCATAGGGCACTTCCACTCATGGGGGTATAAATTGGGAAAATTAAAAATCAGCAAGACACAAGCACCCCAAAGTTGAGGGCTGCTCTGTTGACCAGGACCTCCACTTCATTCCACCTTAAATATCCCAGGAAAGAGAAAAATGGAGAAAGAAGTTGTGGTCCTTATGTACAATGGAATATCACTCAGCCATGAAATCAATGTCGTAAGGTTAGTAGCAGCATGATGAGTGGATTTAGGTACGATGATTCTAAGTGAAATAAGTCACACAGAAAAGGACACTTCTCATAAGGTATCACTGATAGAGGGAATGTAAAAACCGTTACACTTGAACTGAATTACAAAACAGAACAGAGTCACACATGCAGAAAACACACTATGGCTGCTTAACGGGAAAGGTGAGGTGGGGTGATACATAAAACAAGGGTATCAAATTAGCTCAGATACCATTCCATAAACCCAATATGTAATAGACAAGACCTACTCCTTGCTCAGAGAACTGGACTCAACACGCCCTATTCACCGCACAAGAATATATCTGACTAATAATAATCGTAAAACCTATGTATTGATATCTCTCTGTTAGTGTGTCAAGTGGGTGTAAAGCGGCATAAACACAGCAGTGAAAAGCAGCTAAACCCCATTATAAAAATAAATTACTTTGAAACAACCATGAAACAAAGACAGTGAAAGAGAGAGAAATTCTTACACAATGCGTTCAGGGGCTGTGATGCAACCTGGATTGACCATATCTAGACGCACAGCTGGATGAGACATAAGGGTGGACACTCTTGGGGCTGAGAGGTTTGGTGAGGTTGGGTGAGCAAACGCAGACCCTTTAAAGTAATACTGCGTGGTACCCATCGCATGGGTCCCAAATCTCCAGGTTCAAGGGCATCTTCCTACATCAAAAACATGCATGAGAAACCCAGAAGATGGTACACCGTGTGATGGGGAAAGGTTTCTAAAACGCACCTCATTTCTCATCTCCTTGTGCCCGGGTTCGCCATTCCAGCCGCTTTACTAGCAAGCTCCCTACTTGGAGCATCAGCACCTTTAACCTCCTGTTCCATACAGGTTGTAATTTGTCCTGAGGATAAACGAGAAGACGTGGAACCAACGAGAGACTAGCTCTTGGTGTTGGGACAGGCACAGGTCACTCTATTTTCCCATCAGAAAGAAGAATTAACCACAGGCTTAGCCTGCCCCCAGGAACCAGAACAGGGCCTGAAGCCATTCTGCGATTTTGCGGCCAGCTCCCATAAAAACGAGTTGTAAAATGGAGGTTCAGGGCACTGCAATTCACAAACCTGCAGAGTTATAAATGATAACTCTCGTCCACAAATATATTGAGGGAAGGCAAAGAAGAGGATTTGAAATCAAGGCAGAATTGCAGGAAACAGATTTCAGGAGGTAGATACGATTCGCCTTTAAAGCACATGAAAAGCGGCAAAACGTTGACAATGATGCCCTTGGCCAAAAAGGGCGTATGCGTTTTTTCCTGAATATATTCAGGAAAAAACGCATACGCCCTTTTTGGCCAACCAAGCAACCTGGAAAGGCAAATCAGCGCTACAAAGAAGTCTCGCTTCCCATCGGTCAAAAGGGCCATGCTGAAAAAAGTGTCAAAACCAGAAATGCAGGACAGGCCATGGAGAAATGGGAGCCTTGCTACACTGATGGGCGGGATGTAAATTGCCAAGAGCCACTCTGGAGAAGTGTCCGGTGAGTCCTGAAACATCTGAAAAACACAGCTTAGAGAGCATAGGGCACTTCCACTCATGGGGGTATAAATTGGGAAAATTAAAAATCAGCAAGACACAAGCACCTCAAAGTTTAGGGCTGCTCTGTTGACCAGGACCTCCACTTCATTCCACCTTAAATATCCCAGGAAAGAGAAAAATGGATAAAGAAGTTGTGGTCCATATGTACAATGGAATATCACTCAGCCATGAAATCAATGTCGTAAGGTTAGTAGCAGCATGATGAGTGGATTTAGGTACAACGATTCTAAGTGAAATAAGTCACACAGAAAAGGACACTTCTCATAAGGTATCACTGATAGAGGGAATGTAAAAACCGTTTCACTTGAACTGAATTACAAAACAGAACAGAGTCACACATGCAGAAAACACACTATGGCTGCTTAACGGGAAAGGTGAGGTGGGGTGATACATAAAACAAGGGTATCAAATTAGCTCAGATACCGTTCCATAAACCCAATATGTAATAGACAAGACCTACTCCTTGCTCAGAGAACTGGACTCAACACGCCCTATTCACCGCACAAGAATATATCTGACTAATAATAATCGTAAAACCTATGTATTGATATCTCTCTGTTAGTGTGTCAAGTGGGTGTAAAGCGGCATAAACACAGCAGTGAAAAGCAGCTAAACCCCATTATAAAAATAAATTACTTTGAAACACCCATGAAACAAAGACAGTGAAAGAGAGAGAAATTCTTACACAATGCGTTCAGGGGCTGTGATGCAACCTGGATTGACCATATCTAGACGCACAGCTGGATGAGACATAAGGGTGGACACTCTTGGGGCTGAGAGGTTTGGTGAGGTTGGGTGAGCAAACGCAGACACTTTAAAGTAATACTGCGTGGTACCCATCGCATGGGTCCCAAATCTCCAGGTTCAAGGGTATCTTCCTACATCAAAAACATGCATGAGAAACCCAGAAGATGGTACACTGTGTGATGGGGAAAGGTTTCTAAAACGCACCTCATTTCTCATCTCCTTGTGCCCGGGTTCGCCATTCCAGCCGCTTTTCTAGCAAGCTCCCTACTTGGAGCATCAGCACCTTTAACCTCCTGTTCCATACAGGTTGTAATTTGTCCTGAGGATAAACGAGAAGACGTGGAACCAACGAGAGACTAGCTCTTGGTGTTGGGACAGGCACAGGTCACTCTATTTTCCCATCAGAAAGAAGAATTAACCACAGGCTCAGCCTGCCCCCAGGAACCAGAACAGGGCCTGAAGCCATTCTGCGATTTTGCGGCCAGCTCCCATAAAAACGAGTTGTAGAATGGAGGTTCAGGGCACTGCAATTCACAAACCTGCAGAGTTATAAATGATAACTCTCGTCCACAAATATATTGAGGGAAGGCAAAGAAGAGGATTTGAAATCAAGGCAGAATTGCAGGAAACAGATTTCAGGAGGTAGATACGAATCGCCTTTAAAGCACATGAAAAGCGGCAAAACGTTGACAATGATGCCCTTGGCCAAAAAGGGCGTATGCGTTTTTTCCTGAATATATTCAGGAAAAAACGCATACGCCCTTTTTGGCCAACCAAGCAACCTGGAAAGGCAAATCAGCGCTACAAAGAAGTCTCGCTTCCCATCGGTCAAAAGGGCCATGCTGAAAAAAGTGTCAAAACCAGAAATGCAGGACAGGCCATGGAGAAATGGGAGCCTTGCTACACTGATGGGCGGGATGTAAATTGCCAAGAGCCACTCTGGAGAAGTGTCCGGTGAGTCCTGAAACATCTGAAAAACACAGCTTAGAGAGCATAGGGCACTTCCACTCATGGGGGTATAAATTGGGAAAATTAAAAATCAGCAAGACACAAGCACCCCAAAGTTGAGGGCTGCTCTGTTGACCAGGACCTCCACTTCATTCCACCTTAAATATCCCAGGAAAGAGAAAAATGGAGAAAGAAGTTGTGGTCCTTATGTACAATGGAATATCACTCAGCCATGAAATCAATGTCGTAAGGTTAGTAGCAGCATGATGAGTGGATTTAGGTACGATGATTCTAAGTGAAATAAGTCACACAGAAAAGGACACTTCTCATAAGGTATCACTGATAGAGGGAATGTAAAAACCGTTACACTTGAACTGAATTACAAAACAGAACAGAGTCACACATGCAGAAAACACACTATGGCTGCTTAACGGGAAAGGTGAGGTGGGGTGATACATAAAACAAGGGTATCAAATTAGCTCAGATACCATTCCATAAACCCAATATGTAATAGACAAGACCTACTCCTTGCTCAGAGAACTGGACTCAACACGCCCTATTCACCGCACAAGAATATATCTGACTAATAATAATCGTAAAACCTATGTATTGATATCTCTCTGTTAGTGTGTCAAGTGGGTGTAAAGCGGCATAAACACAGCAGTGAAAAGCAGCTAAACCCCATTATAAAAATAAATTACTTTGAAACAACCATGAAACAAAGACAGTGAAAGAGAGAGAAATTCTTACACAATGCGTTCAGGGGCTGTGATGCAACCTGGATTGACCATATCTAGACGCACAGCTGGATGAGACATAAGGGTGGACACTCTTGGGGCTGAGAGGTTTGGTGAGGTTGGGTGAGCAAACGCAGACCCTTTAAAGTAATACTGCGTGGTACCCATCGCATGGGTCCCAAATCTCCAGGTTCAAGGGCATCTTCCTACATCAAAAACATGCATGAGAAACCCAGAAGATGGTACACCGTGTGATGGGGAAAGGTTTCTAAAACGCACCTCATTTCTCATCTCCTTGTGCCCGGGTTCGCCATTCCAGCCGCTTTACTAGCAAGCTCCCTACTTGGAGCATCAGCACCTTTAACCTCCTGTTCCATACAGGTTGTAATTTGTCCTGAGGATAAACGAGAAGACGTGGAACCAACGAGAGACTAGCTCTTGGTGTTGGGACAGGCACAGGTCACTCTATTTTCCCATCAGAAAGAAGAATTAACCACAGGCTCAGCCTGCCCCCAGGAACCAGAACAGGGCCTGAAGCCATTCTGCGATTTTGCGGCCAGCTCCCATAAAAACGAGTTGTAAAATGGAGGTTCAGGGCACTGCAATTCACAAACCTGCAGAGTTATAAATGATAACTCTCGTCCACAAATATATTGAGGGAAGGCAAAGAAGAGGATTTGAAATCAAGGCAGAATTGCAGGAAACAGATTTCAGGAGGTAGATACGATTCGCCTTTAAAGCACATGAAAAGCGGCAAAACGTTGACAATGATGCCCTTGGCCAAAAAGGGCGTATGCGTTTTTTCCTGAATATATTCAGGAAAAAACGCATACGCCCTTTTTGGCCAACCAAGCAACCTGGAAAGGCAAATCAGCGCTACAAAGAAGTCTCGCTTCCCATCGGTCAAAAGGGCCATGCTGAAAAAAGTGTCAAAACCAGAAATGCAGGACAGGCCATGGAGAAATGGGAGCCTTGCTACACTGATGGGCGGGATGTAAATTGCCAAGAGCCACTCTGGAGAAGTGTCCGGTGAGTCCTGAAACATCTGAAAAACACAGCTTAGAGAGCATAGGGCACTTCCACTCATGGGGGTATAAATTGGGAAAATTAAAAATCAGCAAGACACAAGCACCTCAAAGTTTAGGGCTGCTCTGTTGACCAGGACCTCCACTTCATTCCACCTTAAATATCCCAGGAAAGAGAAAAATGGATAAAGAAGTTGTGGTCCATATGTACAATGGAATATCACTCAGCCATGAAATCAATGTCGTAAGGTTAGTAGCAGCATGATGAGTGGATTTAGGTACAACGATTCTAAGTGAAATAAGTCACACAGAAAAGGACACTTCTCATAAGGTATCACTGATAGAGGGAATGTAAAAACCGTTTCACTTGAACTGAATTACAAAACAGAACAGAGTCACACATGCAGAAAACACACTATGGCTGCTTAACGGGAAAGGTGAGGTGGGGTGATACATAAAACAAGGGTATCAAATTAGCTCACATACCGTTCCATAAACCCAATATGTAATAGACAAGACCTACTCCTTGCTCAGAGAACTGGACTCAACACGCCCTATTCACCGCACAAGAATATATCTGACTAATAATAATCGTAAAACCTATGTATTGATATCTCTCTGTTAGTGTGTCAAGTGGGTGTAAAGCGGCATAAACACAGCAGTGAAAAGCAGCTAAACCCCATTATAAAAATAAATTACTTTGAAACACCCATGAAACAAAGACAGTGAAAGAGAGAGAAATTCTTACACAATGCGTTCAGGGGCTGTGATGCAACCTGGATTGACCATATCTAGACGCACAGCTGGATGAGACATAAGGGTGGACACTCTTGGGGCTGAGAGGTTTGGTGAGGTTGGGTGAGCAAACGCAGACCCTTTAAAGTAATACTGCGTGGTACCCATCGCATGGGTCCCAAATCTCCAGGTTCAAGGGTATCTTCCTACATCAAAAACATGCATGAGAAACCCAGAAGATGGTACACTGTGTGATGGGGAAAGGTTTCTAAAACGCACCTCATTTCTCATCTCCTTGTGCCCGGGTTCGCCATTCCAGCCACTTTACTAGCAAGCTCCCTACTTGGAGCATCAGCACCTTTAACCTCCTGTTCCATACAGGTTGTAATTTGTCCTGAGGATAAACGAGAAGACGTGGAACCAACGAGAGACTAGCTCTTGGTGTTGGGACAGGCACAGGTCACTCTATTTTCCCATCAGAAAGAAGAATTAACCACAGGCTCAGCCTGCCCCCCGGAACCAGAACAGGGCCTGAAGCCATTCTGCGATTTTGCGGCCAGCTCCCATAAAAACGAGTTGTAAAATGGAGGTTCAGGGCACTGCAATTCACAAACCTGCAGAGTTATAAATGATAACTCTCGTCCACAAATATATTGAGGGAAGGCAAAGAAGAGGATTTGAAATCAAGGCAGAATTGCAGGAAACAGATTTCAGGAGGTAGATACGAATCGCCTTTAAAGCACATGAAAAGCGGCAAAACGTTGAAAATGATGCCCTTGGCCAAAAAGGGCGTATGCGTTTTTTCCTGAATATATTCAGGAAAAAACGCATACGCCCTTTTTGGCCAACCAAGCAACCTGGAAAGGCAAATCAGCGCTACAAAGAAGTCTCGCTTCCCATCGGTCAAAAGGGCCATGCTGAAAAAAGTGTCAAAACCAGAAATGCAGGACAGGCCATGGAGAAATGGGAGCCTTGCTACACTGATGGGCGGGATGTAAATTGCCAAGAGCCACTCTGGAGAAGTGTCCGGTGAGTCCTGAAACATCTGAAAAACACAGCTTAGAGAGCATAGGGCACTTCCACTCATGGGGGTATAAATTGGGAAAATTAAAAATCAGCAAGACACAAGCACCCCAAAGTTGAGGGCTGCTCTGTTGACCAGGACCTCCACTTCATTCCACCTTAAATATCCCAGGAAAGAGAAAAATGGAGAAAGAAGTTGTGGTCCTTATGTACAATGGAATATCACTCAGCCATGAAATCAATGTCGTAAGGTTAGTAGCAGCATGATGAGTGGATTTAGGTACGATGATTCTAAGTGAAATAAGTCACACAGAAAAGGACACTTCTCATAAGGTATCACTGATAGAGGGAATGTAAAAACCGTTACACTTGAACTGAATTACAAAACAGAACAGAGTCACACATGCAGAAAACACACTATGGCTGCTTAACGGGAAAGGTGAGGTGGGGTGATACATAAAACAAGGGTATCAAATTAGCTCAGATACCATTCCATAAACCCAATATGTAATAGACAAGACCTACTCCTTGCTCAGAGAACTGGACTCAACACGCCCTATTCACCGCACAAGAATATATCTGACTAGTAATAATCGTAAAACCTATGTATTGATATCTCTCTGTTAGTGTGTCAAGTGGGTGTAAAGCGGCATAAACACAGCAGTGAAAAGCAGCTAAACCCCATTATAAAAATAAATTACTTTGAAACAACCATGAAACAAAGACAGTGAAAGAGAGAGAAATTCTTACACAATGCGTTCAGGGGCTGTGATGCAACCTGGATTGACCATATCTAGACGCACAGCTGGATGAGACATAAGGGTGGACACTCTTGGGGCTGAGAGGTTTGGTGAGGTTGGGTGAGCAAACGCAGACCCTTTAAAGTAATACTGCGTGGTACCCATCGCATGGGTCCCAAATCTCCAGGTTCAAGGGCATCTTCCTACATCAAAAACATGCATGAGAAACCCAGAAGATGGTACACCGTGTGATGGGGAAAGGTTTCTAAAACGCACCTCATTTCTCATCTCCTTGTGCCCGGGTTCGCCATTCCAGCCGCTTTACTAGCAAGCTCCCTACTTGGAGCATCAGCACCTTTAACCTCCTGTTCCATACAGGTTGTAATTTGTCCTGAGGATAAACGAGAAGACGTGGAACCAACGAGAGACTAGCTCTTGGTGTTGGGACAGGCACAGGTCACTCTATTTTCCCATCAGAAAGAAGAATTAACCACAGGCTCAGCCTGCCCCCAGGAACCAGAACAGGGCCTGAAGCCATTCTGCGATTTTGCGGCCAGCTCCCATAAAAACGAGTTGTAAAATGGAGGTTCAGGGCACTGCAATTCACAAACCTGCAGAGTTATAAATGATAACTCTCGTCCACAAATATATTGAGGGAAGGCAAAGAAGAGGATTTGAAATCAAGGCAGAATTGCAGGAAACAGATTTCAGGAGGTAGATACGATTCGCCTTTAAAGCACATGAAAAGCGGCAAAACGTTGACAATGATGCCCTTGGCCAAAAAGGGCGTATGCGTTTTTTCCTGAGTATATTCAGGAAAAAACGCATACGCCCTTTTTGGCCAACCAAGCAACCTGGAAAGGCAAATCAGCGCTACAAAGAAGTCTCGCTTCCCATCGGTCAAAAGGGCCATGCTGAAA
The DNA here is from genome assembly GCF_965194805.1 of Balaenoptera borealis. Taxonomy (NCBI): domain Eukaryota; kingdom Metazoa; phylum Chordata; class Mammalia; order Artiodactyla; family Balaenopteridae; genus Balaenoptera; species Balaenoptera borealis. The sequence goes on from NW_028123988.1 coordinate 60,163, forward strand.
AAAGTGTCAAAACCAGAAATGCAGGACAGGCCATGGAGAAATGGGAGCCTTGCTACACTGATGGGCGGGATGTAAATTGCCAAGAGCCACTCTGGAGAAGTGTCCGGTGAGTCCTGAAACATCTGAAAAACACAGCTTAGAGAGCATAGGGCACTTCCACTCATGGGGGTATAAATTGGGAAAATTAAAAATCAGCAAGACACAAGCACCTCAAAGTTTAGGGCTGCTCTGTTGACCAGGACCTCCACTTCATTCCACCTTAAATATCCCAGGAAAGAGAAAAATGGAGAAAGAAGTTGTGGTCCATATGTACAATGGAATATCACTCAGCCATGAAATCAATGTCGTAAGGTTAGTAGCAGCATGATGAGTGGATTTAGGTACAACGATTCTAAGTGAAATAAGTCACACAGAAAAGGACACTTCTCATAAGGTATCACTGATAGAGGGAATGTAAAAACCGTTACACTTGAACTGAATTACAAAACAGAACAGAGTCACACATGCAGAAAACACACTATGGCTGCTTAACGGGAAAGGTGAGGTGGGGTGATACATAAAACAAGGGTATCAAATTAGCTCAGATACCGTTCCATAAACCCAATATGTAATAGACAAGACCTACTCCTTGCTCAGAGAACTGGACTCAACACGCCCTATTCACCGCACAAGAATATATCTGACTAATAATAATCGTAAAACCTATGTATTGATATCTCTCTGTTAGTGTGTCAAGTGGGTGTAAAGCGGCATAAACACAGCAGTGAAAAGCAGCTAAACCCCATTATAAAAATAAATTACTTTGAAACACCCATGAAACAAAGACAGTGAAAGAGAGAGAAATTCTTACACAATGCGTTCAGGGGCTGTGATGCAACCTGGATTGACCATATCTAGACGCACAGCTGGATGAGACATAAGGGTGGACACTCTTGGGGCTGAGAGGTTTGGTGAGGTTGGGTGAGCAAACGCAGACCCTTTAAAGTAATACTGCGTGGTACCCATCGCATTGGTCCCAAATCTCCAGGTTCAAGGGTATCTTCCTACATCAAAAACATGCATGAGAAACCCAGAAGATGGTACACTGTGTGATGGGGAAAGGTTTCTAAAACGCACCTCATTTCTCATCTCCTTGTGCCCGGGTTCGCCATTCCAGCCACTTTACTAGCAAGCTCCCTACTTGGAGCATCAGCACCTTTAACCTCCTGTTCCATACAGGTTGTAATTTGTCCTGAGGATAAACGAGAAGACATGGAACCAACGAGAGACTAGCTCTTGGTGTTGGGACAGGCACAGGTCACTCTATTTTCCCATCAGAAAGAAGAATTAACCACAGGCTCAGCCTGCCCCCCGGAACCAGAACAGGGCCTGAAGCCATTCTGCGATTTTGCGGCCAGCTCCCATAAAAACGAGTTGTAAAATGGAGGTTCAGGGCACTGCAATTCACAAACCTGCAGAGTTATAAATGATAACTCTCGTCCACAAATATATTGAGGGAAGGCAAAGAAGAGGATTTGAAATCAAGGCAGAATTGCAGGAAACAGATTTCAGGAGGTAGATACGAATCGCCTTTAAAGCACATGAAAAGCGGCAAAACGTTGACAATGATGCCCTTGGCCAAAAAGGGCGTATGCGTTTTTTCCTGAATATATTCAGGAAAAAACGCATACGCCCTTTTTGGCCAACCAAGCAACCTGGAAAGGCAAATCAGCGCTACAAAGAAGTCTCGCTTCCCATCGGTCAAAAGGGCCATGCTGAAAAAAGTGTCAAAACCAGAAATGCAGGACAGGCCATGGAGAAATGGGAGCCTTGCTACACTGATGGGCGGGATGTAAATTGCCAAGAGCCACTCTGGAGAAGTGTCCGGTGAGTCCTGAAACATCTGAAAAACACAGCTTAGAGAGCATAGGGCACTTCCACTCATGGGGGTATAAATTGGGAAAATTAAAAATCAGCAAGACACAAGCACCCCAAAGTTGAGGGCTGCTCTGTTGACCAGGACCTCCACTTCATTCCACCTTAAATATCCCAGGAAAGAGAAAAATGGAGAAAGAAGTTGTGGTCCTTATGTACAATGGAATATCACTCAGCCATGAAATCAATGTCGTAAGGTTAGTAGCAGCATGATGAGTGGATTTAGGTACGATGATTCTAAGTGAAATAAGTCACACAGAAAAGGACACTTCTCATAAGGTATCACTGATAGAGGGAATGTAAAAACCGTTACACTTGAACTGAATTACAAAACAGAACAGAGTCACACATGCAGAAAACACACTATGGCTGCTTAACGGGAAAGGTGAGGTGGGGTGATACATAAAACAAGGGTATCAAATTAGCTCAGATACCATTCCATAAACCCAATATGTAATAGACAAGACCTACTCCTTGCTCAGAGAACTGGACTCAACACGCCCTATTCACCGCACAAGAATATATCTGACTAATAATAATCGTAAAACCTATGTATTGATATCTCTCTGTTAGTGTGTCAAGTGGGTGTAAAGCGGCATAAACACAGCAGTGAAAAGCAGCTAAACCCCATTATAAAAATAAATTACTTTGAAACAACCATGAAACAAAGACAGTGAAAGAGAGAGAAATTCTTACACAATGCGTTCAGGGGCTGTGATGCAACCTGGATTGACCATATCTAGACGCACAGCTGGATGAGACATAAGGGTGGACACTCTTGGGGCTGAGAGGTTTGGTGAGGTTGGGTGAGCAAACGCAGACCCTTTAAAGTAATACTGCGTGGTACCCATCGCATGGGTCCCAAATCTCCAGGTTCAAGGGCATCTTCCTACATCAAAAACATGCATGAGAAACCCAGAAGATGGTACACCGTGTGATGGGGAAAGGTTTCTAAAACGCACCTCATTTCTCATCTCCTTGTGCCCGGGTTCGCCATTCCAGCCGCTTTACTAGCAAGCTCCCTACTTGGAGCATCAGCACCTTTAACCTCCTGTTCCATACAGGTTGTAATTTGTCCTGAGGATAAACGAGAAGACGTGGAACCAACGAGAGACTAGCTCTTGGTGTTGGGACAGGCACAGGTCACTCTATTTTCCCATCAGAAAGAAGAATTAACCACAGGCTCAGCCTGCCCCCAGGAACCAGAACAGGGCCTGAAGCCATTCTGCGATTTTGCGGCCAGCTCCCATAAAAACGAGTTGTAAAATGGAGGTTCAGGGCACTGCAATTCACAAACCTGCAGAGTTATAAATGATAACTCTCGTCCACAAATATATTGAGGGAAGGCAAAGAAGAGGATTTGAAATCAAGGCAGAATTGCAGGAAACAGATTTCAGGAGGTAGAAACGAATCGCCTTTAAAGCACATGAAAAGCGGCAAAACGTTGACAATGATGCCCTTGGCCAAAAAGGGCGTATGCGTTTTTTCCTGAGTATATTCAGGAAAAAACGCATACGCCCTTTTTGGCCAACCAAGCAACCTGGAAAGGCAAATCAGCGCTACAAAGAAGTCTCGCTTCCCATCGGTCAAAAGGGCCATGCTGAAAAAAGTGTCAAAACCAGAAATGCAGGACAGGCCATGGAGAAATGGGAGCCTTGCTACACTGATGGGCGGGATGTAAATTGCCAAGAGCCACTCTGGAGAAGTGTCCGGTGAGTCCTGAAACATCTGAAAAACACAGCTTAGAGAGCATAGGGCACTTCCACTCATGGGGGTATAAATTGGGAAAATGAAAAATCAGCAAGACACAAGCACCTCAAAGTTTAGGGCTGCTCTGTTGACCAGGACCTCCACTTCATTCCACCTTAAATATCCCAGGAAAGAGAAAAATGGATAAAGAAGTTGTGGTCCATATGTACAATGGAATATCACTCAGCCATGAAATCAATGTCGTAAGGTTAGTAGCAGCATGATGAGTGGATTTAGGTACAACGATTCTAAGTGAAATAAGTCACACAGAAAAGGACACTTCTCATAAGGTATCACTGATAGAGGGAATGTAAAAACCGTTACACTTGAACTGAATTACAAAACAGAACAGAGTCACACATGCAGAAAACACACTATGGCTGCTTAACGGGAAAGGTGAGGTGGGGTGATACATAAAACAAGGGTATCAAATTAGCTCAGATACCGTTCCATAAACCCAATATGTAATAGACAAGACCTACTCCTTGCTCAGAGAACTGGACTCAACACGCCCTATTCACCGCACAAGAATATATCTGACTAATAATAATCGTAAAACCTATGTATTGATATCTCTCTGTTAGTGTGTCAAGTGGGTGTAAAGCGGCATAAACACAGCAGTGAAAAGCAGCTAAACCCCATTATAAAAATAAATTACTTTGAAACACCCATGAAACAAAGACAGTGAAAGAGAGAGAAATTCTTACACAATGCGTTCAGGGGCTGTGATGCAACCTGGATTGACCATATCTAGACGCACAGCTGGATGAGACATAAGGGTGGACACTCTTGGGGCTGAGAGGTTTGGTGAGGTTGGGTGAGCAAACGCAGACCCTTTAAAGTAATACTGCGTGGTACCCATCGCATTGGTCCCAAATCTCCAGGTTCAAGGGTATCTTCCTACATCAAAAACATGCATGAGAAACCCAGAAGATGGTACACTGTGTGATGGGGAAAGGTTTCTAAAACGCACCTCATTTCTCATCTCCTTGTGCCCGGGTTCGCCATTCCAGCCACTTTACTAGCAAGCTCCCTACTTGGAGCATCAGCACCTTTAACCTCCTGTTCCATACAGGTTGTAATTTGTCCTGAGGATAAACGAGAAGACATGGAACCAACGAGAGACTAGCTCTTGGTGTTGGGACAGGCACAGGTCACTCTATTTTCCCATCAGAAAGAAGAATTAACCACAGGCTCAGCCTGCCCCCCGGAACCAGAACAGGGCCTGAAGCCATTCTGCGATTTTGCGGCCAGCTCCCATAAAAACGAGTTGTAAAATGGAGGTTCAGGGCACTGCAATTCACAAACCTGCAGAGTTATAAATGATAACTCTCGTCCACAAATATATTGAGGGAAGGCAAAGAAGAGGATTTGAAATCAAGGCAGAATTGCAGGAAACAGATTTCAGGAGGTAGATACGAATCGCCTTTAAAGCACATGAAAAGCGGCAAAACGTTGACAATGATGCCCTTGGCCAAAAAGGGCGTATGCGTTTTTTCCTGAATATATTCAGGAAAAAACGCATACGCCCTTTTTGGCCAACCAAGCAACCTGGAAAGGCAAATCAGCGCTACAAAGAAGTCTCGCTTCCCATCGGTCAAAAGGGCCATGCTGAAAAAAGTGTCAAAACCAGAAATGCAGGACAGGCCATGGAGAAATGGGAGCCTTGCTACACTGATGGGCGGGATGTAAATTGCCAAGAGCCACTCTGGAGAAGTGTCCGGTGAGTCCTGAAACATCTGAAAAACACAGCTTAGAGAGCATAGGGCACTTCCACTCATGGGGGTATAAATTGGGAAAATTAAAAATCAGCAAGACACAAGCACCCCAAAGTTGAGGGCTGCTCTGTTGACCAGGACCTCCACTTCATTCCACCTTAAATATCCCAGGAAAGAGAAAAATGGAGAAAGAAGTTGTGGTCCTTATGTACAATGGAATATCACTCAGCCATGAAATCAATGTCGTAAGGTTAGTAGCAGCATGATGAGTGGATTTAGGTACGATGATTCTAAGTGAAATAAGTCACACAGAAAAGGACACTTCTCATAAGGTATCACTGATAGAGGGAATGTAAAAACCGTTACACTTGAACTGAATTACAAAACAGAACAGAGTCACACATGCAGAAAACACACTATGGCTGCTTAACGGGAAAGGTGAGGTGGGGTGATACATAAAACAAGGGTATCAAATTAGCTCAGATACCGTTCCATAAACCCAATATGTAATAGACAAGACCTACTCCTTGCTCAGAGAACTGGACTCAACACGCCCTATTCACCGCACAAGAATATATCTGACTAATAATAATCGTAAAACCTATGTATTGATATCTCTCTGTTAGTGTGTCAAGTGGGTGTAAAGCGGCATAAACACAGCAGTGAAAAGCAGCTAAACCCCATTATAAAAATAAATTACTTTGAAACAACCATGAAACAAAGACAGTGAAAGAGAGAGAAATTCTTACACAATGCGTTCAGGGGCTGTGATGCAACCTGGATTGACCATATCTAGACGCACAGCTGGATGAGACATAAGGGTGGACACTCTTGGGGCTGAGAGGTTTGGTGAGGTTGGGTGAGCAAACGCAGACCCTTTAAAGTAATACTGCGTGGTACCCATCGCATGGGTCCCAAATCTCCAGGTTCAAGGGCATCTTCCTACATCAAAAACATGCATGAGAAACCCAGAAGATGGTACACCGTGTGATGGGGAAAGGTTTCTAAAACGCACCTCATTTCTCATCTCCTTGTGCCCGGGTTCGCCATTCCAGCCGCTTTACTAGCAAGCTCCCTACTTGGAGCATCAGCACCTTTAACCTCCTGTTCCATACAGGTTGTAATTTGTCCTGAGGATAAACGAGAAGACGTGGAACCAACGAGAGACTAGCTCTTGGTGTTGGGACAGGCACAGGTCACTCTATTTTCCCATCAGAAAGAAGAATTAACCACAGGCTCAGCCTGCCCCCAGGAACCAGAACAGGGCCTGAAGCCATTCTGCGATTTTGCGGCCAGCTCCCATAAAAACGAGTTGTAAAATGGAGGTTCAGGGCACTGCAATTCACAAACCTGCAGAGTTATAAATGATAACTCTCGTCCACAAATATATTGAGGGAAGGCAAAGAAGAGGATTTGAAATCAAGGCAGAATTGCAGGAAACAGATTTCAGGAGGTAGAAACGAATCGCCTTTAAAGCACATGAAAAGCGGCAAAACGTTGACAATGATGCCCTTGGCCAAAAAGGGCGTATGCGTTTTTTCCTGAGTATATTCAGGAAAAAACGCATACGCCCTTTTTGGCCAACCAAGCAACCTGGAAAGGCAAATCAGCGCTACAAAGAAGTCTCGCTTCCCATCGGTCAAAAGGGCCATGCTGAAAAAAGTGTCAAAACCAGAAATGCAGGACAGGCCATGGAGAAATGGGAGCCTTGCTACACTGATGGGCGGGATGTAAATTGCCAAGAGCCACTCTGGAGAAGTGTCCGGTGAGTCCTGAAACATCTGAAAAACACAGCTTAGAGAGCATAGGGCACTTCCACTCATGGGGGTATAAATTGGGAAAATGAAAAATCAGCAAGACACAAGCACCTCAAAGTTTAGGGCTGCTCTGTTGACCAGGACCTCCACTTCATTCCACCTTAAATATCCCAGGAAAGAGAAAAATGGATAAAGAAGTTGTGGTCCATATGTACAATGGAATATCACTCAGCCATGAAATCAATGTCGTAAGGTTAGTAGCAGCATGATGAGTGGATTTAGGTACAACGATTCTAAGTGAAATAAGTCACACAGAAAAGGACACTTCTCATAAGGTATCACTGATAGAGGGAATGTAAAAACCGTTACACTTGAACTGAATTACAAAACAGAACAGAGTCACACATGCAGAAAACACACTATGGCTGCTTAACGGGAAAGGTGAGGTGGGGTGATACATAAAACAAGGGTATCAAATTAGCTCAGATACCGTTCCATAAACCCAATATGTAATAGACAAGACCTACTCCTTGCTCAGAGAACTGGACTCAACACGCCCTATTCACCGCACAAGAATATATCTGACTAATAATAATCGTAAAACCTATGTATTGATATCTCTCTGTTAGTGTGTCAAGTGGGTGTAAAGCGGCATAAACACAGCAGTGAAAAGCAGCTAAACCCCATTATAAAAATAAATTACTTTGAAACACCCATGAAACAAAGACAGTGAAAGAGAGAGAAATTCTTACACAATGCGTTCAGGGGCTGTGATGCAACCTGGATTGACCATATCTAGACGCACAGCTGGATGAGACATAAGGGTGGACACTCTTGGGGCTGAGAGGTTTGGTGAGGTTGGGTGAGCAAACGCAGACCCTTTAAAGTAATACTGCGTGGTACCCATCGCATTGGTCCCAAATCTCCAGGTTCAAGGGTATCTTCCTACATCAAAAACATGCATGAGAAACCCAGAAGATGGTACACTGTGTGATGGGGAAAGGTTTCTAAAACGCACCTCATTTCTCATCTCCTTGTGCCCGGGTTCGCCATTCCAGCCACTTTACTAGCAAGCTCCCTACTTGGAGCATCAGCACCTTTAACCTCCTGTTCCATACAGGTTGTAATTTGTCCTGAGGATAAACGAGAAGACATGGAACCAACGAGAGACTAGCTCTTGGTGTTGGGACAGGCACAGGTCACTCTATTTTCCCATCAGAAAGAAGAATTAACCACAGGCTCAGCCTGCCCCCCGGAACCAGAACAGGGCCTGAAGCCATTCTGCGATTTTGCGGCCAGCTCCCATAAAAACGAGTTGTAAAATGGAGGTTCAGGGCACTGCAATTCACAAACCTGCAGAGTTATAAATGATAACTCTCGTCCACAAATATATTGAGGGAAGGCAAAGAAGAGGATTTGAAATCAAGGCAGAATTGCAGGAAACAGATTTCAGGAGGTAGATACGAATCGCCTTTAAAGCACATGAAAAGCGGCAAAACGTTGACAATGATGCCCTTGGCCAAAAAGGGCGTATGCGTTTTTTCCTGAATATATTCAGGAAAAAACGCATACGCCCTTTTTGGCCAACCAAGCAACCTGGAAAGGCAAATCAGCGCTACAAAGAAGTCTCGCTTCCCATCGGTCAAAAGGGCCATGCTGAAAAAAGTGTCAAAACCAGAAATGCAGGACAGGCCATGGAGAAATGGGAGCCTTGCTACACTGATGGGCGGGATGTAAATTGCCAAGAGCCACTCTGGAGAAGTGTCCGGTGAGTCCTGAAACATCTGAAAAACACAGCTTAGAGAGCATAGGGCACTTCCACTCATGGGGGTATAAATTGGGAAAATTAAAAATCAGCAAGACACAAGCACCCCAAAGTTGAGGGCTGCTCTGTTGACCAGGACCTCCACTTCATTCCACCTTAAATATCCCAGGAAAGAGAAAAATGGAGAAAGAAGTTGTGGTCCTTATGTACAATGGAATATCACTCAGCCATGAAATCAATGTCGTAAGGTTAGTAGCAGCATGATGAGTGGATTTAGGTACGATGATTCTAAGTGAAATAAGTCACACAGAAAAGGACACTTCTCATAAGGTATCACTGATAGAGGGAATGTAAAAACCGTTACACTTGAACTGAATTACAAAACAGAACAGAGTCACACATGCAGAAAACACACTATGGCTGCTTAACGGGAAAGGTGAGGTGGGGTGATACATAAAACAAGGGTATCAAATTAGCTCAGATACCATTCCATAAACCCAATATGTAATAGACAAGACCTACTCCTTGCTCAGAGAACTGGACTCAACACGCCCTATTCACCGCACAAGAATATATCTGACTAATAATAATCGTAAAACCTATGTATTGATATCTCTCTGTTAGTGTGTCAAGTGGGTGTAAAGCGGCATAAACACAGCAGTGAAAAGCAGCTAAACCCCATTATAAAAATAAATTACTTTGAAACAACCATGAAACAAAGACAGTGAAAGAGAGAGAAATTCTTACACAATGCGTTCAGGGGCTGTGATGCAACCTGGATTGACCATATCTAGACGCACAGCTGGATGAGACATAAGGGTGGACACTCTTGGGGCTGAGAGGTTTGGTGAGGTTGGGTGAGCAAACGCAGACCCTTTAAAGTAATACTGCGTGGTACCCATCGCATGGGTCCCAAATCTCCAGGTTCAAGGGCATCTTCCTACATCAAAAACATGCATGAGAAACCCAGAAGATGGTACACCGTGTGATGGGGAAAGGTTTCTAAAACGCACCTCATTTCTCATCTCCTTGTGCCCGGGTTCGCCATTCCAGCCGCTTTACTAGCAAGCTCCCTACTTGGAGCATCAGCACCTTTAACCTCCTGTTCCATACAGGTTGTAATTTGTCCTGAGGATAAACGAGAAGACGTGGAACCAACGAGAGACTAGCTCTTGGTGTTGGGACAGGCACAGGTCACTCTATTTTCCCATCAGAAAGAAGAATTAACCACAGGCTCAGCCTGCCCCCAGGAACCAGAACAGGGCCTGAAGCCATTCTGCGATTTTGCGGCCAGCTCCCATAAAAACGAGTTGTAAAATGGAGGTTCAGGGCACTGCAATTCACAAACCTGCAGAGTTATAAATGATAACTCTCGTCCACAAATATATTGAGGGAAGGCAAAGAAGAGGATTTGAAATCAAGGCAGAATTGCAGGAAACAGATTTCAGGAGGTAGAAACGAATCGCCTTTAAAGCACATGAAAAGCGGCAAAACGTTGACAATGATGCCCTTGGCCAAAAAGGGCGTATGCGTTTTTTCCTGAGTATATTCAGGAAAAAACGCATACGCCCTTTTTGGCCAACCAAGCAACCTGGAAAGGCAAATCAGCGCTACAAAGAAGTCTCGCTTCCCATCGGTCAAAAGGGCCATGCTGAAAAAAGTGTCAAAACCAGAAATGCAGGACAGGCCATGGAGAAATGGGAGCCTTGCTACACTGATGGGCGGGATGTAAATTGCCAAGAGCCACTCTGGAGAAGTGTCCGGTGAGTCCTGAAACATCTGAAAAACACAGCTTAGAGAGCATAGGGCACTTCCACTCATGGGGGTATAAATTGGGAAAATTAAAAATCAGCAAGACACAAGCACCTCAAAGTTTAGGGCTGCTCTGTTGACCAGGACCTCCACTTCATTCCACCTTAAATATCCCAGGAAAGAGAAAAATGGATAAAGAAGTTGTGGTCCATATGTACAATGGAATATCACTCAGCCATGAAATCAATGTCGTAAGGTTAGTAGCAGCATGATGAGTGGATTTAGGTACAACGATTCTAAGTGAAATAAGTCACACAGAAAAGGACACTTCTCATAAGGTATCACTGATAGAGGGAATGTAAAAACCGTTACACTTGAACTGAATTACAAAACAGAACAGAGTCACACATGCAGAAAACACACTATGGCTGCTTAACGGGAAAGGTGAGGTGGGGTGATACATAAAACAAGGGTATCAAATTAGCTCAGATACCGTTCCATAAACCCAATATGTAATAGACAAGACCTACTCCTTGCTCAGAGAACTGGACTCAACACGCCCTATTCACCGCACAAGAATATATCTGACTAATAATAATCGTAAAACCTATGTATTGATATCTCTCTGTTAGTGTGTCAAGTGGGTGTAAAGCGGCATAAACACAGCAGTGAAAAGCAGCTAAACCCCATTATAAAAATAAATTACTTTGAAACACCCATGAAACAAAGACAGTGAAAGAGAGAGAAATTCTTACACAATGCGTTCAGGGGCTGTGATGCAACCTGGATTGACCATATCTAGACGCACAGCTGGATGAGACATAAGGGTGGACACTCTTGGGGCTGAGAGGTTTGGTGAGGTTGGGTGAGCAAACGCAGACCCTTTAAAGTAATACTGCGTGGTACCCATCGCATTGGTCCCAAATCTCCAGGTTCAAGGGTATCTTCCTACATCAAAAACATGCATGAGAAACCCAGAAGATGGTACACTGTGTGATGGGGAAAGGTTTCTAAAACGCACCTCATTTCTCATCTCCTTGTGCCCGGGTTCGCCATTCCAGCCACTTTACTAGCAAGCTCCCTACTTGGAGCATCAGCACCTTTAACCTCCTGTTCCATACAGGTTGTAATTTGTCCTGAGGATAAACGAGAAGACATGGAACCAACGAGAGACTAGCTCTTGGTGTTGGGACAGGCACAGGTCACTCTATTTTCCCATCAGAAAGAAGAATTAACCACAGGCTCAGCCTGCCCCCCGGAACCAGAACAGGGCCTGAAGCCATTCTGCGATTTTGCGGCCAGCTCCCATAAAAACGAGTTGTAAAATGGAGGTTCAGGGCACTGCAATTCACAAACCTGCAGAGTTATAAATGATAACTCTCGTCCACAAATATATTGAGGGAAGGCAAAGAAGAGGATTTGAAATCAAGGCAGAATTGCAGGAAACAGATTTCAGGAGGTAGATACGAATCGCCTTTAAAGCACATGAAAAGCGGCAAAACGTTGACAATGATGCCCTTGGCCAAAAAGGGCGTATGCGTTTTTTCCTGAATATATTCAGGAAAAAACGCATACGCCCTTTTTGGCCAACCAAGCAACCTGGAAAGGCAAATCAGCGCTACAAAGAAGTCTCGCTTCCCATCGGTCAAAAGGGCCATGCTGAAAAAAGTGTCAAAACCAGAAATGCAGGACAGGCCATGGAGAAATGGGAGCCTTGCTACACTGATGGGCGGGATGTAAATTGCCAAGAGCCACTCTGGAGAAGTGTCCGGTGAGTCCTGAAACATCTGAAAAACACAGCTTAGAGAGCATAGGGCACTTCCACTCATGGGGGTATAAATTGGGAAAATTAAAAATCAGCAAGACACAAGCACCCCAAAGTTGAGGGCTGCTCTGTTGACCAGGACCTCCACTTCATTCCACCTTAAATATCCCAGGAAAGAGAAAAATGGATAAAGAAGTTGTGGTCCTTATGTACAATGGAATATCACTCAGCCATGAAATCAATGTCGTAAGGTTAGTAGCAGCATGATGAGTGGATTTAGGTACGATGATTCTAAGTGAAATAAGTCACACAGAAAAGGACACTTCTCATAAGGTATCACTGATAGAGGGAATGTAAAAACCGTTACACTTGAACTGAATTACAAAACAGAACAGAGTCACACATGCAGAAAACACACTATGGCTGCTTAACGGGAAAGGTGAGGTGGGGTGATACATAAAACAAGGGTATCAAATTAGCTCAGATACCATTCCATAAACCCAATATGTAATAGACAAGACCTACTCCTTGCTCAGAGAACTGGACTCAACACGCCCTATTCACCGCACAAGAATATATCTGACTAATAATAATCGTAAAACCTATGTATTGATATCTCTCTGTTAGTGTGTCAAGTGGGTGTAAAGCGGCATAAACACAGCAGTGAAAAGCAGCTAAACCCCATTATAAAAATAAATTACTTTGAAACAACCATGAAACAAAGACAGTGAAAGAGAGAGAAATTCTTACACAATGCGTTCAGGGGCTGTGATGCAACCTGGATTGACCATATCTAGACGCACAGCTGGATGAGACATAAGGGTGGACACTCTTGGGGCTGAGAGGTTTGGTGAGGTTGGGTGAGCAAACGCAGACCCTTTAAAGTAATACTGCGTGGTACCCATCGCATGGGTCCCAAATCTCCAGGTTCAAGGGCATCTTCCTACATCAAAAACATGCATGAGAAACCCAGAAGATGGTACACCGTGTGATGGGGAAAGGTTTCTAAAACGCACCTCATTTCTCATCTCCTTGTGCCCGGGTTCGCCATTCCAGCCGCTTTACTAGCAAGCTCCCTACTTGGAGCATCAGCACCTTTAACCTCCTGTTCCATACAGGTTGTAATTTGTCCTGAGGATAAACGAGAAGACGTGGAACCAACGAGAGACTAGCTCTTGGTGTTGGGACAGGCACAGGTCACTCTATTTTCCCATCAGAAAGAAGAATTAACCACAGGCTCAGCCTGCCCCCCGGAACCAGAACAGGGCCTGAAGCCATTCTGCGATTTTGCGGCCAGCTCCCATAAAAACGAGTTGTAAAATGGAGGTTCAGGGCACTGCAATTCACAAACCTGCAGAGTTATAAATGATAACTCTCGTCCACAAATATATTGAGGGAAGGCAAAGAAGAGGATTTGAAATCAAGGCAGAATTGCAGGAAACAGATTTCAGGAGGTAGATACGATTCGCCTTTAAAGCACATGAAAAGCGGCAAAACGTTGACAATGATGCCCTTGGCCAAAAAGGGCGTATGCGTTTTTTCCTGAGTATATTCAGGAAAAAACGCATACGCCCTTTTTGGCCAACCAAGCAACCTGGAAAGGCAAATCAGCGCTACAAAGAAGTCTCGCTTCCCATCGGTCAAAAGGGCCATGCTGAAAAAAGTGTCAAAACCAGAAATGCAGGACAGGCCATGGAGAAATGGGAGCCTTGCTACACTGATGGGCGGGATGTAAATTGCCAAGAGCCACTCTGGAGAAGTGTCCGGTGAGTCCTGAAACATCTGAAAAACACAGCTTAGAGAGCATAGGGCACTTCCACTCATGGGGGTATAAATTGGGAAAATTAAAAATCAGCAAGACACAAGCACCTCAAAGTTTAGGGCTGCTCTGTTGACCAGGACCTCCACTTCATTCCACCTTAAATATCCCAGGAAAGAGAAAAATGGATAAAGAAGTTGTGGTCCATATGTACAATGGAATATCACTCAGCCATGAAATCAATGTCGTAAGGTTAGTAGCAGCATGATGAGTGGATTTAGGTACAACGATTCTAAGTGAAATAAGTCACACAGAAAAGGACACTTCTCATAAGGTATCACTGATAGAGGGAATGTAAAAACCGTTACACTTGAACTGAATTACAAAACAGAACAGAGTCACACATGCAGAAAACACACTATGGCTGCTTAACGGGAAAGGTGAGGTGGGGTGATACATAAAACAAGGGTATCAAATTAGCTCAGATACCGTTCCATAAACCCAATATGTAATAGACAAGACCTACTCCTTGCTCAGAGAACTGGACTCAACACGCCCTATTCACCGCACAAGAATATATCTGACTAATAATAATCGTAAAACCTATGTATTGATATCTCTCTGTTAGTGTGTCAAGTGGGTGTAAAGCGGCATAAACACAGCAGTGAAAAGCAGCTAAACCCCATTATAAAAATAAATTACTTTGAAACACCCATGAAACAAAGACAGTGAAAGAGAGAGAAATTCTTACACAATGCGTTCAGGGGCTGTGATGCAACCTGGATTGACCATATCTAGACGCACAGCTGGATGAGACATAAGGGTGGACACTCTTGGGGCTGAGAGGTTTGGTGAGGTTGGGTGAGCAAACGCAGACCCTTTAAAGTAATACTGCGTGGTACCCATCGCATTGGTCCCAAATCTCCAGGTTCAAGGGTATCTTCCTACATCAAAAACATGCATGAGAAACCCAGAAGATGGTACACTGTGTGATGGGGAAAGGTTTCTAAAACGCACCTCATTTCTCATCTCCTTGTGCCCGGGTTCGCCATTCCAGCCACTTTACTAGCAAGCTCCCTACTTGGAGCATCAGCACCTTTAACCTCCTGTTCCATACAGGTTGTAATTTGTCCTGAGGATAAACGAGAAGACATGGAACCAACGAGAGACTAGCTCTTGGTGTTGGGACAGGCACAGGTCACTCTATTTTCCCATCAGAAAGAAGAATTAACCACAGGCTCAGCCTGCCCCCCGGAACCAGAACAGGGCCTGAAGCCATTCTGCGATTTTGCGGCCAGCTCCCATAAAAACGAGTTGTAAAATGGAGGTTCAGGGCACTGCAATTCACAAACCTGCAGAGTTATAAATGATAACTCTCGTCCACAAATATATTGAGGGAAGGCAAAGAAGAGGATTTGAAATCAAGGCAGAATTGCAGGAAACAGATTTCAGGAGGTAGATACGAATCGCCTTTAAAGCACATGAAAAGCGGCAAAACGTTGACAATGATGCCCTTGGCCAAAAAGGGCGTATGCGTTTTTTCCTGAATATATTCAGGAAAAAACGCATACGCCCTTTTTGGCCAACCAAGCAACCTGGAAAGGCAAATCAGCGCTACAAAGAAGTCTCGCTTCCCATCGGTCAAAAGGGCCATGCTGAAAAAAGTGTCAAAACCAGAAATGCAGGACAGGCCATGGAGAAATGGGAGCCTTGCTACACTGATGGGCGGGATGTAAATTGCCAAGAGCCACTCTGGAGAAGTGTCCGGTGAGTCCTGAAACATCTGAAAAACACAGCTTAGAGAGCATAGGGCACTTCCACTCATGGGGGTATAAATTGGGAAAATTAAAAATCAGCAAGACACAAGCACCCCAAAGTTGAGGGCTGCTCTGTTGACCAGGACCTCCACTTCATTCCACCTTAAATATCCCAGGAAAGAGAAAAATGGATAAAGAAGTTGTGGTCCTTATGTACAATGGAATATCACTCAGCCATGAAATCAATGTCGTAAGGTTAGTAGCAGCATGATGAGTGGATTTAGGTACGATGATTCTAAGTGAAATAAGTCACACAGAAAAGGACACTTCTCATAAGGTATCACTGATAGAGGGAATGTAAAAACCGTTACACTTGAACTGAATTACAAAACAGAACAGAGTCACACATGCAGAAAACACACTATGGCTGCTTAACGGGAAAGGTGAGGTGGGGTGATACATAAAACAAGGGTATCAAATTAGCTCAGATACCATTCCATAAACCCAATATGTAATAGACAAGACCTACTCCTTGCTCAGAGAACTGGACTCAACACGCCCTATTCACCGCACAAGAATATATCTGACTAATAATAATCGTAAAACCTATGTATTGATATCTCTCTGTTAGTGTGTCAAGTGGGTGTAAAGCGGCATAAACACAGCAGTGAAAAGCAGCTAAACCCCATTATAAAAATAAATTACTTTGAAACAACCATGAAACAAAGACAGTGAAAGAGAGAGAAATTCTTACACAATGCGTTCAGGGGCTGTGATGCAACCTGGATTGACCATATCTAGACGCACAGCTGGATGAGACATAAGGGTGGACACTCTTGGGGCTGAGAGGTTTGGTGAGGTTGGGTGAGCAAACGCAGACCCTTTAAAGTAATACTGCGTGGTACCCATCGCATGGGTCCCAAATCTCCAGGTTCAAGGGCATCTTCCTACATCAAAAACATGCATGAGAAACCCAGAAGATGGTACACCGTGTGATGGGGAAAGGTTTCTAAAACGCACCTCATTTCTCATCTCCTTGTGCCCGGGTTCGCCATTCCAGCCGCTTTACTAGCAAGCTCCCTACTTGGAGCATCAGCACCTTTAACCTCCTGTTCCATACAGGTTGTAATTTGTCCTGAGGATAAACGAGAAGACGTGGAACCAACGAGAGACTAGCTCTTGGTGTTGGGACAGGCACAGGTCACTCTATTTTCCCATCAGAAAGAAGAATTAACCACAGGCTCAGCCTGCCCCCCGGAACCAGAACAGGGCCTGAAGCCATTCTGCGATTTTACGGCCAGCTCCCAAAAAACGAGTTGTAAAATGGAGGTTCAGGGCACTGCAATTCACAAACCTGCAGAGTTATAAATGATAACCCTCGTCCACAAATATATTGAGGGAAGGCAAAGAAGAGGATTTGAAATCAAGGCAGAATTGCAGGAAACAGATTTCAGGAGGTAGATACGAATCGCCTTTAAAGCACATGAAAAGCGGCAAAACGTTGACAATGATGCCCTTGGCCAAAAAGGGCGTATGCGTTTTTTCCTGAATATATTCAGGAAAAAACGCATACGCCCTTTTTGGCCAACCAAGCAACCTGGAAAGGCAAATCAGCGCTACAAAGAAGTCTCGCTTCCCATCGGTCAAAAGGGCCATGCTGAAAAAAGTGTCAAAACCAGAAATGCAGGACAGGCCATGGAGAAATGGGAGCCTTGCTACACTGATGGGCGGGATGTAAATTGCCAAGAGCCACTCTGGAGAAGTGTCCGGTGAGTCCTGAAACATCTGAAAAACACAGCTTAGAGAGCATAGGGCACTTCCACTCATGGGGGTATAAATTGGGAAAATTAAAAATCAGCAAGACACAAGCACCCCAAAGTTTAGGGCTGCTCTGTTGACCAGGACCTCCACTTCATTCCACCTTAAATATCCCAGGAAAGAGAAAAATGGATAAAGAAGTTGTGGTCCTTATGTACAATGGAATATCACTCAGCCAGGAAATCAATGTCGTAAGGTTAGTAGCAGCATGATGAGTGGATTTAGGTACGACGATTCTAAGTGAAATAAGTCACACAGAAAAGGACACTTCTCATAAGGTATCACTGATAGAGGGAATGTAAAAACCATTACACTTGAACTGAATTACAAAACAGAACAGAGTCACACATGCAGAAAACACACTATGGCTGCTTAACGGGAAAGGTGAGGTGGGGTGATACATAAAACAAGGGTATCAAATTAGCTCACATACCGTTCCATAAACCCAATATGTAATAGACAAGACCTACTCCTTGCTCAGAGAACTGGACTCAACACGCCCTATTCACTGCACAAGAATATATCTGACTAATAATAATCGTAAAACCTATGTATTGATATCTCTCTGTTAGTGTGTCAAGTGGGTGTAAAGCGGCATAAACAGAGCAGTGAAAAGCAGCTAAACCCCATTATAAAAATAAATTACTTTGAAACAACCATGAAACAAAGACAGTGAAAGAGAGAGTAATTCTTACACAATGCGTTCAGGGGCTGTGATGCAACCTGGATTGACCATATCTAGACGCACAGCTGGATGAGACATAAGGGTGGACACTCTTGGGGCTGAGAGGTTTGGTGAGGTTGGGTGAGCAAACGCAGACCCTTTAAAGTAATACTGCGTGGTACCCATCGCATGAGTCCCAAATCTCCAGGTTCAAGGGCATCTTCCTACATCAAAAACATGCATGAGAAACCCAGAAGTTGGTACACCGTGTGATGGGGAAAGGTTTCTAAAACGCACCTCATTTCTCATCTCCTTGTGCCCGGGTTCGCCATTCCAGCCGCTTTACTAGCAAGCTCCCTACTTGGAGCATCAGCACCTTTAACCTCCTGTTCCGTACAGGTTGCAATTTGTCCTGAGGATAAACGGGAAGACGTGGAACCAACGAGAGACTAGCTCTTGGTGTTGGGACAGGCACAGGTCACTCTATTTTCCCATCAGAAAGAAGAATTAACCACAGGCTCAGCCTGCCCCCCGGAACCAGAACAGGGCCTGAAGCCATTCTGCGATTTTGCGGCCAGCTCCCATAAAAACGAGTTGTAAAATGGAGGTTCAGGGCACTGCAATTCACAAACCTGCAGAGTTATAAATGATAACTCTCGTCCACAAATATATTGAGGGAAGGCAAAGAAGAGGATTTGAAATCAAGGCAGAATTGCAGGAAACAGATTTCAGGAGGTAGATACGAATCGCCTTTAAAGCACATGAAAAGCGGCAAAACGTTGACAATGATGCCCTTGGCCAAAAAGGGCGTATGCGTTTTTTCCTGAATATATTCAGGAAAAAACGCATACGCCCTTTTTGGCCAACCAAGCAACCTGGAAAGGCAAATCAGCGCTACAAAGAAGTCTCGCTTCCCATCGGTCAAAAGGGCCATGCTGAAAAAAGTGTCAAAACCAGAAATGCAGGACAGGCCATGGAGAAATGGGAGCCTTGCTACACTGATGGGCGGGATGTAAATTGCCAAGAGCCACTCTGGAGAAGTGTCCGGTGAGTCCTGAAACATCTGAAAAACACAGCTCAGAGAGCATAGGGCACTTCCACTCATGGGGGTATAAATTGGGAAAATTAAAATCAGCAAGACACAAGCACCCAAAAGTTTTGGGCTGCTCTGTTGACCAGGACCTCCACTTCATTCCACCTTAAATATCCCAGGAAAGAGAAAAATGGATAAAGAAGTTGTGGTCCTTATGTACAATGGAATATCACTCAGCCATGAAATCAATGTCGTAAGATTAGTAGCAGCATGATGAGTGGATTTAGGTACGACGATTCTAAGTGAAATAAGTCACACAGAAAAGGACACTTCTCATAAGGTATCACTGATAGAGGGAATGTAAAAACCATTACACTTGAACTGAATTACAAAACAGAACAGAGTCACACATGCAGAAAACACACTATGGCTGCTTAACGGGAAAGGTGAGGTGGGGTGATACATAAAACAAGGGTATCAAATTAGCTCACATACCGTTCCATAAACCCAATATGTAATAGACAAGACCTACTCCTTGCTCAGAGAACTGGACTCAACACGCCCTATTCACCGCACAAGAATATATCTGACTAATAATAATCGTAAAACCTATGTATTGATATCTCTCTGTTAGTGTGTCAAGTGGGTGTAAAGCGGCATAAACACAGCAGTGAAAAGCAGCTAAACCCCATTATAAAAATAAATTACTTTGAAACAACCATGAAACAAAGACAGTGAAAGAGAGAGAAACTCTTACACAATGCGTTCAGGGGCTGTGATGCAACCTGGATTGACCATATCTAGACGCACAGCTGGATGAGACATAAGGGTGGACACTCTTGGGGCTGAGAGGTTTGGTGAGGTTGGGTGAGCAAACGCAGACCCTTTAAAGTAATACTGCGTGGTACCCATCGCATTGGTCCCAAATCTCCAGGTTCAAGGGTATCTTCCTACATCAAAAACATGCATGAGAAACCCAGAAGATGGTACACTGTGTGATGGGGAAAGGTTTCTAAAACGCACCTCATTTCTCATCTCCTTGTGCCCGGGTTCGCCATTCCAGCCACTTTACTAGCAAGCTCCCTACTTGGAGCATCAGCACCTTTAACCTCCTGTTCCATACAGGTTGTAATTTGTCCTGAGGATAAACGAGAAGACATGGAACCAACGAGAGACTAGCTCTTGGTGTTGGGACAGGCACAGGTCACTCTATTTTCCCATCAGAAAGAAGAATTAACCACAGGCTCAGCCTGCCCCCCGGAACCAGAACAGGGCCTGAAGCCATTCTGCGATTTTGCGGCCAGCTCCCATAAAAACGAGTTGTAAAATGGAGGTTCAGGGCACTGCAATTCACAAACCTGCAGAGTTATAAATGATAACTCTCGTCCACAAATATATTGAGGGAAGGCAAAGAAGAGGATTTGAAATCAAGGCAGAATTGCAGGAAACAGATTTCAGGAGGTAGATACGAATCGCCTTTAAAGCACATGAAAAGCGGCAAAACGTTGACAATGATGCCCTTGGCCAAAAAGGGCGTATGCGTTTTTTCCTGAATATATTCAGGAAAAAACGCATACGCCCTTTTTGGCCAACCAAGCAACCTGGAAAGGCAAATCAGCGCTACAAAGAAGTCTCGCTTCCCATCGGTCAAAAGGGCCATGCTGAAAAAAGTGTCAAAACCAGAAATGCAGGACAGGCCATGGAGAAATGGGAGCCTTGCTACACTGATGGGCGGGATGCAAATTGCCAAGAGCCACTCTGGAGAAGTGTCCGGTGAGTCCTGAAACATCTGAAAAACACAGCTTAGAGAGCATAGGGCACTTCCACTCATGGGGGTATAAATTGGGAAAATTAAAAATCAGCAAGACACAAGCACCTCAAAGTTTAGGGCTGCTCTGTTGACCAGGACCTCCACTTCATTCCACCTTAAATATCCCAGGAAAGAGAAAAATGGATAAAGAAGTTGTGGTCCATATGTACAATGGAATATCACTCAGCCATGAAATCAATGTCGTAAGGTTAGTAGCAGCATGATGAGTGGATTTAGGTACAACGATTCTAAGTGAAATAAGTCACACAGAAAAGGACACTTCTCATAAGGTATCACTGATAGAGGGAATGTAAAAACCGTTACACTTGAACTGAATTACAAAACAGAACAGAGTCACACATGCAGAAAACACACTATGGCTGCTTAACGGGAAAGGTGAGGTGGGGTGATACATAAAACAAGGGTATCAAATTAGCTCACATACCGTTCCATAAACCCAATATGTAATAGACAAGACCTACTCCTTGCTCAGAGAACTGGACTCAACACGCCCTATTCACCGCACAAGAATATATCTGACTAATAATAATCGTAAAACCTATGTATTGATATCTCTCTGTTAGTGTGTCAAGTGGGTGTAAAGCGGCATAAACACAGCAGTGAAAAGCAGCTAAACCCCATTATAAAAATAAATTACTTTGAAACACCCATGAAACAAAGACAGTGAAACAGAGAGAAATTCTTACACAATGCGTTCAGGGGCTGTGATGCAACCTGGATTGACCATATCTAGACGCAGAGCTGGATGAGACATAAGGGTGGACACTCTTGGGGCTGAGAGGTTTGGTGAGGTTGGGTGAGCAAACGCAGACCCTTTAAAGTAATACTGCGTGGTACCCATCGCATGGGTCCCAAATCTCCAGGTTCAAGGGCATCTTCCTACATCAAAAACATGCATGAGAAACCCAGAAGATGGTACACCGTGTGATGGGGAAAGGTTTCTAAAACGCACCTCATTTCTCATCTCCTTGTGCCCGGGTTCGCCATTCCAGCCGCTTTACTAGCAAGCTCCCTACTTGGAGCATCAGCACCTTTTTTTTTTTTTTTTTTTTTTTTTTTTTTTTTATTAATTTATTTATTTATGGCTGTGTTGGGTCTTCGTTTCTGTGCGAGGGCTTTCTCTAGTTGCGGCAAGCGGGGGCCACTCTTCATCGCGGTGCGCGGGCCTCTCACTGTCGCGGCCTCTATTGTTGCGGAGCACAGGCTCCAGACGCGCAGGCTCAGCAATTGTGGCTCACGGGCCTAGTCGCTCCGCGGCATGTGGGATCTTCCCAGACCAGGCCTTGAACCCGTGTCCCCTGCATTGGCAGGCAGATTCTCAACCGCTGCGCCACCAGGGAAGCCCGCATCAGCACCTTTAACCTCCTGTTCCATACAGGTTGTAATTTGTCCTGAGGATAAACGAGAAGACGTGGAACCAACGAGAGACTAGCTCTTGGTGTTGGGACAGGCACAGGTCACTCTATTTTCCCATCAGAAAGAAGAATTAACCACAGGCTCAGCCTGCCCCCAGGAACCAGAACAGGGCCTGAAGCCATTCTGCGATTTTGCGGCCAGCTCCCATAAAAACGAGTTGTAAAATGGAGGTTCAGGGCACTGCAATTCACAAACCTGCAGAGTTATAAATGATAACTCTCGTCCACAAATATATTGAGGGAAGGCAAAGAAGAGGATTTGAAATCAAGGCAGAATTGCAGGAAACAGATTTCAGGAGGTAGATACGATTCGCCTTTAAAGCACATGAAAAGCGGCAAAACGTTGACAATGATGCCCTTGGACAAAAAGGGCGTATGCGTTTTTTCCTGAATATATTCAGGAAAAAACGCATACGCCCTTTTTGGCCAACCAAGCAACCTGGAAAGGCAAATCAGCGCTACAAAGAAGTCTCGCTTCCCATCGGTCAAAAGGGCCATGCTGAAAAAAGTGTCAAAACCAGAAATGCAGGACAGGCCATGGAGAAATGGGAGCCTTGCTACACTGATGGGCGGGATGCAAATTGCCAAGAGCCACTCTGGAGAAGTGTCCGGTGAGTCCTGAAACATCTGAAAAACACAGCTTAGAGAGCATAGGGCACTTCCACTCATGGGGGTATAAATTGGGAAAATTAAAAATCAGCAAGACACAAGCACCTCAAAGTTTAGGGCTGCTCTGTTGACCAGGACCTCCACTTCATTCCACCTTAAATATCCCAGGAAAGAGAAAAATGGATAAAGAAGTTGTGGTCCATATGTACAATGGAATATCACTCAGCCATGAAATCAATGTCGTAAGGTTAGTAGCAGCATGATGAGTGGATTTAGGTACAACGATTCTAAGTGAAATAAGTCACACAGAAAAGGACACTTCTCATAAGGTATCACTGATAGAGGGAATGTAAAAACCGTTACACTTGAACTGAATTACAAAACAGAACAGAGTCACACATGCAGAAAACACACTATGGCTGCTTAACGGGAAAGGTGAGGTGGGGTGATACATAAAACAAGGGTATCAAATTAGCTCACATACCGTTCCATAAACCCAATATGTAATAGACAAGACCTACTCCTTGCTCAGAGAACTGGACTCAACACGCCCTATTCACCGCACAAGAATATATCTGACTAATAATAATCGTAAAACCTATGTATTGATATCTCTCTGTTAGTGTGTCAAGTGGGTGTAAAGCGGCATAAACACAGCAGTGAAAAGCAGCTAAACCCCATTATAAAAATAAATTACTTTGAAACACCCATGAAACAAAGACAGTGAAACAGAGAGAAATTCTTACACAATGCGTTCAGGGGCTGTGATGCAACCTGGATTGACCATATCTAGACGCAGAGCTGGATGAGACATAAGGGTGGACACTCTTGGGGCTGAGAGGTTTGGTGAGGTTGGGTGAGCAAACGCAGACCCTTTAAAGTAATACTGCGTGGTACCCATCGCATGGGTCCCAAATCTCCAGGTTCAAGGGCATCTTCCTACATCAAAAACATGCATGAGAAACCCAGAAGATGGTACACCGTGTGATGGGGAAAGGTTTCTAAAACGCACCTCATTTCTCATCTCCTTGTGCCCGGGTTCGCCATTCCAGCCGCTTTACTAGCAAGCTCCCTACTTGGAGCATGAGCACCTTTAACCTCCTGTTCCGTAGAGGTTGCAATTTGTCCTGAGGATAAACGGGAAGACGTGGAACCAACGAGAGACTAGCTCTTGGTGTTGGGACAGGCACAGGTCACTCTATTTTCCCATTAGAAAGAAGAATTAACCACAGGCTCAGCCTGACCCCCGGAACCAGAACAGGGCCTGAAGCCATTCTGCGATTTTGTGGCCAGCTCCCATAAAAACGAGTTGTAAAATGGAGGTTCAGGGCACTGCAATTCACAAACCTGCAGAGTTATAAATGATAACTCTCGTCCACAAATATATTGAGGGAAGGCAAAGAAGAGGATTTGAAATCAAGGCAGAATTGCAGGAAACAGATTTCAGGAGGTAGATACGAATCGCCTTTAAAGCACATGAAAAGCGGCAAAACGTTGACAGTGATGCCCTTGGCCAAAAAGGGCGTATGCGTTTTTTCCTGAATATATTCAGGAAAAAACGCATACGCCCTTTTTGGCCAACCAAGCAACCTGGAAAGGCAAATCAGCGCTACAAAGAAGTCTCGCTTTCCATCGGTCAAAAGGGCCATGCTGAAAAAAGTGTCAAAACCAGAAATGCAGGACAGGCCATGGAGAAATGGGAGCCTTGCTACACTGATGGGCGGGATGTAAATTGCCAAGAGCCACTCTGGAGAAGTGTCCGGTGAGTCCTGAAACATCTGAAAAACACAGCTTAGAGAGCATAGGGCACTTCCACTCATGGGGGTATAAATTGGGAAAATTAAAAATCAGCAAGACACAAGCACCCCAAAATTTAGGGCTGCTCTGTTGACCAGGACCTCCACTTCATTCCACCTTAAATATCCCAGGAAAGAGAAAAATGGATAAAGAAGTTGTGGTCCTTATGTACAATGGAATATCACTCAGCCAGGAAATCAATGTCGTAAGGTTAGTAGCAGCATGATGAGTGGATTTAGGTACGACGATTCTAAGTGAAATAAGTCACACAGAAAAGGACACTTCTCATAAGGTATCACTGATAGAGGGAATGTAAAAACCATTACACTTGAACTGAATTACAAAACAGAACAGAGTCACACATGCAGAAAACACACTATGGCTGCTTAACGGGAAAGGTGAGGTGGGGTGATACATAAAACAAGGGTATCAAATTAGCTCAGATACCGTTCCATAAACCCAATATGTAATAGACAAGACCTACTCCTTGCTCAGAGAACTGGACTCAACACGCCCTATTCACCGCACAAGAATATATCTGACTAATAATAATCGTAAAACCTATGTATTGATATCTCTCTGTTAGTGTGTCAAGTGGGTGTAAAGCGGCATAAACAGAGCAGTGAAAAGCAGCTAAACCCCATTATAAAAATAAATTACTTTGAAACAACCATGAAACAAAGACAGTGAAAGTGAGAGAAATTCTTACACAATGCGTTCAGGGGCTGTGATGCAACCTGGATTGACCATATCTAGACGCACAGCTGGATGAGACATAAGGGTGGACACTCTTGGGGCTGAGAGGTTTGGTGAGGTTGGGTGAGCAAACGCAGACCCTTTAAAGTAATACTGCGTGGTACCCATCGCATGGGTCCCAAATCTCCAGGTTCAAGGGCATCTTCCTACATCAAAAACATGCATGAGAAACCCAGAAGATGGTACACCGTGTGATGGGGAAAGTTTTCTAAAACGCACCTCATTTCTCATCTCCTTGTGCCCGGGTTCGCCATTCCAGCCGCTTTACTAGCAAGCTCCCTACTTGGAGCATCAGCACCTTTAACCTCCTGTTCCATACAGGTTGTAATTTGTCCTGAGGATAAACGAGAAGACATGGAACCAACGAGAGACTAGCTCTTGGTGTTGGGACAGGCACAGGTCACTCTATTTTCCCATCAGAAAGAAGAATTAACCACAGGCTCAGCCTGCCCCCCGGAACCAGAACAGGGCCTGAAGCCATTCTGCGATTTTGCGGCCAGCTCCCATAAAAACGAGTTGTAAAATGGAGGTTCAGGGCACTGCAATTCACAAACCTGCAGAGTTATAAATGATAACTCTCGTCCACAAATATATTGAGGGAAGGCAAAGAAGAGGATTTGAAATCAAGGCAGAATTGCAGGAAACAGATTTCAGGAGGTAGATACGAATCGCCTTTAAAGCACATGAAAAGCGGCAAAACGTTGACAATGATGCCCTTGGCCAAAAAGGGCGTATGCGTTTTTTCCTGAATATATTCAGGAAAAAACGCATACGCCCTTTTTGGCCAACCAAGCAACCTGGAAAGGCAAATCAGCGCTACAAAGAAGTCTCGCTTCCCATCGGTCAAAAGGGCCATGCTGAAAAAAGTGTCAAAACCAGAAATGCAGGACAGGCCATGGAGAAATGGGAGCCTTGCTACACTGATGGGCGGGATGTAAATTGCCAAGAGCCACTCTGGAGAAGTGTCCGGTGAGTCCTGAAACATCTGAAAAACACAGCTTAGAGAGCATAGGGCACTTCCACTCATGGGGGTATAAATTGGGAAAATTAAAAATCAGCAAGACACAAGCACCCCAAAGTTGAGGGCTGCTCTGTTGACCAGGACCTCCACTTCATTCCACCTTAAATATCCCAGGAAAGAGAAAAATGGATAAAGAAGTTGTGGTCCTTATGTACAATGGAATATCACTCAGCCATGAAATCAATGTCGTAAGGTTAGTAGCAGCATGATGAGTGGATTTAGGTACGATGATTCTAAGTGAAATAAGTCACACAGAAAAGGACACTTCTCATAAGGTATCACTGATAGAGGGAATGTAAAAACCGTTACACTTGAACTGAATTACAAAACAGAACAGAGTCACACATGCAGAAAACACACTATGGCTGCTTAACGGGAAAGGTGAGGTGGGGTGATACATAAAACAAGGGTATCAAATTAGCTCAGATACCATTCCATAAACCCAATATGTAATAGACAAGACCTACTCCTTGCTCAGAGAACTGGACTCAACACGCCCTATTCACCGCACAAGAATATATCTGACTAATAATAATCGTAAAACCTATGTATTGATATCTCTCTGTTAGTGTGTCAAGTGGGTGTAAAGCGGCATAAACACAGCAGTGAAAAGCAGCTAAACCCCATTATAAAAATAAATTACTTTGAAACAACCATGAAACAAAGACAGTGAAAGAGAGAGAAATTCTTACACAATGCGTTCAGGGGCTGTGATGCAACCTGGATTGACCATATCTAGACGCACAGCTGGATGAGACATAAGGGTGGACACTCTTGGGGCTGAGAGGTTTGGTGAGGTTGGGTGAGCAAACGCAGACCCTTTAAAGTAATACTGCGTGGTACCCATCGCATGGGTCCCAAATCTCCAGGTTCAAGGGCATCTTCCTACATCAAAAACATGCATGAGAAACCCAGAAGATGGTACACCGTGTGATGGGGAAAGGTTTCTAAAACGCACCTCATTTCTCATCTCCTTGTGCCCGGGTTCGCCATTCCAGCCGCTTTACTAGCAAGCTCCCTACTTGGAGCATCAGCACCTTTAACCTCCTGTTCCATACAGGTTGTAATTTGTCCTGAGGATAAACGAGAAGACGTGGAACCAACGAGAGACTAGCTCTTGGTGTTGGGACAGGCACAGGTCACTCTATTTTCCCATCAGAAAGAAGAATTAACCACAGGCTCAGCCTGCCCCCAGGAACCAGAACAGGGCCTGAAGCCATTCTGCGATTTTGCGGCCAGCTCCCATAAAAACGAGTTGTAAAATGGAGGTTCAGGGCACTGCAATTCACAAACCTGCAGAGTTATAAATGATAACTCTCGTCCACAAATATATTGAGGGAAGGCAAAGAAGAGGATTTGAAATCAAGGCAGAATTGCAGGAAACAGATTTCAGGAGGTAGATACGATTCGCCTTTAAAGCACATGAAAAGCGGCAAAACGTTGACAATGATGCCCTTGGCCAAAAAGGGCGTATGCGTTTTTTCCTGAATATATTCAGGAAAAAACGCATACGCCCTTTTTGGCCAACCAAGCAACCTGGAAAGCCAAATCAGCGCTACAAAGAAGTCTCGCTTCCCATCGGTCAAAAGGGCCATGCTGAAAAAAGTGTCAAAACCAGAAATGCAGGACAGGCCATGGAGAAATGGGAGCCTTGCTACACTGATGGGCGGGATGCAAATTGCCAAGAGCCACTCTGGAGAAGTGTCCGGTGAGTCCTGAAACATCTGAAAAACACAGCTTAGAGAGCATAGGGCACTTCCACTCATGGGGGTATAAATTGGGAAAATTAAAAATCAGCAAGACACAAGCACCTCAAAGTTTAGGGCTGCTCTGTTGACCAGGACCTCCACTTCATTCCACCTTAAATATCCCAGGAAAGAGAAAAATGGATAAAGAAGTTGTGGTCCATATGTACAATGGAATATCACTCAGCCATGAAATCAATGTCGTAAGGTTAGTAGCAGCATGATGAGTGGATTTAGGTACAACGATTCTAAGTGAAATAAGTCACACAGAAAAGGACACTTCTCATAAGGTATCACTGATAGAGGGAATGTAAAAACCGTTACACTTGAACTGAATTACAAAACAGAACAGAGTCACACATGCAGAAAACACACTATGGCTGCTTAACGGGAAAGGTGAGGTGGGGTGATACATAAAACAAGGGTATCAAATTAGCTCACATACCGTTCCATAAACCCAATATGTAATAGACAAGACCTACTCCTTGCTCAGAGAACTGGACTCAACACGCCCTATTCACCGCACAAGAATATATCTGACTAATAATAATCGTAAAACCTATGTATTGATATCTCTCTGTTAGTGTGTCAAGTGGGTGTAAAGCGGCATAAACACAGCAGTGAAAAGCAGCTAAACCCCATTATAAAAATAAATTACTTTGAAACACCCATGAAACAAAGACAGTGAAACAGAGAGAAATTCTTACACAATGCGTTCAGGGGCTGTGATGCAACCTGGATTGACCATATCTAGACGCAGAGCTGGATGAGACATAAGGGTGGACACTCTTGGGGCTGAGAGGTTTGGTGAGGTTGGGTGAGCAAACGCAGACCCTTTAAAGTAATACTGCGTGGTACCCATCGCATGGGTCCCAAATCTCCAGGTTCAAGGGCATCTTCCTACATCAAAAACATGCATGAGAAACCCAGAAGATGGTACACCGTGTGATGGGGAAAGGTTTCTAAAACGCACCTCATTTCTCATCTCCTTGTGCCCGGGTTCGCCATTCCAGCCGCTTTACTAGCAAGCTCCCTACTTGGAGCATGAGCACCTTTAACCTCCTGTTCCGTAGAGGTTGCAATTTGTCCTGAGGATAAACGGGAAGACGTGGAACCAACGAGAGACTAGCTCTTGGTGTTGGGACAGGCACAGGTCACTCTATTTTCCCATTAGAAAGAAGAATTAACCACAGGCTCAGCCTGACCCCCGGAACCAGAACAGGGCCTGAAGCCATTCTGCGATTTTGTGGCCAGCTCCCATAAAAACGAGTTGTAAAATGGAGGTTCAGGGCACTGCAATTCACAAACCTGCAGAGTTATAAATGATAACTCTCGTCCACAAATATATTGAGGGAAGGCAAAGAAGAGGATTTGAAATCAAGGCAGAATTGCAGGAAACAGATTTCAGGAGGTAGATACGAATCGCCTTTAAAGCACATGAAAAGCGGCAAAACGTTGACAGTGATGCCCTTGGCCAAAAAGGGCGTATGCGTTTTTTCCTGAATATATTCAGGAAAAAACGCATACGCCCTTTTTGGCCAACCAAGCAACCTGGAAAGGCAAATCAGCGCTACAAAGAAGTCTCGCTTTCCATCGGTCAAAAGGGCCATGCTGAAAAAAGTGTCAAAACCAGAAATGCAGGACAGGCCATGGAGAAATGGGAGCCTTGCTACACTGATGGGCGGGATGTAAATTGCCAAGAGCCACTCTGGAGAAGTGTCCGGTGAGTCCTGAAACATCTGAAAAACACAGCTTAGAGAGCATAGGGCACTTCCACTCATGGGGGTATAAATTGGGAAAATGAAAAATCAGCAAGACACAAGCACCCCAAAGTTGAGGGCTGCTCTGTTGACCAGGACCTCCACTTCATTCCACCTTAAATATCCCAGGAAAGAGAAAAATGGATAAAGAAGTTGTGGTCCTTATGTACAATGGAATATCACTCAGCCAGGAAATCAATGTCGTAAGGTTAGTAGCAGCATGATGAGTGGATTTAGGTACGACGATTCTAAGTGAAATAAGTCACACAGAAAAGGACACTTCTCATAAGGTATCACTGATAGAGGGAATGTAAAAACCGTTACACTTGAACTGAATTACAAAACAGAACAGAGTCACACATGCAGAAAACACACTATGGCTGCTTAACGGGAAAGGTGAGGTGGGGTGATACATAAAACAAGGGTATCAAATTAGCTCAGATACCATTCCATAAACCCAATATGTAATAGACAAGACCTACTCCTTGCTCAGAGAACTGGACTCAACACGCCCTATTCACCGCACAAGAATATATCTGACTAATAATAATCGTAAAACCTATGTATTGATATCTCTCTGTTAGTGTGTCAAGTGGGTGTAAAGCGGCATAAACACAGCAGTGAAAAGCAGCTAAACCCCATTATAAAAATAAATTACTTTGAAACAACCATGAAACAAAGACAGTGAAAGAGAGAGAAATTCTTACACAATGCGTTCAGGGGCTGTGATGCAACCTGGATTGACCATATCTAGACGCACAGCTGGATGAGACATAAGGGTGGACACTCTTGGGGCTGAGAGGTTTGGTGAGGTTGGGTGAGCAAACGCAGACCCTTTAAAGTAATACTGCGTGGTACCCATCGCATGGGTCCCAAATCTCCAGGTTCAAGGGCATCTTCCTACATCAAAAACATGCATGAGAAACCCAGAAGATGGTACACCGTGTGATGGGGAAAGGTTTCTAAAACGCACCTCATTTCTCATCTCCTTGTGCCCGGGTTCGCCATTCCAGCCGCTTTACTAGCAAGCTCCCTACTTGGAGCATCAGCACCTTTAACCTCCTGTTCCATACAGGTTGTAATTTGTCCTGAGGATAAACGAGAAGACGTGGAACCAACGAGAGACTAGCTCTTGGTGTTGGGACAGGCACAGGTCACTCTATTTTCCCATCAGAAAGAAGAATTAACCACAGGCTCAGCCTGCCCCCAGGAACCAGAACAGGGCCTGAAGCCATTCTGCGATTTTGCGGCCAGCTCCCATAAAAACGAGTTGTAAAATGGAGGTTCAGGGCACTGCAATTCACAAACCTGCAGAGTTATAAATGATAACTCTCGTCCACAAATATATTGAGGGAAGGCAAAGAAGAGGATTTGAAATCAAGGCAGAATTGCAGGAAACAGATTTCAGGAGGTAGATACGATTCGCCTTTAAAGCACATGAAAAGCGGCAAAACGTTGACAATGATGCCCTTGGCCAAAAAGGGCGTATGCGTTTTTTCCTGAATATATTCAGGAAAAAACGCATACGCCCTTTTTGGCCAACCAAGCAACCTGGAAAGGCAAATCAGCGCTACAAAGAAGTCTCGCTTCCCATCGGTCAAAAGGGCCATGCTGAAAAAAGTGTCAAAACCAGAAATGCAGGACAGGCCATGGAGAAATGGGAGCCTTGCTACACTGATGGGCGGGATGCAAATTGCCAAGAGCCACTCTGGAGAAGTGTCCGGTGAGTCCTGAAACATCTGAAAAACACAGCTTAGAGAGCATAGGGCACTTCCACTCATGGGGGTATAAATTGGGAAAATTAAAAATCAGCAAGACACAAGCACCTCAAAGTTTAGGGCTGCTCTGTTGACCAGGACCTCCACTTCATTCCACCTTAAATATCCCAGGAAAGAGAAAAATGGATAAAGAAGTTGTGGTCCATATGTACAATGGAATATCACTCAGCCATGAAATCAATGTCGTAAGGTTAGTAGCAGCATGATGAGTGGATTTAGGTACAACGATTCTAAGTGAAATAAGTCACACAGAAAAGGACACTTCTCATAAGGTATCACTGATAGAGGGAATGTAAAAACCGTTACACTTGAACTGAATTACAAAACAGAACAGAGTCACACATGCAGAAAACACACTATGGCTGCTTAACGGGAAAGGTGAGGTGGGGTGATACATAAAACAAGGGTATCAAATTAGCTCACATACCGTTCCATAAACCCAATATGTAATAGACAAGACCTACTCCTTGCTCAGAGAACTGGACTCAACACGCCCTATTCACCGCACAAGAATATATCTGACTAATAATAATCGTAAAACCTATGTATTGATATCTCTCTGTTAGTGTGTCAAGTGGGTGTAAAGCGGCATAAACACAGCAGTGAAAAGCAGCTAAACCCCATTATAAAAATAAATTACTTTGAAACACCCATGAAACAAAGACAGTGAAACAGAGAGAAATTCTTACACAATGCGTTCAGGGGCTGTGATGCAACCTGGATTGACCATATCTAGACGCAGAGCTGGATGAGACATAAGGGTGGACACTCTTGGGGCTGAGAGGTTTGGTGAGGTTGGGTGAGCAAACGCAGACCCTTTAAAGTAATACTGCGTGGTACCCATCGCATGGTTCCCAAATCTCCAGGTTCAAGGGCATCTTCCTACATCAAAAACATGCATGAGAAACCCAGAAGATGGTACACCGTGTGATGGGGAAAGGTTTCTAAAACGCACCTCATTTCTCATCTCCTTGTGCCCGGGTTCGCCATTCCAGCCGCTTTACTAGCAAGCTCCCTACTTGGAGCATGAGCACCTTTAACCTCCTGTTCCGTAGAGGTTGCAATTTGTCCTGAGGATAAACGGGAAGACGTGGAACCAACGAGAGACTAGCTCTTGGTGTTGGGACAGGCACAGGTCACTCTATTTTCCCATCAGAAAGAAGAATTAACCACAGGCTCAGCCTGACCCCCGGAACCAGAACAGGGCCTGAAGCCATTCTGCGATTTTGTGGCCAGCTCCCATAAAAACGAGTTGTAAAATGGAGGTTCAGGGCACTGCAATTCACAAACCTGCAGAGTTATAAATGATAACTCTCGTCCACAAATATATTGAGGGAAGGCAAAGAAGAGGATTTGAAATCAAGGCAGAATTGCAGGAAACAGATTTCAGGAGGTAGATACGAATCGCCTTTAAAGCACATGAAAAGCGGCAAAACGTTGACAGTGATGCCCTTGGCCAAAAAGGGCGTATGCGTTTTTTCCTGAATATATTCAGGAAAAAACGCATACGCCCTTTTTGGCCAACCAAGCAACCTGGAAAGGCAAATCAGCGCTACAAAGAAGTCTCGCTTTCCATCGGTCAAAAGGGCCATGCTGAAAAAAGTGTCAAAACCAGAAATGCAGGACAGGCCATGGAGAAATGGGAGCCTTGCTACACTGATGGGCGGGATGTAAATTGCCAAGAGCCACTCTGGAGAAGTGTCCGGTGAGTCCTGAAACATCTGAAAAACACAGCTTAGAGAGCATAGGGCACTTCCACTCATGGGGGTATAAATTGGGAAAATTAAAAATCAGCAAGACACAAGCACCCCAAAATTTAGGGCTGCTCTGTTGACCAGGACCTCCACTTCATTCCACCTTAAATATCCCAGGAAAGAGAAAAATGGATAAAGAAGTTGTGGTCCTTATGTACAATGGAATATCACTCAGCCAGGAAATCAATGTCGTAAGGTTAGTAGCAGCATGATGAGTGGATTTAGGTACGACGATTCTAAGTGAAATAAGTCACACAGAAAAGGACACTTCTCATAAGGTATCACTGATAGAGGGAATGTAAAAACCATTACACTTGAACTGAATTACAAAACAGAACAGAGTCACACATGCAGAAAACACACTATGGCTGCTTAACGGGAAAGGTGAGGTGGGGTGATACATAAAACAAGGGTATCAAATTAGCTCAGATACCGTTCCATAAACCCAATATGTAATAGACAAGACCTACTCCTTGCTCAGAGAACTGGACTCAACACGCCCTATTCACCGCACAAGAATATATCTGACTAATAATAATCGTAAAACCTATGTATTGATATCTCTCTGTTAGTGTGTCAAGTGGGTGTAAAGCGGCATAAACAGAGCAGTGAAAAGCAGCTAAACCCCATTATAAAAATAAATTACTTTGAAACAACCATGAAACAAAGACAGTGAAAGTGAGAGAAATTCTTACACAATGCGTTCAGGGGCTGTGATGCAACCTGGATTGACCATATCTAGACGCACAGCTGGATGAGACATAAGGGTGGACACTCTTGGGGCTGAGAGGTTTGGTGAGGTTGGGTGAGCAAACGCAGACCCTTTAAAGTAATACTGCGTGGTACCCATCGCATGGGTCCCAAATCTCCAGGTTCAAGGGCATCTTCCTACATCAAAAACATGCATGAGAAACCCAGAAGATGGTACACCGTGTGATGGGGAAAGTTTTCTAAAACGCACCTCATTTCTCATCTCCTTGTGCCCGGGTTCGCCATTCCAGCCGCTTTACTAGCAAGCTCCCTACTTGGAGCATCAGCACCTTTAACCTCCTGTTCCATACAGGTTGTAATTTGTCCTGAGGATAAACGAGAAGACATGGAACCAACGAGAGACTAGCTCTTGGTGTTGGGACAGGCACAGGTCACTCTATTTTCCCATCAGAAAGAAGAATTAACCACAGGCTCAGCCTGCCCCCCGGAACCAGAACAGGGCCTGAAGCCATTCTGCGATTTTGCGGCCAGCTCCCATAAAAACGAGTTGTAAAATGGAGGTTCAGGGCACTGCAATTCACAAACCTGCAGAGTTATAAATGATAACTCTCGTCCACAAATATATTGAGGGAAGGCAAAGAAGAGGATTTGAAATCAAGGCAGAATTGCAGGAAACAGATTTCAGGAGGTAGATACGAATCGCCTTTAAAGCACATGAAAAGCGGCAAAACGTTGACAATGATGCCCTTGGCCAAAAAGGGCGTATGCGTTTTTTCCTGAATATATTCAGGAAAAAACGCATACGCCCTTTTTGGCCAACCAAGCAACCTGGAAAGGCAAATCAGCGCTACAAAGAAGTCTCGCTTCCCATCGGTCAAAAGGGCCATGCTGAAAAAAGTGTCAAAACCAGAAATGCAGGACAGGCCATGGAGAAATGGGAGCCTTGCTACACTGATGGGCGGGATGTAAATTGCCAAGAGCCACTCTGGAGAAGTGTCCGGTGAGTCCTGAAACATCTGAAAAACACAGCTTAGAGAGCATAGGGCACTTCCACTCATGGGGGTATAAATTGGGAAAATTAAAAATCAGCAAGACACAAGCACCCCAAAGTTGAGGGCTGCTCTGTTGACCAGGACCTCCACTTCATTCCACCTTAAATATCCCAGGAAAGAGAAAAATGGATAAAGAAGTTGTGGTCCTTATGTACAATGGAATATCACTCAGCCATGAAATCAATGTCGTAAGGTTAGTAGCAGCATGATGAGTGGATTTAGGTACGATGATTCTAAGTGAAATAAGTCACACAGAAAAGGACACTTCTCATAAGGTATCACTGATAGAGGGAATGTAAAAACCGTTACACTTGAACTGAATTACAAAACAGAACAGAGTCACACATGCAGAAAACACACTATGGCTGCTTAACGGGAAAGGTGAGGTGGGGTGATACATAAAACAAGGGTATCAAATTAGCTCACATACCGTTCCATAAACCCAATATGTAATAGACAAGACCTACTCCTTGCTCAGAGAACTGGACTCAACACGCCCTATTCACCGCACAAGAATATATCTGACTAATAATAATCGTAAAACCTATGTATTGATATCTCTCTGTTAGTGTGTCAAGTGGGTGTAAAGCGGCATAAACACAGCAGTGAAAAGCAGCTAAACCCCATTATAAAAATAAATTACTTTGAAACAACCATGAAACAAAGACAGTGAAAGAGAGAGAAATTCTTACACAATGCGTTCAGGGGCTGTGATGCAACCTGGATTGACCATATCTAGACGCACAGCTGGATGAGACATAAGGGTGGACACTCTTGGGGCTGAGAGGTTTGGTGAGGTTGGGTGAGCAAACGCAGACCCTTTAAAGTAATACTGCGTGGTACCCATCGCATGGGTCCCAAATCTCCAGGTTCAAGGGCATCTTCCTACATCAAAAACATGCATGAGAAACCCAGAAGATGGTACACCGTGTGATGGGGAAAGGTTTCTAAAACGCACCTCATTTCTCATCTCCTTGTGCCCGGGTTCGCCATTCCAGCCGCTTTACTAGCAAGCTCCCTACTTGGAGCATCAGCACCTTTAACCTCCTGTTCCATACAGGTTGTAATTTGTCCTGAGGATAAACGAGAAGACGTGGAACCAACGAGAGACTAGCTCTTGGTGTTGGGACAGGCACAGGTCACTCTATTTTCCCATCAGAAAGAAGAATTAACCACAGGCTCAGCCTGCCCCCAGGAACCAGAACAGGGCCTGAAGCCATTCTGCGATTTTGCGGCCAGCTCCCATAAAAACGAGTTGTAAAATGGAGGTTCAGGGCACTGCAATTCACAAACCTGCAGAGTTATAAATGATAACTCTCGTCCACAAATATATTGAGGGAAGGCAAAGAAGAGGATTTGAAATCAAGGCAGAATTGCAGGAAACAGATTTCAGGAGGTAGAAACGAATCGCCTTTAAAGCACATGAAAAGCGGCAAAACGTTGACAATGATGCCCTTGGCCAAAAAGGGCGTATGCGTTTTTTCCTGAATATATTCAGGAAAAAACGCATACGCCCTTTTTGGCCAACCAAGCAACCTGGAAAGGCAAATCAGCGCTACAAAGAAGTCTCGCTTCCCATCGGTCAAAAGGGCCATGCTGAAAAAAGTGTCAAAACCAGAAATGCAGGACAGGCCATGGAGAAATGGGAGCCTTGCTACACTGATGGGCGGGATGCAAATTGCCAAGAGCCACTCTGGAGAAGTGTCCGGTGAGTCCTGAAACATCTGAAAAACACAGCTTAGAGAGCATAGGGCACTTCCACTCATGGGGGTATAAATTGGGAAAATTAAAAATCAGCAAGACACAAGCACCTCAAAGTTTAGGGCTGCTCTGTTGACCAGGACCTCCACTTCATTCCACCTTAAATATCCCAGGAAAGAGAAAAATGGATAAAGAAGTTGTGGTCCATATGTACAATGGAATATCACTCAGCCATGAAATCAATGTCGTAAGGTTAGTAGCAGCATGATGAGTGGATTTAGGTACAACGATTCTAAGTGAAATAAGTCACACAGAAAAGGACACTTCTCATAAGGTATCACTGATAGAGGGAATGTAAAAACCGTTACACTTGAACTGAATTACAAAACAGAACAGAGTCACACATGCAGAAAACACACTATGGCTGCTTAACGGGAAAGGTGAGGTGGGGTGATACATAAAACAAGGGTATCAAATTAGCTCACATACCGTTCCATAAACCCAATATGTAATAGACAAGACCTACTCCTTGCTC
The DNA here is from genome assembly GCF_965194805.1 of Balaenoptera borealis. Classification (NCBI taxonomy): domain Eukaryota; kingdom Metazoa; phylum Chordata; class Mammalia; order Artiodactyla; family Balaenopteridae; genus Balaenoptera; species Balaenoptera borealis. The sequence goes on from NW_028123988.1 coordinate 98,079, forward strand.
AGAGAACTGGACTCAACACGCCCTATTCACCGCACAAGAATATATCTGACTAATAATAATCGTAAAACCTATGTATTGATATCTCTCTGTTAGTGTGTCAAGTGGGTGTAAAGCGGCATAAACACAGCAGTGAAAAGCAGCTAAACCCCATTATAAAAATAAATTACTTTGAAACACCCATGAAACAAAGACAGTGAAACAGAGAGAAATTCTTACACAATGCGTTCAGGGGCTGTGATGCAACCTGGATTGACCATATCTAGACGCAGAGCTGGATGAGACATAAGGGTGGACACTCTTGGGGCTGAGAGGTTTGGTGAGGTTGGGTGAGCAAACGCAGACCCTTTAAAGTAATACTGCGTGGTACCCATCGCATGGTTCCCAAATCTCCAGGTTCAAGGGCATCTTCCTACATCAAAAACATGCATGAGAAACCCAGAAGATGGTACACCGTGTGATGGGGAAAGGTTTCTAAAACGCACCTCATTTCTCATCTCCTTGTGCCCGGGTTCGCCATTCCAGCCGCTTTACTAGCAAGCTCCCTACTTGGAGCATGAGCACCTTTAACCTCCTGTTCCGTAGAGGTTGCAATTTGTCCTGAGGATAAACGGGAAGACGTGGAACCAACGAGAGACTAGCTCTTGGTGTTGGGACAGGCACAGGTCACTCTATTTTCCCATCAGAAAGAAGAATTAACCACAGGCTCAGCCTGACCCCCGGAACCAGAACAGGGCCTGAAGCCATTCTGCGATTTTGTGGCCAGCTCCCATAAAAACGAGTTGTAAAATGGAGGTTCAGGGCACTGCAATTCACAAACCTGCAGAGTTATAAATGATAACTCTCGTCCACAAATATATTGAGGGAAGGCAAAGAAGAGGATTTGAAATCAAGGCAGAATTGCAGGAAACAGATTTCAGGAGGTAGATACGAATCGCCTTTAAAGCACATGAAAAGCGGCAAAACGTTGACAGTGATGCCCTTGGCCAAAAAGGGCGTATGCGTTTTTTCCTGAATATATTCAGGAAAAAACGCATACGCCCTTTTTGGCCAACCAAGCAACCTGGAAAGGCAAATCAGCGCTACAAAGAAGTCTCGCTTTCCATCGGTCAAAAGGGCCATGCTGAAAAAAGTGTCAAAACCAGAAATGCAGGACAGGCCATGGAGAAATGGGAGCCTTGCTACACTGATGGGCGGGATGTAAATTGCCAAGAGCCACTCTGGAGAAGTGTCCGGTGAGTCCTGAAACATCTGAAAAACACAGCTTAGAGAGCATAGGGCACTTCCACTCATGGGGGTATAAATTGGGAAAATTAAAAATCAGCAAGACACAAGCACCCCAAAATTTAGGGCTGCTCTGTTGACCAGGACCTCCACTTCATTCCACCTTAAATATCCCAGGAAAGAGAAAAATGGATAAAGAAGTTGTGGTCCTTATGTACAATGGAATATCACTCAGCCAGGAAATCAATGTCGTAAGGTTAGTAGCAGCATGATGAGTGGATTTAGGTACGACGATTCTAAGTGAAATAAGTCACACAGAAAAGGACACTTCTCATAAGGTATCACTGATAGAGGGAATGTAAAAACCATTACACTTGAACTGAATTACAAAACAGAACAGAGTCACACATGCAGAAAACACACTATGGCTGCTTAACGGGAAAGGTGAGGTGGGGTGATACATAAAACAAGGGTATCAAATTAGCTCAGATACCGTTCCATAAACCCAATATGTAATAGACAAGACCTACTCCTTGCTCAGAGAACTGGACTCAACACGCCCTATTCACCGCACAAGAATATATCTGACTAATAATAATCGTAAAACCTATGTATTGATATCTCTCTGTTAGTGTGTCAAGTGGGTGTAAAGCGGCATAAACAGAGCAGTGAAAAGCAGCTAAACCCCATTATAAAAATAAATTACTTTGAAACAACCATGAAACAAAGACAGTGAAAGTGAGAGAAATTCTTACACAATGCGTTCAGGGGCTGTGATGCAACCTGGATTGACCATATCTAGACGCACAGCTGGATGAGACATAAGGGTGGACACTCTTGGGGCTGAGAGGTTTGGTGAGGTTGGGTGAGCAAACGCAGACCCTTTAAAGTAATACTGCGTGGTACCCATCGCATGGGTCCCAAATCTCCAGGTTCAAGGGCATCTTCCTACATCAAAAACATGCATGAGAAACCCAGAAGATGGTACACCGTGTGATGGGGAAAGTTTTCTAAAACGCACCTCATTTCTCATCTCCTTGTGCCCGGGTTCGCCATTCCAGCCGCTTTACTAGCAAGCTCCCTACTTGGAGCATCAGCACCTTTAACCTCCTGTTCCATACAGGTTGTAATTTGTCCTGAGGATAAACGAGAAGACATGGAACCAACGAGAGACTAGCTCTTGGTGTTGGGACAGGCACAGGTCACTCTATTTTCCCATCAGAAAGAAGAATTAACCACAGGCTCAGCCTGCCCCCCGGAACCAGAACAGGGCCTGAAGCCATTCTGCGATTTTGCGGCCAGCTCCCATAAAAACGAGTTGTAAAATGGAGGTTCAGGGCACTGCAATTCACAAACCTGCAGAGTTATAAATGATAACTCTCGTCCACAAATATATTGAGGGAAGGCAAAGAAGAGGATTTGAAATCAAGGCAGAATTGCAGGAAACAGATTTCAGGAGGTAGATACGAATCGCCTTTAAAGCACATGAAAAGCGGCAAAACGTTGACAATGATGCCCTTGGCCAAAAAGGGCGTATGCGTTTTTTCCTGAATATATTCAGGAAAAAACGCATACGCCCTTTTTGGCCAACCAAGCAACCTGGAAAGGCAAATCAGCGCTACAAAGAAGTCTCGCTTCCCATCGGTCAAAAGGGCCATGCTGAAAAAAGTGTCAAAACCAGAAATGCAGGACAGGCCATGGAGAAATGGGAGCCTTGCTACACTGATGGGCGGGATGTAAATTGCCAAGAGCCACTCTGGAGAAGTGTCCGGTGAGTCCTGAAACATCTGAAAAACACAGCTTAGAGAGCATAGGGCACTTCCACTCATGGGGGTATAAATTGGGAAAATTAAAAATCAGCAAGACACAAGCACCCCAAAGTTGAGGGCTGCTCTGTTGACCAGGACCTCCACTTCATTCCACCTTAAATATCCCAGGAAAGAGAAAAATGGATAAAGAAGTTGTGGTCCTTATGTACAATGGAATATCACTCAGCCATGAAATCAATGTCGTAAGGTTAGTAGCAGCATGATGAGTGGATTTAGGTACGATGATTCTAAGTGAAATAAGTCACACAGAAAAGGACACTTCTCATAAGGTATCACTGATAGAGGGAATGTAAAAACCGTTACACTTGAACTGAATTACAAAACAGAACAGAGTCACACATGCAGAAAACACACTATGGCTGCTTAACGGGAAAGGTGAGGTGGGGTGATACATAAAACAAGGGTATCAAATTAGCTCACATACCGTTCCATAAACCCAATATGTAATAGACAAGACCTACTCCTTGCTCAGAGAACTGGACTCAACACGCCCTATTCACCGCACAAGAATATATCTGACTAATAATAATCGTAAAACCTATGTATTGATATCTCTCTGTTAGTGTGTCAAGTGGGTGTAAAGCGGCATAAACACAGCAGTGAAAAGCAGCTAAACCCCATTATAAAAATAAATTACTTTGAAACAACCATGAAACAAAGACAGTGAAAGAGAGAGAAATTCTTACACAATGCGTTCAGGGGCTGTGATGCAACCTGGATTGACCATATCTAGACGCACAGCTGGATGAGACATAAGGGTGGACACTCTTGGGGCTGAGAGGTTTGGTGAGGTTGGGTGAGCAAACGCAGACCCTTTAAAGTAATACTGCGTGGTACCCATCGCATGGGTCCCAAATCTCCAGGTTCAAGGGCATCTTCCTACATCAAAAACATGCATGAGAAACCCAGAAGATGGTACACCGTGTGATGGGGAAAGGTTTCTAAAACGCACCTCATTTCTCATCTCCTTGTGCCCGGGTTCGCCATTCCAGCCGCTTTACTAGCAAGCTCCCTACTTGGAGCATCAGCACCTTTAACCTCCTGTTCCATACAGGTTGTAATTTGTCCTGAGGATAAACGAGAAGACGTGGAACCAACGAGAGACTAGCTCTTGGTGTTGGGACAGGCACAGGTCACTCTATTTTCCCATCAGAAAGAAGAATTAACCACAGGCTCAGCCTGCCCCCAGGAACCAGAACAGGGCCTGAAGCCATTCTGCGATTTTGCGGCCAGCTCCCATAAAAACGAGTTGTAAAATGGAGGTTCAGGGCACTGCAATTCACAAACCTGCAGAGTTATAAATGATAACTCTCGTCCACAAATATATTGAGGGAAGGCAAAGAAGAGGATTTGAAATCAAGGCAGAATTGCAGGAAACAGATTTCAGGAGGTAGAAACGAATCGCCTTTAAAGCACATGAAAAGCGGCAAAACGTTGACAATGATGCCCTTGGCCAAAAAGGGCGTATGCGTTTTTTCCTGAGTATATTCAGGAAAAAACGCATACGCCCTTTTTGGCCAACCAAGCAACCTGGAAAGGCAAATCAGCGCTACAAAGAAGTCTCGCTTCCCATCGGTCAAAAGGGCCATGCTGAAAAAAGTGTCAAAACCAGAAATGCAGGACAGGCCATGGAGAAATGGGAGCCTTGCTACACTGATGGGCGGGATGTAAATTGCCAAGAGCCACTCTGGAGAAGTGTCCGGTGAGTCCTGAAACATCTGAAAAACACAGCTTAGAGAGCATAGGGCACTTCCACTCATGGGGGTATAAATTGGGAAAATTAAAAATCAGCAAGACACAAGCACCTCAAAGTTTAGGGCTGCTCTGTTGACCAGGACCTCCACTTCATTCCACCTTAAATATCCCAGGAAAGAGAAAAATGGATAAAGAAGTTGTGGTCCATATGTACAATGGAATATCACTCAGCCATGAAATCAATGTCGTAAGGTTAGTAGCAGCATGATGAGTGGATTTAGGTACAACGATTCTAAGTGAAATAAGTCACACAGAAAAGGACACTTCTCATAAGGTATCACTGATAGAGGGAATGTAAAAACCGTTACACTTGAACTGAATTACAAAACAGAACAGAGTCACACATGCAGAAAACACACTATGGCTGCTTAACGGGAAAGGTGAGGTGGGGTGATACATAAAACAAGGGTATCAAATTAGCTCAGATACCGTTCCATAAACCCAATATGTAATAGACAAGACCTACTCCTTGCTCAGAGAACTGGACTCAACACGCCCTATTCACCGCACAAGAATATATCTGACTAATAATAATCGTAAAACCTATGTATTGATATCTCTCTGTTAGTGTGTCAAGTGGGTGTAAAGCGGCATAAACACAGCAGTGAAAAGCAGCTAAACCCCATTATAAAAATAAATTACTTTGAAACACCCATGAAACAAAGACAGTGAAACAGAGAGAAATTCTTACACAATGCGTTCAGGGGCTGTGATGCAACCTGGATTGACCATATCTAGACGCACAGCTGGATGAGACATAAGGGTGGACACTCTTGGGGCTGAGAGGTTTGGTGAGGTTGGGTGAGCAAACGCAGACCCTTTAAAGTAATACTGCGTGGTACCCATCGCATTGGTCCCAAATCTCCAGGTTCAAGGGTATCTTCCTACATCAAAAACATGCATGAGAAACCCAGAAGATGGTACACTGTGTGATGGGGAAAGGTTTCTAAAACGCACCTCATTTCTCATCTCCTTGTGCCCGGGTTCGCCATTCCAGCCACTTTACTAGCAAGCTCCCTACTTGGAGCATCAGCACCTTTAACCTCCTGTTCCATACAGGTTGTAATTTGTCCTGAGGATAAAGGAGAAGACATGGAACCAACGAGAGACTAGCTCTTGGTGTTGGGACAGGCACAGGTCACTCTATTTTCCCATCAGAAAGAAGAATTAACCACAGGCTCAGCCTGCCCCCCGGAACCAGAACAGGGCCTGAAGCCATTCTGCGATTTTGCGGCCAGCTCCCATAAAAACGAGTTGTAAAATGGAGGTTCAGGGCACTGCAATTCACAAACCTGCAGAGTTATAAATGATAACTCTCGTCCACAAATATATTGAGGGAAGGCAAAGAAGAGGATTTGAAATCAAGGCAGAATTGCAGGAAACAGATTTCAGGAGGTAGATACGAATCGCCTTTAAAGCACATGAAAAGCGGCAAAACGTTGACAATGATGCCCTTGGCCAAAAAGGGCGTATGCGTTTTTTCCTGAATATATTCAGGAAAAAACGCATACGCCCTTTTTGGCCAACCAAGCAACCTGGAAAGGCAAATCAGCGCTACAAAGAAGTCTCGCTTCCCATCGGTCAAAAGGGCCATGCTGAAAAAAGTGTCAAAACCAGAAATGCAGGACAGGCCATGGAGAAATGGGAGCCTTGCTACACTGATGGGCGGGATGTAAATTGCCAAGAGCCACTCTGGAGAAGTGTCCGGTGAGTCCTGAAACATCTGAAAAACACAGCTTAGAGAGCATAGGGCACTTCCACTCATGGGGGTATAAATTGGGAAAATTAAAAATCAGCAAGACACAAGCACCCCAAAGTTGAGGGCTGCTCTGTTGACCAGGACCTCCACTTCATTCCACCTTAAATATCCCAGGAAAGAGAAAAATGGATAAAGAAGTTGTGGTCCTTATGTAGAATGGAATATCACTCAGCCATGAAATCAATGTCGTAAGGTTAGTAGCAGCATGATGAGTGGATTTAGGTACGATGATTCTAAGTGAAATAAGTCACACAGAAAAGGACACTTCTCATAAGGTATCACTGATAGAGGGAATGTAAAAACCGTTACACTTGAACTGAATTACAAAACAGAACAGAGTCACACATGCAGAAAACACACTATGGCTGCTTAACGGGAAAGGTGAGGTGGGGTGATACATAAAACAAGGGTATCAAATTAGCTCAGATACCATTCCATAAACCCAATATGTAATAGACAAGACCTACTCCTTGCTCAGAGAACTGGACTCAACACGCCCTATTCACCGCACAAGAATATATCTGACTAATAATAATCGTAAAACCTATGTATTGATATCTCTCTGTTAGTGTGTCAAGTGGGTGTAAAGCGGCATAAACACAGCAGTGAAAAGCAGCTAAACCCCATTATAAAAATAAATTACTTTGAAACACCCATGAAACAAAGACAGTGAAACAGAGAGAAATTCTTACACAATGCGTTCAGGGGCTGTGATGCAACCTGGATTGACCATATCTAGACGCACAGCTGGATGAGACATAAGGGTGGACACTCTTGGGGCTGAGAGGTTTGGTGAGGTTGGGTGAGCAAACGCAGACCCTTTAAAGTAATACTGCGTGGTACCCATCGCATGGGTCCCAAATCTCCAGGTTCAAGGGCATCTTCCTACATCAAAAACATGCATGAGAAACCCAGAAGATGGTACACCGTGTGATGGGGAAAGGTTTCTAAAACGCACCTCATTTCTCATCTCCTTGTGCCCGGGTTCGCCATTCCAGCCGCTTTACTAGCAAGCTCCCTACTTGGAGCATGAGCACCTTTAACCTCCTGTTCCGTAGAGGTTGCAATTTGTCCTGAGGATAAACGGGAAGGCGTGGAACCAACGAGAGACTAGCTCTTGGTGTTGGGACAGGCACAGGTCACTCTATTTTCCCATCAGAAAGAAGAATTAACCACAGGCTCAGCCTGACCCCCGGAACCAGAACAGGGCCTGAAGCCATTCTGCGATTTTGTGGCCAGCTCCCATAAAAACGAGTTGTAAAATGGAGGTTCAGGGCACTGCAATTCACAAACCTGCAGAGTTATAAATGATAACTCTCGTCCACAAATATATTGAGGGAAGGCAAAGAAGAGGATTTGAAATCAAGGCAGAATTGCAGGAAACAGATTTCAGGAGGTAGATACGAATCGCCTTTAAAGCACATGAAAAGCGGCAAAACGTTGACAGTGATGCCCTTGGCCAAAAAGGGCGTATGCGTTTTTTCCTGAATATATTCAGGAAAAAACGCATACGCCCTTTTTGGCCAACCAAGCAACCTGGAAAGGCAAATCAGCGCTACAAAGAAGTCTCGCTTTCCATCGGTCAAAAGGGCCATGCTGAAAAAAGTGTCAAAACCAGAAATGCAGGACAGGCCATGGAGAAATGGGAGCCTTGCTACACTGATGGGCGGGATGTAAATTGCCAAGAGCCACTCTGGAGAAGTGTCCGGTGAGTCCTGAAACATCTGAAAAACACAGCTTAGAGAGCATAGGGCACTTCCACTCATGGGGGTATAAATTGGGAAAATTAAAAATCAGCAAGACACAAGCACCCCAAAATTTAGGGCTGCTCTGTTGACCAGGACCTCCACTTCATTCCACCTTAAATATCCCAGGAAAGAGAAAAATGGATAAAGAAGTTGTGGTCCTTATGTACAATGGAATATCACTCAGCCAGGAAATCAATGTCGTAAGGTTAGTAGCAGCATGATGAGTGGATTTAGGTACGACGATTCTAAGTGAAATAAGTCACACAGAAAAGGACACTTCTCATAAGGTATCACTGATAGAGGGAATGTAAAAACCATTACACTTGAACTGAATTACAAAACAGAACAGAGTCACACATGCAGAAAACACACTATGGCTGCTTAACGGGAAAGGTGAGGTGGGGTGATACATAAAACAAGGGTATCAAATTAGCTCACATACCGTTCCATAAACCCAATATGTAATAGACAAGACCTACTCCTTGCTCAGAGAACTGGACTCAACACGCCCTATTCACCGCACAAGAATATATCTGACTAATAATAATCGTAAAACCTATGTATTGATATCTCTCTGTTAGTGTGTCAAGTGGGTGTAAAGCGGCATAAACAGAGCAGTGAAAAGCAGCTAAACCCCATTATAAAAATAAATTACTTTGAAACAACCATGAAACAAAGACAGTGAAAGTGAGAGAAATTCTTACACAATGCGTTCAGGGGCTGTGATGCAACCTGGATTGACCATATCTAGACGCACAGCTGGATGAGACATAAGGGTGGACACTCTTGGGGCTGAGAGGTTTGGTGAGGTTGGGTGAGCAAACGCAGACCCTTTAAAGTAATACTGCGTGGTACCCATCGCATGGGTCCCAAATCTCCAGGTTCAAGGGCATCTTCCTACATCAAAAACATGCATGAGAAACCCAGAAGATGGTACACCGTGTGATGGGGAAAGTTTTCTAAAACGCACCTCATTTCTCATCTCCTTGTGCCCGGGTTCGCCATTCCAGCCGCTTTACTAGCAAGCTCCCTACTTGGAGCATCAGCACCTTTAACCTCCTGTTCCATACAGGTTGTAATTTGTCCTGAGGATAAACGAGAAGACATGGAACCAACGAGAGACTAGCTCTTGGTGTTGGGACAGGCACAGGTCACTCTATTTTCCCATCAGAAAGAAGAATTAACCACAGGCTCAGCCTGCCCCCAGGAACCAGAACAGGGCCTGAAGCCATTCTGCGATTTTGCGGCCAGCTCCCATAAAAACGAGTTGTAAAATGGAGGTTCAGGGCACTGCAATTCACAAACCTGCAGAGTTATAAATGATAACTCTCGTCCACAAATATATTGAGGGAAGGCAAAGAAGAGGATTTGAAATCAAGGCAGAATTGCAGGAAACAGATTTCAGGAGGTAGAAACGAATCGCCTTTAAAGCACATGAAAAGCGGCAAAACGTTGACAATGATGCCCTTGGCCAAAAAGGGCGTATGCGTTTTTTCCTGAGTATATTCAGGAAAAAACGCATACGCCCTTTTTGGCCAACCAAGCAACCTGGAAAGGCAAATCAGCGCTACAAAGAAGTCTCGCTTCCCATCGGTCAAAAGGGCCATGCTGAAAAAAGTGTCAAAACCAGAAATGCAGGACAGGCCATGGAGAAATGGGAGCCTTGCTACACTGATGGGCGGGATGTAAATTGCCAAGAGCCACTCTGGAGAAGTGTCCGGTGAGTCCTGAAACATCTGAAAAACACAGCTTAGAGAGCATAGGGCACTTCCACTCATGGGGGTATAAATTGGGAAAATTAAAAATCAGCAAGACACAAGCACCTCAAAGTTTAGGGCTGCTCTGTTGACCAGGACCTCCACTTCATTCCACCTTAAATATCCCAGGAAAGAGAAAAATGGATAAAGAAGTTGTGGTCCATATGTACAATGGAATATCACTCAGCCATGAAATCAATGTCGTAAGGTTAGTAGCAGCATGATGAGTGGATTTAGGTACAACGATTCTAAGTGAAATAAGTCACACAGAAAAGGACACTTCTCATAAGGTATCACTGATAGAGGGAATGTAAAAACCGTTACACTTGAACTGAATTACAAAACAGAACAGAGTCACACATGCAGAAAACACACTATGGCTGCTTAACGGGAAAGGTGAGGTGGGGTGATACATAAAACAAGGGTATCAAATTAGCTCAGATACCGTTCCATAAACCCAATATGTAATAGACAAGACCTACTCCTTGCTCAGAGAACTGGACTCAACACGCCCTATTCACCGCACAAGAATATATCTGACTAATAATAATCGTAAAACCTATGTATTGATATCTCTCTGTTAGTGTGTCAAGTGGGTGTAAAGCGGCATAAACACAGCAGTGAAAAGCAGCTAAACCCCATTATAAAAATAAATTACTTTGAAACACCCATGAAACAAAGACAGTGAAAGAGAGAGAAATTCTTACACAATGCGTTCAGGGGCTGTGATGCAACCTGGATTGACCATATCTAGACGCACAGCTGGATGAGACATAAGGGTGGACACTCTTGGGGCTGAGAGGTTTGGTGAGGTTGGGTGAGCAAACGCAGACCCTTTAAAGTAATACTGCGTGGTACCCATCGCATTGGTCCCAAATCTCCAGGTTCAAGGGTATCTTCCTACATCAAAAACATGCATGAGAAACCCAGAAGATGGTACACTGTGTGATGGGGAAAGGTTTCTAAAACGCACCTCATTTCTCATCTCCTTGTGCCCGGGTTCGCCATTCCAGCCACTTTACTAGCAAGCTCCCTACTTGGAGCATCAGCACCTTTAACCTCCTGTTCCATACAGGTTGTAATTTGTCCTGAGGATAAACGAGAAGACATGGAACCAACGAGAGACTAGCTCTTGGTGTTGGGACAGGCACAGGTCACTCTATTTTCCCATCAGAAAGAAGAATTAACCACAGGCTCAGCCTGCCCCCCGGAACCAGAACAGGGCCTGAAGCCATTCTGCGATTTTGCGGCCAGCTCCCATAAAAACGAGTTGTAAAATGGAGGTTCAGGGCACTGCAATTCACAAACCTGCAGAGTTATAAATGATAACTCTCGTCCACAAATATATTGAGGGAAGGCAAAGAAGAGGATTTGAAATCAAGGCAGAATTGCAGGAAACAGATTTCAGGAGGTAGATACGAATCGCCTTTAAAGCACATGAAAAGCGGCAAAACGTTGACAATGATGCCCTTGGCCAAAAAGGGCGTATGCGTTTTTTCCTGAATATATTCAGGAAAAAACGCATACGCCCTTTTTGGCCAACCAAGCAACCTGGAAAGGCAAATCAGCGCTACAAAGAAGTCTCGCTTCCCATCGGTCAAAAGGGCCATGCTGAAAAAAGTGTCAAAACCAGAAATGCAGGACAGGCCATGGAGAAATGGGAGCCTTGCTACACTGATGGGCGGGATGTAAATTGCCAAGAGCCACTCTGGAGAAGTGTCCGGTGAGTCCTGAAACATCTGAAAAACACAGCTTAGAGAGCATAGGGCACTTCCACTCATGGGGGTATAAATTGGGAAAATTAAAAATCAGCAAGACACAAGCACCCCAAAGTTGAGGGCTGCTCTGTTGACCAGGACCTCCACTTCATTCCACCTTAAATATCCCAGGAAAGAGAAAAATGGATAAAGAAGTTGTGGTCCTTATGTACAATGGAATATCACTCAGCCATGAAATCAATGTCGTAAGGTTAGTAGCAGCATGATGAGTGGATTTAGGTACGATGATTCTAAGTGAAATAAGTCACACAGAAAAGGACACTTCTCATAAGGTATCACTGATAGAGGGAATGTAAAAACCGTTACACTTGAACTGAATTACAAAACAGAACAGAGTCACACATGCAGAAAACACACTATGGCTGCTTAACGGGAAAGGTGAGGTGGGGTGATACATAAAACAAGGGTATCAAATTAGCTCAGATACCATTCCATAAACCCAATATGTAATAGACAAGACCTACTCCTTGCTCAGAGAACTGGACTCAACACGCCCTATTCACCACACAAGAATATATCTGACTAATAATAATCGTAAAACCTATGTATTGATATCTCTCTGTTAGTGTGTCAAGTGGGTGTAAAGCGGCATAAACACAGCAGTGAAAAGCAGCTAAACCCCATTATAAAAATAAATTACTTTGAAACAACCATGAAACAAAGACAGTGAAAGAGAGAGAAATTCTTACACAATGCGTTCAGGGGCTGTGATGCAACTTGGATTGACCATATCTAGACGCACAGCTGGATGAGACATAAGGGTGGACACTCTTGGGGCTGAGAGGTTTGGTGAGGTTGGGTGAGCAAACGCAGACCCTTTAAAGTAATACTGCGTGGTACCCATCGCATTGGTCCCAAATCTCCAGGTTCAAGGGTATCTTCCTACATCAAAAACATGCATGAGAAACCCAGAAGATGGTACACTGTGTGATGGGGAAAGGTTTCTAAAACGCACCTCATTTCTCATCTCCTTGTGCCCGGGTTCGCCATTCCAGCCACTTTACTAGCAAGCTCCCTACTTGGAGCATCAGCACCTTTAACCTCCTGTTCCATACAGGTTGTAATTTGTCCTGAGGATAAACGAGAAGACATGGAACCAACGAGAGACTAGCTCTTGGTGTTGGGACAGGCACAGGTCACTCTATTTTCCCATCAGAAAGAAGAATTAACCACAGGCTCAGCCTGCCCCCCGGAACCAGAACAGGGCCTGAAGCCATTCTGCGATTTTGCGGCCAGCTCCCATAAAAACGAGTTGTAAAATGGAGGTTCAGGGCACTGCAATTCACAAACCTGCAGAGTTATAAATGATAACTCTCGTCCACAAATATATTGAGGGAAGGCAAAGAAGAGGATTTGAAATCAAGGCAGAATTGCAGGAAACAGATTTCAGGAGGTAGATACGAATCGCCTTTAAAGCACATGAAAAGCGGCAAAACGTTGACAATGATGCCCTTGGCCAAAAAGGGCGTATGCGTTTTTTCCTGAATATATTCAGGAAAAAACGCATACGCCCTTTTTGGCCAACCAAGCAACCTGGAAAGGCAAATCAGCGCTACAAAGAAGTCTCGCTTCCCATCGGTCAAAAGGGCCATGCTGAAAAAAGTGTCAAAACCAGAAATGCAGGACAGGCCATGGAGAAATGGGAGCCTTGCTACACTGATGGGCGGGATGTAAATTGCCAAGAGCCACTCTGGAGAAGTGTCCGGTGAGTCCTGAAACATCTGAAAAACACAGCTTAGAGAGCATAGGGCACTTCCACTCATGGGGGTATAAATTGGGAAAATTAAAAATCAGCAAGACACAAGCACCCCAAAGTTGAGGGCTGCTCTGTTGACCAGGACCTCCACTTCATTCCACCTTAAATATCCCAGGAAAGAGAAAAATGGATAAAGAAGTTGTGGTCCTTATGTACAATGGAATATCACTCAGCCATGAAATCAATGTCGTAAGGTTAGTAGCAGCATGATGAGTGGATTTAGGTACGATGATTCTAAGTGAAATAAGTCACACAGAAAAGGACACTTCTCATAAGGTATCACTGATAGAGGGAATGTAAAAACCGTTACACTTGAACTGAATTACAAAACAGAACAGAGTCACACATGCAGAAAACACACTATGGCTGCTTAACGGGAAAGGTGAGGTGGGGTGATACATAAAACAAGGGTATCAAATTAGCTCAGATACCATTCCATAAACCCAATATGTAATAGACAAGACCTACTCCTTGCTCAGAGAACTGGACTCAACACGCCCTATTCACCGCACAAGAATATATCTGACTAATAATAATCGTAAAACCTATGTATTGATATCTCTCTGTTAGTGTGTCAAGTGGGTGTAAAGCGGCATAAACACAGCAGTGAAAAGCAGCTAAACCCCATTATAAAAATAAATTACTTTGAAACAACCATGAAACAAAGACAGTGAAAGAGAGAGAAATTCTTACACAATGCGTTCAGGGGCTGTGATGCAACCTGGATTGACCATATCTAGACGCACAGCTGGATGAGACATAAGGGTGGACACTCTTGGGGCTGAGAGGTTTGGTGAGGTTGGGTGAGCAAACGCAGACCCTTTAAAGTAATACTGCGTGGTACCCATCGCATGGGTCCCAAATCTCCAGGTTCAAGGGCATCTTCCTACATCAAAAACATGCATGAGAAACCCAGAAGATGGTACACCGTGTGATGGGGAAAGGTTTCTAAAACGCACCTCATTTCTCATCTCCTTGTGCCCGGGTTCGCCATTCCAGCCGCTTTACTAGCAAGCTCCCTACTTGGAGCATCAGCACCTTTAACCTCCTGTTCCATACAGGTTGTAATTTGTCCTGAGGATAAACGAGAAGACGTGGAACCAACGAGAGACTAGCTCTTGGTGTTGGGACAGGCACAGGTCACTCTATTTTCCCATCAGAAAGAAGAATTAACCACAGGCTCAGCCTGCCCCCAGGAACCAGAACAGGGCCTGAAGCCATTCTGCGATTTTGCGGCCAGCTCCCATAAAAACGAGTTGTAAAATGGAGGTTCAGGGCACTGCAATTCACAAACCTGCAGAGTTATAAATGATAACTCTCGTCCACAAATATATTGAGGGAAGGCAAAGAAGAGGATTTGAAATCAAGGCAGAATTGCAGGAAACAGATTTCAGGAGGTAGATACGATTCGCCTTTAAAGCACATGAAAAGCGGCAAAACGTTGACAATGATGCCCTTGGCCAAAAAGGGCGTATGCGTTTTTTCCTGAATATATTCAGGAAAAAACGCATACGCCCTTTTTGGCCAACCAAGCAACCTGGAAAGGCAAATCAGCGCTACAAAGAAGTCTCGCTTCCCATCGGTCAAAAGGGCCATGCTGAAAAAAGTGTCAAAACCAGAAATGCAGGACAGGCCATGGAGAAATGGGAGCCTTGCTACACTGATGGGCGGGATGCAAATTGCCAAGAGCCACTCTGGAGAAGTGTCCGGTGAGTCCTGAAACATCTGAAAAACACAGCTTAGAGAGCATAGGGCACTTCCACTCATGGGGGTATAAATTGGGAAAATTAAAAATCAGCAAGACACAAGCACCTCAAAGTTTAGGGCTGCTCTGTTGACCAGGACCTCCACTTCATTCCACCTTAAATATCCCAGGAAAGAGAAAAATGGATAAAGAAGTTGTGGTCCATATGTACAATGGAATATCACTCAGCCATGAAATCAATGTCGTAAGGTTAGTAGCAGCATGATGAGTGGATTTAGGTACAACGATTCTAAGTGAAATAAGTCACACAGAAAAGGACACTTCTCATAAGGTATCACTGATAGAGGGAATGTAAAAACCGTTACACTTGAACTGAATTACAAAACAGAACAGAGTCACACATGCAGAAAACACACTATGGCTGCTTAACGGGAAAGGTGAGGTGGGGTGATACATAAAACAAGGGTATCAAATTAGCTCAGATACCGTTCCATAAACCCAATATGTAATAGACAAGACCTACTCCTTGCTCAGAGAACTGGACTCAACACGCCCTATTCACCGCACAAGAATATATCTGACTAATAATAATCGTAAAACCTATGTATTGATATCTCTCTGTTAGTGTGTCAAGTGGGTGTAAAGCGGCATAAACACAGCAGTGAAAAGCAGCTAAACCCCATTATAAAAATAAATTACTTTGAAACACCCATGAAACAAAGACAGTGAAAGAGAGAGAAATTCTTACACAATGCGTTCAGGGGCTGTGATGCAACCTGGATTGACCATATCTAGACGCACAGCTGGATGAGACATAAGGGTGGACACTCTTGGGGCTGAGAGGTTTGGTGAGGTTGGGTGAGCAAACGCAGACCCTTTAAAGTAATACTGCGTGGTACCCATCGCATTGGTCCCAAATCTCCAGGTTCAAGGGTATCTTCCTACATCAAAAACATGCATGAGAAACCCAGAAGATGGTACACTGTGTGATGGGGAAAGGTTTCTAAAACGCACCTCATTTCTCATCTCCTTGTGCCCGGGTTCGCCATTCCAGCCACTTTACTAGCAAGCTCCCTACTTGGAGCATCAGCACCTTTAACCTCCTGTTCCATACAGGTTGTAATTTGTCCTGAGGATAAACGAGAAGACATGGAACCAACGAGAGACTAGCTCTTGGTGTTGGGACAGGCACAGGTCACTCTATTTTCCCATCAGAAAGAAGAATTAACCACAGGCTCAGCCTGCCCCCAGGAACCAGAACAGGGCCTGAAGCCATTCTGCGATTTTGCGGCCAGCTCCCATAAAAACGAGTTGTAAAATGGAGGTTCAGGGCACTGCAATTCACAAACCTGCAGAGTTATAAATGATAACTCTCGTCCACAAATATATTGAGGGAAGGCAAAGAAGAGGATTTGAAATCAAGGCAGAATTGCAGGAAACAGATTTCAGGAGGTAGATACGAATCGCCTTTAAAGCACATGAAAAGCGGCAAAACGTTGACAATGATGCCCTTGGCCAAAAAGGGCGTATGCGTTTTTTCCTGAATATATTCAGGAAAAAACGCATACGCCCTTTTTGGCCAACCAAGCAACCTGGAAAGGCAAATCAGCGCTACAAAGAAGTCTCGCTTCCCATCGGTCAAAAGGGCCATGCTGAAAAAAGTGTCAAAACCAGAAATGCAGGACAGGCCATGGAGAAATGGGAGCCTTGCTACACTGATGGGCGGGATGTAAATTGCCAAGAGCCACTCTGGAGAAGTGTCCGGTGAGTCCTGAAACATCTGAAAAACACAGCTTAGAGAGCATAGGGCACTTCCACTCATGGGGGTATAAATTGGGAAAATTAAAAATCAGCAAGACACAAGCACCTCAAAGTTGAGGGCTGCTCTGTTGACCAGGACCTCCACTTCATTCCACCTTAAATATCCCAGGAAAGAGAAAAATGGATAAAGAAGTTGTGGTCCTTATGTACAATGGAATATCACTCAGCCATGAAATCAATGTCGTAAGGTTAGTAGCAGCATGATGAGTGGATTTAGGTACGATGATTCTAAGTGAAATAAGTCACACAGAAAAGGACACTTCTCATAAGGTATCACTGATAGAGGGAATGTAAAAACCGTTACACTTGAACTGAATTACAAAACAGAACAGAGTCACACATGCAGAAAACACACTATGGCTGCTTAACGGGAAAGGTGAGGTGGGGTGATACATAAAACAAGGGTATCAAATTAGCTCAGATACCATTCCATAAACCCAATATGTAATAGACAAGACCTACTCCTTGCTCAGAGAACTGGACTCAACACGCCCTATTCACCGCACAAGAATATATCTGACTAATAATAATCGTAAAACCTATGTATTGATATCTCTCTGTTAGTGTGTCAAGTGGGTGTAAAGCGGCATAAACACAGCAGTGAAAAGCAGCTAAACCCCATTATAAAAATAAATTACTTTGAAACAACCATGAAACAAAGACAGTGAAAGAGAGAGAAATTCTTACACAATGCGTTCAGGGGCTGTGATGCAACCTGGATTGACCATATCTAGACGCACAGCTGGATGAGACATAAGGGTGGACACTCTTGGGGCTGAGAGGTTTGGTGAGGTTGGGTGAGCAAACGCAGACCCTTTAAAGTAATACTGCGTGGTACCCATCGCATGGGTCCCAAATCTCCAGGTTCAAGGGCATCTTCCTACATCAAAAACATGCATGAGAAACCCAGAAGATGGTACACCGTGTGATGGGGAAAGGTTTCTAAAACGCACCTCATTTCTCATCTCCTTGTGCCCGGGTTCGCCATTCCAGCCGCTTTACTAGCAAGCTCCCTACTTGGAGCATCAGCACCTTTAACCTCCTGTTCCATACAGGTTGTAATTTGTCCTGAGGATAAACGAGAAGACGTGGAACCAACGAGAGACTAGCTCTTGGTGTTGGGACAGGCACAGGTCACTCTATTTTCCCATCAGAAAGAAGAATTAACCACAGGCTCAGCCTGCCCCCAGGAACCAGAACAGGGCCTGAAGCCATTCTGCGATTTTGCGGCCAGCTCCCATAAAAACGAGTTGTAAAATGGAGGTTCAGGGCACTGCAATTCACAAACCTGCAGAGTTATAAATGATAACTCTCGTCCACAAATATATTGAGGGAAGGCAAAGAAGAGGATTTGAAATCAAGGCAGAATTGCAGGAAACAGATTTCAGGAGGTAGATACGATTCGCCTTTAAAGCACATGAAAAGCGGCAAAACGTTGACAATGATGCCCTTGGCCAAAAAGGGCGTATGCGTTTTTTCCTGAGTATATTCAGGAAAAAACGCATACGCCCTTTTTGGCCAACCAAGCAACCTGGAAAGGCAAATCAGCGCTACAAAGAAGTCTCGCTTCCCATCGGTCAAAAGGGCCATGCTGAAAAAAGTGTCAAAACCAGAAATGCAGGACAGGCCATGGAGAAATGGGAGCCTTGCTACACTGATGGGCGGGATGTAAATTGCCAAGAGCCACTCTGGAGAAGTGTCCGGTGAGTCCTGAAACATCTGAAAAACACAGCTTAGAGAGCATAGGGCACTTCCACTCATGGGGGTATAAATTGGGAAAATTAAAAATCAGCAAGACACAAGCACCTCAAAGTTTAGGGCTGCTCTGTTGACCAGGACCTCCACTTCATTCCACCTTAAGTATCCCAGGAAAGAGAAAAATGGATAAAGAAGTTGTGGTCCATATGTACAATGGAATATCACTCAGCCATGAAATCAATGTCGTAAGGTTAGTAGCAGCATGATGAGTGGATTTAGGTACAACGATTCTAAGTGAAATAAGTCACACAGAAAAGGACACTTCTCATAAGGTATCACTGATAGAGGGAATGTAAAAACCGTTACACTTGAACTGAATTACAAAACAGAACAGAGTCACACATGCAGAAAACACACTATGGCTGCTTAACGGGAAAGGTGAGGTGGGGTGATACATAAAACAAGGGTATCAAATTAGCTCACATACCATTCCATAAACCCAATATGTAATAGACAAGACCTACTCCTTGCTCAGAGAACTGGACTCAACACGCCCTATTCACCGCACAAGAATATATCTGACTAATAATAATCGTAAAACCTATGTATTGATATCTCTCTGTTAGTGTGTCAAGTGGGTGTAAAGCGGCATAAACTCAGCAGTGAAAAGCAGCTAAACCCCATTATAAAAATAAATTACTTTGAAACACCCATGAAACAAAGACAGTGAAAGAGAGAGAAATTCTTACACAATGCGTTCAGGGGCTGTGATGCAACCTGGATTGACCATATCTAGACGCACAGCTGGATGAGACATAAGGGTGGACACTCTTGGGGCTGAGAGGTTTGGTGAGGTTGGGTGAGCAAACGCAGACCCTTTAAAGTAATACTGCGTGGTACCCATCGCATTGGTCCCAAATCTCCAGGTTCAAGGGTATCTTCCTACATCAAAAACATGCATGAGAAACCCAGAAGATGGTACACCGTGTGATGGGGAAAGGTTTCTAAAACGCACCTCATTTCTCATCTCCTTGTGCCCGGGTTCGCCATTCCAGCCGCTTTACTAGCAAGCTCCCTACTTGGAGCATGAGCACCTTTAACCTCCTGTTCCGTAGAGGTTGCAATTTGTCCTGAGGATAAACGGGAAGACGTGGAACCAACGAGAGACTAGCTCTTGGTGTTGGGACAGGCACAGGTCACTCTATTTTCCCATCAGAAAGAAGAATTAACCACAGGCTCAGCCTGACCCCCGGAACCAGAACAGGGCCTGAAGCCATTCTGCGATTTTGTGGCCAGCTCCCATAAAAACGAGTTGTAAAATGGAGGTTCAGGGCACTGCAATTCACAAACCTGCAGAGTTATAAATGATAACTCTCGTCCACAAATATATTGAGGGAAGGCAAAGAAGAGGATTTGAAATCAAGGCAGAATTGCAGGAAACAGATTTCAGGAGGTAGATACGAATCGCCTTTAAAGCACATGAAAAGCGGCAAAACGTTGACAGTGATGCCCTTGGCCAAAAAGGGCGTATGCGTTTTTTCCTGAATATATTCAGGAAAAAACGCATACGCCCTTTTTGGCCAACCAAGCAACCTGGAAAGGCAAATCAGCGCTACAAAGAAGTCTCGCTTTCCATCGGTCAAAAGGGCCATGCTGAAAAAAGTGTCAAAACCAGAAATGCAGGACAGGCCATGGAGAAATGGGAGCCTTGCTACACTGATGGGCGGGATGTAAATTGCCAAGAGCCACTCTGGAGAAGTGTCCGGTGAGTCCTGAAACATCTGAAAAACACAGCTTAGAGAGCATAGGGCACTTCCACTCATGGGGGTATAAATTGGGAAAATTAAAAATCAGCAAGACACAAGCACCCCAAAATTTAGGGCTGCTCTGTTGACCAGGACCTCCACTTCATTCCACCTTAAATATCCCAGGAAAGAGAAAAATGGATAAAGAAGTTGTGGTCCTTATGTACAATGGAATATCACTCAGCCAGGAAATCAATGTCGTAAGGTTAGTAGCAGCATGATGAGTGGATTTAGGTACGACGATTCTAAGTGAAATAAGTCACACAGAAAAGGACACTTCTCATAAGGTATCACTGATAGAGGGAATGTAAAAACCATTACACTTGAACTGAATTACAAAACAGAACAGAGTCACACATGCAGAAAACACACTATGGCTGCTTAACGGGAAAGGTGAGGTGGGGTGATACATAAAACAAGGGTATCAAATTAGCTCAGATACCGTTCCATAAACCCAATATGTAATAGACAAGACCTACTCCTTGCTCAGAGAACTGGACTCAACACGCCCTATTCACCGCACAAGAATATATCTGACTAATAATAATCGTAAAACCTATGTATTGATATCTCTCTGTTAGTGTGTCAAGTGGGTGTAAAGCGGCATAAACAGAGCAGTGAAAAGCAGCTAAACCCCATTATAAAAATAAATTACTTTGAAACAACCATGAAACAAAGACAGTGAAAGTGAGAGAAATTCTTACACAATGCGTTCAGGGGCTGTGATGCAACCTGGATTGACCATATCTAGACGCACAGCTGGATGAGACATAAGGGTGGACACTCTTGGGGCTGAGAGGTTTGGTGAGGTTGGGTGAGCAAACGCAGACCCTTTAAAGTAATACTGCGTGGTACCCATCGCATGGGTCCCAAATCTCCAGGTTCAAGGGCATCTTCCTACATCAAAAACATGCATGAGAAACCCAGAAGATGGTACACCGTGTGATGGGGAAAGTTTTCTAAAACGCACCTCATTTCTCATCTCCTTGTGCCCGGGTTCGCCATTCCAGCCGCTTTACTAGCAAGCTCCCTACTTGGAGCATCAGCACCTTTAACCTCCTGTTCCATACAGGTTGTAATTTGTCCTGAGGATAAACGAGAAGACGTGGAACCAACGAGAGACTAGCTCTTGGTGTTGGGACAGGCACAGGTCACTCTATTTTCCCATCAGAAAGAAGAATTAACCACAGGCTCAGCCTGCCCCCCGGAACCAGAACAGGGCCTGAAGCCATTCTGCGATTTTGCGGCCAGCTCCCATAAAAACGAGTTGTAAAATGGAGGTTCAGGGCACTGCAATTCACAAACCTGCAGAGTTATAAATGATAACTCTCGTCCACAAATATATTGAGGGAAGGCAAAGAAGAGGATTTGAAATCAAGGCAGAATTGCAGGAAACAGATTTCAGGAGGTAGATACGAATCGCCTTTAAAGCACATGAAAAGCGGCAAAACGTTGACAATGATGCCCTTGGCCAAAAAGGGCGTATGCGTTTTTTTCCTGAATATATTCAGGAAAAAACACATACGCCCTTTTTGGCCAACCAAGCAACCTGGAAAGGCAAATCAGCGCTACAAAGAAGTCTCGCTTCCCATCGGTCAAAAGGGCCATGCTGAAAAAAGTGTCAAAACCAGAAATGCAGGACAGGCCATGGAGAAATGGGAGCCTTGCTACACTGATGGGCGGGATGTAAATTGCCAAGAGCCACTCTGGAGAAGTGTCCGGTGAGTCCTGAAACATCTGAAAAACACAGCTTAGAGAGCATAGGGCACTTCCACTCATGGGGGTATAAATTGGGAAAATTAAAAATCAGCAAGACACAAGCACCCCAAAGGTGAGGGCTGCTCTGTTGACCAGGACCTCCACTTCATTCCACCTTAAATATCCCAGGAAAGAGAAAAATGGATAAAGAAGTTGTGGTCCTTATGTACAATGGAATATCACTCAGCCATGAAATCAATGTCGTAAGGTTAGTAGCAGCATGATGAGTGGATTTAGGTACGATGATTCTAAGTGAAATAAGTCACACAGAAAAGGACACTTCTCATAAGGTATCACTGATAGAGGGAATGTAAAAACCGTTACACTTGAACTGAATTACAAAACAGAACAGAGTCACACATGCAGAAAACACACTATGGCTGCTTAACGGGAAAGGTGAGGTGGGGTGATACATAAAACAAGGGTATCAAATTAGCTCAGATACCATTCCATAAACCCAATATGTAATAGACAAGACCTACTCCTTGCTCAGAGAACTGGACTCAACACGCCCTATTCACCGCACAAGAATATATCTGACTAATAATAATCGTAAAACCTATGTATTGATATCTCTCTGTTAGTGTGTCAAGTGGGTGTAAAGCGGCATAAACACAGCAGTGAAAAGCAGCTAAACCCCATTATAAAAATAAATTACTTTGAAACAACCATGAAACAAAGACAGTGAAAGAGAGAGAAATTCTTACACAATGCGTTCAGGGGCTGTGATGCAACCTGGATTGACCATATCTAGACGCACAGCTGGATGAGACATAAGGGTGGACACTCTTGGGGCTGAGAGGTTTGGTGAGGTTGGGTGAGCAAACGCAGACCCTTTAAAGTAATACTGCGTGGTACCCATCGCATGGGTCCCAAATCTCCAGGTTCAAGGGCATCTTCCTACATCAAAAACATGCATGAGAAACCCAGAAGATGGTACACCGTGTGATGGGGAAAGGTTTCTAAAACGCACCTCATTTCTCATCTCCTTGTGCCCGGGTTCGCCATTCCAGCCGCTTTACTAGCAAGCTCCCTACTTGGAGCATCAGCACCTTTAACCTCCTGTTCCATACAGGTTGTAATTTGTCCTGAGGATAAACGAGAAGACGTGGAACCAACGAGAGACTAGCTCTTGGTGTTGGGACAGGCACAGGTCACTCTATTTTCCCATCAGAAAGAAGAATTAACCACAGGCTCAGCCTGCCCCCAGGAACCAGAACAGGGCCTGAAGCCATTCTGCGATTTTGCGGCCAGCTCCCATAAAAACGAGTTGTAAAATGGAGGTTCAGGGCACTGCAATTCACAAACCTGCAGAGTTATAAATGATAACTCTCGTCCACAAATATATTGAGGGAAGGCAAAGAAGAGGATTTGAAATCAAGGCAGAATTGCAGGAAACAGATTTCAGGAGGTAGATACGATTCGCCTTTAAAGCACATGAAAAGCGGCAAAACGTTGACAATGATGCCCTTGGCCAAAAAGGGCGTATGCGTTTTTTCCTGAATATATTCAGGAAAAAACGCATACGCCCTTTTTGGCCAACCAAGCAACCTGGAAAGGCAAATCAGCGCTACAAAGAAGTCTCGCTTCCCATCGGTCAAAAGGGCCATGCTGAAAAAAGTGTCAAAACCAGAAATGCAGGACAGGCCATGGAGAAATGGGAGCCTTGCTACACTGATGGGCGGGATGCAAATTGCCAAGAGCCACTCTGGAGAAGTGTCCGGTGAGTCCTGAAACATCTGAAAAACACAGCTTAGAGAGCATAGGGCACTTCCACTCATGGGGGTATAAATTGGGAAAATTAAAAATCAGCAAGACACAAGCACCTCAAAGTTTAGGGCTGCTCTGTTGACCAGGACCTCCACTTCATTCCACCTTAAATATCCCAGGAAAGAGAAAAATGGATAAAGAAGTTGTGGTCCATATGTACAATGGAATATCACTCAGCCATGAAATCAATGTCGTAAGGTTAGTAGCAGCATGATGAGTGGATTTAGGTACAACGATTCTAAGTGAAATAAGTCACACAGAAAAGGACACTTCTCATAAGGTATCACTGATAGAGGGAATGTAAAAACCGTTACACTTGAACTGAATTACAAAACAGAACAGAGTCACACATGCAGAAAACACACTATGGCTGCTTAACGGGAAAGGTGAGGTGGGGTGATACATAAAACAAGGGTATCAAATTAGCTCAGATACCGTTCCATAAACCCAATATGTAATAGACAAGACCTACTCCTTGCTCAGAGAACTGGACTCAACACGCCCTATTCACCGCACAAGAATATATCTGACTAATAATAATCGTAAAACCTATGTATTGATATCTCTCTGTTAGTGTGTCAAGTGGGTGTAAAGCGGCATAAACACAGCAGTGAAAAGCAGCTAAACCCCATTATAAAAATAAATTACTTTGAAACACCCATGAAACAAAGACAGTGAAACAGAGAGAAATTCTTACACAATGCGTTCAGGGGCTGTGATGCAACCTGGATTGACCATATCTAGACGCAGAGCTGGATGAGACATAAGGGTGGACACTCTTGGGGCTGAGAGGTTTGGTGAGGTTGGGTGAGCAAACGCAGACCCTTTAAAGTAATACTGCGTGGTACCCATCGCATGGGTCCCAAATCTCCAGGTTCAAGGGCATCTTCCTACATCAAAAACATGCATGAGAAACCCAGAAGATGGTACACTCTGTGATGGGGAAAGGTTTCTAAAACGCACCTCATTTCTCATTTCCTTGTGCCCGGGTTCGCCATTCCAGCCGCTTTACTAGCAAGCTCCCTACTTGGAGCATCAGCACCTTTAACCTCCTGTTCCATACAGGTTGTAATTTGTCCTGAGGATAAACGAGAAGACGTGGAACCAACGAGAGACTAGCTCTTGGTGTTGGGACAGGCACAGGTCACTCTATTTTCCCATCAGAAAGAAGAATTAACCACAGGCTCAGCCTGCCCCCCGGAACCAGAACAGGGCCTGAAGCCATTCTGCGATTTTACGGCCAGCTCCCAAAAAACGAGTTGTAAAATGGAGGTTCAGGGCACTGCAATTCACAAACCTGCAGAGTTATAAATGATAACCCTCGTCCACAAATATATTGAGGGAAGGCAAAGAAGAGGATTTGAAATCAAGGCAGAATTGCAGGAAACAGATTTCAGGAGGTAGATACGAATCGCCTTTAAAGCACATGAAAAGCGGCAAAACGTTGACAATGATGCCCTTGGCCAAAAAGGGCGTATGCGTTTTTTCCTGAATATATTCAGGAAAAAAGGCATACGCCCTTTTTGGCCAACCAAGCAACCTGGAAAGGCAAATCAGCGCTACAAAGAAGTCTCGCTTCCCATCGGTCAAAAGGGCCATGCTGAAAAAAGTGTCAAAACCAGAAATGCAGGACAGGCCATGGAGAAATGGGAGCCTTGCTACACTGATGGGCGGGATGTAAATTGCCAAGAGCCACTCTGGAGAAGTGTCCGGTGAGTCCTGAAACATCTGAAAAACACAGCTTAGAGAGCATAGGGCACTTCCACTCATGGGGGTATAAATTGGGAAAATTAAAAATCAGCAAGACACAAGCACCCCAAAGTTTAGGGCTGCTCTGTTGACCAGGACCTCCACTTCATTCCACCTTAAATATCCCAGGAAAGAGAAAAATGGATAAAGAAGTTGTGGTCCTTATGTACAATGGAATATCACTCAGCCAGGAAATCAATGTCGTAAGGTTAGTAGCAGCATGATGAGTGGATTTAGGTACGACGATTCTAAGTGAAATAAGTCACACAGAAAAGGACACTTCTCATAAGGTATCACTGATAGAGGGAATGTAAAAACCATTACACTTGAACTGAATTACAAAACAGAACAGAGTCACACATGCAGAAAACACACTATGGCTGCTTAACGGGAAAGGTGAGGTGGGGTGATACATAAAACAAGGGTATCAAATTAGCTCAGATACCGTTCCATAAACCCAATATGTAATAGACAAGACCTACTCCTTGCTCAGAGAACTGGACTCAACACGCCCTATTCACTGCACAAGAATATATCTGACTAATAATAATCGTAAAACCTATGTATTGATATCTCTCTGTTAGTGTGTCAAGTGGGTGTAAAGCGGCATAAACAGAGCAGTGAAAAGCAGCTAAACCCCATTATAAAAATAAATTACTTTGAAACAACCATGAAACAAAGACAGTGAAAGAGAGAGTAATTCTTACACAATGCGTTCAGGGGCTGTGATGCAACCTGGATTGACCATATCTAGACGCACAGCTGGATGAGACATAAGGGTGGACACTCTTGGGGCTGAGAGGTTTGGTGAGGTTGGGTGAGCAAACGCAGACCCTTTAAAGTAATACTGCGTGGTACCCATCGCATGAGTCCCAAATCTCCAGGTTCAAGGGCATCTTCCTACATCAAAAACATGCATGAGAAACCCAGAAGTTGGTACACCGTGTGATGGGGAAAGGTTTCTAAAACGCACCTCATTTCTCATCTCCTTGTGCCCGGGTTCGCCATTCCAGCCGCTTTACTAGCAAGCTCCCTACTTGGAGCATCAGCACCTTTAACCTCCTGTTCCGTACAGGTTGCAATTTGTCCTGAGGATAAACGGGAAGACGTGGAACCAACGAGAGACTAGCTCTTGGTGTTGGGACAGGCACAGGTCACTCTATTTTCCCATCAGAAAGAAGAATTAACCACAGGCTCAGCCTGCCCCCCGGAACCAGAACAGGGCCTGAAGCCATTCTGCGATTTTGCGGCCAGCTCCCATAAAAACGAGTTGTAAAATGGAGGTTCAGGGCACTGCAATTCACAAACCTGCAGAGTTATAAATGATAACTCTCGTCCACAAATATATTGAGGGAAGGCAAAGAAGAGGATTTGAAATCAAGGCAGAATTGCAGGAAACAGATTTCAGGAGGTAGATACGAATCGCCTTTAAAGCACATGAAAAGCGGCAAAACGTTGACAATGATGCCCTTGGCCAAAAAGGGCGTATGCGTTTTTTCCTGAATATATTCAGGAAAAAACGCATACGCCCTTTTTGGCCAACCAAGCAACCTGGAAAGGCAAATCAGCGCTACAAAGAAGTCTCGCTTCCCATCGGTCAAAAGGGCCATGCTGAAAAAAGTGTCAAAACCAGAAATGCAGGACAGGCCATGGAGAAATGGGAGCCTTGCTACACTGATGGGCGGGATGTAAATTGCCAAGAGCCACTCTGGAGAAGTGTCCGGTGAGTCCTGAAACATCTGAAAAACACAGCTCAGAGAGCATAGGGCACTTCCACTCATGGGGGTATAAATTGGGAAAATTAAAAATCAGCAAGACACAAGCACCCCAAAGTTGAGGGCTGCTCTGTTGACCAGGACCTCCACTTCATTCCACCTTAAATATCCCAGGAAAGAGAAAAATGGATAAAGAAGTTGTGGTCCTTATGTACAATGGAATATCACTCAGCCATGAAATCAATGTCGTAAGGTTAGTAGCAGCATGATGAGTGGATTTAGGTACGATGATTCTAAGTGAAATAAGTCACACAGAAAAGGACACTTCTCATAAGGTATCACTGATAGAGGGAATGTAAAAACCGTTACACTTGAACTGAATTACAAAACAGAACAGAGTCACACATGCAGAAAACACACTATGGCTGCTTAACGGGAAAGGTGAGGTGGGGTGATACATAAAACAAGGGTATCAAATTAGCTCAGATACCATTCCATAAACCCAATATGTAATAGACAAGACCTACTCCTTGCTCAGAGAACTGGACTCAACACGCCCTATTCACCGCACAAGAATATATCTGACTAATAATAATCGTAAAACCTATGTATTGATATCTCTCTGTTAGTGTGTCAAGTGGGTGTAAAGCGGCATAAACAGAGCAGTGAAAAGCAGCTAAACCCCATTATAAAAATAAATTACTTTGAAACAACCATGAAACAAAGACAGTGAAAGAGAGAGAAATTCTTACACAATGCGTTCAGGGGCTGTGATGCAACCTGGATTGACCATATCTAGACGCACAGCTGGATGAGACATAAGGGTGGACACTCTTGGGGCTGAGAGGTTTGGTGAGGTTGGGTGAGCAAACGCAGACCCTTTAAAGTAATACTGCGTGGTACCCATCGCATGGGTCCCAAATCTCCAGGTTCAAGGGCATCTTCCTACATCAAAAACATGCATGAGAAACCCAGAAGATGGTACACCGTGTGATGGGGAAAGGTTTCTAAAACGCACCTCATTTCTCATCTCCTTGTGCCCGGGTTCGCCATTCCAGCCGCTTTACTAGCAAGCTCCCTACTTGGAGCATCAGCACCTTTTTTTTTTTTTTTTTTTTTTTTTTTTTTTTTTTATTAATTTATTTATTTATGGCTGTGTTGGGTCTTCGTTTCTGTGCGAGGGCTTTCTCTAGTTGCGGCAAGCGGGGGCCACTCTTCATCGCGGTGCGCGGGCCTCTCACTGTCGCGGCCTCTATTGTTGCGGAGCACAGGCTCCAGACGCGCAGGCTCAGCAATTGTGGCTCACGGGCCTAGTCGCTCCGCGGCATGTGGGATCTTCCCAGACCAGGCCTTGAACCCGTGTCCCCTGCATTGGCAGGCAGATTCTCAACCGCTGCGCCACCAGGGAAGCCCGCATCAGCACCTTTAACCTCCTGTTCCATACAGGTTGTAATTTGTCCTGAGGATAAACGAGAAGACGTGGAACCAACGAGAGACTAGCTCTTGGTGTTGGGACAGGCACAGGTCACTCTATTTTCCCATCAGAAAGAAGAATTAACCACAGGCTCAGCCTGCCCCCAGGAACCAGAACAGGGCCTGAAGCCATTCTGCGATTTTGCGGCCAGCTCCCATAAAAACGAGTTGTAAAATGGAGGTTCAGGGCACTGCAATTCACAAACCTGCAGAGTTATAAATGATAATTCTCGTCCACAAATATATTGAGGGAAGGCAAAGAAGAGGATTTGAAATCAAGGCAGAATTGCAGGAAACAGATTTCAGGAGGTAGATACGATTCGCCTTTAAAGCACATGAAAAGCGGCAAAACGTTGACAATGATGCCCTTGGCCAAAAAGGGCGTATGCGTTTTTTCCTGAATATATTCAGGAAAAAACGCATACGCCCTTTTTGGCCAACCAAGCAACCTGGAAAGGCAAATCAGCGCTACAAAGAAGTCTCGCTTCCCATCGGTCAAAAGGGCCATGCTGAAAAAAGTGTCAAAACCAGAAATGCAGGACAGGCCATGGAGAAATGGGAGCCTTGCTACACTGATGGGCGGGATGCAAATTGCCAAGAGCCACTCTGGAGAAGTGTCCGGTGAGTCCTGAAACATCTGAAAAACACAGCTTAGAGAGCATAGGGCACTTCCACTCATGGGGGTATAAATTGGGAAAATTAAAAATCAGCAAGACACAAGCACCTCAAAGTTTAGGGCTGCTCTGTTGACCAGGACCTCCACTTCATTCCACCTTAAATATCCCAGGAAAGAGAAAAATGGATAAAGAAGTTGTGGTCCATATGTACAATGGAATATCACTCAGCCATGAAATCAATGTCGTAAGGTTAGTAGCAGCATGATGAGTGGATTTAGGTACAACGATTCTAAGTGAAATAAGTC
Source organism: Balaenoptera borealis (assembly GCF_965194805.1). Classification (NCBI taxonomy): domain Eukaryota; kingdom Metazoa; phylum Chordata; class Mammalia; order Artiodactyla; family Balaenopteridae; genus Balaenoptera; species Balaenoptera borealis. The sequence continues at coordinate 128,098 of NW_028123988.1, forward strand.
ACACAGAAAAGGACACTTCTCATAAGGTATCACTGATAGAGGGAATGTAAAAACCGTTACACTTGAACTGAATTACAAAACAGAACAGAGTCACACATGCAGAAAACACACTATGGCTGCTTAACGGGAAAGGTGAGGTGGGGTGATACATAAAACAAGGGTATCAAATTAGCTCACATACCGTTCCATAAACCCAATATGTAATAGACAAGACCTACTCCTTGCTCAGAGAACTGGACTCAACACGCCCTATTCACCGCACAAGAATATATCTGACTAATAATAATCGTAAAACCTATGTATTTATATCTCTCTGTTAGTGTGTCAAGTGGGTGTAAAGCGGCATAAACACAGCAGTGAAAAGCAGCTAAACCCCATTATAAAAATAAATTACTTTGAAACACCCATGAAACAAAGACAGTGAAACAGAGAGAAATTCTTACACAATGCGTTCAGGGGCTGTGATGCAACCTGGATTGACCATATCTAGACGCAGAGCTGGATGAGACATAAGGGTGGACACTCTTGGGGCTGAGAGGTTTGGTGAGGTTGGGTGAGCAAACGCAGACCCTTTAAAGTAATACTGCGTGGTACCCATCGCATGGGTCCCAAATCTCCAGGTTCAAGGGCATCTTCCTACATCAAAAACATGCATGAGAAACCCAGAAGATGGTACACCGTGTGATGGGGAAAGGTTTCTAAAACGCACCTCATTTCTCATCTCCTTGTGCCCGGGTTCGCCATTCCAGCCGCTTTACTAGCAAGCTCCCTACTTGGAGCATGAGCACCTTTAACCTCCTGTTCCGTAGAGGTTGCAATTTGTCCTGAGGATAAACGGGAAGACGTGGAACCAACGAGAGACTAGCTCTTGGTGTTGGGACAGGCACAGGTCACTCTATTTTCCCATCAGAAAGAAGAATTAACCACAGGCTCAGCCTGACCCCCGGAACCAGAACAGGGCCTGAAGCCATTCTGCGATTTTGTGGCCAGCTCCCATAAAAACGAGTTGTAAAATGGAGGTTCAGGGCACTGCAATTCACAAACCTGCAGAGTTATAAATGATAACTCTCGTCCACAAATATATTGAGGGAAGGCAAAGAAGAGGATTTGAAATCAAGGCAGAATTGCAGGAAACAGATTTCAGGAGGTAGATACGAATCGCCTTTAAAGCACATGAAAAGCGGCAAAACGTTGACAGTGATGCCCTTGGCCAAAAAGGGCGTATGCGTTTTTTCCTGAATATATTCAGGAAAAAACGCATACGCCCTTTTTGGCCAACCAAGCAACCTGGAAAGGCAAATCAGCGCTACAAAGAAGTCTCGCTTTCCATCGGTCAAAAGGGCCATGCTGAAAAAAGTGTCAAAACCAGAAATGCAGGACAGGCCATGGAGAAATGGGAGCCTTGCTACACTGATGGGCGGGATGTAAATTGCCAAGAGCCACTCTGGAGAAGTGTCCGGTGAGTCCTGAAACATCTGAAAAACACAGCTTAGAGAGCATAGGGCACTTCCACTCATGGGGGTATAAATTGGGAAAATTAAAAATCAGCAAGACACAAGCACCCCAAAATTTAGGGCTGCTCTGTTGACCAGGACCTCCACTTCATTCCACCTTAAATATCCCAGGAAAGAGAAAAATGGATAAAGAAGTTGTGGTCCTTATGTACAATGGAATATCACTCAGCCAAGAAATCAATGTCGTAAGGTTAGTAGCAGCATGATGAGTGGATTTAGGTACGACGATTCTAAGTGAAATAAGTCACACAGAAAAGGACACTTCTCATAAGGTATCACTGATAGAGGGAATGTAAAAACCATTACACTTGAACTGAATTACAAAACAGAACAGAGTCACACATGCAGAAAACACACTATGGCTGCTTAACGGGAAAGGTGAGGTGGGGTGATACATAAAACAAGGGTATCAAATTAGCTCAGATACCGTTCCATAAACCCAATATGTAATAGACAAGACCTACTCCTTGCTCAGAGAACTGGACTCAACACGCCCTATTCACCGCACAAGAATATATCTGACTAATAATAATCGTAAAACCTATGTATTGATATCTCTCTGTTAGTGTGTCAAGTGGGTGTAAAGCGGCATAAACAGAGCAGTGAAAAGCAGCTAAACCCCATTATAAAAATAAATTACTTTGAAACAACCATGAAACAAAGACAGTGAAAGTGAGAGAAATTCTTACACAATGCGTTCAGGGGCTGTGATGCAACCTGGATTGACCATATCTAGACGCACAGCTGGATGAGACATAAGGGTGGACACTCTTGGGGCTGAGAGGTTTGGTGAGGTTGGGTGAGCAAACGCAGACCCTTTAAAGTAATACTGCGTGGTACCCATCGCATGGGTCCCAAATCTCCAGGTTCAAGGGCATCTTCCTACATCAAAAACATGCATGAGAAACCCAGAAGATGGTACACCGTGTGATGGGGAAAGTTTTCTAAAACGCACCTCATTTCTCATCTCCTTGTGCCCGGGTTCGCCATTCCAGCCGCTTTACTAGCAAGCTCCCTACTTGGAGCATCAGCACCTTTAACCTCCTGTTCCATACAGGTTGTAATTTGTCCTGAGGATAAACGAGAAGACGTGGAACCAACGAGAGACTAGCTCTTGGTGTTGGGACAGGCACAGGTCACTCTATTTTCCCATCAGAAAGAAGAATTAACCACAGGCTCAGCCTGCCCCCCGGAACCAGAACAGGGCCTGAAGCCATTCTGCGATTTTGCGGCCAGCTCCCATAAAAACGAGTTGTAAAATGGAGGTTCAGGGCACTGCAATTCACAAACCTGCAGAGTTATAAATGATAACTCTCGTCCACAAATATATTGAGGGAAGGCAAAGAAGAGGATTTGAAATCAAGGCAGAATTGCAGGAAACAGATTTCAGGAGGTAGATACGAATCGCCTTTAAAGCACATGAAAAGCGGCAAAACGTTGACAATGATGCCCTTGGCCAAAAAGGGCGTATGCGTTTTTTCCTGAATATATTCAGGAAAAAACGCATACGCCCTTTTTGGCCAACCAAGCAACCTGGAAAGGCAAATCAGCGCTACAAAGAAGTCTCGCTTCCCATCGGTCAAAAGGGCCATGCTGAAAAAAGTGTCAAAACCAGAAATGCAGGACAGGCCATGGAGAAATGGGAGCCTTGCTACACTGATGGGCGGGATGTAAATTGCCAAGAGCCACTCTGGAGAAGTGTCCGGTGAGTCCTGAAACATCTGAAAAACACAGCTTAGAGAGCATAGGGCACTTCCACTCATGGGGGTATAAATTGGGAAAATTAAAAATCAGCAAGACACAAGCACCCCAAAGTTGAGGGCTGCTCTGTTGACCAGGACCTCCACTTCATTCCACCTTAAATATCCCAGGAAAGAGAAAAATGGATAAAGAAGTTGTGGTCCTTATGTACAATGGAATATCACTCAGCCATGAAATCAATGTCGTAAGGTTAGTAGCAGCATGATGAGTGGATTTAGGTACGATGATTCTAAGTGAAATAAGTCACACAGAAAAGGACACTTCTCATAAGGTATCACTGATAGAGGGAATGTAAAAACCGTTACACTTGAACTGAATTACAAAACAGAACAGAGTCACACATGCAGAAAACACACTATGGCTGCTTAACGGGAAAGGTGAGGTGGGGTGATACATAAAACAAGGGTATCAAATTAGCTCAGATACCATTCCATAAACCCAATATGTAATAGACAAGACCTACTCCTTGCTCAGAGAACTGGACTCAACACGCCCTATTCACCGCACAAGAATATATCTGACTAATAATAATCGTAAAACCTATGTATTGATATCTCTCTGTTAGTGTGTCAAGTGGGTGTAAAGCGGCATAAACACAGCAGTGAAAAGCAGCTAAACCCCATTATAAAAATAAATTACTTTGAAACAACCATGAAACAAAGACAGTGAAAGAGAGAGAAATTCTTACACAATGCGTTCAGGGGCTGTGATGCAACCTGGATTGACCATATCTAGACGCACAGCTGGATGAGACATAAGGGTGGACACTCTTGGGGCTGAGAGGTTTGGTGAGGTTGGGTGAGCAAACGCAGACCCTTTAAAGTAATACTGCGTGGTACCCATCGCATGGGTCCCAAATCTCCAGGTTCAAGGGCATCTTCCTACATCAAAAACATGCATGAGAAACCCAGAAGATGGTACACCGTGTGATGGGGAAAGGTTTCTAAAACGCACCTCATTTCTCATCTCCTTGTGCCCGGGTTCGCCATTCCAGCCGCTTTACTAGCAAGCTCCCTACTTGGAGCATCAGCACCTTTAACCTCCTGTTCCATACAGGTTGTAATTTGTCCTGAGGATAAACGAGAAGACGTGGAACCAACGAGAGACTAGCTCTTGGTGTTGGGACAGGCACAGGTCACTCTATTTTCCCATCAGAAAGAAGAATTAACCACAGGCTCAGCCTGCCCCCAGGAACCAGAACAGGGCCTGAAGCCATTCTGCGATTTTGCGGCCAGCTCCCATAAAAACGAGTTGTAAAATGGAGGTTCAGGGCACTGCAATTCACAAACCTGCAGAGTTATAAATGATAACTCTCGTCCACAAATATATTGAGGGAAGGCAAAGAAGAGGATTTGAAATCAAGGCAGAATTGCAGGAAACAGATTTCAGGAGGTAGATACGATTCGCCTTTAAAGCACATGAAAAGCGGCAAAACGTTGACAATGATGCCCTTGGCCAAAAAGGGCGTATGCGTTTTTTCCTGAATATATTCAGGAAAAAACGCATACGCCCTTTTTGGCCAACCAAGCAACCTGGAAAGGCAAATCAGCGCTACAAAGAAGTCTCGCTTCCCATCGGTCAAAAGGGCCATGCTGAAAAAAGTGTCAAAACCAGAAATGCAGGACAGGCCATGGAGAAATGGGAGCCTTGCTACACTGATGGGCGGGATGCAAATTGCCAAGAGCCACTCTGGAGAAGTGTCCGGTGAGTCCTGAAACATCTGAAAAACACAGCTTAGAGAGCATAGGGCACTTCCACTCATGGGGGTATAAATTGGGAAAATTAAAAATCAGCAAGACACAAGCACCTCAAAGTTTAGGGCTGCTCTGTTGACCAGGACCTCCACTTCATTCCACCTTAAATATCCCAGGAAAGAGAAAAATGGATAAAGAAGTTGTGGTCCATATGTACAATGGAATATCACTCAGCCATGAAATCAATGTCGTAAGGTTAGTAGCAGCATGATGAGTGGATTTAGGTACAACGATTCTAAGTGAAATAAGTCACACAGAAAAGGACACTTCTCATAAGGTATCACTGATAGAGGGAATGTAAAAACCGTTACACTTGAACTGAATTACAAAACAGAACAGAGTCACACATGCAGAAAACACACTATGGCTGCTTAACGGGAAAGGTGAGGTGGGGTGATACATAAAACAAGGGTATCAAATTAGCTCAGATACCGTTCCATAAACCCAATATGTAATAGACAAGACCTACTCCTTGCTCAGAGAACTGGACTCAACACGCCCTATTCACCGCACAAGAATATATCTGACTAATAATAATCGTAAAACCTATGTATTGATATCTCTCTGTTAGTGTGTCAAGTGGGTGTAAAGCGGCATAAACACAGCAGTGAAAAGCAGCTAAACCCCATTATAAAAATAAATTACTTTGAAACACCCATGAAACAAAGACAGTGAAACAGAGAGAAATTCTTACACAATGCGTTCAGGGGCTGTGATGCAACCTGGATTGACCATATCTAGACGCAGAGCTGGATGAGACATAAGGGTGGACACTCTTGGGGCTGAGAGGTTTGGTGAGGTTGGGTGAGCAAACGCAGACCCTTTAAAGTAATACTGCGTGGTACCCATCGCATGGGTCCCAAATCTCCAGGTTCAAGGGCATCTTCCTACATCAAAAACATGCATGAGAAACCCAGAAGATGGTACACCGTGTGATGGGGAAAGGTTTCTAAAACGCACCTCATTTCTCATCTCCTTGTGCCCGGGTTCGCCATTCCAGCCGCTTTACTAGCAAGCTCCCTACTTGGAGCATCAGCACCTTTAACCTCCTGTTCCATACAGGTTGTAATTTGTCCTGAGGATAAACGAGAAGACGTGGAACCAACGAGAGACTAGCTCTTGGTGTTGGGACAGGCACAGGTCACTCTATTTTCCCATCAGAAAGAAGAATTAACCACAGGCTCAGCCTGCCCCCAGGAACCAGAACAGGGCCTGAAGCCATTCTGCGATTTTGCGGCCAGCTCCCATAAAAACGAGTTGTAAAATGGAGGTTCAGGGCACTGCAATTCACAAACCTGCAGAGTTATAAATGATAACTCTCGTCCACAAATATATTGAGGGAAGGCAAAGAAGAGGATTTGAAATCAAGGCAGAATTGCAGGAAACAGATTTCAGGAGGTAGATACGATTCGCCTTTAAAGCACATGAAAAGCGGCAAAACGTTGACAATGATGCCCTTGGCCAAAAAGGGCGTATGCGTTTTTTCCTGAATATATTCAGGAAAAAACGCATACGCCCTTTTTGGCCAACCAAGCAACCTGGAAAGGCAAATCAGCGCTACAAAGAAGTCTCGCTTCCCATCGGTCAAAAGGGCCATGCTGAAAAAAGTGTCAAAACCAGAAATGCAGGACAGGCCATGGAGAAATGGGAGCCTTGCTACACTGATGGGCGGGATGCAAATTGCCAAGAGCCACTCTGGAGAAGTGTCCGGTGAGTCCTGAAACATCTGAAAAACACAGCTTAGAGAGCATAGGGCACTTCCACTCATGGGGGTATAAATTGGGAAAATTAAAAATCAGCAAGACACAAGCACCTCAAAGTTTAGGGCTGCTCTGTTGACCAGGACCTCCACTTCATTCCACCTTAAATATCCCAGGAAAGAGAAAAATGGATAAAGAAGTTGTGGTCCATATGTACAATGGAATATCACTCAGCCATGAAATCAATGTCGTAAGGTTAGTAGCAGCATGATGAGTGGATTTAGGTACAACGATTCTAAGTGAAATAAGTCACACAGAAAAGGACACTTCTCATAAGGTATCACTGATAGAGGGAATGTAAAAACCGTTACACTTGAACTGAATTACAAAACAGAACAGAGTCACACATGCAGAAAACACACTATGGCTGCTTAACGGGAAAGGTGAGGTGGGGTGATACATAAAACAAGGGTATCAAATTAGCTCAGATACCGTTCCATAAACCCAATATGTAATAGACAAGACCTACTCCTTGCTCAGAGAACTGGACTCAACACGCCCTATTCACCGCACAAGAATATATCTGACTAATAATAATCGTAAAACCTATGTATTGATATCTCTCTGTTAGTGTGTCAAGTGGGTGTAAAGCGGCATAAACACAGCAGTGAAAAGCAGCTAAACCCCATTATAAAAATAAATTACTTTGAAACACCCATGAAACAAAGACAGTGAAAGAGAGAGAAATTCTTACACAATGCGTTCAGGGGCTGTGATGCAACCTGGATTGACCATATCTAGACGCACAGCTGGATGAGACATAAGGGTGGACACTCTTGGGGCTGAGAGGTTTGGTGAGGTTGGGTGAGCAAACGCAGACCCTTTAAAGTAATACTGCGTGGTACCCATCGCATTGGTCCCAAATCTCCAGGTTCAAGGGTATCTTCCTACATCAAAAACATGCATGAGAAACCCAGAAGATGGTACACTGTGTGATGGGGAAAGGTTTCTAAAACGCACCTCATTTCTCATCTCCTTGTGCCCGGGTTCGCCATTCCAGCCACTTTACTAGCAAGCTCCCTACTTGGAGCATCAGCACCTTTAACCTCCTGTTCCATACAGGTTGTAATTTGTCCTGAGGATAAACGAGAAGACATGGAACCAACGAGAGACTAGCTCTTGGTGTTGGGACAGGCACAGGTCACTCTATTTTCCCATCAGAAAGAAGAATTAACCACAGGCTCAGCCTGCCCCCAGGAACCAGAACAGGGCCTGAAGCCATTCTGCGATTTTGCGGCCAGCTCCCATAAAAACGAGTTGTAAAATGGAGGTTCAGGGCACTGCAATTCACAAACCTGCAGAGTTATAAATGATAACTCTCGTCCACAAATATATTGAGGGAAGGCAAAGAAGAGGATTTGAAATCAAGGCAGAATTGCAGGAAACAGATTTCAGGAGGTAGATACGAATCGCCTTTAAAGCACATGAAAAGCGGCAAAACGTTGACAATGATGCCCTTGGCCAAAAAGGGCGTATGCGTTTTTTCCTGAATATATTCAGGAAAAAACGCATACGCCCTTTTTGGCCAACCAAGCAACCTGGAAAGGCAAATCAGCGCTACAAAGAAGTCTCGCTTCCCATCGGTCAAAAGGGCCATGCTGAAAAAAGTGTCAAAACCAGAAATGCAGGACAGGCCATGGAGAAATGGGAGCCTTGCTACACTGATGGGCGGGATGTAAATTGCCAAGAGCCACTCTGGAGAAGTGTCCGGTGAGTCCTGAAACATCTGAAAAACACAGCTTAGAGAGCATAGGGCACTTCCACTCATGGGGGTATAAATTGGGAAAATTAAAAATCAGCAAGACACAAGCACCTCAAAGTTGAGGGCTGCTCTGTTGACCAGGACCTCCACTTCATTCCACCTTAAATATCCCAGGAAAGAGAAAAATGGATAAAGAAGTTGTGGTCCTTATGTACAATGGAATATCACTCAGCCATGAAATCAATGTCGTAAGGTTAGTAGCAGCATGATGAGTGGATTTAGGTACGATGATTCTAAGTGAAATAAGTCACACAGAAAAGGACACTTCTCATAAGGTATCACTGATAGAGGGAATGTAAAAACCGTTACACTTGAACTGAATTACAAAACAGAACAGAGTCACACATGCAGAAAACACACTATGGCTGCTTAACGGGAAAGGTGAGGTGGGGTGATACATAAAACAAGGGTATCAAATTAGCTCAGATACCATTCCATAAACCCAATATGTAATAGACAAGACCTACTCCTTGCTCAGAGAACTGGACTCAACACGCCCTATTCACCGCACAAGAATATATCTGACTAATAATAATCGTAAAACCTATGTATTGATATCTCTCTGTTAGTGTGTCAAGTGGGTGTAAAGCGGCATAAACACAGCAGTGAAAAGCAGCTAAACCCCATTATAAAAATAAATTACTTTGAAACAACCATGAAACAAAGACAGTGAAAGAGAGAGAAATTCTTACACAATGCGTTCAGGGGCTGTGATGCAACCTGGATTGACCATATCTAGACGCACAGCTGGATGAGACATAAGGGTGGACACTCTTGGGGCTGAGAGGTTTGGTGAGGTTGGGTGAGCAAACGCAGACCCTTTAAAGTAATACTGCGTGGTACCCATCGCATGGGTCCCAAATCTCCAGGTTCAAGGGCATCTTCCTACATCAAAAACATGCATGAGAAACCCAGAAGATGGTACACCGTGTGATGGGGAAAGGTTTCTAAAACGCACCTCATTTCTCATCTCCTTGTGCCCGGGTTCGCCATTCCAGCCGCTTTACTAGCAAGCTCCCTACTTGGAGCATCAGCACCTTTAACCTCCTGTTCCATACAGGTTGTAATTTGTCCTGAGGATAAACGAGAAGACGTGGAACCAACGAGAGACTAGCTCTTGGTGTTGGGACAGGCACAGGTCACTCTATTTTCCCATCAGAAAGAAGAATTAACCACAGGCTCAGCCTGCCCCCAGGAACCAGAACAGGGCCTGAAGCCATTCTGCGATTTTGCGGCCAGCTCCCATAAAAACGAGTTGTAAAATGGAGGTTCAGGGCACTGCAATTCACAAACCTGCAGAGTTATAAATGATAACTCTCGTCCACAAATATATTGAGGGAAGGCAAAGAAGAGGATTTGAAATCAAGGCAGAATTGCAGGAAACAGATTTCAGGAGGTAGATACGATTCGCCTTTAAAGCACATGAAAAGCGGCAAAACGTTGACAATGATGCCCTTGGCCAAAAAGGGCGTATGCGTTTTTTCCTGAGTATATTCAGGAAAAAACGCATACGCCCTTTTTGGCCAACCAAGCAACCTGGAAAGGCAAATCAGCGCTACAAAGAAGTCTCGCTTCCCATCGGTCAAAAGGGCCATGCTGAAAAAAGTGTCAAAACCAGAAATGCAGGACAGGCCATGGAGAAATGGGAGCCTTGCTACACTGATGGGCGGGATGTAAATTGCCAAGAGCCACTCTGGAGAAGTGTCCGGTGAGTCCTGAAACATCTGAAAAACACAGCTTAGAGAGCATAGGGCACTTCCACTCATGGGGGTATAAATTGGGAAAATTAAAAATCAGCAAGACACAAGCACCTCAAAGTTTAGGGCTGCTCTGTTGACCAGGACCTCCACTTCATTCCACCTTAAGTATCCCAGGAAAGAGAAAAATGGATAAAGAAGTTGTGGTCCATATGTACAATGGAATATCACTCAGCCATGAAATCAATGTCGTAAGGTTAGTAGCAGCATGATGAGTGGATTTAGGTACAACGATTCTAAGTGAAATAAGTCACACAGAAAAGGACACTTCTCATAAGGTATCACTGATAGAGGGAATGTAAAAACCGTTACACTTGAACTGAATTACAAAACAGAACAGAGTCACACATGCAGAAAACACACTATGGCTGCTTAACGGGAAAGGTGAGGTGGGGTGATACATAAAACAAGGGTATCAAATTAGCTCACATACCGTTCCATAAACCCAATATGTAATAGACAAGACCTACTCCTTGCTCAGAGAACTGGACTCAACACGCCCTATTCACCGCACAAGAATATATCTGACTAATAATAATCGTAAAACCTATGTATTGATATCTCTCTGTTAGTGTGTCAAGTGGGTGTAAAGCGGCATAAACACAGCAGTGAAAAGCAGCTAAACCCCATTATAAAAATAAATTACTTTGAAACACCCATGAAACAAAGACAGTGAAAGAGAGAGAAATTCTTACACAATGCGTTCAGGGGCTGTGATGCAACCTGGATTGACCATATCTAGACGCACAGCTGGATGAGACATAAGGGTGGACACTCTTGGGGCTGAGAGGTTTGGTGAGGTTGGGTGAGCAAACGCAGACCCTTTAAAGTAATACTGCGTGGTACCCATCGCATTGGTCCCAAATCTCCAGGTTCAAGGGTATCTTCCTACATCAAAAACATGCATGAGAAACCCAGAAGATGGTACACCGTGTGATGGGGAAAGGTTTCTAAAACGCACCTCATTTCTCATCTCCTTGTGCCCGGGTTCGCCATTCCAGCCGCTTTACTAGCAAGCTCCCTACTTGGAGCATGAGCACCTTTAACCTCCTGTTCCGTAGAGGTTGCAATTTGTCCTGAGGATAAACGGGAAGACGTGGAACCAACGAGAGACTAGCTCTTGGTGTTGGGACAGGCACAGGTCACTCTATTTTCCCATCAGAAAGAAGAATTAACCACAGGCTCAGCCTGACCCCCGGAACCAGAACAGGGCCTGAAGCCATTCTGCGATTTTGTGGCCAGCTCCCATAAAAACGAGTTGTAAAATGGAGGTTCAGGGCACTGCAATTCACAAACCTGCAGAGTTATAAATGATAACTCTCGTCCACAAATATATTGAGGGAAGGCAAAGAAGAGGATTTGAAATCAAGGCAGAATTGCAGGAAACAGATTTCAGGAGGTAGATACGAATCGCCTTTAAAGCACATGAAAAGCGGCAAAACGTTGACAGTGATGCCCTTGGCCAAAAAGGGCGTATGCGTTTTTTCCTGAATATATTCAGGAAAAAACGCATACGCCCTTTTTGGCCAACCAAGCAACCTGGAAAGGCAAATCAGCGCTACAAAGAAGTCTCGCTTTCCATCGGTCAAAAGGGCCATGCTGAAAAAAGTGTCAAAACCAGAAATGCAGGACAGGCCATGGAGAAATGGGAGCCTTGCTACACTGATGGGCGGGATGTAAATTGCCAAGAGCCACTCTGGAGAAGTGTCCGGTGAGTCCTGAAACATCTGAAAAACACAGCTTAGAGAGCATAGGGCACTTCCACTCATGGGGGTATAAATTGGGAAAATTAAAAATCAGCAAGACACAAGCACCCCAAAATTTAGGGCTGCTCTGTTGACCAGGACCTCCACTTCATTCCACCTTAAATATCCCAGGAAAGAGAAAAATGGATAAAGAAGTTGTGGTCCTTATGTACAATGGAATATCACTCAGCCAGGAAATCAATGTCGTAAGGTTAGTAGCAGCATGATGAGTGGATTTAGGTACGACGATTCTAAGTGAAATAAGTCACACAGAAAAGGACACTTCTCATAAGGTATCACTGATAGAGGGAATGTAAAAACCATTACACTTGAACTGAATTACAAAACAGAACAGAGTCACACATGCAGAAAACACACTATGGCTGCTTAACGGGAAAGGTGAGGTGGGGTGATACATAAAACAAGGGTATCAAATTAGCTCAGATACCGTTCCATAAACCCAATATGTAATAGACAAGACCTACTCCTTGCTCAGAGAACTGGACTCAACACGCCCTATTCACCGCACAAGAATATATCTGACTAATAATAATCGTAAAACCTATGTATTGATATCTCTCTGTTAGTGTGTCAAGTGGGTGTAAAGCGGCATAAACAGAGCAGTGAAAAGCAGCTAAACCCCATTATAAAAATAAATTACTTTGAAACAACCATGAAACAAAGACAGTGAAAGTGAGAGAAATTCTTACACAATGCGTTCAGGGGCTGTGATGCAACCTGGATTGACCATATCTAGACGCACAGCTGGATGAGACATAAGGGTGGACACTCTTGGGGCTGAGAGGTTTGGTGAGGTTGGGTGAGCAAACGCAGACCCTTTAAAGTAATACTGCGTGGTACCCATCGCATGGGTCCCAAATCTCCAGGTTCAAGGGCATCTTCCTACATCAAAAACATGCATGAGAAACCCAGAAGATGGTACACCGTGTGATGGGGAAAGTTTTCTAAAACGCACCTCATTTCTCATCTCCTTGTGCCCGGGTTCGCCATTCCAGCCGCTTTACTAGCAAGCTCCCTACTTGGAGCATCAGCACCTTTAACCTCCTGTTCCATACAGGTTGTAATTTGTCCTGAGGATAAACGAGAAGACGTGGAACCAACGAGAGACTAGCTCTTGGTGTTGGGACAGGCACAGGTCACTCTATTTTCCCATCAGAAAGAAGAATTAACCACAGGCTCAGCCTGCCCCCCGGAACCAGAACAGGGCCTGAAGCCATTCTGCGATTTTGCGGCCAGCTCCCATAAAAACGAGTTGTAAAATGGAGGTTCAGGGCACTGCAATTCACAAACCTGCAGAGTTATAAATGATAACTCTCGTCCACAAATATATTGAGGGAAGGCAAAGAAGAGGATTTGAAATCAAGGCAGAATTGCAGGAAACAGATTTCAGGAGGTAGATACGAATCGCCTTTAAAGCACATGAAAAGCGGCAAAACGTTGACAATGATGCCCTTGGCCAAAAAGGGCGTATGCGTTTTTTTCCTGAATATATTCAGGAAAAAACGCATACGCCCTTTTTGGCCAACCAAGCAACCTGGAAAGGCAAATCAGCGCTACAAAGAAGTCTCGCTTCCCATCGGTCAAAAGGGCCATGCTGAAAAAAGTGTCAAAACCAGAAATGCAGGACAGGCCATGGAGAAATGGGAGCCTTGCTACACTGATGGGCGGGATGTAAATTGCCAAGAGCCACTCTGGAGAAGTGTCCGGTGAGTCCTGAAACATCTGAAAAACACAGCTTAGAGAGCATAGGGCACTTCCACTCATGGGGGTATAAATTGGGAAAATTAAAAATCAGCAAGACACAAGCACCCCAAAGTTGAGGGCTGCTCTGTTGACCAGGACCTCCACTTCATTCCACCTTAAATATCCCAGGAAAGAGAAAAATGGATAAAGAAGTTGTGGTCCTTATGTACAATGGAATATCACTCAGCCATGAAATCAATGTCGTAAGGTTAGTAGCAGCATGATGAGTGGATTTAGGTACGATGATTCTAAGTGAAATAAGTCACACAGAAAAGGACACTTCTCATAAGGTATCACTGATAGAGGGAATGTAAAAACCGTTACACTTGAACTGAATTACAAAACAGAACAGAGTCACACATGCAGAAAACAACTATGGCTGCTTAACGGGAAAGGTGAGGTGGGGTGATACATAAAACAAGGGTATCAAATTAGCTCAGATACCATTCCATAAACCCAATATGTAATAGACAAGACCTACTCCTTGCTCAGAGAACTGGACTCAACACGCCCTATTCACCGCACAAGAATATATCTGACTAATAATAATCGTAAAACCTATGTATTGATATCTCTCTGTTAGTGTGTCAAGTGGGTGTAAAGCGGCATAAACACAGCAGTGAAAAGCAGCTAAACCCCATTATAAAAATAAATTACTTTGAAACAACCATGAAACAAAGACAGTGAAAGAGAGAGAAATTCTTACACAATGCGTTCAGGGGCTGTGATGCAACCTGGATTGACCATATCTAGACGCACAGCTGGATGAGACATAAGGGTGGACACTCTTGGGGCTGAGAGGTTTGGTGAGGTTGGGTGAGCAAACGCAGACCCTTTAAAGTAATACTGCGTGGTACCCATCGCATGGGTCCCAAATCTCCAGGTTCAAGGGCATCTTCCTACATCAAAAACATGCATGAGAAAACCCAGAAGATGGTACACCGTGTGATGGGGAAAGGTTTCTAAAACGCACCTCATTTCTCATCTCCTTGTGCCCGGGTTCGCCATTCCAGCCGCTTTACTAGCAAGCTCCCTACTTGGAGCATCAGCACCTTTAACCTCCTGTTCCATACAGGTTGTAATTTGTCCTGAGGATAAACGAGAAGACGTGGAACCAACGAGAGACTAGCTCTTGGTGTTGGGACAGGCACAGGTCACTCTATTTTCCCATCAGAAAGAAGAATTAACCACAGGCTCAGCCTGCCCCCAGGAACCAGAACAGGGCCTGAAGCCATTCTGCGATTTTGCGGCCAGCTCCCATAAAAACGAGTTGTAAAATGGAGGTTCAGGGCACTGCAATTCACAAACCTGCAGAGTTATAAATGATAACTCTCGTCCACAAATATATTGAGGGAAGGCAAAGAAGAGGATTTGAAATCAAGGCAGAATTGCAGGAAACAGATTTCAGGAGGTAGATACGATTCGCCTTTAAAGCACATGAAAAGCGGCAAAACGTTGACAATGATGCCCTTGGCCAAAAAGGGCGTATGCGTTTTTTCCTGAATATATTCAGGAAAAAACGCATACGCCCTTTTTGGCCAACCAAGCAACCTGGAAAGGCAAATCAGCGCTACAAAGAAGTCTCGCTTCCCATCGGTCAAAAGGGCCATGCTGAAAAAAGTGTCAAAACCAGAAATGCAGGACAGGCCATGGAGAAATGGGAGCCTTGCTACACTGATGGGCGGGATGCAAATTGCCAAGAGCCACTCTGGAGAAGTGTCCGGTGAGTCCTGAAACATCTGAAAAACACAGCTTAGAGAGCATAGGGCACTTCCACTCATGGGGGTATAAATTGGGAAAATTAAAAATCAGCAAGACACAAGCACCTCAAAGTTTAGGGCTGCTCTGTTGACCAGGACCTCCACTTCATTCCACCTTAAATATCCCAGGAAAGAGAAAAATGGATAAAGAAGTTGTGGTCCATATGTACAATGGAATATCACTCAGCCATGAAATCAATGTCGTAAGGTTAGTAGCAGCATGATGAGTGGATTTAGGTACAACGATTCTAAGTGAAATAAGTCACACAGAAAAGGACACTTCTCATAAGGTATCACTGATAGAGGGAATGTAAAAACCGTTACACTTGAACTGAATTACAAAACAGAACAGAGTCACACATGCAGAAAACACACTATGGCTGCTTAACGGGAAAGGTGAGGTGGGGTGATACATAAAACAAGGGTATCAAATTAGCTCAGATACCGTTCCATAAACCCAATATGTAATAGACAAGACCTACTCCTTGCTCAGAGAACTGGACTCAACACGCCCTATTCACCGCACAAGAATATATCTGACTAATAATAATCGTAAAACCTATGTATTGATATCTCTCTGTTAGTGTGTCAAGTGGGTGTAAAGCGGCATAAACACAGCAGTGAAAAGCAGCTAAACCCCATTATAAAAATAAATTACTTTGAAACACCCATGAAACAAAGACAGTGAAACAGAGAGAAATTCTTACACAATGCGTTCAGGGGCTGTGATGCAACCTGGATTGACCATATCTAGACGCAGAGCTGGATGAGACATAAGGGTGGACACTCTTGGGGCTGAGAGGTTTGGTGAGGTTGGGTGAGCAAACGCAGACCCTTTAAAGTAATACTGCGTGGTACCCATCGCATGGGTCCCAAATCTCCAGGTTCAAGGGCATCTTCCTACATCAAAAACATGCATGAGAAACCCAGAAGATGGTACACTCTGTGATGGGGAAAGGTTTCTAAAACGCACCTCATTTCTCATTTCCTTGTGCCCGGGTTCGCCATTCCAGCCGCTTTACTAGCAAGCTCCCTACTTGGAGCATCAGCACCTTTAACCTCCTGTTCCATACAGGTTGTAATTTGTCCTGAGGATAAACGAGAAGACGTGGAACCAACGAGAGACTAGCTCTTGGTGTTGGGACAGGCACAGGTCACTCTATTTTCCCATCAGAAAGAAGAATTAACCACAGGCTCAGCCTGCCCCCCGGAACCAGAACAGGGCCTGAAGCCATTCTGCGATTTTACGGCCAGCTCCCAAAAAACGAGTTGTAAAATGGAGGTTCAGGGCACTGCAATTCACAAACCTGCAGAGTTATAAATGATAACCCTCGTCCACAAATATATTGAGGGAAGGCAAAGAAGAGGATTTGAAATCAAGGCAGAATTGCAGGAAACAGATTTCAGGAGGTAGATACGAATCGCCTTTAAAGCACATGAAAAGCGGCAAAACGTTGACAATGATGCCCTTGGCCAAAAAGGGCGTATGCGTTTTTTCCTGAATATATTCAGGAAAAAAGGCATACGCCCTTTTTGGCCAACCAAGCAACCTGGAAAGGCAAATCAGCGCTACAAAGAAGTCTCGCTTCCCATCGGTCAAAAGGGCCATGCTGAAAAAAGTGTCAAAACCAGAAATGCAGGACAGGCCATGGAGAAATGGGAGCCTTGCTACACTGATGGGCGGGATGTAAATTGCCAAGAGCCACTCTGGAGAAGTGTCCGGTGAGTCCTGAAACATCTGAAAAACACAGCTTAGAGAGCATAGGGCACTTCCACTCATGGGGGTATAAATTGGGAAAATTAAAAATCAGCAAGACACAAGCACCCCAAAGTTTAGGGCTGCTCTGTTGACCAGGACCTCCACTTCATTCCACCTTAAATATCCCAGGAAAGAGAAAAATGGATAAAGAAGTTGTGGTCCTTATGTACAATGGAATATCACTCAGCCAGGAAATCAATGTCGTAAGGTTAGTAGCAGCATGATGAGTGGATTTAGGTACGACGATTCTAAGTGAAATAAGTCACACAGAAAAGGACACTTCTCATAAGGTATCACTGATAGAGGGAATGTAAAAACCATTACACTTGAACTGAATTACAAAACAGAACAGAGTCACACATGCAGAAAACACACTATGGCTGCTTAACGGGAAAGGTGAGGTGGGGTGATACATAAAACAAGGGTATCAAATTAGCTCAGATACCGTTCCATAAACCCAATATGTAATAGACAAGACCTACTCCTTGCTCAGAGAACTGGACTCAACACGCCCTATTCACTGCACAAGAATATATCTGACTAATAATAATCGTAAAACCTATGTATTGATATCTCTCTGTTAGTGTGTCAAGTGGGTGTAAAGCGGCATAAACAGAGCAGTGAAAAGCAGCTAAACCCCATTATAAAAATAAATTACTTTGAAACAACCATGAAACAAAGACAGTGAAAGAGAGAGTAATTCTTACACAATGCGTTCAGGGGCTGTGATGCAACCTGGATTGACCATATCTAGACGCACAGCTGGATGAGACATAAGGGTGGACACTCTTGGGGCTGAGAGGTTTGGTGAGGTTGGGTGAGCAAACGCAGACCCTTTAAAGTAATACTGCGTGGTACCCATCGCATGAGTCCCAAATCTCCAGGTTCAAGGGCATCTTCCTACATCAAAAACATGCATGAGAAACCCAGAAGTTGGTACACCGTGTGATGGGGAAAGGTTTCTAAAACGCACCTCATTTCTCATCTCCTTGTGCCCGGGTTCGCCATTCCAGCCGCTTTACTAGCAAGCTCCCTACTTGGAGCATCAGCACCTTTAACCTCCTGTTCCGTACAGGTTGCAATTTGTCCTGAGGATAAACGGGAAGACGTGGAACCAACGAGAGACTAGCTCTTGGTGTTGGGACAGGCACAGGTCACTCTATTTTCCCATCAGAAAGAAGAATTAACCACAGGCTCAGCCTGCCCCCCGGAACCAGAACAGGGCCTGAAGCCATTCTGCGATTTTGCGGCCAGCTCCCATAAAAACGAGTTGTAAAATGGAGGTTCAGGGCACTGCAATTCACAAACCTGCAGAGTTATAAATGATAACTCTCGTCCACAAATATATTGAGGGAAGGCAAAGAAGAGGATTTGAAATCAAGGCAGAATTGCAGGAAACAGATTTCAGGAGGTAGATACGAATCGCCTTTAAAGCACATGAAAAGCGGCAAAACGTTGACAATGATGCCCTTGGCCAAAAAGGGCGTATGCGTTTTTTCCTGAATATATTCAGGAAAAAACGCATACGCCCTTTTTGGCCAACCAAGCAACCTGGAAAGGCAAATCAGCGCTACAAAGAAGTCTCGCTTCCCATCGGTCAAAAGGGCCATGCTGAAAAAAGTGTCAAAACCAGAAATGCAGGACAGGCCATGGAGAAATGGGAGCCTTGCTACACTGATGGGCGGGATGTAAATTGCCAAGAGCCACTCTGGAGAAGTGTCCGGTGAGTCCTGAAACATCTGAAAAACACAGCTCAGAGAGCATAGGGCACTTCCACTCATGGGGGTATAAATTGGGAAAATTAAAAATCAGCAAGACACAAGCACCCCAAAGTTGAGGGCTGCTCTGTTGACCAGGACCTCCACTTCATTCCACCTTAAATATCCCAGGAAAGAGAAAAATGGATAAAGAAGTTGTGGTCCTTATGTACAATGGAATATCACTCAGCCATGAAATCAATGTCGTAAGGTTAGTAGCAGCATGATGAGTGGATTTAGGTACGATGATTCTAAGTGAAATAAGTCACACAGAAAAGGACACTTCTCATAAGGTATCACTGATAGAGGGAATGTAAAAACCGTTACACTTGAACTGAATTACAAAACAGAACAGAGTCACACATGCAGAAAACACACTATGGCTGCTTAACGGGAAAGGTGAGGTGGGGTGATACATAAAACAAGGGTATCAAATTAGCTCAGATACCATTCCATAAACCCAATATGTAATAGACAAGACCTACTCCTTGCTCAGAGAACTGGACTCAACACGCCCTATTCACCGCACAAGAATATATCTGACTAATAATAATCGTAAAACCTATGTATTGATATCTCTCTGTTAGTGTGTCAAGTGGGTGTAAAGCGGCATAAACAGAGCAGTGAAAAGCAGCTAAACCCCATTATAAAAATAAATTACTTTGAAACAACCATGAAACAAAGACAGTGAAAGAGAGAGAAATTCTTACACAATGCGTTCAGGGGCTGTGATGCAACCTGGATTGACCATATCTAGACGCACAGCTGGATGAGACATAAGGGTGGACACTCTTGGGGCTGAGAGGTTTGGTGAGGTTGGGTGAGCAAACGCAGACCCTTTAAAGTAATACTGCGTGGTACCCATCGCATGGGTCCCAAATCTCCAGGTTCAAGGGCATCTTCCTACATCAAAAACATGCATGAGAAACCCAGAAGATGGTACACCGTGTGATGGGGAAAGGTTTCTAAAACGCACCTCATTTCTCATCTCCTTGTGCCCGGGTTCGCCATTCCAGCCGCTTTACTAGCAAGCTCCCTACTTGGAGCATCAGCACCTTTTTTTTTTTTTTTTTTTTTTTTTTTTTTTTTTTATTAATTTATTTATTTATGGCTGTGTTGGGTCTTCGTTTCTGTGCGAGGGCTTTCTCTAGTTGCGGCAAGCGGGGGCCACTCTTCATCGCGGTGCGCGGGCCTCTCACTGTCGCGGCCTCTATTGTTGCGGAGCACAGGCTCCAGACGCGCAGGCTCAGCAATTGTGGCTCACGGGCCTAGTCGCTCCGCGGCATGTGGGATCTTCCCAGACCAGGCCTTGAACCCGTGTCCCCTGCATTGGCAGGCAGATTCTCAACCGCTGCGCCACCAGGGAAGCCCGCATCAGCACCTTTAACCTCCTGTTCCATACAGGTTGTAATTTGTCCTGAGGATAAACGAGAAGACGTGGAACCAACGAGAGACTAGCTCTTGGTGTTGGGACAGGCACAGGTCACTCTATTTTCCCATCAGAAAGAAGAATTAACCACAGGCTCAGCCTGCCCCCAGGAACCAGAACAGGGCCTGAAGCCATTCTGCGATTTTGCGGCCAGCTCCCATAAAAACGAGTTGTAAAATGGAGGTTCAGGGCACTGCAATTCACAAACCTGCAGAGTTATAAATGATAATTCTCGTCCACAAATATATTGAGGGAAGGCAAAGAAGAGGATTTGAAATCAAGGCAGAATTGCAGGAAACAGATTTCAGGAGGTAGATACGATTCGCCTTTAAAGCACATGAAAAGCGGCAAAACGTTGACAATGATGCCCTTGGCCAAAAAGGGCGTATGCGTTTTTTCCTGAATATATTCAGGAAAAAACGCATACGCCCTTTTTGGCCAACCAAGCAACCTGGAAAGGCAAATCAGCGCTACAAAGAAGTCTCGCTTCCCATCGGTCAAAAGGGCCATGCTGAAAAAAGTGTCAAAACCAGAAATGCAGGACAGGCCATGGAGAAATGGGAGCCTTGCTACACTGATGGGCGGGATGCAAATTGCCAAGAGCCACTCTGGAGAAGTGTCCGGTGAGTCCTGAAACATCTGAAAAACACAGCTTAGAGAGCATAGGGCACTTCCACTCATGGGGGTATAAATTGGGAAAATTAAAAATCAGCAAGACACAAGCACCTCAAAGTTTAGGGCTGCTCTGTTGACCAGGACCTCCACTTCATTCCACCTTAAATATCCCAGGAAAGAGAAAAATGGATAAAGAAGTTGTGGTCCATATGTACAATGGAATATCACTCAGCCATGAAATCAATGTCGTAAGGTTAGTAGCAGCATGATGAGTGGATTTAGGTACAACGATTCTAAGTGAAATAAGTCACACAGAAAAGGACACTTCTCATAAGGTATCACTGATAGAGGGAATGTAAAAACCGTTACACTTGAACTGAATTACAAAACAGAACAGAGTCACACATGCAGAAAACACACTATGGCTGCTTAACGGGAAAGGTGAGGTGGGGTGATACATAAAACAAGGGTATCAAATTAGCTCACATACCGTTCCATAAACCCAATATGTAATAGACAAGACCTACTCCTTGCTCAGAGAACTGGACTCAACACGCCCTATTCACCGCACAAGAATATATCTGACTAATAATAATCGTAAAACCTATGTATTTATATCTCTCTGTTAGTGTGTCAAGTGGGTGTAAAGCGGCATAAACACAGCAGTGAAAAGCAGCTAAACCCCATTATAAAAATAAATTACTTTGAAACACCCATGAAACAAAGACAGTGAAACAGAGAGAAATTCTTACACAATGCGTTCAGGGGCTGTGATGCAACCTGGATTGACCATATCTAGACGCAGAGCTGGATGAGACATAAGGGTGGACACTCTTGGGGCTGAGAGGTTTGGTGAGGTTGGGTGAGCAAACGCAGACCCTTTAAAGTAATACTGCGTGGTACCCATCGCATGGGTCCCAAATCTCCAGGTTCAAGGGCATCTTCCTACATCAAAAACATGCATGAGAAACCCAGAAGATGGTACACCGTGTGATGGGGAAAGGTTTCTAAAACGCACCTCATTTCTCATCTCCTTGTGCCCGGGTTCGCCATTCCAGCCGCTTTACTAGCAAGCTCCCTACTTGGAGCATGAGCACCTTTAACCTCCTGTTCCGTAGAGGTTGCAATTTGTCCTGAGGATAAACGGGAAGACGTGGAACCAACGAGAGACTAGCTCTTGGTGTTGGGACAGGCACAGGTCACTCTATTTTCCCATCAGAAAGAAGAATTAACCACAGGCTCAGCCTGACCCCCGGAACCAGAACAGGGCCTGAAGCCATTCTGCGATTTTGTGGCCAGCTCCCATAAAAACGAGTTGTAAAATGGAGGTTCAGGGCACTGCAATTCACAAACCTGCAGAGTTATAAATGATAACTCTCGTCCACAAATATATTGAGGGAAGGCAAAGAAGAGGATTTGAAATCAAGGCAGAATTGCAGGAAACAGATTTCAGGAGGTAGATACGAATCGCCTTTAAAGCACATGAAAAGCGGCAAAACGTTGACAGTGATGCCCTTGGCCAAAAAGGGCGTATGCGTTTTTTCCTGAATATATTCAGGAAAAAACGCATACGCCCTTTTTGGCCAACCAAGCAACCTGGAAAGGCAAATCAGCGCTACAAAGAAGTCTCGCTTTCCATCGGTCAAAAGGGCCATGCTGAAAAAAGTGTCAAAACCAGAAATGCAGGACAGGCCATGGAGAAATGGGAGCCTTGCTACACTGATGGGCGGGATGTAAATTGCCAAGAGCCACTCTGGAGAAGTGTCCGGTGAGTCCTGAAACATCTGAAAAACACAGCTTAGAGAGCATAGGGCACTTCCACTCATGGGGGTATAAATTGGGAAAATTAAAAATCAGCAAGACACAAGCACCCCAAAATTTAGGGCTGCTCTGTTGACCAGGACCTCCACTTCATTCCACCTTAAATATCCCAGGAAAGAGAAAAATGGATAAAGAAGTTGTGGTCCTTATGTACAATGGAATATCACTCAGCCAAGAAATCAATGTCGTAAGGTTAGTAGCAGCATGATGAGTGGATTTAGGTACGACGATTCTAAGTGAAATAAGTCACACAGAAAAGGACACTTCTCATAAGGTATCACTGATAGAGGGAATGTAAAAACCATTACACTTGAACTGAATTACAAAACAGAACAGAGTCACACATGCAGAAAACACACTATGGCTGCTTAACGGGAAAGGTGAGGTGGGGTGATACATAAAACAAGGGTATCAAATTAGCTCAGATACCGTTCCATAAACCCAATATGTAATAGACAAGACCTACTCCTTGCTCAGAGAACTGGACTCAACACGCCCTATTCACCGCACAAGAATATATCTGACTAATAATAATCGTAAAACCTATGTATTGATATCTCTCTGTTAGTGTGTCAAGTGGGTGTAAAGCGGCATAAACAGAGCAGTGAAAAGCAGCTAAACCCCATTATAAAAATAAATTACTTTGAAACAACCATGAAACAAAGACAGTGAAAGTGAGAGAAATTCTTACACAATGCGTTCAGGGGCTGTGATGCAACCTGGATTGACCAT
Source organism: Balaenoptera borealis (assembly GCF_965194805.1). Taxonomy (NCBI): domain Eukaryota; kingdom Metazoa; phylum Chordata; class Mammalia; order Artiodactyla; family Balaenopteridae; genus Balaenoptera; species Balaenoptera borealis. The sequence continues at coordinate 151,788 of NW_028123988.1, forward strand.
ATCTAGACGCACAGCTGGATGAGACATAAGGGTGGACACTCTTGGGGCTGAGAGGTTTGGTGAGGTTGGGTGAGCAAACGCAGACCCTTTAAAGTAATACTGCGTGGTACCCATCGCATGGGTCCCAAATCTCCAGGTTCAAGGGCATCTTCCTACATCAAAAACATGCATGAGAAACCCAGAAGATGGTACACCGTGTGATGGGGAAAGTTTTCTAAAACGCACCTCATTTCTCATCTCCTTGTGCCCGGGTTCGCCATTCCAGCCGCTTTACTAGCAAGCTCCCTACTTGGAGCATCAGCACCTTTAACCTCCTGTTCCATACAGGTTGTAATTTGTCCTGAGGATAAACGAGAAGACGTGGAACCAACGAGAGACTAGCTCTTGGTGTTGGGACAGGCACAGGTCACTCTATTTTCCCATCAGAAAGAAGAATTAACCACAGGCTCAGCCTGCCCCCCGGAACCAGAACAGGGCCTGAAGCCATTCTGCGATTTTGCGGCCAGCTCCCATAAAAACGAGTTGTAAAATGGAGGTTCAGGGCACTGCAATTCACAAACCTGCAGAGTTATAAATGATAACTCTCGTCCACAAATATATTGAGGGAAGGCAAAGAAGAGGATTTGAAATCAAGGCAGAATTGCAGGAAACAGATTTCAGGAGGTAGATACGAATCGCCTTTAAAGCACATGAAAAGCGGCAAAACGTTGACAATGATGCCCTTGGCCAAAAAGGGCGTATGCGTTTTTTCCTGAATATATTCAGGAAAAAACGCATACGCCCTTTTTGGCCAACCAAGCAACCTGGAAAGGCAAATCAGCGCTACAAAGAAGTCTCGCTTCCCATCGGTCAAAAGGGCCATGCTGAAAAAAGTGTCAAAACCAGAAATGCAGGACAGGCCATGGAGAAATGGGAGCCTTGCTACACTGATGGGCGGGATGTAAATTGCCAAGAGCCACTCTGGAGAAGTGTCCGGTGAGTCCTGAAACATCTGAAAAACACAGCTTAGAGAGCATAGGGCACTTCCACTCATGGGGGTATAAATTGGGAAAATTAAAAATCAGCAAGACACAAGCACCCCAAAGTTGAGGGCTGCTCTGTTGACCAGGACCTCCACTTCATTCCACCTTAAATATCCCAGGAAAGAGAAAAATGGATAAAGAAGTTGTGGTCCTTATGTACAATGGAATATCACTCAGCCATGAAATCAATGTCGTAAGGTTAGTAGCAGCATGATGAGTGGATTTAGGTACGATGATTCTAAGTGAAATAAGTCACACAGAAAAGGACACTTCTCATAAGGTATCACTGATAGAGGGAATGTAAAAACCGTTACACTTGAACTGAATTACAAAACAGAACAGAGTCACACATGCAGAAAACACACTATGGCTGCTTAACGGGAAAGGTGAGGTGGGGTGATACATAAAACAAGGGTATCAAATTAGCTCAGATACCATTCCATAAACCCAATATGTAATAGACAAGACCTACTCCTTGCTCAGAGAACTGGACTCAACACGCCCTATTCACCGCACAAGAATATATCTGACTAATAATAATCGTAAAACCTATGTATTGATATCTCTCTGTTAGTGTGTCAAGTGGGTGTAAAGCGGCATAAACACAGCAGTGAAAAGCAGCTAAACCCCATTATAAAAATAAATTACTTTGAAACAACCATGAAACAAAGACAGTGAAAGAGAGAGAAATTCTTACACAATGCGTTCAGGGGCTGTGATGCAACCTGGATTGACCATATCTAGACGCACAGCTGGATGAGACATAAGGGTGGACACTCTTGGGGCTGAGAGGTTTGGTGAGGTTGGGTGAGCAAACGCAGACCCTTTAAAGTAATACTGCGTGGTACCCATCGCATGGGTCCCAAATCTCCAGGTTCAAGGGCATCTTCCTACATCAAAAACATGCATGAGAAACCCAGAAGATGGTACACCGTGTGATGGGGAAAGGTTTCTAAAACGCACCTCATTTCTCATCTCCTTGTGCCCGGGTTCGCCATTCCAGCCGCTTTACTAGCAAGCTCCCTACTTGGAGCATCAGCACCTTTAACCTCCTGTTCCATACAGGTTGTAATTTGTCCTGAGGATAAACGAGAAGACGTGGAACCAACGAGAGACTAGCTCTTGGTGTTGGGACAGGCACAGGTCACTCTATTTTCCCATCAGAAAGAAGAATTAACCACAGGCTCAGCCTGCCCCCAGGAACCAGAACAGGGCCTGAAGCCATTCTGCGATTTTGCGGCCAGCTCCCATAAAAACGAGTTGTAAAATGGAGGTTCAGGGCACTGCAATTCACAAACCTGCAGAGTTATAAATGATAACTCTCGTCCACAAATATATTGAGGGAAGGCAAAGAAGAGGATTTGAAATCAAGGCAGAATTGCAGGAAACAGATTTCAGGAGGTAGATACGATTCGCCTTTAAAGCACATGAAAAGCGGCAAAACGTTGACAATGATGCCCTTGGCCAAAAAGGGCGTATGCGTTTTTTCCTGAATATATTCAGGAAAAAACGCATACGCCCTTTTTGGCCAACCAAGCAACCTGGAAAGGCAAATCAGCGCTACAAAGAAGTCTCGCTTCCCATCGGTCAAAAGGGCCATGCTGAAAAAAGTGTCAAAACCAGAAATGCAGGACAGGCCATGGAGAAATGGGAGCCTTGCTACACTGATGGGCGGGATGCAAATTGCCAAGAGCCACTCTGGAGAAGTGTCCGGTGAGTCCTGAAACATCTGAAAAACACAGCTTAGAGAGCATAGGGCACTTCCACTCATGGGGGTATAAATTGGGAAAATTAAAAATCAGCAAGACACAAGCACCTCAAAGTTTAGGGCTGCTCTGTTGACCAGGACCTCCACTTCATTCCACCTTAAATATCCCAGGAAAGAGAAAAATGGATAAAGAAGTTGTGGTCCATATGTACAATGGAATATCACTCAGCCATGAAATCAATGTCGTAAGGTTAGTAGCAGCATGATGAGTGGATTTAGGTACAACGATTCTAAGTGAAATAAGTCACACAGAAAAGGACACTTCTCATAAGGTATCACTGATAGAGGGAATGTAAAAACCGTTACACTTGAACTGAATTACAAAACAGAACAGAGTCACACATGCAGAAAACACACTATGGCTGCTTAACGGGAAAGGTGAGGTGGGGTGATACATAAAACAAGGGTATCAAATTAGCTCAGATACCGTTCCATAAACCCAATATGTAATAGACAAGACCTACTCCTTGCTCAGAGAACTGGACTCAACACGCCCTATTCACCGCACAAGAATATATCTGACTAATAATAATCGTAAAACCTATGTATTGATATCTCTCTGTTAGTGTGTCAAGTGGGTGTAAAGCGGCATAAACACAGCAGTGAAAAGCAGCTAAACCCCATTATAAAAATAAATTACTTTGAAACACCCATGAAACAAAGACAGTGAAACAGAGAGAAATTCTTACACAATGCGTTCAGGGGCTGTGATGCAACCTGGATTGACCATATCTAGACGCAGAGCTGGATGAGACATAAGGGTGGACACTCTTGGGGCTGAGAGGTTTGGTGAGGTTGGGTGAGCAAACGCAGACCCTTTAAAGTAATACTGCGTGGTACCCATCGCATGGGTCCCAAATCTCCAGGTTCAAGGGCATCTTCCTACATCAAAAACATGCATGAGAAACCCAGAAGATGGTACACCGTGTGATGGGGAAAGGTTTCTAAAACGCACCTCATTTCTCATCTCCTTGTGCCCGGGTTCGCCATTCCAGCCGCTTTACTAGCAAGCTCCCTACTTGGAGCATCAGCACCTTTAACCTCCTGTTCCATACAGGTTGTAATTTGTCCTGAGGATAAACGAGAAGACGTGGAACCAACGAGAGACTAGCTCTTGGTGTTGGGACAGGCACAGGTCACTCTATTTTCCCATCAGAAAGAAGAATTAACCACAGGCTCAGCCTGCCCCCAGGAACCAGAACAGGGCCTGAAGCCATTCTGCGATTTTGCGGCCAGCTCCCATAAAAACGAGTTGTAAAATGGAGGTTCAGGGCACTGCAATTCACAAACCTGCAGAGTTATAAATGATAACTCTCGTCCACAAATATATTGAGGGAAGGCAAAGAAGAGGATTTGAAATCAAGGCAGAATTGCAGGAAACAGATTTCAGGAGGTAGATACGATTCGCCTTTAAAGCACATGAAAAGCGGCAAAACGTTGACAATGATGCCCTTGGCCAAAAAGGGCGTATGCGTTTTTTCCTGAATATATTCAGGAAAAAACGCATACGCCCTTTTTGGCCAACCAAGCAACCTGGAAAGGCAAATCAGCGCTACAAAGAAGTCTCGCTTCCCATCGGTCAAAAGGGCCATGCTGAAAAAAGTGTCAAAACCAGAAATGCAGGACAGGCCATGGAGAAATGGGAGCCTTGCTACACTGATGGGCGGGATGCAAATTGCCAAGAGCCACTCTGGAGAAGTGTCCGGTGAGTCCTGAAACATCTGAAAAACACAGCTTAGAGAGCATAGGGCACTTCCACTCATGGGGGTATAAATTGGGAAAATTAAAAATCAGCAAGACACAAGCACCTCAAAGTTTAGGGCTGCTCTGTTGACCAGGACCTCCACTTCATTCCACCTTAAATATCCCAGGAAAGAGAAAAATGGATAAAGAAGTTGTGGTCCATATGTACAATGGAATATCACTCAGCCATGAAATCAATGTCGTAAGGTTAGTAGCAGCATGATGAGTGGATTTAGGTACAACGATTCTAAGTGAAATAAGTCACACAGAAAAGGACACTTCTCATAAGGTATCACTGATAGAGGGAATGTAAAAACCGTTACACTTGAACTGAATTACAAAACAGAACAGAGTCACACATGCAGAAAACACACTATGGCTGCTTAACGGGAAAGGTGAGGTGGGGTGATACATAAAACAAGGGTATCAAATTAGCTCAGATACCGTTCCATAAACCCAATATGTAATAGACAAGACCTACTCCTTGCTCAGAGAACTGGACTCAACACGCCCTATTCACCGCACAAGAATATATCTGACTAATAATAATCGTAAAACCTATGTATTGATATCTCTCTGTTAGTGTGTCAAGTGGGTGTAAAGCGGCATAAACACAGCAGTGAAAAGCAGCTAAACCCCATTATAAAAATAAATTACTTTGAAACACCCATGAAACAAAGACAGTGAAAGAGAGAGAAATTCTTACACAATGCGTTCAGGGGCTGTGATGCAACCTGGATTGACCATATCTAGACGCACAGCTGGATGAGACATAAGGGTGGACACTCTTGGGGCTGAGAGGTTTGGTGAGGTTGGGTGAGCAAACGCAGACCCTTTAAAGTAATACTGCGTGGTACCCATCGCATTGGTCCCAAATCTCCAGGTTCAAGGGTATCTTCCTACATCAAAAACATGCATGAGAAACCCAGAAGATGGTACACTGTGTGATGGGGAAAGGTTTCTAAAACGCACCTCATTTCTCATCTCCTTGTGCCCGGGTTCGCCATTCCAGCCACTTTACTAGCAAGCTCCCTACTTGGAGCATCAGCACCTTTAACCTCCTGTTCCATACAGGTTGTAATTTGTCCTGAGGATAAACGAGAAGACATGGAACCAACGAGAGACTAGCTCTTGGTGTTGGGACAGGCACAGGTCACTCTATTTTCCCATCAGAAAGAAGAATTAACCACAGGCTCAGCCTGCCCCCAGGAACCAGAACAGGGCCTGAAGCCATTCTGCGATTTTGCGGCCAGCTCCCATAAAAACGAGTTGTAAAATGGAGGTTCAGGGCACTGCAATTCACAAACCTGCAGAGTTATAAATGATAACTCTCGTCCACAAATATATTGAGGGAAGGCAAAGAAGAGGATTTGAAATCAAGGCAGAATTGCAGGAAACAGATTTCAGGAGGTAGATACGAATCGCCTTTAAAGCACATGAAAAGCGGCAAAACGTTGACAATGATGCCCTTGGCCAAAAAGGGCGTATGCGTTTTTTCCTGAATATATTCAGGAAAAAACGCATACGCCCTTTTTGGCCAACCAAGCAACCTGGAAAGGCAAATCAGCGCTACAAAGAAGTCTCGCTTCCCATCGGTCAAAAGGGCCATGCTGAAAAAAGTGTCAAAACCAGAAATGCAGGACAGGCCATGGAGAAATGGGAGCCTTGCTACACTGATGGGCGGGATGTAAATTGCCAAGAGCCACTCTGGAGAAGTGTCCGGTGAGTCCTGAAACATCTGAAAAACACAGCTTAGAGAGCATAGGGCACTTCCACTCATGGGGGTATAAATTGGGAAAATTAAAAATCAGCAAGACACAAGCACCTCAAAGTTGAGGGCTGCTCTGTTGACCAGGACCTCCACTTCATTCCACCTTAAATATCCCAGGAAAGAGAAAAATGGATAAAGAAGTTGTGGTCCTTATGTACAATGGAATATCACTCAGCCATGAAATCAATGTCGTAAGGTTAGTAGCAGCATGATGAGTGGATTTAGGTACGATGATTCTAAGTGAAATAAGTCACACAGAAAAGGACACTTCTCATAAGGTATCACTGATAGAGGGAATGTAAAAACCGTTACACTTGAACTGAATTACAAAACAGAACAGAGTCACACATGCAGAAAACACACTATGGCTGCTTAACGGGAAAGGTGAGGTGGGGTGATACATAAAACAAGGGTATCAAATTAGCTCAGATACCATTCCATAAACCCAATATGTAATAGACAAGACCTACTCCTTGCTCAGAGAACTGGACTCAACACGCCCTATTCACCGCACAAGAATATATCTGACTAATAATAATCGTAAAACCTATGTATTGATATCTCTCTGTTAGTGTGTCAAGTGGGTGTAAAGCGGCATAAACACAGCAGTGAAAAGCAGCTAAACCCCATTATAAAAATAAATTACTTTGAAACAACCATGAAACAAAGACAGTGAAAGAGAGAGAAATTCTTACACAATGCGTTCAGGGGCTGTGATGCAACCTGGATTGACCATATCTAGACGCACAGCTGGATGAGACATAAGGGTGGACACTCTTGGGGCTGAGAGGTTTGGTGAGGTTGGGTGAGCAAACGCAGACCCTTTAAAGTAATACTGCGTGGTACCCATCGCATGGGTCCCAAATCTCCAGGTTCAAGGGCATCTTCCTACATCAAAAACATGCATGAGAAACCCAGAAGATGGTACACCGTGTGATGGGGAAAGGTTTCTAAAACGCACCTCATTTCTCATCTCCTTGTGCCCGGGTTCGCCATTCCAGCCGCTTTACTAGCAAGCTCCCTACTTGGAGCATCAGCACCTTTAACCTCCTGTTCCATACAGGTTGTAATTTGTCCTGAGGATAAACGAGAAGACGTGGAACCAACGAGAGACTAGCTCTTGGTGTTGGGACAGGCACAGGTCACTCTATTTTCCCATCAGAAAGAAGAATTAACCACAGGCTCAGCCTGCCCCCAGGAACCAGAACAGGGCCTGAAGCCATTCTGCGATTTTGCGGCCAGCTCCCATAAAAACGAGTTGTAAAATGGAGGTTCAGGGCACTGCAATTCACAAACCTGCAGAGTTATAAATGATAACTCTCGTCCACAAATATATTGAGGGAAGGCAAAGAAGAGGATTTGAAATCAAGGCAGAATTGCAGGAAACAGATTTCAGGAGGTAGATACGATTCGCCTTTAAAGCACATGAAAAGCGGCAAAACGTTGACAATGATGCCCTTGGCCAAAAAGGGCGTATGCGTTTTTTCCTGAGTATATTCAGGAAAAAACGCATACGCCCTTTTTGGCCAACCAAGCAACCTGGAAAGGCAAATCAGCGCTACAAAGAAGTCTCGCTTCCCATCGGTCAAAAGGGCCATGCTGAAAAAAGTGTCAAAACCAGAAATGCAGGACAGGCCATGGAGAAATGGGAGCCTTGCTACACTGATGGGCGGGATGTAAATTGCCAAGAGCCACTCTGGAGAAGTGTCCGGTGAGTCCTGAAACATCTGAAAAACACAGCTTAGAGAGCATAGGGCACTTCCACTCATGGGGGTATAAATTGGGAAAATTAAAAATCAGCAAGACACAAGCACCTCAAAGTTTAGGGCTGCTCTGTTGACCAGGACCTCCACTTCATTCCACCTTAAGTATCCCAGGAAAGAGAAAAATGGATAAAGAAGTTGTGGTCCATATGTACAATGGAATATCACTCAGCCATGAAATCAATGTCGTAAGGTTAGTAGCAGCATGATGAGTGGATTTAGGTACAACGATTCTAAGTGAAATAAGTCACACAGAAAAGGACACTTCTCATAAGGTATCACTGATAGAGGGAATGTAAAAACCGTTACACTTGAACTGAATTACAAAACAGAACAGAGTCACACATGCAGAAAACACACTATGGCTGCTTAACGGGAAAGGTGAGGTGGGGTGATACATAAAACAAGGGTATCAAATTAGCTCACATACCGTTCCATAAACCCAATATGTAATAGACAAGACCTACTCCTTGCTCAGAGAACTGGACTCAACACGCCCTATTCACCGCACAAGAATATATCTGACTAATAATAATCGTAAAACCTATGTATTGATATCTCTCTGTTAGTGTGTCAAGTGGGTGTAAAGCGGCATAAACACAGCAGTGAAAAGCAGCTAAACCCCATTATAAAAATAAATTACTTTGAAACACCCATGAAACAAAGACAGTGAAAGAGAGAGAAATTCTTACACAATGCGTTCAGGGGCTGTGATGCAACCTGGATTGACCATATCTAGACGCACAGCTGGATGAGACATAAGGGTGGACACTCTTGGGGCTGAGAGGTTTGGTGAGGTTGGGTGAGCAAACGCAGACCCTTTAAAGTAATACTGCGTGGTACCCATCGCATTGGTCCCAAATCTCCAGGTTCAAGGGTATCTTCCTACATCAAAAACATGCATGAGAAACCCAGAAGATGGTACACCGTGTGATGGGGAAAGGTTTCTAAAACGCACCTCATTTCTCATCTCCTTGTGCCCGGGTTCGCCATTCCAGCCGCTTTACTAGCAAGCTCCCTACTTGGAGCATGAGCACCTTTAACCTCCTGTTCCGTAGAGGTTGCAATTTGTCCTGAGGATAAACGGGAAGACGTGGAACCAACGAGAGACTAGCTCTTGGTGTTGGGACAGGCACAGGTCACTCTATTTTCCCATCAGAAAGAAGAATTAACCACAGGCTCAGCCTGACCCCCGGAACCAGAACAGGGCCTGAAGCCATTCTGCGATTTTGTGGCCAGCTCCCATAAAAACGAGTTGTAAAATGGAGGTTCAGGGCACTGCAATTCACAAACCTGCAGAGTTATAAATGATAACTCTCGTCCACAAATATATTGAGGGAAGGCAAAGAAGAGGATTTGAAATCAAGGCAGAATTGCAGGAAACAGATTTCAGGAGGTAGATACGAATCGCCTTTAAAGCACATGAAAAGCGGCAAAACGTTGACAGTGATGCCCTTGGCCAAAAAGGGCGTATGCGTTTTTTCCTGAATATATTCAGGAAAAAACGCATACGCCCTTTTTGGCCAACCAAGCAACCTGGAAAGGCAAATCAGCGCTACAAAGAAGTCTCGCTTTCCATCGGTCAAAAGGGCCATGCTGAAAAAAGTGTCAAAACCAGAAATGCAGGACAGGCCATGGAGAAATGGGAGCCTTGCTACACTGATGGGCGGGATGTAAATTGCCAAGAGCCACTCTGGAGAAGTGTCCGGTGAGTCCTGAAACATCTGAAAAACACAGCTTAGAGAGCATAGGGCACTTCCACTCATGGGGGTATAAATTGGGAAAATTAAAAATCAGCAAGACACAAGCACCCCAAAATTTAGGGCTGCTCTGTTGACCAGGACCTCCACTTCATTCCACCTTAAATATCCCAGGAAAGAGAAAAATGGATAAAGAAGTTGTGGTCCTTATGTACAATGGAATATCACTCAGCCAGGAAATCAATGTCGTAAGGTTAGTAGCAGCATGATGAGTGGATTTAGGTACGACGATTCTAAGTGAAATAAGTCACACAGAAAAGGACACTTCTCATAAGGTATCACTGATAGAGGGAATGTAAAAACCATTACACTTGAACTGAATTACAAAACAGAACAGAGTCACACATGCAGAAAACACACTATGGCTGCTTAACGGGAAAGGTGAGGTGGGGTGATACATAAAACAAGGGTATCAAATTAGCTCAGATACCGTTCCATAAACCCAATATGTAATAGACAAGACCTACTCCTTGCTCAGAGAACTGGACTCAACACGCCCTATTCACCGCACAAGAATATATCTGACTAATAATAATCGTAAAACCTATGTATTGATATCTCTCTGTTAGTGTGTCAAGTGGGTGTAAAGCGGCATAAACAGAGCAGTGAAAAGCAGCTAAACCCCATTATAAAAATAAATTACTTTGAAACAACCATGAAACAAAGACAGTGAAAGTGAGAGAAATTCTTACACAATGCGTTCAGGGGCTGTGATGCAACCTGGATTGACCATATCTAGACGCACAGCTGGATGAGACATAAGGGTGGACACTCTTGGGGCTGAGAGGTTTGGTGAGGTTGGGTGAGCAAACGCAGACCCTTTAAAGTAATACTGCGTGGTACCCATCGCATGGGTCCCAAATCTCCAGGTTCAAGGGCATCTTCCTACATCAAAAACATGCATGAGAAACCCAGAAGATGGTACACCGTGTGATGGGGAAAGTTTTCTAAAACGCACCTCATTTCTCATCTCCTTGTGCCCGGGTTCGCCATTCCAGCCGCTTTACTAGCAAGCTCCCTACTTGGAGCATCAGCACCTTTAACCTCCTGTTCCATACAGGTTGTAATTTGTCCTGAGGATAAACGAGAAGACGTGGAACCAACGAGAGACTAGCTCTTGGTGTTGGGACAGGCACAGGTCACTCTATTTTCCCATCAGAAAGAAGAATTAACCACAGGCTCAGCCTGCCCCCCGGAACCAGAACAGGGCCTGAAGCCATTCTGCGATTTTGCGGCCAGCTCCCATAAAAACGAGTTGTAAAATGGAGGTTCAGGGCACTGCAATTCACAAACCTGCAGAGTTATAAATGATAACTCTCGTCCACAAATATATTGAGGGAAGGCAAAGAAGAGGATTTGAAATCAAGGCAGAATTGCAGGAAACAGATTTCAGGAGGTAGATACGAATCGCCTTTAAAGCACATGAAAAGCGGCAAAACGTTGACAATGATGCCCTTGGCCAAAAAGGGCGTATGCGTTTTTTTCCTGAATATATTCAGGAAAAAACGCATACGCCCTTTTTGGCCAACCAAGCAACCTGGAAAGGCAAATCAGCGCTACAAAGAAGTCTCGCTTCCCATCGGTCAAAAGGGCCATGCTGAAAAAAGTGTCAAAACCAGAAATGCAGGACAGGCCATGGAGAAATGGGAGCCTTGCTACACTGATGGGCGGGATGTAAATTGCCAAGAGCCACTCTGGAGAAGTGTCCGGTGAGTCCTGAAACATCTGAAAAACACAGCTTAGAGAGCATAGGGCACTTCCACTCATGGGGGTATAAATTGGGAAAATTAAAAATCAGCAAGACACAAGCACCCCAAAGTTGAGGGCTGCTCTGTTGACCAGGACCTCCACTTCATTCCACCTTAAATATCCCAGGAAAGAGAAAAATGGATAAAGAAGTTGTGGTCCTTATGTACAATGGAATATCACTCAGCCATGAAATCAATGTCGTAAGGTTAGTAGCAGCATGATGAGTGGATTTAGGTACGATGATTCTAAGTGAAATAAGTCACACAGAAAAGGACACTTCTCATAAGGTATCACTGATAGAGGGAATGTAAAAACCGTTACACTTGAACTGAATTACAAAACAGAACAGAGTCACACATGCAGAAAACACACTATGGCTGCTTAACGGGAAAGGTGAGGTGGGGTGATACATAAAACAAGGGTATCAAATTAGCTCAGATACCATTCCATAAACCCAATATGTAATAGACAAGACCTACTCCTTGCTCAGAGAACTGGACTCAACACGCCCTATTCACCGCACAAGAATATATCTGACTAATAATAATCGTAAAACCTATGTATTGATATCTCTCTGTTAGTGTGTCAAGTGGGTGTAAAGCGGCATAAACACAGCAGTGAAAAGCAGCTAAACCCCATTATAAAAATAAATTACTTTGAAACAACCATGAAACAAAGACAGTGAAAGAGAGAGAAATTCTTACACAATGCGTTCAGGGGCTGTGATGCAACCTGGATTGACCATATCTAGACGCACAGCTGGATGAGACATAAGGGTGGACACTCTTGGGGCTGAGAGGTTTGGTGAGGTTGGGTGAGCAAACGCAGACCCTTTAAAGTAATACTGCGTGGTACCCATCGCATGGGTCCCAAATCTCCAGGTTCAAGGGCATCTTCCTACATCAAAAACATGCATGAGAAACCCAGAAGATGGTACACCGTGTGATGGGGAAAGGTTTCTAAAACGCACCTCATTTCTCATCTCCTTGTGCCCGGGTTCGCCATTCCAGCCGCTTTACTAGCAAGCTCCCTACTTGGAGCATCAGCACCTTTAACCTCCTGTTCCATACAGGTTGTAATTTGTCCTGAGGATAAACGAGAAGACGTGGAACCAACGAGAGACTAGCTCTTGGTGTTGGGACAGGCACAGGTCACTCTATTTTCCCATCAGAAAGAAGAATTAACCACAGGCTCAGCCTGCCCCCCGGAACCAGAACAGGGCCTGAAGCCATTCTGCGATTTTGCGGCCAGCTCCCATAAAAACGAGTTGTAAAATGGAGGTTCAGGGCACTGCAATTCACAAACCTGCAGAGTTATAAATGATAACTCTCGTCCACAAATATATTGAGGGAAGGCAAAGAAGAGGATTTGAAATCAAGGCAGAATTGCAGGAAACAGATTTCAGGAGGTAGATACGATTCGCCTTTAAAGCACATGAAAAGCGGCAAAACGTTGACAATGATGCCCTTGGCCAAAAAGGGCGTATGCGTTTTTTCCTGAATATATTCAGGAAAAAACGCATACGCCCTTTTTGGCCAACCAAGCAACCTGGAAAGGCAAATCAGCGCTACAAAGAAGTCTCGCTTCCCATCGGTCAAAAGGGCCATGCTGAAAAAAGTGTCAAAACCAGAAATGCAGGACAGGCCATGGAGAAATGGGAGCCTTGCTACACTGATGGGCGGGATGCAAATTGCCAAGAGCCACTCTGGAGAAGTGTCCGGTGAGTCCTGAAACATCTGAAAAACACAGCTTAGAGAGCATAGGGCACTTCCACTCATGGGGGTATAAATTGGGAAAATTAAAAATCAGCAAGACACAAGCACCTCAAAGTTTAGGGCTGCTCTGTTGACCAGGACCTCCACTTCATTCCACCTTAAATATCCCAGGAAAGAGAAAAATGGATAAAGAAGTTGTGGTCCATATGTACAATGGAATATCACTCAGCCATGAAATCAATGTCGTAAGGTTAGTAGCAGCATGATGAGTGGATTTAGGTACAACGATTCTAAGTGAAATAAGTCACACAGAAAAGGACACTTCTCATAAGGTATCACTGATAGAGGGAATGTAAAAACCGTTACACTTGAACTGAATTACAAAACAGAACAGAGTCACACATGCAGAAAACACACTATGGCTGCTTAACGGGAAAGGTGAGGTGGGGTGATACATAAAACAAGGGTATCAAATTAGCTCAGATACCGTTCCATAAACCCAATATGTAATAGACAAGACCTACTCCTTGCTCAGAGAACTGGACTCAACACGCCCTATTCACCGCACAAGAATATATCTGACTAATAATAATCGTAAAACCTATGTATTGATATCTCTCTGTTAGTGTGTCAAGTGGGTGTAAAGCGGCATAAACACAGCAGTGAAAAGCAGCTAAACCCCATTATAAAAATAAATTACTTTGAAACACCCATGAAACAAAGACAGTGAAACAGAGAGAAATTCTTACACAATGCGTTCAGGGGCTGTGATGCAACCTGGATTGACCATATCTAGACGCAGAGCTGGATGAGACATAAGGGTGGACACTCTTGGGGCTGAGAGGTTTGGTGAGGTTGGGTGAGCAAACGCAGACCCTTTAAAGTAATACTGCGTGGTACCCATCGCATGGGTCCCAAATCTCCAGGTTCAAGGGCATCTTCCTACATCAAAAACATGCATGAGAAACCCAGAAGATGGTACACTCTGTGATGGGGAAAGGTTTCTAAAACGCACCTCATTTCTCATTTCCTTGTGCCCGGGTTCGCCATTCCAGCCGCTTTACTAGCAAGCTCCCTACTTGGAGCATCAGCACCTTTAACCTCCTGTTCCATACAGGTTGTAATTTGTCCTGAGGATAAACGAGAAGACGTGGAACCAACGAGAGACTAGCTCTTGGTGTTGGGACAGGCACAGGTCACTCTATTTTCCCATCAGAAAGAAGAATTAACCACAGGCTCAGCCTGCCCCCCGGAACCAGAACAGGGCCTGAAGCCATTCTGCGATTTTACGGCCAGCTCCCAAAAAACGAGTTGTAAAATGGAGGTTCAGGGCACTGCAATTCACAAACCTGCAGAGTTATAAATGATAACCCTCGTCCACAAATATATTGAGGGAAGGCAAAGAAGAGGATTTGAAATCAAGGCAGAATTGCAGGAAACAGATTTCAGGAGGTAGATACGAATCGCCTTTAAAGCACATGAAAAGCGGCAAAACGTTGACAATGATGCCCTTGGCCAAAAAGGGCGTATGCGTTTTTTCCTGAATATATTCAGGAAAAAAGGCATACGCCCTTTTTGGCCAACCAAGCAACCTGGAAAGGCAAATCAGCGCTACAAAGAAGTCTCGCTTCCCATCGGTCAAAAGGGCCATGCTGAAAAAAGTGTCAAAACCAGAAATGCAGGACAGGCCATGGAGAAATGGGAGCCTTGCTACACTGATGGGCGGGATGTAAATTGCCAAGAGCCACTCTGGAGAAGTGTCCGGTGAGTCCTGAAACATCTGAAAAACACAGCTTAGAGAGCATAGGGCACTTCCACTCATGGGGGTATAAATTGGGAAAATTAAAAATCAGCAAGACACAAGCACCCCAAAGTTTAGGGCTGCTCTGTTGACCAGGACCTCCACTTCATTCCACCTTAAATATCCCAGGAAAGAGAAAAATGGATAAAGAAGTTGTGGTCCTTATGTACAATGGAATATCACTCAGCCAGGAAATCAATGTCGTAAGGTTAGTAGCAGCATGATGAGTGGATTTAGGTACGACGATTCTAAGTGAAATAAGTCACACAGAAAAGGACACTTCTCATAAGGTATCACTGATAGAGGGAATGTAAAAACCATTACACTTGAACTGAATTACAAAACAGAACAGAGTCACACATGCAGAAAACACACTATGGCTGCTTAACGGGAAAGGTGAGGTGGGGTGATACATAAAACAAGGGTATCAAATTAGCTCAGATACCGTTCCATAAACCCAATATGTAATAGACAAGACCTACTCCTTGCTCAGAGAACTGGACTCAACACGCCCTATTCACTGCACAAGAATATATCTGACTAATAATAATCGTAAAACCTATGTATTGATATCTCTCTGTTAGTGTGTCAAGTGGGTGTAAAGCGGCATAAACAGAGCAGTGAAAAGCAGCTAAACCCCATTATAAAAATAAATTACTTTGAAACAACCATGAAACAAAGACAGTGAAAGAGAGAGTAATTCTTACACAATGCGTTCAGGGGCTGTGATGCAACCTGGATTGACCATATCTAGACGCACAGCTGGATGAGACATAAGGGTGGACACTCTTGGGGCTGAGAGGTTTGGTGAGGTTGGGTGAGCAAACGCAGACCCTTTAAAGTAATACTGCGTGGTACCCATCGCATGAGTCCCAAATCTCCAGGTTCAAGGGCATCTTCCTACATCAAAAACATGCATGAGAAACCCAGAAGTTGGTACACCGTGTGATGGGGAAAGGTTTCTAAAACGCACCTCATTTCTCATCTCCTTGTGCCCGGGTTCGCCATTCCAGCCGCTTTACTAGCAAGCTCCCTACTTGGAGCATCAGCACCTTTAACCTCCTGTTCCGTACAGGTTGCAATTTGTCCTGAGGATAAACGGGAAGACGTGGAACCAACGAGAGACTAGCTCTTGGTGTTGGGACAGGCACAGGTCACTCTATTTTCCCATCAGAAAGAAGAATTAACCACAGGCTCAGCCTGCCCCCCGGAACCAGAACAGGGCCTGAAGCCATTCTGCGATTTTGCGGCCAGCTCCCATAAAAACGAGTTGTAAAATGGAGGTTCAGGGCACTGCAATTCACAAACCTGCAGAGTTATAAATGATAACTCTCGTCCACAAATATATTGAGGGAAGGCAAAGAAGAGGATTTGAAATCAAGGCAGAATTGCAGGAAACAGATTTCAGGAGGTAGATACGAATCGCCTTTAAAGCACATGAAAAGCGGCAAAACGTTGACAATGATGCCCTTGGCCAAAAAGGGCGTATGCGTTTTTTCCTGAATATATTCAGGAAAAAACGCATACGCCCTTTTTGGCCAACCAAGCAACCTGGAAAGGCAAATCAGCGCTACAAAGAAGTCTCGCTTCCCATCGGTCAAAAGGGCCATGCTGAAAAAAGTGTCAAAACCAGAAATGCAGGACAGGCCATGGAGAAATGGGAGCCTTGCTACACTGATGGGCGGGATGTAAATTGCCAAGAGCCACTCTGGAGAAGTGTCCGGTGAGTCCTGAAACATCTGAAAAACACAGCTCAGAGAGCATAGGGCACTTCCACTCATGGGGGTATAAATTGGGAAAATTAAAAATCAGCAAGACACAAGCACCCCAAAGTTGAGGGCTGCTCTGTTGACCAGGACCTCCACTTCATTCCACCTTAAATATCCCAGGAAAGAGAAAAATGGATAAAGAAGTTGTGGTCCTTATGTACAATGGAATATCACTCAGCCATGAAATCAATGTCGTAAGGTTAGTAGCAGCATGATGAGTGGATTTAGGTACGATGATTCTAAGTGAAATAAGTCACACAGAAAAGGACACTTCTCATAAGGTATCACTGATAGAGGGAATGTAAAAACCGTTACACTTGAACTGAATTACAAAACAGAACAGAGTCACACATGCAGAAAACACACTATGGCTGCTTAACGGGAAAGGTGAGGTGGGGTGATACATAAAACAAGGGTATCAAATTAGCTCAGATACCATTCCATAAACCCAATATGTAATAGACAAGACCTACTCCTTGCTCAGAGAACTGGACTCAACACGCCCTATTCACCGCACAAGAATATATCTGACTAATAATAATCGTAAAACCTATGTATTGATATCTCTCTGTTAGTGTGTCAAGTGGGTGTAAAGCGGCATAAACACAGCAGTGAAAAGCAGCTAAACCCCATTATAAAAATAAATTACTTTGAAACAACCATGAAACAAAGACAGTGAAAGAGAGAGAAATTCTTACACAATGCGTTCAGGGGCTGTGATGCAACCTGGATTGACCATATCTAGACGCACAGCTGGATGAGACATAAGGGTGGACACTCTTGGGGCTGAGAGGTTTGGTGAGGTTGGGTGAGCAAACGCAGACCCTTTAAAGTAATACTGCGTGGTACCCATCGCATGGGTCCCAAATCTCCAGGTTCAAGGGCATCTTCCTACATCAAAAACATGCATGAGAAACCCAGAAGATGGTACACCGTGTGATGGGGAAAGGTTTCTAAAACGCACCTCATTTCTCATCTCCTTGTGCCCGGGTTCGCCATTCCAGCCGCTTTACTAGCAAGCTCCCTACTTGGAGCATCAGCACCTTTTTTTTTTTTTTTTTTTTTTTTTTTTTTTTTTTATTAATTTATTTATTTATGGCTGTGTTGGGTCTTCGTTTCTGTGCGAGGGCTTTCTCTAGTTGCGGCAAGCGGGGGCCACTCTTCATCGCGGTGCGCGGGCCTCTCACTGTCGCGGCCTCTATTGTTGCGGAGCACAGGCTCCAGACGCGCAGGCTCAGCAATTGTGGCTCACGGGCCTAGTCGCTCCGCGGCATGTGGGATCTTCCCAGACCAGGCCTTGAACCCGTGTCCCCTGCATTGGCAGGCAGATTCTCAACCGCTGCGCCACCAGGGAAGCCCGCATCAGCACCTTTAACCTCCTGTTCCATACAGGTTGTAATTTGTCCTGAGGATAAACGAGAAGACGTGGAACCAACGAGAGACTAGCTCTTGGTGTTGGGACAGGCACAGGTCACTCTATTTTCCCATCAGAAAGAAGAATTAACCACAGGCTCAGCCTGCCCCCAGGAACCAGAACAGGGCCTGAAGCCATTCTGCGATTTTGCGGCCAGCTCCCATAAAAACGAGTTGTAAAATGGAGGTTCAGGGCACTGCAATTCACAAACCTGCAGAGTTATAAATGATAATTCTCGTCCACAAATATATTGAGGGAAGGCAAAGAAGAGGATTTGAAATCAAGGCAGAATTGCAGGAAACAGATTTCAGGAGGTAGATACGATTCGCCTTTAAAGCACATGAAAAGCGGCAAAACGTTGACAATGATGCCCTTGGCCAAAAAGGGCGTATGCGTTTTTTCCTGAATATATTCAGGAAAAAACGCATACGCCCTTTTTGGCCAACCAAGCAACCTGGAAAGGCAAATCAGCGCTACAAAGAAGTCTCGCTTCCCATCGGTCAAAAGGGCCATGCTGAAAAAAGTGTCAAAACCAGAAATGCAGGACAGGCCATGGAGAAATGGG
This sequence comes from Balaenoptera borealis, assembly GCF_965194805.1. Lineage (NCBI taxonomy): Eukaryota > Metazoa > Chordata > Mammalia > Artiodactyla > Balaenopteridae > Balaenoptera > Balaenoptera borealis. The sequence goes on from NW_028123988.1 coordinate 170,628, forward strand.
AGCCTTGCTACACTGATGGGCGGGATGCAAATTGCCAAGAGCCACTCTGGAGAAGTGTCCGGTGAGTCCTGAAACATCTGAAAAACACAGCTTAGAGAGCATAGGGCACTTCCACTCATGGGGGTATAAATTGGGAAAATTAAAAATCAGCAAGACACAAGCACCTCAAAGTTTAGGGCTGCTCTGTTGACCAGGACCTCCACTTCATTCCACCTTAAATATCCCAGGAAAGAGAAAAATGGATAAAGAAGTTGTGGTCCATATGTACAATGGAATATCACTCAGCCATGAAATCAATGTCGTAAGGTTAGTAGCAGCATGATGAGTGGATTTAGGTACAACGATTCTAAGTGAAATAAGTCACACAGAAAAGGACACTTCTCATAAGGTATCACTGATAGAGGGAATGTAAAAACCGTTACACTTGAACTGAATTACAAAACAGAACAGAGTCACACATGCAGAAAACACACTATGGCTGCTTAACGGGAAAGGTGAGGTGGGGTGATACATAAAACAAGGGTATCAAATTAGCTCACATACCGTTCCATAAACCCAATATGTAATAGACAAGACCTACTCCTTGCTCAGAGAACTGGACTCAACACGCCCTATTCACCGCACAAGAATATATCTGACTAATAATAATCGTAAAACCTATGTATTTATATCTCTCTGTTAGTGTGTCAAGTGGGTGTAAAGCGGCATAAACACAGCAGTGAAAAGCAGCTAAACCCCATTATAAAAATAAATTACTTTGAAACACCCATGAAACAAAGACAGTGAAACAGAGAGAAATTCTTACACAATGCGTTCAGGGGCTGTGATGCAACCTGGATTGACCATATCTAGACGCAGAGCTGGATGAGACATAAGGGTGGACACTCTTGGGGCTGAGAGGTTTGGTGAGGTTGGGTGAGCAAACGCAGACCCTTTAAAGTAATACTGCGTGGTACCCATCGCATGGGTCCCAAATCTCCAGGTTCAAGGGCATCTTCCTACATCAAAAACATGCATGAGAAACCCAGAAGATGGTACACCGTGTGATGGGGAAAGGTTTCTAAAACGCACCTCATTTCTCATCTCCTTGTGCCCGGGTTCGCCATTCCAGCCGCTTTACTAGCAAGCTCCCTACTTGGAGCATGAGCACCTTTAACCTCCTGTTCCGTAGAGGTTGCAATTTGTCCTGAGGATAAACGGGAAGACGTGGAACCAACGAGAGACTAGCTCTTGGTGTTGGGACAGGCACAGGTCACTCTATTTTCCCATCAGAAAGAAGAATTAACCACAGGCTCAGCCTGACCCCCGGAACCAGAACAGGGCCTGAAGCCATTCTGCGATTTTGTGGCCAGCTCCCATAAAAACGAGTTGTAAAATGGAGGTTCAGGGCACTGCAATTCACAAACCTGCAGAGTTATAAATGATAACTCTCGTCCACAAATATATTGAGGGAAGGCAAAGAAGAGGATTTGAAATCAAGGCAGAATTGCAGGAAACAGATTTCAGGAGGTAGATACGAATCGCCTTTAAAGCACATGAAAAGCGGCAAAACGTTGACAGTGATGCCCTTGGCCAAAAAGGGCGTATGCGTTTTTTCCTGAATATATTCAGGAAAAAACGCATACGCCCTTTTTGGCCAACCAAGCAACCTGGAAAGGCAAATCAGCGCTACAAAGAAGTCTCGCTTTCCATCGGTCAAAAGGGCCATGCTGAAAAAAGTGTCAAAACCAGAAATGCAGGACAGGCCATGGAGAAATGGGAGCCTTGCTACACTGATGGGCGGGATGTAAATTGCCAAGAGCCACTCTGGAGAAGTGTCCGGTGAGTCCTGAAACATCTGAAAAACACAGCTTAGAGAGCATAGGGCACTTCCACTCATGGGGGTATAAATTGGGAAAATTAAAAATCAGCAAGACACAAGCACCCCAAAATTTAGGGCTGCTCTGTTGACCAGGACCTCCACTTCATTCCACCTTAAATATCCCAGGAAAGAGAAAAATGGATAAAGAAGTTGTGGTCCTTATGTACAATGGAATATCACTCAGCCAGGAAATCAATGTCGTAAGGTTAGTAGCAGCATGATGAGTGGATTTAGGTACGACGATTCTAAGTGAAATAAGTCACACAGAAAAGGACACTTCTCATAAGGTATCACTGATAGAGGGAATGTAAAAACCATTACACTTGAACTGAATTACAAAACAGAACAGAGTCACACATGCAGAAAACACACTATGGCTGCTTAACGGGAAAGGTGAGGTGGGGTGATACATAAAACAAGGGTATCAAATTAGCTCAGATACCGTTCCATAAACCCAATATGTAATAGACAAGACCTACTCCTTGCTCAGAGAACTGGACTCAACACGCCCTATTCACCGCACAAGAATATATCTGACTAATAATAATCGTAAAACCTATGTATTGATATCTCTCTGTTAGTGTGTCAAGTGGGTGTAAAGCGGCATAAACAGAGCAGTGAAAAGCAGCTAAACCCCATTATAAAAATAAATTACTTTGAAACAACCATGAAACAAAGACAGTGAAAGTGAGAGAAATTCTTACACAATGCGTTCAGGGGCTGTGATGCAACCTGGATTGACCATATCTAGACGCACAGCTGGATGAGACATAAGGGTGGACACTCTTGGGGCTGAGAGGTTTGGTGAGGTTGGGTGAGCAAACGCAGACCCTTTAAAGTAATACTGCGTGGTACCCATCGCATGGGTCCCAAATCTCCAGGTTCAAGGGCATCTTCCTACATCAAAAACATGCATGAGAAACCCAGAAGATGGTACACCGTGTGATGGGGAAAGGTTTCTAAAACGCACCTCATTTCTCATCTCCTTGTGCCCGGGTTCGCCATTCCAGCCGCTTTACTAGCAAGCTCCCTACTTGGAGCATCAGCACCTTTAACCTCCTGTTCCATACAGGTTGTAATTTGTCCTGAGGATAAACGAGAAGACGTGGAACCAACGAGAGACTAGCTCTTGGTGTTGGGACAGGCACAGGTCACTCTATTTTCCCATCAGAAAGAAGAATTAACCACAGGCTCAGCCTGCCCCCAGGAACCAGAACAGGGCCTGAAGCCATTCTGCGATTTTGCGGCCAGCTCCCATAAAAACGAGTTGTAAAATGGAGGTTCAGGGCACTGCAATTCACAAACCTGCAGAGTTATAAATGATAACTCTCGTCCACAAATATATTGAGGGAAGGCAAAGAAGAGGATTTGAAATCAAGGCAGAATTGCAGGAAACAGATTTCAGGAGGTAGATACGATTCGCCTTTAAAGCACATGAAAAGCGGCAAAACGTTGACAATGATGCCCTTGGCCAAAAAGGGCGTATGCGTTTTTTCCTGAATATATTCAGGAAAAAACGCATACGCCCTTTTTGGCCAACCAAGCAACCTGGAAAGGCAAATCAGCGCTACAAAGAAGTCTCGCTTCCCATCGGTCAAAAGGGCCATGCTGAAAAAAGTGTCAAAACCAGAAATGCAGGACAGGCCATGGAGAAATGGGAGCCTTGCTACACTGATGGGCGGGATGCAAATTGCCAAGAGCCACTCTGGAGAAGTGTCCGGTGAGTCCTGAAACATCTGAAAAACACAGCTTAGAGAGCATAGGGCACTTCCACTCATGGGGGTATAAATTGGGAAAATTAAAAATCAGCAAGACACAAGCACCTCAAAGTTTAGGGCTGCTCTGTTGACCAGGACCTCCACTTCATTCCACCTTAAATATCCCAGGAAAGAGAAAAATGGATAAAGAAGTTGTGGTCCATATGTACAATGGAATATCACTCAGCCATGAAATCAATGTCGTAAGGTTAGTAGCAGCATGATGAGTGGATTTAGGTACAACGATTCTAAGTGAAATAAGTCACACAGAAAAGGACACTTCTCATAAGGTATCACTGATAGAGGGAATGTAAAAACCGTTACACTTGAACTGAATTACAAAACAGAACAGAGTCACACATGCAGAAAACACACTATGGCTGCTTAACGGGAAAGGTGAGGTGGGGTGATACATAAAACAAGGGTATCAAATTAGCTCAGATACCGTTCCATAAACCCAATATGTAATAGACAAGACCTACTCCTTGCTCAGAGAACTGGACTCAACACGCCCTATTCACCGCACAAGAATATATCTGACTAATAATAATCGTAAAACCTATGTATTGATATCTCTCTGTTAGTGTGTCAAGTGGGTGTAAAGCGGCATAAACACAGCAGTGAAAAGCAGCTAAACCCCATTATAAAAATAAATTACTTTGAAACACCCATGAAACAAAGACAGTGAAACAGAGAGAAATTCTTACACAATGCGTTCAGGGGCTGTGATGCAACCTGGATTGACCATATCTAGACGCAGAGCTGGATGAGACATAAGGGTGGACACTCTTGGGGCTGAGAGGTTTGGTGAGGTTGGGTGAGCAAACGCAGACCCTTTAAAGTAATACTGCGTGGTACCCATCGCATGGGTCCCAAATCTCCAGGTTCAAGGGCATCTTCCTACATCAAAAACATGCATGAGAAACCCAGAAGATGGTACACTCTGTGATGGGGAAAGGTTTCTAAAACGCACCTCATTTCTCATCTCCTTGTGCCCGGGTTCGCCATTCCAGCCGCTTTACTAGCAAGCTCCCTACTTGGAGCATCAGCACCTTTAACCTCCTGTTCCATACAGGTTGTAATTTGTCCTGAGGATAAACGAGAAGACGTGGAACCAACGAGAGACTAGCTCTTGGTGTTGGGACAGGCACAGGTCACTCTATTTTCCCATCAGAAAGAAGAATTAACCACAGGCTCAGCCTGCCCCCAGGAACCAGAACAGGGCCTGAAGCCATTCTGCGATTTTACGGCCAGCTCCCAAAAAACGAGTTGTAAAATGGAGGTTCAGGGCACTGCAATTCACAAACCTGCAGAGTTATAAATGATAACCCTCGTCCACAAATATATTGAGGGAAGGCAAAGAAGAGGATTTGAAATCAAGGCAGAATTGCAGGAAACAGATTTCAGGAGGTAGATACGAATCGCCTTTAAAGCACATGAAAAGCGGCAAAACGTTGACAATGATGCCCTTGGCCAAAAAGGGCGTATGCGTTTTTTCCTGAATATATTCAGGAAAAAAGGCATACGCCCTTTTTGGCCAACCAAGCAACCTGGAAAGGCAAATCAGCGCTACAAAGAAGTCTCGCTTCCCATCGGTCAAAAGGGCCATGCTGAAAAAAGTGTCAAAACCAGAAATGCAGGACAGGCCATGGAGAAATGGGAGCCTTGCTACACTGATGGGCGGGATGTAAATTGCCAAGAGCCACTCTGGAGAAGTGTCCGGTGAGTCCTGAAACATCTGAAAAACACAGCTTAGAGAGCATAGGGCACTTCCACTCATGGGGGTATAAATTGGGAAAATTAAAAATCAGCAAGACACAAGCACCCCAAAGTTTAGGGCTGCTCTGTTGACCAGGACCTCCACTTCATTCCACCTTAAATATCCCAGGAAAGAGAAAAATGGATAAAGAAGTTGTGGTCCTTATGTACAATGGAATATCACTCAGCCAGGAAATCAATGTCGTAAGGTTAGTAGCAGCATGATGAGTGGATTTAGGTACGATGATTCTAAGTGAAATAAGTCACACAGAAAAGGACACTTCTCATAAGGTATCACTGATAGAGGGAATGTAAAAACCGTTACACTTGAACTGAATTACAAAACAGAACAGAGTCACACATGCAGAAAACACACTATGGCTGCTTAACGGGAAAGGTGAGGTGGGGTGATACATAAAACAAGGGTATCAAATTAGCTCACATACCATTCCATAAACCCAATATGTAATAGACAAGACCTACTCCTTGCTCAGAGAACTGGACTCAACACGCCCTATTCACCGCACAAGAATATATCTGACTAATAATAATCGTAAAACCTATGTATTGATATCTCTCTGTTAGTGTGTCAAGTGGGTGTAAAGCGGCATAAACACAGCAGTGAAAAGCAGCTAAACCCCATTATAAAAATAAATTACTTTGAAACAACCATGAAACAAAGACAGTGAAAGAGAGAGAAATTCTTACACAATGCGTTCAGGGGCTGTGATGCAACCTGGATTGACCATATCTAGACGCACAGCTGGATGAGACATAAGGGTGGACACTCTTGGGGCTGAGAGGTTTGGTGAGGTTGGGTGAGCAAACGCAGACCCTTTAAAGTAATACTGCGTGGTACCCATCGCATGGGTCCCAAATCTCCAGGTTCAAGGGCATCTTCCTACATCAAAAACATGCATGAGAAACCCAGAAGATGGTACACCGTGTGATGGGGAAAGGTTTCTAAAACGCACCTCATTTCTCATCTCCTTGTGCCCGGGTTCGCCATTCCAGCCGCTTTACTAGCAAGCTCCCTACTTGGAGCATCAGCACCTTTAACCTCCTGTTCCATACAGGTTGTAATTTGTCCTGAGGATAAACGAGAAGACGTGGAACCAACGAGAGACTAGCTCTTGGTGTTGGGACAGGCACAGGTCACTCTATTTTCCCATCAGAAAGAAGAATTAACCACAGGCTCAGCCTGCCCCCAGGAACCAGAACAGGGCCTGAAGCCATTCTGCGATTTTGCGGCCAGCTCCCATAAAAACGAGTTGTAAAATGGAGGTTCAGGGCACTGCAATTCACAAACCTGCAGAGTTATAAATGATAACTCTCGTCCACAAATATATTGAGGGAAGGCAAAGAAGAGGATTTGAAATCAAGGCAGAATTGCAGGAAACAGATTTCAGGAGGTAGATACGATTCGCCTTTAAAGCACATGAAAAGCGGCAAAACGTTGACAATGATGCCCTTGGCCAAAAAGGGCGTATGCGTTTTTTCCTGAATATATTCAGGAAAAAACGCATACGCCCTTTTTGGCCAACCAAGCAACCTGGAAAGGCAAATCAGCGCTACAAAGAAGTCTCGCTTCCCATCGGTCAAAAGGGCCATGCTGAAAAAAGTGTCAAAACCAGAAATGCAGGACAGGCCATGGAGAAATGGGAGCCTTGCTACACTGATGGGCGGGATGCAAATTGCCAAGAGCCACTCTGGAGAAGTGTCCGGTGAGTCCTGAAACATCTGAAAAACACAGCTTAGAGAGCATAGGGCACTTCCACTCATGGGGGTATAAATTGGGAAAATTAAAAATCAGCAAGACACAAGCACCTCAAAGTTTAGGGCTGCTCTGTTGACCAGGACCTCCACTTCATTCCACCTTAAATATCCCAGGAAAGAGAAAAATGGATAAAGAAGTTGTGGTCCATATGTACAATGGAATATCACTCAGCCATGAAATCAATGTCGTAAGGTTAGTAGCAGCATGATGAGTGGATTTAGGTACAACGATTCTAAGTGAAATAAGTCACACAGAAAAGGACACTTCTCATAAGGTATCACTGATAGAGGGAATGTAAAAACCGTTACACTTGAACTGAATTACAAAACAGAACAGAGTCACACATGCAGAAAACACACTATGGCTGCTTAACGGGAAAGGTGAGGTGGGGTGATACATAAAACAAGGGTATCAAATTAGCTCAGATACCGTTCCATAAACCCAATATGTAATAGACAAGACCTACTCCTTGCTCAGAGAACTGGACTCAACACGCCCTATTCACCGCACAAGAATATATCTGACTAATAATAATCGTAAAACCTATGTATTGATATCTCTCTGTTAGTGTGTCAAGTGGGTGTAAAGCGGCATAAACACAGCAGTGAAAAGCAGCTAAACCCCATTATAAAAATAAATTACTTTGAAACACCCATGAAACAAAGACAGTGAAACAGAGAGAAATTCTTACACAATGCGTTCAGGGGCTGTGATGCAACCTGGATTGACCATATCTAGACGCAGAGCTGGATGAGACATAAGGGTGGACACTCTTGGGGCTGAGAGGTTTGGTGAGGTTGGGTGAGCAAACGCAGACCCTTTAAAGTAATACTGCGTGGTACCCATCGCATGGGTCCCAAATCTCCAGGTTCAAGGGCATCTTCCTACATCAAAAACATGCATGAGAAACCCAGAAGATGGTACACTCTGTGATGGGGAAAGGTTTCTAAAACGCACCTCATTTCTCATCTCCTTGTGCCCGGGTTCGCCATTCCAGCCGCTTTACTAGCAAGCTCCCTACTTGGAGCATCAGCACCTTTAACCTCCTGTTCCATACAGGTTGTAATTTGTCCTGAGGATAAACGAGAAGACGTGGAACCAACGAGAGACTAGCTCTTGGTGTTGGGACAGGCACAGGTCACTCTATTTTCCCATCAGAAAGAAGAATTAACCACAGGCTCAGCCTGCCCCCCGGAACCAGAACAGGGCCTGAAGCCATTCTGCGATTTTACGGCCAGCTCCCAAAAAACGAGTTGTAAAATGGAGGTTCAGGGCACTGCAATTCACAAACCTGCAGAGTTATAAATGATAACCCTCGTCCACAAATATATTGAGGGAAGGCAAAGAAGAGGATTTGAAATCAAGGCAGAATTGCAGGAAACAGATTTCAGGAGGTAGATACGAATCGCCTTTAAAGCACATGAAAAGCGGCAAAACGTTGACAATGATGCCCTTGGCCAAAAAGGGCGTATGCGTTTTTTCCTGAATATATTCAGGAAAAAAGGCATACGCCCTTTTTGGCCAACCAAGCAACCTGGAAAGGCAAATCAGCGCTACAAAGAAGTCTCGCTTCCCATCGGTCAAAAGGGCCATGCTGAAAAAAGTGTCAAAACCAGAAATGCAGGACAGGCCATGGAGAAATGGGAGCCTTGCTACACTGATGGGCGGGATGTAAATTGCCAAGAGCCACTCTGGAGAAGTGTCCGGTGAGTCCTGAAACATCTGAAAAACACAGCTTAGAGAGCATAGGGCACTTCCACTCATGGGGGTATAAATTGGGAAAATTAAAAATCAGCAAGACACAAGCACCCCAAAGTTTAGGGCTGCTCTGTTGACCAGGACCTCCACTTCATTCCACCTTAAATATCCCAGGAAAGAGAAAAATGGATAAAGAAGTTGTGGTCCTTATGTACAATGGAATATCACTCAGCCAGGAAATCAATGTCGTAAGGTTAGTAGCAGCATGATGAGTGGATTTAGGTACGATGATTCTAAGTGAAATAAGTCACACAGAAAAGGACACTTCTCATAAGGTATCACTGATAGAGGGAATGTAAAAACCGTTACACTTGAACTGAATTACAAAACAGAACAGAGTCACACATGCAGAAAACACACTATGGCTGCTTAACGGGAAAGGTGAGGTGGGGTGATACATAAAACAAGGGTATCAAATTAGCTCACATACCATTCCATAAACCCAATATGTAATAGACAAGACCTACTCCTTGCTCAGAGAACTGGACTCAACACGCCCTATTCACCGCACAAGAATATATCTGACTAATAATAATCGTAAAACCTATGTATTGATATCTCTCTGTTAGTGTGTCAAGTGGGTGTAAAGCGGCATAAACACAGCAGTGAAAAGCAGCTAAACCCCATTATAAAAATAAATTACTTTGAAACAACCATGAAACAAAGACAGTGAAAGAGAGAGAAATTCTTACACAATGCGTTCAGGGGCTGTGATGCAACCTGGATTGACCATATCTAGACGCACAGCTGGATGAGACATAAGGGTGGACACTCTTGGGGCTGAGAGGTTTGGTGAGGTTGGGTGAGCAAACGCAGACCCTTTAAAGTAATACTGCGTGGTACCCATCGCATGGGTCCCAAATCTCCAGGTTCAAGGGCATCTTCCTACATCAAAAACATGCATGAGAAACCCAGAAGATGGTACACCGTGTGATGGGGAAAGGTTTCTAAAACGCACCTCATTTCTCATCTCCTTGTGCCCGGGTTCGCCATTCCAGCCGCTTTACTAGCAAGCTCCCTACTTGGAGCATCAGCACCTTTAACCTCCTGTTCCATACAGGTTGTAATTTGTCCTGAGGATAAACGAGAAGACGTGGAACCAACGAGAGACTAGCTCTTGGTGTTGGGACAGGCACAGGTCACTCTATTTTCCCAACAGAAAGAAGAATTAACCACAGGCTCAGCCTGCCCCCAGGAACCAGAACAGGGCCTGAAGCCATTCTGCGATTTTGCGGCCAGCTCCCATAAAAACGAGTTGTAAAATGGAGGTTCAGGGCACTGCAATTCACAAACCTGCAGAGTTATAAATGATAACTCTCGTCCACAAATATATTGAGGGAAGGCAAAGAAGAGGATTTGAAATCAAGGCAGAATTGCAGGAAACAGATTTCAGGAGGTAGATACGATTCGCCTTTAAAGCACATGAAAAGCGGCAAAACGTTGACAATGATGCCCTTGGCCAAAAAGGGCGTATGCGTTTTTTCCTGAATATATTCAGGAAAAAACGCATACGCCCTTTTTGGCCAACCAAGCAACCTGGAAAGGCAAATCAGCGCTACAAAGAAGTCTCGCTTCCCATCGGTCAAAAGGGCCATGCTGAAAAAAGTGTCAAAACCAGAAATGCAGGACAGGCCATGGAGAAATGGGAGCCTTGCTACACTGATGGGCGGGATGCAAATTGCCAAGAGCCACTCTGGAGAAGTGTCCGGTGAGTCCTGAAACATCTGAAAAACACAGCTTAGAGAGCATAGGGCACTTCCACTCATGGGGGTATAAATTGGGAAAATTAAAAATCAGCAAGACACAAGCACCTCAAAGTTTAGGGCTGCTCTGTTGACCAGGACCTCCACTTCATTCCACCTTAAATATCCCAGGAAAGAGAAAAATGGATAAAGAAGTTGTGGTCCATATGTACAATGGAATATCACTCAGCCATGAAATCAATGTCGTAAGGTTAGTAGCAGCATGATGAGTGGATTTAGGTACAACGATTCTAAGTGAAATAAGTCACACAGAAAAGGACACTTCTCATAAGGTATCACTGATAGAGGGAATGTAAAAACCGTTACACTTGAACTGAATTACAAAACAGAACAGAGTCACACATGCAGAAAACACACTATGGCTGCTTAACGGGAAAGGTGAGGTGGGGTGATACATAAAACAAGGGTATCAAATTAGCTCAGATACCGTTCCATAAACCCAATATGTAATAGACAAGACCTACTCCTTGCTCAGAGAACTGGACTCAACACGCCCTATTCACCGCACAAGAATATATCTGACTAATAATAATCGTAAAACCTATGTATTGATATCTCTCTGTTAGTGTGTCAAGTGGGTGTAAAGCGGCATAAACACAGCAGTGAAAAGCAGCTAAACCCCATTATAAAAATAAATTACTTTGAAACACCCATGAAACAAAGACAGTGAAACAGAGAGAAATTCTTACACAATGCGTTCAGGGGCTGTGATGCAACCTGGATTGACCATATCTAGACGCAGAGCTGGATGAGACATAAGGGTGGACACTCTTGGGGCTGAGAGGTTTGGTGAGGTTGGGTGAGCAAACGCAGACCCTTTAAAGTAATACTGCGTGGTACCCATCGCATGGGTCCCAAATCTCCAGGTTCAAGGGCATCTTCCTACATCAAAAACATGCATGAGAAACCCAGAAGATGGTACACTCTGTGATGGGGAAAGGTTTCTAAAACGCACCTCATTTCTCATCTCCTTGTGCCCGGGTTCGCCATTCCAGCCGCTTTACTAGCAAGCTCCCTACTTGGAGCATCAGCACCTTTAACCTCCTGTTCCATACAGGTTGTAATTTGTCCTGAGGATAAACGAGAAGATGTGGAACCAACGAGAGACTAGCTCTTGGTGTTGGGACAGGCACAGGTCACTCTATTTTCCCATCAGAAAGAAGAATTAACCACAGGCTCAGCCTGCCCCCAGGAACCAGAACAGGGCCTGAAGCCATTCTGCGATTTTACGGCCAGCTCCCAAAAAACGAGTTGTAAAATGGAGGTTCAGGGCACTGCAATTCACAAACCTGCAGAGTTATAAATGATAACCCTCGTCCACAAATATATTGAGGGAAGGCAAAGAAGAGGATTTGAAATCAAGGCAGAATTGCAGGAAACAGATTTCAGGAGGTAGATACGAATCGCCTTTAAAGCACATGAAAAGCGGCAAAACGTTGACAATGATGCCCTTGGCCAAAAAGGGCGTATGCGTTTTTTCCTGAATATATTCAGGAAAAAAGGCATACGCCCTTTTTGGCCAACCAAGCAACCTGGAAAGGCAAATCAGCGCTACAAAGAAGTCTCGCTTCCCATCGGTCAAAAGGGCCATGCTGAAAAAAGTGTCAAAACCAGAAATGCAGGACAGGCCATGGAGAAATGGGAGCCTTGCTACACTGATGGGCGGGATGTAAATTGCCAAGAGCCACTCTGGAGAAGTGTCCGGTGAGTCCTGAAACATCTGAAAAACACAGCTTAGAGAGCATAGGGCACTTCCACTCATGGGGGTATAAATTGGGAAAATTAAAAATCAGCAAGACACAAGCACCCCAAAGTTTAGGGCTGCTCTGTTGACCAGGACCTCCACTTCATTCCACCTTAAATATCCCAGGAAAGAGAAAAATGGATAAAGAAGTTGTGGTCCTTATGTACAATGGAATATCACTCAGCCAGGAAATCAATGTCGTAAGGTTAGTAGCAGCATGATGAGTGGATTTAGGTACGACGATTCTAAGTGAAATAAGTCACACAGAAAAGGACACTTCTCATAAGGTATCACTGATAGAGGGAATGTAAAAACCATTACACTTGAACTGAATTACAAAACAGAACAGAGTCACACATGCAGAAAACACACTATGGCTGCTTAACGGGAAAGGTGAGGTGGGGTGATACATAAAACAAGGGTATCAAATTAGCTCAGATACCGTTCCATAAACCCAATATGTAATAGACAAGACCTACTCCTTGCTCAGAGAACTGGACTCAACACGCCCTATTCACTGCACAAGAATATATCTGACTAATAATAATCGTAAAACCTATGTATTGATATCTCTCTGTTAGTGTGTCAAGTGGGTGTAAAGCGGCATAAACAGAGCAGTGAAAAGCAGCTAAACCCCATTATAAAAATAAATTACTTTGAAACAACCATGAAACAAAGACAGTGAAAGAGAGAGTAATTCTTACACAATGCGTTCAGGGGCTGTGATGCAACCTGGATTGACCATATCTAGACGCACAGCTGGATGAGACATAAGGGTGGACACTCTTGGGGCTGAGAGGTTTGGTGAGGTTGGGTGAGCAAACGCAGACCCTTTAAAGTAATACTGCGTGGTACCCATCGCATGAGTCCCAAATCTCCAGGTTCAAGGGCATCTTCCTACATCAAAAACATGCATGAGAAACCCAGAAGTTGGTACACCGTGTGATGGGGAAAGGTTTCTAAAACGCACCTCATTTCTCATCTCCTTGTGCCCGGGTTCGCCATTCCAGCCGCTTTACTAGCAAGCTCCCTACTTGGAGCATCAGCACCTTTAACCTCCTGTTCCGTACAGGTTGCAATTTGTCCTGAGGATAAACGGGAAGACGTGGAACCAACGAGAGACTAGCTCTTGGTGTTGGGACAGGCACAGGTCACTCTATTTTCCCATCAGAAAGAAGAATTAACCACAGGCTCAGCCTGCCCCCCGGAACCAGAACAGGGCCTGAAGCCATTCTGCGATTTTGCGGCCAGCTCCCATAAAAACGAGTTGTAAAATGGAGGTTCAGGGCACTGCAATTCACAAACCTGCAGAGTTATAAATGATAACTCTCGTCCACAAATATATTGAGGGAAGGCAAAGAAGAGGATTTGAAATCAAGGCAGAATTGCAGGAAACAGATTTCAGGAGGTAGATACGAATCGCCTTTAAAGCACATGAAAAGCGGCAAAACGTTGACAATGATGCCCTTGGCCAAAAAGGGCGTATGCGTTTTTTCCTGAATATATTCAGGAAAAAACGCATACGCCCTTTTTGGCCAACCAAGCAACCTGGAAAGGCAAATCAGCGCTACAAAGAAGTCTCGCTTCCCATCGGTCAAAAGGGCCATGCTGAAAAAAGTGTCAAAACCAGAAATGCAGGACAGGCCATGGAGAAATGGGAGCCTTGCTACACTGATGGGCGGGATGTAAATTGCCAAGAGCCACTCTGGAGAAGTGTCCGGTGAGTCCTGAAACATCTGAAAAACACAGCTCAGAGAGCATAGGGCACTTCCACTCATGGGGGTATAAATTGGGAAAATTAAAATCAGCAAGACACAAGCACCCAAAAGTTTAGGGCTGCTCTGTTGACCAGGACCTCCACTTCATTCCACCTTAAATATCCCAGGAAAGAGAAAAATGGATAAAGAAGTTGTGGTCCTTATGTACAATGGAATATCACTCAGCCATGAAATCAATGTCGTAAGATTAGTAGCAGCATGATGAGTGGATTTAGGTACGACGATTCTAAGTGAAATAAGTCACACAGAAAAGGACACTTCTCATAAGGTATCACTGATAGAGGGAATGTAAAAACCATTACACTTGAACTGAATTACAAAACAGAACAGAGTCACACATGCAGAAAACACACTATGGCTGCTTAACGGGAAAGGTGAGGTGGGGTGATACATAAAACAAGGGTATCAAATTAGCTCACATACCGTTCCATAAACCCAATATGTAATAGACAAGACCTACTCCTTGCTCAGAGAACTGGACTCAACACGCCCTATTCAACGCACAAGAATATATCTGACTAATAATAATCGTAAAACCTATGTATTGATATCTCTCTGTTAGTGTGTCAAGTGGGTGTAAAGCGGCATAAACACAGCAGTGAAAAGCAGCTAAACCCCATTATAAAAATAAATTACTTTGAAACAACCATGAAACAAAGACAGTGAAAGAGAGAGAAACTCTTACACAATGCGTTCAGGGGCTGTGATGCAACCTGGATTGACCATATCTAGACGCACAGCTGGATGAGACATAAGGGTGGACACTCTTGGGGCTGAGAGGTTTGGTGAGGTTGGGTGAGCAAACGCAGACCCTTTAAAGTAATACTGCGTGGTACCCATCGCATTGGTCCCAAATCTCCAGGTTCAAGGGTATCTTCCTACATCAAAAACATGCATGAGAAACCCAGAAGATGGTACACTGTGTGATGGGGAAAGGTTTCTAAAACGCACCTCATTTCTCATCTCCTTGTGCCCGGGTTCGCCATTCCAGCCACTTTACTAGCAAGCTCCCTACTTGGAGCATCAGCACCTTTAACCTCCTGTTCCATACAGGTTGTAATTTGTCCTGAGGATAAACGAGAAGACATGGAACCAACGAGAGACTAGCTCTTGGTGTTGGGACAGGCACAGGTCACTCTATTTTCCCATCAGAAAGAAGAATTAACCACAGGCTCAGCCTGCCCCCCGGAACCAGAACAGGGCCTGAAGCCATTCTGCGATTTTGCGGCCAGCTCCCATAAAAACGAGTTGTAAAATGGAGGTTCAGGGCACTGCAATTCACAAACCTGCAGAGTTATAAATGATAACTCTCGTCCACAAATATATTGAGGGAAGGCAAAGAAGAGGATTTGAAATCAAGGCAGAATTGCAGGAAACAGATTTCAGGAGGTAGATACGAATCGCCTTTAAAGCACATGAAAAGCGGCAAAACGTTGACAATGATGCCCTTGGCCAAAAAGGGCGTATGCGTTTTTTCCTGAATATATTCAGGAAAAAACGCATACGCCCTTTTTGGCCAACCAAGCAACCTGGAAAGGCAAATCAGCGCTACAAAGAAGTCTCGCTTCCCATCGGTCAAAAGGGCCATGCTGAAAAAAGTGTCAAAACCAGAAATGCAGGACAGGCCATGGAGAAATGGGAGCCTTGCTACACTGATGGGCGGGATGTAAATTGCCAAGAGCCACTCTGGAGAAGTGTCCGGTGAGTCCTGAAACATCTGAAAAACACAGCTCAGAGAGCATAGGGCACTTCCACTCATGGGGGTATAAATTGGGAAAATTAAAAATCAGCAAGACACAAGCACCCCAAAGTTGAGGGCTGCTCTGTTGACCAGGACCTCCACTTCATTCCACCTTAAATATCCCAGGAAAGAGAAAAATGGATAAAGAAGTTGTGGTCCTTATGTACAATGGAATATCACTCAGCCATGAAATCAATGTCGTAAGGTTAGTAGCAGCATGATGAGTGGATTTAGGTACGATGATTCTAAGTGAAATAAGTCACACAGAAAAGGACACTTCTCATACGGTATCACTGATAGAGGGAATGTAAAAACCGTTACACTTGAACTGAATTACAAAACAGAACAGAGTCACACATGCAGAAAACACACTATGGCTGCTTAACGGGAAAGGTGAGGTGGGGTGATACATAAAACAAGGGTATCAAATTAGCTCAGATACCATTCCATAAACCCAATATGTAATAGACAAGACCTACTCCTTGCTCAGAGAACTGGACTCAACACGCCCTATTCACCGCACAAGAATATATCTGACTAATAATAATCGTAAAACCTATGTATTGATATCTCTCTGTTAGTGTGTCAAGTGGGTGTAAAGCGGCATAAACACAGCAGTGAAAAGCAGCTAAACCCCATTATAAAAATAAATTACTTTGAAACAACCATGAAACAAAGACAGTGAAAGAGAGAGAAATTCTTACACAATGCGTTCAGGGGCTGTGATGCAACCTGGATTGACCATATCTAGACGCACAGCTGGATGAGACATAAGGGTGGACACTCTTGGGGCTGAGAGGTTTGGTGAGGTTGGGTGAGCAAACGCAGACCCTTTAAAGTAATACTGCGTGGTACCCATCGCATGGGTCCCAAATCTCCAGGTTCAAGGGCATCTTCCTACATCAAAAACATGCATGAGAAACCCAGAAGATGGTACACCGTGTGATGGGGAAAGGTTTCTAAAACGCACCTCATTTCTCATCTCCTTGTGCCCGGGTTCGCCATTCCAGCCGCTTTACTAGCAAGCTCCCTACTTGGAGCATCAGCACATTTTTTTTTTTTTTTTTTTTTTTTTTTTTTTTATTAATTTATTTATTTATGGCTGTGTTGGGTCTTCGTTTCTGTGCGAGGGCTTTCTCTAGTTGCGGCAAGCGGGGGCCACTCTTCATCGCGGTGCGCGGGCCTCTCACTGTCGCGGCCTCTATTGTTGCGGAGCACAGGCTCCAGACGCGCAGGCTCAGCAATTGTGGCTCACGGGCCTAGTCGCTCCGCGGCATGTGGGATCTTCCCAGACCAGGCCTCGAACCCGTGTCCCCTGCATTGGCAGGCAGATTCTCAACCGCTGCGCCACCAGGGAAGCCCGCATCAGCACCTTTAACCTCCTGTTCCATACAGGTTGTAATTTGTCCTGAGGATAAACGAGAAGACGTGGAACCAACGAGAGACTAGCTCTTGGTGTTGGGACAGGCACAGGTCACTCTATTTTCCCATCAGAAAGAAGAATTAACCACAGGCTCAGCCTGCCCCCAGGAACCAGAACAGGGCCTGAAGCCATTCTGCGATTTTGCGGCCAGCTCCCATAAAAACGAGTTGTAAAATGGAGGTTCAGGGCACTGCAATTCACAAACCTGCAGAGTTATAAATGATAACTCTCGTCCACAAATATATTGAGGGAAGGCAAAGAAGAGGATTTGAAATCAAGGCAGAATTGCAGGAAACAGATTTCAGGAGGTAGATACGATTCGCCTTTAAAGCACATGAAAAGCGGCAAAACGTTGACAATGATGCCCTTGGCCAAAAAGGGCGTATGCGTTTTTTCCTGAATATATTCAGGAAAAAACGCATACGCCCTTTTTGGCCAACCAAGCAACCTGGAAAGGCAAATCAGCGCTACAAAGAAGTCTCGCTTCCCATCGGTCAAAAGGGCCATGCTGAAAAAAGTGTCAAAACCAGAAATGCAGGACAGGCCATGGAGAAATGGGAGCCTTGCTACACTGATGGGCGGGATGCAAATTGCCAAGAGCCACTCTGGAGAAGTGTCCGGTGAGTCCTGAAACATCTGAAAAACACAGCTTAGAGAGCATAGGGCACTTCCACTCATGGGGGTATAAATTGGGAAAATTAAAAATCAGCAAGACACAAGCACCTCAAAGTTTAGGGCTGCTCTGTTGACCAGGACCTCCACTTCATTCCACCTTAAATATCCCAGGAAAGAGAAAAATGGATAAAGAAGTTGTGGTCCATATGTACAATGGAATATCACTCAGCCATGAAATCAATGTCGTAAGGTTAGTAGCAGCATGATGAGTGGATTTAGGTACAACGATTCTAAGTGAAATAAGTCACACAGAAAAGGACACTTCTCATAAGGTATCACTGATAGAGGGAATGTAAAAACCGTTACACTTGAACTGAATTACAAAACAGAACAGAGTCACACATGCAGAAAACACACTATGGCTGCTTAACGGGAAAGGTGAGGTGGGGTGATACATAAAACAAGGGTATCAAATTAGCTCACATACCGTTCCATAAACCCAATATGTAATAGACAAGACCTACTCCTTGCTCAGAGAACTGGACTCAACACGCCCTATTCACCGCACAAGAATATATCTGACTAATAATAATCGTAAAACCTATGTATTGATATCTCTCTGTTAGTGTGTCAAGTGGGTGTAAAGCGGCATAAACACAGCAGTGAAAAGCAGCTAAACCCCATTATAAAAATAAATTACTTTGAAACACCCATGAAACAAAGACAGTGAAACAGAGAGAAATTCTTACACAATGCGTTCAGGGGCTGTGATGCAACCTGGATTGACCATATCTAGACGCAGAGCTGGATGAGACATAAGGGTGGACACTCTTGGGGCTGAGAGGTTTGGTGAGGTTGGGTGAGCAAACGCAGACCCTTTAAAGTAATACTGCGTGGTACCCATCGCATGGGTCCCAAATCTCCAGGTTCAAGGGCATCTTCCTACATCAAAAACATGCATGAGAAACCCAGAAGATGGTACACCGTGTGATGGGGAAAGGTTTCTAAAACGCACCTCATTTCTCATCTCCTTGTGCCCGGGTTCGCCATTCCAGCCGCTTTACTAGCAAGCTCCCTACTTGGAGCATGAGCACCTTTAACCTCCTGTTCCGTAGAGGTTGCAATTTGTCCTGAGGATAAACGGGAAGACGTGGAACCAACGAGAGACTAGCTCTTGGTGTTGGGACAGGCACAGGTCACTCTATTTTCCCATCAGAAAGAAGAATTAACCACAGGCTCAGCCTGACCCCCGGAACCAGAACAGGGCCTGAAGCCATTCTGCGATTTTGTGGCCAGCTCCCATAAAAACGAGTTGTAAAATGGAGGTTCAGGGCACTGCAATTCACAAACCTGCAGAGTTATAAATGATAACTCTCGTCCACAAATATATTGAGGGAAGGCAAAGAAGAGGATTTGAAATCAAGGCAGAATTGCAGGAAACAGATTTCAGGAGGTAGATACGAATCGCCTTTAAAGCACATGAAAAGCGGCAAAACGTTGACAGTGATGCCCTTGGCCAAAAAGGGCGTATGCGTTTTTTCCTGAATATATTCAGGAAAAAACGCATACGCCCTTTTTGGCCAACCAAGCAACCTGGAAAGGCAAATCAGCGCTACAAAGAAGTCTCGCTTTCCATCGGTCAAAAGGGCCATGCTGAAAAAAGTGTCAAAACCAGAAATGCAGGACAGGCCATGGAGAAATGGGAGCCTTGCTACACTGATGGGCGGGATGTAAATTGCCAAGAGCCACTCTGGAGAAGTGTCCGGTGAGTCCTGAAACATCTGAAAAACACAGCTTAGAGAGCATAGGGCACTTCCACTCATGGGGGTATAAATTGGGAAAATTAAAAATCAGCAAGACACAAGCACCCCAAAATTTAGGGCTGCTCTGTTGACCAGGACCTCCACTTCATTCCACCTTAAATATCCCAGGAAAGAGAAAAATGGATAAAGAAGTTGTGGTCCTTATGTACAATGGAATATCACTCAGCCAGGAAATCAATGTCGTAAGGTTAGTAGCAGCATGATGAGTGGATTTAGGTACGACGATTCTAAGTGAAATAAGTCACACAGAAAAGGACACTTCTCATAAGGTATCACTGATAGAGGGAATGTAAAAACCATTACACTTGAACTGAATTACAAAACAGAACAGAGTCACACATGCAGAAAACACACTATGGCTGCTTAACGGGAAAGGTGAGGTGGGGTGATACATAAAACAAGGGTATCAAATTAGCTCAGATACCGTTCCATAAACCCAATATGTAATAGACAAGACCTACTCCTTGCTCAGAGAACTGGACTCAACACGCCCTATTCACCGCACAAGAATATATCTGACTAATAATAATCGTAAAACCTATGTATTGATATCTCTCTGTTAGTGTGTCAAGTGGGTGTAAAGCGGCATAAACACAGCAGTGAAAAGCAGCTAAACCCCATTATAAAAATAAATTACTTTGAAACAACCATGAAACAAAGACAGTGAAAGTGAGAGAAATTCTTACACAATGCGTTCAGGGGCTGTGATGCAACCTGGATTGACCATATCTAGACGCACAGCTGGATGAGACATAAGGGTGGACACTCTTGGGGCTGAGAGGTTTGGTGAGGTTGGGTGAGCAAACGCAGACCCTTTAAAGTAATACTGCGTGGTACCCATCGCATGGGTCCCAAATCTCCAGGTTCAAGGGCATCTTCCTACATCAAAAACATGCATGAGAAACCCAGAAGATGGTACACCGTGTGATGGGGAAAGTTTTCTAAAACGCACCTCATTTCTCATCTCCTTGTGCCCGGGTTCGCCATTCCAGCCGCTTTACTAGCAAGCTCCCTACTTGGAGCATCAGCACCTTTAACCTCCTGTTCCATACAGGTTGTAATTTGTCCTGAGGATAAACGAGAAGACGTGGAACCAACGAGAGACTAGCTCTTGGTGTTGGGACAGGCACAGGTCACTCTATTTTCCCATCAGAAAGAAGAATTAACCACAGGCTCAGCCTGCCCCCCGGAACCAGAACAGGGCCTGAAGCCATTCTGCGATTTTGCGGCCAGCTCCCATAAAAACGAGTTGTAAAATGGAGGTTCAGGGCACTGCAATTCACAAACCTGCAGAGTTATAAATGATAACTCTCGTCCACAAATATATTGAGGGAAGGCAAAGAAGAGGATTTGAAATCAAGGCAGAATTGCAGGAAACAGATTTCAGGAGGTAGATACGAATCGCCTTTAAAGCACATGAAAAGCGGCAAAACGTTGACAATGATGCCCTTGGCCAAAAAGGGCGTATGCGTTTTTTCCTGAATATATTCAGGAAAAAAGGCATACGCCCTTTTTGGCCAACCAAGCAACCTGGAAAGGCAAATCAGCGCTACAAAGAAGTCTCGCTTCCCATCGGTCAAAAGGGCCATGCTGAAAAAAGTGTCAAAACCAGAAATGCAGGACAGGCCATGGAGAAATGGGAGCCTTGCTACACTGATGGGCGGGATGTAAATTGCCAAGAGCCACTCTGGAGAAGTGTCCGGTGAGTCCTGAAACATCTGAAAAACACAGCTTAGAGAGCATAGGGCACTTCCACTCATGGGGGTATAAATTGGGAAAATTAAAAATCAGCAAGACACAAGCACCCCAAAGTTGAGGGCTGCTCTGTTGACCAGGACCTCCACTTCATTCCACCTTAAATATCCCAGGAAAGAGAAAAATGGATAAAGAAGTTGTGGTCCTTATGTACAATGGAATATCACTCAGCCATGAAATCAATGTCGTAAGGTTAGTAGCAGCATGATGAGTGGATTTAGGTACGATGATTCTAAGTGAAATAAGTCACACAGAAAAGGACACTTCTCATAAGGTATCACTGATAGAGGGAATGTAAAAACCGTTACACTTGAACTGAATTACAAAACAGAACAGAGTCACACATGCAGAAAACACACTATGGCTGCTTAACGGGAAAGGTGAGGTGGGGTGATACATAAAACAAGGGTATCAAATTAGCTCAGATACCATTCCATAAACCCAATATGTAATAGACAAGACCTACTCCTTGCTCAGAGAACTGGACTCAACACGCCCTATTCACCGCACAAGAATATATCTGACTAATAATAATCGTAAAACCCATGTATTGATATCTCTCTGTTAGTGTGTCAAGTGGGTGTAAAGCGGCATAAACACAGCAGTGAAAAGCAGCTAAACCCCATTATAAAAATAAATTACTTTGAAACAACCATGAAACAAAGACAGTGAAAGAGAGAGAAATTCTTACACAATGCGTTCAGGGGCTGTGATGCAACCTGGATTGACCATATCTAGACGCACAGCTGGATGAGACATAAGGGTGGACACTCTTGGGGCTGAGAGGTTTGGTGAGGTTGGGTGAGCAAACGCAGACCCTTTAAAGTAATACTGCGTGGTACCCATCGCATGGGTCCCAAATCTCCAGGTTCAAGGGCATCTTCCTACATCAAAAACATGCATGAGAAACCCAGAAGATGGTACACCGTGTGATGGGGAAAGGTTTCTAAAACGCACCTCATTTCTCATCTCCTTGTGCCCGGGTTCGCCATTCCAGCCGCTTTACTAGCAAGCTCCCTACTTGGAGCATCAGCACCTTTAACCTCCTGTTCCATACAGGTTGTAATTTGTCCTGAGGATAAACGAGAAGACGTGGAACCAACGAGAGACTAGCTCTTGGTGTTGGGACAGGCACAGGTCACTCTATTTTCCCATCAGAAAGAAGAATTAACCACAGGCTCAGCCTGCCCCCAGGAACCAGAACAGGGCCTGAAGCCATTCTGCGATTTTGCGGCCAGCTCCCATAAAAACGAGTTGTAAAATGGAGGTTCAGGGCACTGCAATTCACAAACCTGCAGAGTTATAAATGATAACTCTCGTCCACAAATATATTGAGGGAAGGCAAAGAAGAGGATTTGAAATCAAGGCAGAATTGCAGGAAACAGATTTCAGGAGGTAGATACGATTCGCCTTTAAAGCACATGAAAAGCGGCAAAACGTTGACAATGATGCCCTTGGCCAAAAAGGGCGTATGCGTTTTTTCCTGAATATATTCAGGAAAAAACGCATACGCCCTTTTTGGCCAACCAAGCAACCTGGAAAGGCAAATCAGCGCTACAAAGAAGTCTCGCTTCCCATCGGTCAAAAGGGCCATGCTGAAAAAAGTGTCAAAACCAGAAATGCAGGACAGGCCATGGAGAAATGGGAGCCTTGCTACACTGATGGGCGGGATGCAAATTGCCAAGAGCCACTCTGGAGAAGTGTCCGGTGAGTCCTGAAACATCTGAAAAACACAGCTTAGAGAGCATAGGGCACTTCCACTCATGGGGGTATAAATTGGGAAAATTAAAAATCAGCAAGACACAAGCACCTCAAAGTTTAGGGCTGCTCTGTTGACCAGGACCTCCACTTCATTCCACCTTAAATATCCCAGGAAAGAGAAAAATGGATAAAGAAGTTGTGGTCCATATGTACAATGGAATATCACTCAGCCATGAAATCAATGTCGTAAGGTTAGTAGCAGCATGATGAGTGGATTTAGGTACAACGATTCTAAGTGAAATAAGTCACACAGAAAAGGACACTTCTCATAAGGTATCACTGATAGAGGGAATGTAAAAACCGTTACACTTGAACTGAATTACAAAACAGAACAGAGTCACACATGCAGAAAACACACTATGGCTGCTTAACGGGAAAGGTGAGGTGGGGTGATACATAAAACAAGGGTATCAAATTAGCTCACATACCGTTCCATAAACCCAATATGTAATAGACAAGACCTACTCCTTGCTCAGAGAACTGGACTCAACACGCCCTATTCACCGCACAAGAATATATCTGACTAATAATAATCGTAAAACCTATGTATTGATATCTCTCTGTTAGTGTGTCAAGTGGGTGTAAAGCGGCATAAACACAGCAGTGAAAAGCAGCTAAACCCCATTATAAAAATAAATTACTTTGAAACACCCATGAAACAAAGACAGTGAAACAGAGAGAAATTCTTACACAATGCGTTCAGGGGCTGTGATGCAACCTGGATTGACCATATCTAGACGCAGAGCTGGATGAGACATAAGGGTGGACACTCTTGGGGCTGAGAGGTTTGGTGAGGTTGGGTGAGCAAACGCAGACCCTTTAAAGTAATACTGCGTGGTACCCATCGCATGGGTCCCAAATCTCCAGGTTCAAGGGCATCTTCCTACATCAAAAACATGCATGAGAAACCCAGAAGATGGTACACCGTGTGATGGGGAAAGGTTTCTAAAACGCACCTCATTTCTCATCTCCTTGTGCCCGGGTTCGCCATTCCAGCCGCTTTACTAGCAAGCTCCCTACTTGGAGCATGAGCACCTTTAACCTCCTGTTCCGTAGAGGTTGCAATTTGTCCTGAGGATAAACGGGAAGACGTGGAACCAACGAGAGACTAGCTCTTGGTGTTGGGACAGGCACAGGTCACTCTATTTTCCCATCAGAAAGAAGAATTAACCACAGGCTCAGCCTGACCCCCGGAACCAGAACAGGACCTGAAGCCATTCTGCGATTTTGTGGCCAGCTCCCATAAAAACGAGTTGTAAAATGGAGGTTCAGGGCACTGCAATTCACAAACCTGCAGAGTTATAAATGATAACTCTCGTCCACAAATATATTGAGGGAAGGCAAAGAAGAGGATTTGAAATCAAGGCAGAATTGCAGGAAACAGATTTCAGGAGGTAGATACGAATCGCCTTTAAAGCACATGAAAAGCGGCAAAACGTTGACAGTGATGCCCTTGGCCAAAAAGGGCGTATGCGTTTTTTCCTGAATATATTCAGGAAAAAACGCATACGCCCTTTTTGGCCAACCAAGCAACCTGGAAAGGCAAATCAGCGCTACAAAGAAGTCTCGCTTTCCATCGGTCAAAAGGGCCATGCTGAAAAAAGTGTCAAAACCAGAAATGCAGGACAGGCCATGGAGAAATGGGAGCCTTGCTACACTGATGGGCGGGATGTAAATTGCCAAGAGCCACTCTGGAGAAGTGTCCGGTGAGTCCTGAAACATCTGAAAAACACAGCTTAGAGAGCATAGGGCACTTCCACTCATGGGGGTATAAATTGGGAAAATTAAAAATCAGCAAGACACAAGCACCCCAAAATTTAGGGCTGCTCTGTTGACCAGGACCTCCACTTCATTCCACCTTAAATATCCCAGGAAAGAGAAAAATGGATAAAGAAGTTGTGGTCCTTATGTACAATGGAATATCACTCAGCCAGGAAATCAATGTCGTAAGGTTAGTAGCAGCATGATGAGTGGATTTAGGTACGACGATTCTAAGTGAAATAAGTCACACAGAAAAGGACACTTCTCATAAGGTATCACTGATAGAGGGAATGTAAAAACCATTACACTTGAACTGAATTACAAAACAGAACAGAGTCACACATGCAGAAAACACACTATGGCTGCTTAACGGGAAAGGTGAGGTGGGGTGATACATAAAACAAGGGTATCAAATTAGCTCAGATACCGTTCCATAAACCCAATATGTAATAGACAAGACCTACTCCTTGCTCAGAGAACTGGACTCAACACGCCCTATTCACCGCACAAGAATATATCTGACTAATAATAATCGTAAAACCTATGTATTGATATCTCTCTGTTAGTGTGTCAAGTGGGTGTAAAGCGGCATAAACACAGCAGTGAAAAGCAGCTAAACCCCATTATAAAAATAAATTACTTTGAAACAACCATGAAACAAAGACAGTGAAAGAGAGAGAAATTCTTACACAATGCGTTCAGGGGCTGTGATGCAACCTGGATTGACCATATCTAGACGCACAGCTGGATGAGACATAAGGGTGGACACTCTTGGGGCTGAGAGGTTTGGTGAGGTTGGGTGAGCAAACGCAGACCCTTTAAAGTAATACTGCGTGGTACCCATCGCATGGGTCCCAAATCTCCAGGTTCAAGGGCATCTTCCTACATCAAAAACATGCATGAGAAACCCAGAAGATGGTACACCGTGTGATGGGGAAAGGTTTCTAAAACGCACCTCATTTCTCATCTCCTTGTGCCCGGGTTCGCCATTCCAGCCGCTTTACTAGCAAGCTCCCTACTTGGAGCATCAGCACCTTTAACCTCCTGTTCCATACAGGTTGTAATTTGTCCTGAGGATAAACGAGAAGACGTGGAACCAACGAGAGACTAGCTCTTGGTGTTGGGACAGGCACAGGTCACTCTATTTTCCCATCAGAAAGAAGAATTAACCACAGGCTCAGCCTGCCCCCAGGAACCAGAACAGGGCCTGAAGCCATTCTGCGATTTTGCGGCCAGCTCCCATAAAAACGAGTTGTAAAATGGAGGTTCAGGGCACTGCAATTCACAAACCTGCAGAGTTATAAATGATAACTCTCGTCCACAAATATATTGAGGGAAGGCAAAGAAGAGGATTTGAAATCAAGGCAGAATTGCAGGAAACAGATTTCAGGAGGTAGATACGATTCGCCTTTAAAGCACATGAAAAGCGGCAAAACGTTGACAATGATGCCCTTGGCCAAAAAGGGCGTATGCGTTTTTTCCTGAATATATTCAGGAAAAAACGCATACGCCCTTTTTGGCCAACCAAGCAACCTGGAAAGGCAAATCAGCGCTACAAAGAAGTCTCGCTTCCCATCGGTCAAAAGGGCCATGCTGAAAAAAGTGTCAAAACCAGAAATGCAGGACAGGCCATGGAGAAATGGGAGCCTTGCTACACTGATGGGCGGGATGCAAATTGCCAAGAGCCACTCTGGAGAAGTGTCCGGTGAGTCCTGAAACATCTGAAAAACACAGCTTAGAGAGCATAGGGCACTTCCACTCATGGGGGTATAAATTGGGAAAATTAAAAATCAGCAAGACACAAGCACCTCAAAGTTTAGGGCTGCTCTGTTGACCAGGACCTCCACTTCATTCCACCTTAAATATCCCAGGAAAGAGAAAAATGGATAAAGAAGTTGTGGTCCATATGTACAATGGAATATCACTCAGCCATGAAATCAATGTCGTAAGGTTAGTAGCAGCATGATGAGTGGATTTAGGTACAACGATTCTAAGTGAAATAAGTCACACAGAAAAGGACACTTCTCATAAGGTATCACTGATAGAGGGAATGTAAAAACCGTTACACTTGAACTGAATTACAAAACAGAACAGAGTCACACATGCAGAAAACACACTATGGCTGCTTAACGGGAAAGGTGAGGTGGGGTGATACATAAAACAAGGGTATCAAATTAGCTCACATACCGTTCCATAAACCCAATATGTAATAGACAAGACCTACTCCTTGCTCAGAGAACTGGACTCAACACGCCCTATTCACCGCACAAGAATATATCTGACTAATAATAATCGTAAAACCTATGTATTGATATCTCTCTGTTAGTGTGTCAAGTGGGTGTAAAGCGGCATAAACACAGCAGTGAAAAGCAGCTAAACCCCATTATAAAAATAAATTACTTTGAAACACCCATGAAACAAAGACAGTGAAACAGAGAGAAATTCTTACACAATGCGTTCAGGGGCTGTGATGCAACCTGGATTGACCATATCTAGACGCAGAGCTGGATGAGACATAAGGGTGGACACTCTTGGGGCTGAGAGGTTTGGTGAGGTTGGGTGAGCAAACGCAGACCCTTTAAAGTAATACTGCGTGGTACCCATCGCATGGGTCCCAAATCTCCAGGTTCAAGGGCATCTTCCTACATCAAAAACATGCATGAGAAACCCAGAAGATGGTACACCGTGTGATGGGGAAAGGTTTCTAAAACGCACCTCATTTCTCATCTCCTTGTGCCCGGGTTCGCCATTCCAGCCGCTTTACTAGCAAGCTCCCTACTTGGAGCATGAGCACCTTTAACCTCCTGTTCCGTAGAGGTTGCAATTTGTCCTGAGGATAAACGGGAAGACGTGGAACCAACGAGAGACTAGCTCTTGGTGTTGGGACAGGCACAGGTCACTCTATTTTCCCATCAGAAAGAAGAATTAACCACAGGCTCAGCCTGACCCCCGGAACCAGAACAGGACCTGAAGCCATTCTGCGATTTTGTGGCCAGCTCCCATAAAAACGAGTTGTAAAATGGAGGTTCAGGGCACTGCAATTCACAAACCTGCAGAGTTATAAATGATAACTCTCGTCCACAAATATATTGAGGGAAGGCAAAGAAGAGGATTTGAAATCAAGGCAGAATTGCAGGAAACAGATTTCAGGAGGTAGATACGAATCGCCTTTAAAGCACATGAAAAGCGGCAAAACGTTGACAGTGATGCCCTTGGCCAAAAAGGGCGTATGCGTTTTTTCCTGAATATATTCAGGAAAAAACGCATACGCCCTTTTTGGCCAACCAAGCAACCTGGAAAGGCAAATCAGCGCTACAAAGAAGTCTCGCTTTCCATCGGTCAAAAGGGCCATGCTGAAAAAAGTGTCAAAACCAGAAATGCAGGACAGGCCATGGAGAAATGGGAGCCTTGCTACACTGATGGGCGGGATGTAAATTGCCAAGAGCCACTCTGGAGAAGTGTCCGGTGAGTCCTGAAACATCTGAAAAACACAGCTTAGAGAGCATAGGGCACTTCCACTCATGGGGGTATAAATTGGGAAAATTAAAAATCAGCAAGACACAAGCACCCCAAAATTTAGGGCTGCTCTGTTGACCAGGACCTCCACTTCATTCCACCTTAAATATCCCAGGAAAGAGAAAAATGGATAAAGAAGTTGTGGTCCTTATGTACAATGGAATATCACTCAGCCAGGAAATCAATGTCGTAAGGTTAGTAGCAGCATGATGAGTGGATTTAGGTACGACGATTCTAAGTGAAATAAGTCACACAGAAAAGGACACTTCTCATAAGGTATCACTGATAGAGGGAATGTAAAAACCATTACACTTGAACTGAATTACAAAACAGAACAGAGTCACACATGCAGAAAACACACTATGGCTGCTTAACGGGAAAGGTGAGGTGGGGTGATACATAAAACAAGGGTATCAAATTAGCTCAGATACCGTTCCATAAACCCAATATGTAATAGACAAGACCTACTCCTTGCTCAGAGAACTGGACTCAACACGCCCTATTCACCGCACAAGAATATATCTGACTAATAATAATCGTAAAACCTATGTATTGATATCTCTCTGTTAGTGTGTCAAGTGGGTGTAAAGCGGCATAAACACAGCAGTGAAAAGCAGCTAAACCCCATTATAAAAATAAATTACTTTGAAACAACCATGAAACAAAGACAGTGAAAGAGAGAGAAATTCTTACACAATGCGTTCAGGGGCTGTGATGCAACCTGGATTGACCATATCTAGACGCACAGCTGGATGAGACATAAGGGTGGACACTCTTGGGGCTGAGAGGTTTGGTGAGGTTGGGTGAGCAAACGCAGACCCTTTAAAGTAATACTGCGTGGTACCCATCGCATGGGTCCCAAATCTCCAGGTTCAAGGGCATCTTCCTACATCAAAAACATGCATGAGAAACCCAGAAGATGGTACACCGTGTGATGGGGAAAGGTTTCTAAAACGCACCTCATTTCTCATCTCCTTGTGCCCGGGTTCGCCATTCCAGCCGCTTTACTAGCAAGCTCCCTACTTGGAGCATCAGCACCTTTAACCTCCTGTTCCATACAGGTTGTAATTTGTCCTGAGGATAAACGAGAAGACGTGGAACCAACGAGAGACTAGCTCTTGGTGTTGGGACAGGCACAGGTCACTCTATTTTCCCATCAGAAAGAAGAATTAACCACAGGCTCAGCCTGCCCCCAGGAACCAGAACAGGGCCTGAAGCCATTCTGCGATTTTGCGGCCAGCTCCCATAAAAACGAGTTGTAAAATGGAGGTTCAGGGCACTGCAATTCACAAACCTGCAGAGTTATAAATGATAACTCTCGTCCACAAATATATTGAGGGAAGGCAAAGAAGAGGATTTGAAATCAAGGCAGAATTGCAGGAAACAGATTTCAGGAGGTAGATACGATTCGCCTTTAAAGCACATGAAAAGCGGCAAAACGTTGACAATGATGCCCTTGGCCAAAAAGGGCGTATGCGTTTTTTCCTGAATATATTCAGGAAAAAACGCATACGCCCTTTTTGGCCAACCAAGCAACCTGGAAAGGCAAATCAGCGCTACAAAGAAGTCTCGCTTCCCATCGGTCAAAAGGGCCATGCTGAAAAAAGTGTCAAAACCAGAAATGCAGGACAGGCCATGGAGAAATGGGAGCCTTGCTACACTGATGGGCGGGATGCAAATTGCCAAGAGCCACTCTGGAGAAGTGTCCGGTGAGTCCTGAAACATCTGAAAAACACAGCTTAGAGAGCATAGGGCACTTCCACTCATGGGGGTATAAATTGGGAAAATTAAAAATCAGCAAGACACAAGCACCTCAAAGTTTAGGGCTGCTCTGTTGACCAGGACCTCCACTTCATTCCACCTTAAATATCCCAGGAAAGAGAAAAATGGATAAAGAAGTTGTGGTCCATATGTACAATGGAATATCACTCAGCCATGAAATCAATGTCGTAAGGTTAGTAGCAGCATGATGAGTGGATTTAGGTACAACGATTCTAAGTGAAATAAGTCACACAGAAAAGGACACTTCTCATAAGGTATCACTGATAGAGGGAATGTAAAAACCGTTACACTTGAACTGAATTACAAAACAGAACAGAGTCACACATGCAGAAAACACACTATGGCTGCTTAACGGGAAAGGTGAGGTGGGGTGATACATAAAACAAGGGTATCAAATTAGCTCACATACCGTTCCATAAACCCAATATGTAATAGACAAGACCTACTCCTTGCTCAGAGAACTGGACTCAACACGCCCTATTCACCGCACAAGAATATATCTGACTAATAATAATCGTAAAACCTATGTATTGATATCTCTCTGTTAGTGTGTCAAGTGGGTGTAAAGCGGCATAAACACAGCAGTGAAAAGCAGCTAAACCCCATTATAAAAATAAATTACTTTGAAACACCCATGAAACAAAGACAGTGAAACAGAGAGAAATTCTTACACAATGCGTTCAGGGGCTGTGATGCAACCTGGATTGACCATATCTAGACGCAGAGCTGGATGAGACATAAGGGTGGACACTCTTGGGGCTGAGAGGTTTGGTGAGGTTGGGTGAGCAAACGCAGACCCTTTAAAGTAATACTGCGTGGTACCCATCGCATGGGTCCCAAATCTCCAGGTTCAAGGGCATCTTCCTACATCAAAAACATGCATGAGAAACCCAGAAGATGGTACACCGTGTGATGGGGAAAGGTTTCTAAAACGCACCTCATTTCTCATCTCCTTGTGCCCGGGTTCGCCATTCCAGCCGCTTTACTAGCAAGCTCCCTACTTGGAGCATGAGCACCTTTAACCTCCTGTTCCGTAGAGGTTGCAATTTGTCCTGAGGATAAACGGGAAGACGTGGAACCAACGAGAGACTAGCTCTTGGTGTTGGGACAGGCACAGGTCACTCTATTTTCCCATCAGAAAGAAGAATTAACCACAGGCTCAGCCTGACCCCCGGAACCAGAACAGGACCTGAAGCCATTCTGCGATTTTGTGGCCAGCTCCCATAAAAACGAGTTGTAAAATGGAGGTTCAGGGCACTGCAATTCACAAACCTGCAGAGTTATAAATGATAACTCTCGTCCACAAATATATTGAGGGAAGGCAAAGAAGAGGATTTGAAATCAAGGCAGAATTGCAGGAAACAGATTTCAGGAGGTAGATACGAATCGCCTTTAAAGCACATGAAAAGCGGCAAAACGTTGACAGTGATGCCCTTGGCCAAAAAGGGCGTATGCGTTTTTTCCTGAATATATTCAGGAAAAAACGCATACGCCCTTTTTGGCCAACCAAGCAACCTGGAAAGGCAAATCAGCGCTACAAAGAAGTCTCGCTTTCCATCGGTCAAAAGGGCCATGCTGAAAAAAGTGTCAAAACCAGAAATGCAGGACAGGCCATGGAGAAATGGGAGCCTTGCTACACTGATGGGCGGGATGTAAATTGCCAAGAGCCACTCTGGAGAAGTGTCCGGTGAGTCCTGAAACATCTGAAAAACACAGCTTAGAGAGCATAGGGCACTTCCACTCATGGGGGTATAAATTGGGAAAATTAAAAATCAGCAAGACACAAGCACCCCAAAATTTAGGGCTGCTCTGTTGACCAGGACCTCCACTTCATTCCACCTTAAATATCCCAGGAAAGAGAAAAATGGATAAAGAAGTTGTGGTCCTTATGTACAATGGAATATCACTCAGCCAGGAAATCAATGTCGTAAGGTTAGTAGCAGCATGATGAGTGGATTTAGGTACGACGATTCTAAGTGAAATAAGTCACACAGAAAAGGACACTTCTCATAAGGTATCACTGATAGAGGGAATGTAAAAACCATTACACTTGAACTGAATTACAAAACAGAACAGAGTCACACATGCAGAAAACACACTATGGCTGCTTAACGGGAAAGGTGAGGTGGGGTGATACATAAAACAAGGGTATCAAATTAGCTCAGATACCGTTCCATAAACCCAATATGTAATAGACAAGACCTACTCCTTGCTCAGAGAACTGGACTCAACACGCCCTATTCACCGCACAAGAATATATCTGACTAATAATAATCGTAAAACCTATGTATTGATATCTCTCTGTTAGTGTGTCAAGTGGGTGTAAAGCGGCATAAACAGAGCAGTGAAAAGCAGCTAAACCCCATTATAAAAATAAATTACTTTGAAACAACCATGAAACAAAGACAGTGAAAGTGAGAGAAATTCTTACACAATGCGTTCAGGGGCTGTGATGCAACCTGGATTGACCATATCTAGACGCACAGCTGGATGAGACATAAGGGTGGACACTCTTGGGGCTGAGAGGTTTGGTGAGGTTGGGTGAGCAAACGCAGACCCTTTAAAGTAATACTGCGTGGTACCCATCGCATGGGTCCCAAATCTCCAGGTTCAAGGGCATCTTCCTACATCAAAAACATGCATGAGAAACCCAGAAGATGGTACACCGTGTGATGGGGAAAGTTTTCTAAAACGCACCTCATTTCTCATCTCCTTGTGCCCGGGTTCGCCATTCCAGCCGCTTTACTAGCAAGCTCCCTACTTGGAGCATCAGCACCTTTAACCTCCTGTTCCGTACAGGTTGCAATTTGTCCTGAGGATAAACGGGAAGACGTGGAACCACCGAGAGACTAGCTCTTGGTGTTGGGACAGGCACAGGTCACTCTATTTTCCCATCAGAAAGAAGAATTAACCACAGGCTCAGCCTGCCCCCCGGAACCAGAACAGGGCCTGAAGCCATTCTGCGATTTTGCGGCCAGCTCCCATAAAAACGAGTTGTAAAATGGAGGTTCAGGGCACTGCAATTCACAAACCTGCAGAGTTATAAATGATAACTCTCGTCCACAAATATATTGAGGGAAGGCAAAGAAGAGGATTTGAAATCAAGGCAGAATTGCAGGAAACAGATTTCAGGAGGTAGATACGAATCGCCTTTAAAGCACATGAAAAGCGGCAAAACGTTGACAATGATGCCCTTGGCCAAAAAGGGCGTATGCGTTTTTTCCTGAATATATTCAGGAAAAAACGCATACGCCCTTTTTGGCCAACCAAGCAACCTGGAAAGGCAAATCAGCGCTACAAAGAAGTCTCGCTTCCCATCGGTCAAAAGGGCCATGCTGAAAAAAGTGTCAAAACCAGAAATGCAGGACAGGCCATGGAGAAATGGGAGCCTTGCTACACTGATGGGCGGGATGTAAATTGCCAAGAGCCACTCTGGAGAAGTGTCCGGTGAGTCCTGAAACATCTGAAAAACACAGCTCAGAGAGCATAGGGCACTTCCACTCATGGGGGTATAAATTGGGAAAATTAAAAATCAGCAAGACACAAGCACCCCAAAGTTTAGGGCTGCTCTGTTGACCAGGACCTCCACTTCATTCCACCTTAAATATCCCAGGAAAGAGAAAAATGGATAAAGAAGTTGTGGTCCTTATGTACAATGGAATATCACTCAGCCATGAAATCAATGTCGTAAGGTTAGTAGCAGCATGATGAGTGGATTTAGGTACAACGATTCTAAGTGAAATAAGTCACACAGAAAAGGACACTTCTCATAAGGTATCACTGATAGAGGGAATGTAAAAACCGTTACACTTGAACTGAATTACAAAACAGAACAGAGTCACACATGCAGAAAACACACTATGGCTGCTTAACGGGAAAGGTGAGGTGGGGTGATACATAAAACAAGGGTATCAAATTAGCTCAGATACCGTTCCATAAACCCAATATGTAATAGACAAGACCTACTCTTTGCTCAGAGAACTGGACTCAACACGCCCTATTCACCGCACAAGAATATATCTGACTAATAATAATCTTAAAACCTATGTATTGATATCTCTCTGTTAGTGTGTCAAGTGGGTGTAAAGCGGCATAAACGCAGCAGTGAAAAGCAGCTAAACCCCATTATAAAAATAAATTACTTTGAAACACCCATGAAACAAAGACAGTGAAAGAGAGAGAAATTCTTACACAATGCGTTCAGGGGCTGTGATGCAACCTGGATTGACCATATATAGACGCAGAGCTGGATGAGACATAAGGGTGGACACTCTTGGGGCTGAGAGGTTTGGTGAGGTTGGGTGAGCAAACGCAGACCCTTTAAAGTAATACTGCGTGGTACCCATCGCATGGGTCCCAAATCTCCAGGTTCAAGGGCATCTTCCTACATCAAAAAAATGCATGAGAAACTCAGAAGATGGTACACTCTGTGATGGGGAAAGGTTTCTAAAACGCACCTCATTTCTCATCTCCTTGTGCCCGGGTTCGCCATTCCAGCCGCTTTACTAGCAAGCTCCCTACTTGGAGCATCAGCACCTTTAACCTCCTGTTCCATACAGGTTGTAATTTGTCCTGAGGATAAACGAGAAGACGTGGAACCAACGAGAGACTAGCTCTTGGTGTTGGGACAGGCACAGGTCACTCTATTTTCCCATCAGAAAGAAGAATTAACCACAGGCTCAGCCTGCCCCCCGGAACCAGAACAGGGCCTGAAGCCATTCTGCGATTTTACGGCCAGCTCCCATAAAAACGAGTTGTAAAATCGAGGTTCAGGGCACTGCAATTCACAAACCTGCAGAGTTATAAATGATAACTCTCGTCCACAAATATATTGAGGGAAGGCAAAGAAGAGGATTTGAAATCAAGGCAGAATTGCAGGAAACAGATTTCAGGAGGTAGATACGATTCGCCTTTAAAGCACATGAAAAGCGGCAAAACGTTGACAATGATGCCCTTGGCCAAAAAGGGCGTATGCGTTTTTTCCTGAATATATTCAGGAAAAAACGCATACGCCCTTTTTGGCCAACCAAGCAACCTGGAAAGGCAAATCAGCGCTACAAAGAAGTCTCGCTTCCCATCGGTCAAAAGGGCCATGCTGAAAAAAGTGTCAAAACCAGAAATGCAGGACAGGCCATGGAGAAATGGGAGCCTTGCTACACTGATGGGCGGGATGTAAATTGCCAAGAGCCACTCTGGAGAAGTGTCCGGTGAGTCCTGAAACATCTGAAAAACACAGCTCAGAGAGCATAGGGCACTTCCACTCATGGGGGTATAAATTGGGAAAATTAAAAATCAGCAAGACACAAGCACCCCAAAGGTGAGGGCTGCTCTGTTGACCAGGACCTCCACTTCATTCCACCTTAAATATCCCAGGAAAGAGAAAAATGGATAAAGAAGTTGTGGTCCTTATGTACAATGGAATATCACTCAGCCAGGAAATCAATGTCGTAAGGTTAGTAGCAGCATGATGAGTGGATTTAGGTACGACGATTCTAAGTGAAATAAGTCACACAGAAAAGGACACTTCTCATAAGGTATCACTGATAGAGGGAATGTAAAAACCATTACACTTGAACTGAATTACAAAACAGAACAGAGTCACACATGCAGAAAACACACTATGGCTGCTTAACGGGAAAGGTGAGGTGGGGTGATACATAAAACAAGGGTATCAAATTAGCTCAGATACCGTTCCATAAACCCAATATGTAATAGACAAGACCTACTCCTTGCTCAGAGAACTGGACTCAACACGCCCTATTCACCGCACAAGAATA
The DNA here is from genome assembly GCF_965194805.1 of Balaenoptera borealis. Taxonomy (NCBI): domain Eukaryota; kingdom Metazoa; phylum Chordata; class Mammalia; order Artiodactyla; family Balaenopteridae; genus Balaenoptera; species Balaenoptera borealis. Next base: position 206,778 of record NW_028123988.1, read on the forward strand.
TATCTGACTAATAATAATCGTAAAACCTATGTATTGATATCTCTCTGTTAGTGTGTCAAGTGGGTGTAAAGCGGCATAAACACAGCAGTGAAAAGCAGCTAAACCCCATTATAAAAATAAATTACTTTGAAACAACCATGAAACAAAGACAGTGAAAGAGAGAGAAACTCTTACACAATGCGTTCAGGGGCTGTGATGCAACCTGGATTGACCATATCTAGACGCACAGCTGGATGAGACATAAGGGTGGACACTCTTGGGGCTGAGAGGTTTGGTGAGGTTGGGTGAGCAAACGCAGACCCTTTAAAGTAATACTGCGTGGTACCCATCGCATGGGTCCCAAATCTCCAGGTTCAAGGGCATCTTCCTACATCAAAAACATGCATGAGAAACCCAGAAGATGGTACACCGTGTGATGGGGAAAGGTTTCTAAAACGCACCTCATTTCTCATCTCCTTGTGCCCGGGTTCGCCATTCCAGCCGCTTTACTAGCAAGCTCCCTACTTGGAGCATGAGCATCTTTAACCTCCTGTTCCGTAGAGGTTGCAATTTGTCCTGAGGATAAACGGGAAGACGTGGAACCAACGAGAGACTAGCTCTTGGTGTTGGGACAGGCACAGGTCACTCTATTTTCCCATCAGAAAGAAGAATTAACCACAGGCTCAGCCTGCCCCCCGGAACCAGAACAGGGCCTGAAGCCATTCTGCGATTTTGTGGCCAGCTCCCATAAAAACGAGTTGTAAAATGGAGGTTCAGGGCACTGCAATTCACAAACCTGCAGAGTTATAAATGATAACTCTCGTCCACAAATATATTGAGGGAACGCAAAGAAGAGGATTTGAAATCAAGGCAGAATTGCAGGAAACAGATTTCAGGAGGTAGATACGAATCGCCTTTAAAGCACATGAAAAGCGGCAAAACGTTGACAGTGATGCCCTTGGCCAAAAAGGGCGTATGCGTTTTTTCCTGAATATATTCAGGAAAAAACGCATACGCCCTTTTTGGCCAACCAAGCAACCTGGAAAGGCAAATCAGCGCTACAAAGAAGTCTCGCTTTCCATCGGTCAAAAGGGCCATGCTGAAAAAAGTGTCAAAACCAGAAATGCAGGACAGGCCATGGAGAAATGGGAGCCTTGCTACACTGATGGGCGGGATGTAAATTGCCAAGAGCCACTCTGGAGAAGTGTCCGGTGAGTCCTGAAACATCTGAAAAACACAGCTTAGAGAGCATAGGGCACTTCCACTCATGGGGGTATAAATTGGGAAAATTAAAAATCAGCAAGACACAAGGACTCCAAAATTTAGGGCTGCTCTGTTGACCAGGACCTCCACTTCATTCCACCTTAAATATCCCAGGAAAGAGAAAAATGGATAAAGAAGTTGTGGTCCTTATGTACAATGGAATATCACTCAGCCAGGAAATCAATGTCGTAAGGTTAGTAGCAGCATGATGAGTGGATTTAGGTACGACGATTCTAAGTGAAATAAGTCACACAGAAAAGGACACTTCTCATAAGGTATCACTGATAGAGGGAATGTAAAAACCATTACACTTGAACTGAATTACAAAACAGAACAGAGTCACACATGCAGAAAACACACTATGGCTGCTTAACGGGAAAGGTGAGGTGGGGTGATACATAAAACAAGGGTATCAAATTAGCTCAGATACCGTTCCATAAACCCAATATGTAATAGACAAGACCTACTCCTTGCTCAGAGAACTGGACTCAACACGCCCTATTCACTGCACAAGAATATATCTGACTAATAATAATCGTAAAACCTATGTATTGATATCTCTCTGTTAGTGTGTCAAGTGGGTGTAAAGCGGCATAAACAGAGCAGTGAAAAGCAGCTAAACCCCATTATAAAAATAAATTACTTTGAAACAACCATGAAACAAAGACAGTGAAAGTGAGAGAAATTCTTACACAATGCGTTCAGGGGCTGTGATGCAACCTGGATTGACCATATCTAGACGCACAGCTGGATGAGACATAAGGGTGGACACTCTTGGGGCTGAGAGGTTTGGTGAGGTTGGGTGAGCAAACGCAGACCCTTTAAAGTAATACTGCGTGGTACCCATCGCATGGGTCCCAAATCTCCAGGTTCAAGGGCATCTTCCTACATCAAAAACATGCATGAGAAACCCAGAAGATGGTACACCGTGTGATGGGGAAAGTTTTCTAAAACGCACCTCATTTCTCATCTCCTTGTGCCCGGGTTCGCCATTCCAGCCGCTTTACTAGCAAGCTCCCTACTTGGAGCATCAGCACCTTTAACCTCCTGTTCCGTACAGGTTGCAATTTGTCCTGAGGATAAACGGGAAGACGTGGAACCAACGAGAGACTAGCTCTTGGTGTTGGGACAGGCACAGGTCACTCTATTTTCCCATCAGAAAGAAGAATTAACCACAGGCTCAGCCTGCCCCCCGGAACCAGAACAGGGCCTGAAGCCATTCTGCGATTTTGCGGCCAGCTCCCATAAAAACGAGTTGTAAAATGGAGGTTCAGGGCACTGCAATTCACAAACCTGCAGAGTTATAAATGATAACTCTCGTCCACAAATATATTGAGGGAAGGCAAAGAAGAGGATTTGAAATCAAGGCAGAATTGCAGGAAACAGATTTCAGGAGGTAGATACGAATCGCCTTTAAAGCACATGAAAAGCGGCAAAACGTTGACAATGATGCCCTTGGCCAAAAAGGGCGTATGCGTTTTTTCCTGAATATATTCAGGAAAAAACGCATACGCCCTTTTTGGCCAACCAAGCAACCTGGAAAGGCAAATCAGCGCTACAAAGAAGTCTCGCTTCCCATCGGTCAAAAGGGCCATGCTGAAAAAAGTGTCAAAACCAGAAATGCAGGACAGGCCATGGAGAAATGGGAGCCTTGCTACACTGATGGGCGGGATGTAAATTGCCAAGAGCCACTCTGGAGAAGTGTCCGGTGAGTCCTGAAACATCTGAAAAACACAGCTCAGAGAGCATAGGGCACTTCCACTCATGGGGGTATAAATTGGGAAAATTAAAAATCAGCAAGACACAAGCACCCCAAAGTTTAGGGCTGCTCTGTTGACCAGGACCTCCACTTCATTCCACCTTAAATATCCCAGGAAAGAGAAAAATGGATAAAGAAGTTGTGGTCCTTATGTACAATGGAATATCACTCAGCCATGAAATCAATGTCGTAAGGTTAGTAGCAGCATGATGAGTGGATTTAGGTACGACGATTCTAAGTGAAATAAGACACACAGAAAAGGACACTTCTCATAAGGTATCACTGATAGAGGGAATGTAAAAACCATTACACTTGAACTGAATTACAAAACAGAACAGTGTCACACATGCAGAAAACACACTATGGCTGCTTAACGGGAAAGGTGAGGTGGGGTGATACATAAAACAAGGGTATCAAATTAGCTCACATACCGTTCCATAAACCCAATATGTAATAGACAAGACCTACTCCTTGCTCAGAGAACTGGACTCAACACGCCCTATTCACCGCACAAGAATATATCTGACTAATAATAATCGTAAAACCTATGTATTGATATCTCTCTGTTAGTGTGTCAAGTGGGTGTAAAGCGGCATAAACACAGCAGTGAAAAGCAGCTAAACCCCATTATAAAAATAAATTACTTTGAAACACCCATGAAACAAAGACAGTGAAACAGAGAGAAATTCTTACACAATGCGTTCAGGGGCTGTGATGCAACCTGGATTGACCATATCTAGACGCACAGCTGGATGAGACATAAGGGTGGACACTCTTGGGGCTGAGAGGTTTGGTGAGGTTGGGTGAGCAAACGCAGACCCTTTAAAGTAATACTGCGTGGTACCCATCGCATGGGTCCCAAATCTCCAGGTTCAAGGGCATCTTCCTACATCAAAAACATGCATGAGAAACCCAGAAGATGGTACACCGTGTGATGGGGAAAGGTTTCTAAAACGCACCTCATTTCTCATCTCCTTGTGCCCGGGTTCGCCATTCCAGCCGCTTTACTAGCAAGCTCCCTACTTGGAGCATGAGCACCTTTAACCTCCTGTTCCGTACAGGTTGCAATTTGTCCTGAGGATAAACGGGAAGACGTGGAACCAACGAGAGACTAGCTCTTGGTGTTGGGACAGGCACAGGTCACTCTATTTTCCCATCAGAAAGAAGAATTAACCACAGGCTCAGCCTGACCCCCGGAACCAGAACAGGGCCTGAAGCCATTCTGCGATTTTGTGGCCAGCTCCCATAAAAACGAGTTGTAAAATGGAGGTTCAGGGCACTGCAATTCACAAACCTGCAGAGTTATAAATGATAACTCTCGTCCACAAATATATTGAGGGAAGGCAAAGAAGAGGATTTGAAATCAAGGCAGAATTGCAGGAAACAGATTTCAGGAGGTAGATACGATTCGCCTTTAAAGCACATGAAAAGCGGCAAAACGTTGACAATGATGCCCTTGGCCACAAAGGGCGTATGCGTTTTTTCCTGAATATATTCAGGAAAAAACGCATACGCCCTTTTTGGCCAACCAAGCAACCTGGAAAGGCAAATCAGCGCTACAAAGAAGTCTCGCTTCCCATCGGTCAAAAGGGCCATGCTGAAAAAAGTGTCAAAACCAGAAATGCAGGACAGGCCATGGAGAAATGGGAGCCTTGCTACACTGATGGGCGGGATGTAAATTGCCAAGAGCCACTCTGGAGAAGTGTCCGGTGAGTCCTGAAACATCTGAAAAACACAGCTTAGAGAGCATAGGGCACTTCCACTCATGGGGGTATAAATTGGGAAAATTAAAAATCAGCAAGACACAAGCACCCCAAAGTTGAGGGATGCTCTGTTGACAAGGACCTCCACTTCATTCCACCTTAAATATCCCAGGAAAGAGAAAAAAGGGTAAAGAAGTTGTGGTCCTTATGTACAATGGAATATCACTCAACCATGAAATCAATGTCGTAAGGTTAGTAGCAGCATGATGAGTGGATTTAGGTACGACGATTCTAAGTGAAATAAGTCACACAGAAAAGGACACTTCTCATAAGGTATCACTGATAGAGGGAATGTAAAAACCGTTACACTTGAACTGAATTACAAAACAGAACAGAGTCACACATGCAGAAAACACACTATGGCTGCTTAACGGGAAAGGTGAGGTGGGGTGATACATAAAACAAGGGTATCAAATTAGCTCAGATACCGTTCCATAAACCCAATATGTAATAGACAAGACCTACTCCTTCCTCAGAGAACTGGACTCAACACGCTCTATTCACCGCACAAGAATATATCTGACTAATAATAATCGTAAAACCTATGTATTGATATCTCTCTGTTAGTGAGTCAAGTGGGTGTAAAGTGGCATAAACACAGCAGTGAAAAGCAGCTAAACCCCATTATAAAAATAAATTACTTTGAAACACCCATGAAACAAAGACAGTGAAAGAGAGAGAAATTCTTACACAATGCGTTCAGGGGCTGTGATGCAACCTGGATTGACCATATCTAGACGCACAGCTGGATGAGACATAAGGGTGGACACTCTTGGGGCTGAGAGGTTTGGTGAGGTTGGGTGAGCAAACGCAGACCCTTTAAAGTAATACTGCGTGGTACCCATCGCATGGGTCCCAAATCTCCAGGTTCAAGGGCATCTTCCTACATCAAAAACATGCATGAGAAACCCAGAAGTTCGTACACCGTGTGATGGGGAAAGGTTTCTAAAACGCACCTCATTTCTCATCTCCTTGTGCCCGGGTTCGCCATTCCAGCCGCTTTACTAGCAAGCTCCCTACTTGGAGCATCAGCACCTTTAACCTCCTGTTCCGTACAGGTTGCAATTTGTCCTGAGGATAAACGGGAAGACGTGGAACCAACGAGAGACTAGCTCTTGGTGTTGGGACAGGCACAGGTCACTCTATTTTCCCATCAGAAAGAAGAATTAACCACAGGCTCAGCCTGCCCCCCGGAACAGAACAGGGCCTGAAGCCATTCTGCGATTTTGTGGCCAGCTCCCATAAAAACGAGTTGTAAAATCGAGGTTCAGGGCACTGCAATTCACAAACCTGCAGAGTTATAAATGATAACTCTCGTCCACAAATATATTGAGGGAAGGCAAAGAAGAGGATTTGAAATCAAGGCAGAATTGCAGGAAACAGATTTCAGGAGGTAGATACGAATCGCCTTTAAAGCACATGAAAAGCGGCAAAACGTTGACAATGATGCCCTTGGCCAAAAAGGGCGTATGCGTTTTTTTCCTGAATATATTCAGGAAAAAACGCATACGCCCTTTTTGGCCAACCAAGCAACCTGGAAAGGCAAATCAGCGCTACAAAGAAGTCTCGCTTCCCATCGGTCAAAAGGGCCATGCTGAAAAAAGTGTCAAAACCAGAAATGCAGGACAGGCCATGGAGAAATGGGAGCCTTGCTACACTGATGGGCGGGATGTAAATTGCCAAGAGCCACTCTGGAGAAGTGTCCGGTGAGTCCTGAAACATCTGAAAAACACAGCTTAGAGAGCATAGGGCACTTCCACTCATGGGGGTATAAATTGGGAAAATTAAAAATCAGCAAGACACAAGCACCCCAAAGTTTAGGGCTGCTCTGTTGACCAGGACCTCCACTTCATTCCACCTTAAATATCCCAGGAAAGAGAAAAATGGATAAAGAAGTTGTGGTCCTTATGTACAATGGAATATCACTCAGCCATGAAATCAATGTCGTAAGGTTAGTAGCAGCATGATGAGTGGATTTAGGTACGATGATTCTAAGTGAAATAAGTCACACAGAAAAGGACACTTCTCATAAGGTATCACTGATAGAGGGAATGTAAAAACCGTTACACTTGAACTGAATTACAAAACAGAACAGAGTCACACATGCAGAAAACACACTATGGCTGCTTAACGGGAAAGGTGAGGTGGGGTGATACATAAAACAAGGGTATCAAATTAGCTCAGATACCATTCCATAAACCCAATATGTAATAGACAAGACCTACTCCTTGCTCAGAGAACTGGACTCAACACGCCCTATTCACCGCACAAGAATATATCTGACTAATAATAATCGTAAAACCTATGTATTGATATCTCTCTGTTAGTGTGTCAAGTGGGTGTAAAGCGGCATAAACACAGCAGTGAAAAGCAGCTAAACCCCATTATAAAAATAAATTACTTTGAAACAACCATGAAACAAAGACAGTGAAAGAGAGAGAAATTCTTACACAATGCGTTCAGGGGCTGTGATGCAACCTGGATTGACCATATCTAGACGCACAGCTGGATGAGACATAAGGGTGGACACTCTTGGGGCTGAGAGGTTTGGTGAGGTTGGGTGAGCAAACGCAGACCCTTTAAAGTAATACTGCGTGGTACCCATCGCATGGGTCCCAAATCTCCAGGTTCAAGGGCATCTTCCTACATCAAAAACATGCATGAGAAACCCAGAAGATGGTACACCGTGTGATGGGGAAAGGTTTCTAAAACGCACCTCATTTCTCATCTCCTTGTGCCCGGGTTCGCCATTCCAGCCGCTTTACTAGCAAGCTCCCTACTTGGAGCATCAGCACCTTTAACCTCCTGTTCCATACAGGTTGTAATTTGTCCTGAGGATAAACGAGAAGACGTGGAACCAACGAGAGACTAGCTCTTGGTGTTGGGACAGGCACAGGTCACTCTATTTTCCCATCAGAAAGAAGAATTAACCACAGGCTCAGCCTGCCCCCAGGAACCAGAACAGGGCCTGAAGCCATTCTGCGATTTTGCGGCCAGCTCCCATAAAAACGAGTTGTAAAATGGAGGTTCAGGGCACTGCAATTCACAAACCTGCAGAGTTATAAATGATAACTCTCGTCCACAAATATATTGAGGGAAGGCAAAGAAGAGGATTTGAAATCAAGGCAGAATTGCAGGAAACAGATTTCAGGAGGTAGATACGATTCGCCTTTAAAGCACATGAAAAGCGGCAAAACGTTGACAATGATGCCCTTGGCCAAAAAGGGCGTATGCGTTTTTTCCTGAATATATTCAGGAAAAAACGCATACGCCCTTTTTGGCCAACCAAGCAACCTGGAAAGGCAAATCAGCGCTACAAAGAAGTCTCGCTTCCCATCGGTCAAAAGGGCCATGCTGAAAAAAGTGTCAAAACCAGAAATGCAGGACAGGCCATGGAGAAATGGGAGCCTTGCTACACTGATGGGCGGGATGCAAATTGCCAAGAGCCACTCTGGAGAAGTGTCCGGTGAGTCCTGAAACATCTGAAAAACACAGCTTAGAGAGCATAGGGCACTTCCACTCATGGGGGTATAAATTGGGAAAATTAAAAATCAGCAAGACACAAGCACCTCAAAGTTTAGGGCTGCTCTGTTGACCAGGACCTCCACTTCATTCCACCTTAAATATCCCAGGAAAGAGAAAAATGGATAAAGAAGTTGTGGTCCATATGTACAATGGAATATCACTCAGCCATGAAATCAATGTCGTAAGGTTAGTAGCAGCATGATGAGTGGATTTAGGTACAACGATTCTAAGTGAAATAAGTCACACAGAAAAGGACACTTCTCATAAGGTATCACTGATAGAGGGAATGTAAAAACCGTTACACTTGAACTGAATTACAAAACAGAACAGAGTCACACATGCAGAAAACACACTATGGCTGCTTAACGGGAAAGGTGAGGTGGGGTGATACATAAAACAAGGGTATCAAATTAGCTCACATACCGTTCCATAAACCCAATATGTAATAGACAAGACCTACTCCTTGCTCAGAGAACTGGACTCAACACGCCCTATTCACCGCACAAGAATATATCTGACTAATAATAATCGTAAAACCTATGTATTGATATCTCTCTGTTAGTGTGTCAAGTGGGTGTAAAGCGGCATAAACACAGCAGTGAAAAGCAGCTAAACCCCATTATAAAAATAAATTACTTTGAAACACCCATGAAACAAAGACAGTGAAACAGAGAGAAATTCTTACACAATGCGTTCAGGGGCTGTGATGCAACCTGGATTGACCATATCTAGACGCAGAGCTGGATGAGACATAAGGGTGGACACTCTTGGGGCTGAGAGGTTTGGTGAGGTTGGGTGAGCAAACGCAGACCCTTTAAAGTAATACTGCGTGGTACCCATCGCATGGGTCCCAAATCTCCAGGTTCAAGGGCATCTTCCTACATCAAAAACATGCATGAGAAACCCAGAAGATGGTACACCGTGTGATGGGGAAAGGTTTCTAAAACGCACCTCATTTCTCATCTCCTTGTGCCCGGGTTCGCCATTCCAGCCGCTTTACTAGCAAGCTCCCTACTTGGAGCATGAGCACCTTTAACCTCCTGTTCCGTAGAGGTTGCAATTTGTCCTGAGGATAAACGGGAAGACGTGGAACCAACGAGAGACTAGCTCTTGGTGTTGGGACAGGCACAGGTCACTCTATTTTCCCATCAGAAAGAAGAATTAACCACAGGCTCAGCCTGACCCCCGGAACCAGAACAGGACCTGAAGCCATTCTGCGATTTTGTGGCCAGCTCCCATAAAAACGAGTTGTAAAATGGAGGTTCAGGGCACTGCAATTCACAAACCTGCAGAGTTATAAATGATAACTCTCGTCCACAAATATATTGAGGGAAGGCAAAGAAGAGGATTTGAAATCAAGGCAGAATTGCAGGAAACAGATTTCAGGAGGTAGATACGAATCGCCTTTAAAGCACATGAAAAGCGGCAAAACGTTGACAGTGATGCCCTTGGCCAAAAAGGGCGTATGCGTTTTTTCCTGAATATATTCAGGAAAAAACGCATACGCCCTTTTTGGCCAACCAAGCAACCTGGAAAGGCAAATCAGCGCTACAAAGAAGTCTCGCTTTCCATCGGTCAAAAGGGCCATGCTGAAAAAAGTGTCAAAACCAGAAATGCAGGACAGGCCATGGAGAAATGGGAGCCTTGCTACACTGATGGGCGGGATGTAAATTGCCAAGAGCCACTCTGGAGAAGTGTCCGGTGAGTCCTGAAACATCTGAAAAACACAGCTTAGAGAGCATAGGGCACTTCCACTCATGGGGGTATAAATTGGGAAAATTAAAAATCAGCAAGACACAAGCACCCCAAAGGTGAGGGCTGCTCTGTTGACCAGGACCTCCACTTCATTCCACCTTAAATATCCCAGGAAAGAGAAAAATGGATAAAGAAGTTGTGGTCCTTATGTACAATGGAATATCACTCAGCCAGGAAATCAATGTCGTAAGGTTAGTAGCAGCATGATGAGTGGATTTAGGTACGACGATTCTAAGTGAAATAAGTCACACAGAAAAGGACACTTCTCATAAGGTATCACTGATAGAGGGAATGTAAAAACCATTACACTTGAACTGAATTACAAAACAGAACAGAGTCACACATGCAGAAAACACACTATGGCTGCTTAACGGGAAAGGTGAGGTGGGGTGATACATAAAACAAGGGTATCAAATTAGCTCAGATACCGTTCCATAAACCCAATATGTAATAGACAAGACCTACTCCTTGCTCAGAGAACTGGACTCAACACGCCCTATTCACTGCACAAGAATATATCTGACTAATAATAATCGTAAAACCTATGTATTGATATCTCTCTGTTAGTGTGTCAAGTGGGTGTAAAGCGGCATAAACAGAGCAGTGAAAAGCAGCTAAACCCCATTATAAAAATAAATTACTTTGAAACAACCATGAAACAAAGACAGTGAAAGTGAGAGAAATTCTTACACAATGCGTTCAGGGGCTGTGATGCAACCTGGATTGACCATATCTAGACGCACAGCTGGATGAGACATAAGGGTGGACACTCTTGGGGCTGAGAGGTTTGGTGAGGTTGGGTGAGCAAACGCAGACCCTTTAAAGTAATACTGCGTGGTACCCATCGCATGGGTCCCAAATCTCCAGGTTCAAGGGCATCTTCCTACATCAAAAACATGCATGAGAAACCCAGAAGATGGTACACCGTGTGATGGGGAAAGTTTTCTAAAACGCACCTCATTTCTCATCTCCTTGTGCCCGGGTTCGCCATTCCAGCCGCTTTACTAGCAAGCTCCCTACTTGGAGCATCAGCACCTTTAACCTCCTGTTCCGTACAGGTTGCAATTTGTCCTGAGGATAAACGGGAAGACGTGGAACCACCGAGAGACTAGCTCTTGGTGTTGGGACAGGCACAGGTCACTCTATTTTCCCATCAGAAAGAAGAATTAACCACAGGCTCAGCCTGCCCCCCGGAACCAGAACAGGGCCTGAAGCCATTCTGCGATTTTGCGGCCAGCTCCCATAAAAACGAGTTGTAAAATGGAGGTTCAGGGCACTGCAATTCACAAACCTGCAGAGTTATAAATGATAACTCTCGTCCACAAATATATTGAGGGAAGGCAAAGAAGAGGATTTGAAATCAAGGCAGAATTGCAGGAAACAGATTTCAGGAGGTAGATACGAATCGCCTTTAAAGCACATGAAAAGCGGCAAAACGTTGACAATGATGCCCTTGGCCAAAAAGGGCGTATGCGTTTTTTCCTGAATATATTCAGGAAAAAACGCATACGCCCTTTTTGGCCAACCAAGCAACCTGGAAAGGCAAATCAGCGCTACAAAGAAGTCTCGCTTCCCATCGGTCAAAAGGGCCATGCTGAAAAAAGTGTCAAAACCAGAAATGCAGGACAGGCCATGGAGAAATGGGAGCCTTGCTACACTGATGGGCGGGATGTAAATTGCCAAGAGCCACTCTGGAGAAGTGTCCGGTGAGTCCTGAAACATCTGAAAAACACAGCTCAGAGAGCATAGGGCACTTCCACTCATGGGGGTATAAATTGGGAAAATTAAAAATCAGCAAGACACAAGCACCCCAAAGTTTAGGGCTGCTCTGTTGACCAGGACCTCCACTTCATTCCACCTTAAATATCCCAGGAAAGAGAAAAATGGATAAAGAAGTTGTGGTCCTTATGTACAATGGAATATCACTCAGCCATGAAATCAATGTCGTAAGGTTAGTAGCAGCATGATGAGTGGATTTAGGTACAACGATTCTAAGTGAAATAAGTCACACAGAAAAGGACACTTCTCATAAGGTATCACTGATAGAGGGAATGTAAAAACCGTTACACTTGAACTGAATTACAAAACAGAACAGAGTCACACATGCAGAAAACACACTATGGCTGCTTAACGGGAAAGGTGAGGTGGGGTGATACATAAAACAAGGGTATCAAATTAGCTCAGATACCGTTCCATAAACCCAATATGTAATAGACAAGACCTACTCTTTGCTCAGAGAACTGGACTCAACACGCCCTATTCACCGCACAAGAATATATCTGACTAATAATAATCTTAAAACCTATGTATTGATATCTCTCTGTTAGTGTGTCAAGTGGGTGTAAAGCGGCATAAACGCAGCAGTGAAAAGCAGCTAAACCCCATTATAAAAATAAATTACTTTGAAACACCCATGAAACAAAGACAGTGAAAGAGAGAGAAATTCTTACACAATGCGTTCAGGGGCTGTGATGCAACCTGGATTGACCATATATAGACGCAGAGCTGGATGAGACATAAGGGTGGACACTCTTGGGGCTGAGAGGTTTGGTGAGGTTGGGTGAGCAAACGCAGACCCTTTAAAGTAATACTGCGTGGTACCCATCGCATGGGTCCCAAATCTCCAGGTTCAAGGGCATCTTCCTACATCAAAAAAATGCATGAGAAACTCAGAAGATGGTACACTCTGTGATGGGGAAAGGTTTCTAAAACGCACCTCATTTCTCATCTCCTTGTGCCCGGGTTCGCCATTCCAGCCGCTTTACTAGCAAGCTCCCTACTTGGAGCATCAGCACCTTTAACCTCCTGTTCCATACAGGTTGTAATTTGTCCTGAGGATAAACGAGAAGACGTGGAACCAACGAGAGACTAGCTCTTGGTGTTGGGACAGGCACAGGTCACTCTATTTTCCCATCAGAAAGAAGAATTAACCACAGGCTCAGCCTGCCCCCCGGAACCAGAACAGGGCCTGAAGCCATTCTGCGATTTTACGGCCAGCTCCCATAAAAACGAGTTGTAAAATCGAGGTTCAGGGCACTGCAATTCACAAACCTGCAGAGTTATAAATGATAACTCTCGTCCACAAATATATTGAGGGAAGGCAAAGAAGAGGATTTGAAATCAAGGCAGAATTGCAGGAAACAGATTTCAGGAGGTAGATACGATTCGCCTTTAAAGCACATGAAAAGCGGCAAAACGTTGACAATGATGCCCTTGGCCAAAAAGGGCGTATGCGTTTTTTCCTGAATATATTCAGGAAAAAACGCATACGCCCTTTTTGGCCAACCAAGCAACCTGGAAAGGCAAATCAGCGCTACAAAGAAGTCTCGCTTCCCATCGGTCAAAAGGGCCATGCTGAAAAAAGTGTCAAAACCAGAAATGCAGGACAGGCCATGGAGAAATGGGAGCCTTGCTACACTGATGGGCGGGATGTAAATTGCCAAGAGCCACTCTGGAGAAGTGTCCGGTGAGTCCTGAAACATCTGAAAAACACAGCTCAGAGAGCATAGGGCACTTCCACTCATGGGGGTATAAATTGGGAAAATTAAAAATCAGCAAGACACAAGCACCCCAAAGGTGAGGGCTGCTCTGTTGACCAGGACCTCCACTTCATTCCACCTTAAATATCCCAGGAAAGAGAAAAATGGATAAAGAAGTTGTGGTCCTTATGTACAATGGAATATCACTCAGCCAGGAAATCAATGTCGTAAGGTTAGTAGCAGCATGATGAGTGGATTTAGGTACGACGATTCTAAGTGAAATAAGTCACACAGAAAAGGACACTTCTCATAAGGTATCACTGATAGAGGGAATGTAAAAACCATTACACTTGAACTGAATTACAAAACAGAACAGAGTCACACATGCAGAAAACACACTATGGCTGCTTAACGGGAAAGGTGAGGTGGGGTGATACATAAAACAAGGGTATCAAATTAGCTCAGATACCGTTCCATAAACCCAATATGTAATAGACAAGACCTACTCCTTGCTCAGAGAACTGGACTCAACACGCCCTATTCACCGCACAAGAATATATCTGACTAATAATAATCGTAAAACCTATGTATTGATATCTCTCTGTTAGTGTGTCAAGTGGGTGTAAAGCGGCATAAACACAGCAGTGAAAAGCAGCTAAACCCCATTATAAAAATAAATTACTTTGAAACAACCATGAAACAAAGACAGTGAAAGAGAGAGAAACTCTTACACAATGCGTTCAGGGGCTGTGATGCAACCTGGATTGACCATATCTAGACGCACAGCTGGATGAGACATAAGGGTGGACACTCTTGGGGCTGAGAGGTTTGGTGAGGTTGGGTGAGCAAACGCAGACCCTTTAAAGTAATACTGCGTGGTACCCATCGCATGGGTCCCAAATCTCCAGGTTCAAGGGCATCTTCCTACATCAAAAACATGCATGAGAAACCCAGAAGATGGTACACCGTGTGATGGGGAAAGGTTTCTAAAACGCACCTCATTTCTCATCTCCTTGTGCCCGGGTTCGCCATTCCAGCCGCTTTACTAGCAAGCTCCCTACTTGGAGCATGAGCACCTTTAACCTCCTGTTCCGTAGAGGTTGCAATTTGTCCTGAGGATAAACGGGAAGACGTGGAACCAACGAGAGACTAGCTCTTGGTGTTGGGACAGGCACAGGTCACTCTATTTTCCCATCAGAAAGAAGAATTAACCACAGGCTCAGCCTGCCCCCCGGAACCAGAACAGGGCCTGAAGCCATTCTGCGATTTTGTGGCCAGCTCCCATAAAAACGAGTTGTAAAATGGAGGTTCAGGGCACTGCAATTCACAAACCTGCAGAGTTATAAATGATAACTCTCGTCCACAAATATATTGAGGGAACGCAAAGAAGAGGATTTGAAATCAAGGCAGAATTGCAGGAAACAGATTTCAGGAGGTAGATACGAATCGCCTTTAAAGCACATGAAAAGCGGCAAAACGTTGACAGTGATGCCCTTGGCCAAAAAGGGCGTATGCGTTTTTTCCTGAATATATTCAGGAAAAAACGCATACGCCCTTTTTGGCCAACCAAGCAACCTGGAAAGGCAAATCAGCGCTACAAAGAAGTCTCGCTTTCCATCGGTCAAAAGGGCCATGCTGAAAAAAGTGTCAAAACCAGAAATGCAGGACAGGCCATGGAGAAATGGGAGCCTTGCTACACTGATGGGCGGGATGTAAATTGCCAAGAGCCACTCTGGAGAAGTGTCCGGTGAGTCCTGAAACATCTGAAAAACACAGCTTAGAGAGCATAGGGCACTTCCACTCATGGGGGTATAAATTGGGAAAATTAAAAATCAGCAAGACACAAGGACTCCAAAATTTAGGGCTGCTCTGTTGACCAGGACCTCCACTTCATTCCACCTTAAATATCCCAGGAAAGAGAAAAATGGATAAAGAAGTTGTGGTCCTTATGTACAATGGAATATCACTCAGCCAGGAAATCAATGTCGTAAGGTTAGTAGCAGCATGATGAGTGGATTTAGGTACGACGATTCTAAGTGAAATAAGTCACACAGAAAAGGACACTTCTCATAAGGTATCACTGATAGAGGGAATGTAAAAACCATTACACTTGAACTGAATTACAAAACAGAACAGAGTCACACATGCAGAAAACACACTATGGCTGCTTAACGGGAAAGGTGAGGTGGGGTGATACATAAAACAAGGGTATCAAATTAGCTCAGATACCGTTCCATAAACCCAATATGTAATAGACAAGACCTACTCCTTGCTCAGAGAACTGGACTCAACACGCCCTATTCACTGCACAAGAATATATCTGACTAATAATAATCGTAAAACCTATGTATTGATATCTCTCTGTTAGTGTGTCAAGTGGGTGTAAAGCGGCATAAACAGAGCAGTGAAAAGCAGCTAAACCCCATTATAAAAATAAATTACTTTGAAACAACCATGAAACAAAGACAGTGAAAGTGAGAGAAATTCTTACACAATGCGTTCAGGGGCTGTGATGCAACCTGGATTGACCATATCTAGACGCACAGCTGGATGAGACATAAGGGTGGACACTCTTGGGGCTGAGAGGTTTGGTGAGGTTGGGTGAGCAAACGCAGACCCTTTAAAGTAATACTGCGTGGTACCCATCGCATGGGTCCCAAATCTCCAGGTTCAAGGGCATCTTCCTACATCAAAAACATGCATGAGAAACCCAGAAGATGGTACACCGTGTGATGGGGAAAGTTTTCTAAAACGCACCTCATTTCTCATCTCCTTGTGCCCGGGTTCGCCATTCCAGCCGCTTTACTAGCAAGCTCCCTACTTGGAGCATCAGCACCTTTAACCTCCTGTTCCGTACAGGTTGCAATTTGTCCTGAGGATAAACGGGAAGACATGGAACCAACGAGAGACTAGCTCTCGGTGTTGGGACAGGCACAGGTCACTCTATTTTCCCATCAGAAAGAAGAATTAACCACAGGCTCAGCCTGCCCCCCGGAACCAGAACAGGGCCTGAAGCCATTCTGCGATTTTGCGGCCAGCTCCCATAAAAACGAGTTGTAAAATGGAGGTTCAGGGCACTGCAATTCACAAACCTGCAGAGTTATAAATGATAACTCTCGTCCACAAATATATTGAGGGAAGGCAAAGAAGAGGATTTGAAATCAAGGCAGAATTGCAGGAAACAGATTTCAGGAGGTAGATACGAATCGCCTTTAAAGCACATGAAAAGCGGCAAAACGTTGACAATGATGCCCTTGGCCAAAAAGGGCGTATGCGTTTTTTCCTGAATATATTCAGGAAAAAACGCATACGCCCTTTTTGGCCAACCAAGCAACCTGGAAAGGCAAATCAGCGCTACAAAGAAGTCTCGCTTCCCATCGGTCAAAAGGGCCATGCTGAAAAAAGTGTCAAAACCAGAAATGCAGGACAGGCCATGGAGAAATGGGAGCCTTGCTACACTGATGGGCGGGATGTAAATTGCCAAGAGCCACTCTGGAGAAGTGTCCGGTGAGTCCTGAAACATCTGAAAAACACAGCTCAGAGAGCATAGGGCACTTCCACTCATGGGGGTATAAATTGGGAAAATTAAAAATCAGCAAGACACAAGCACCCCAAAGTTTAGGGCTGCTCTGTTGACCAGGACCTCCACTTCATTCCACCTTAAATATCCCAGGAAAGAGAAAAATGGATAAAGAAGTTGTGGTCCTTATGTACAATGGAATATCACTCAGCCATGAAATCAATGTCGTAAGGTTAGTAGCAGCATGATGAGTGGATTTAGGTACGACGATTCTAAGTGAAATAAGACACACAGAAAAGGACACTTCTCATAAGGTATCACTGATAGAGGGAATGTAAAAACCATTACACTTGAACTGAATTACAAAACAGAACAGTGTCACACATGCAGAAAACACACTATGGCTGCTTAACGGGAAAGGTGAGGTGGGGTGATACATAAAACAAGGGTATCAAATTAGCTCACATACCGTTCCATAAACCCAATATGTAATAGACAAGACCTACTCCTTGCTCAGAGAACTGGACTCAACACGCCCTATTCACCGCACAAGAATATATCTGACTAATAATAATCGTAAAACCTATGTATTGATATCTCTCTGTTAGTGTGTCAAGTGGGTGTAAAGCGGCATAAACACAGCAGTGAAAAGCAGCTAAACCCCATTATAAAAATAAATTACTTTGAAACACCCATGAAACAAAGACAGTGAAACAGAGAGAAATTCTTACACAATGCGTTCAGGGGCTGTGATGCAACCTGGATTGACCATATCTAGACGCACAGCTGGATGAGACATAAGGGTGGACACTCTTGGGGCTGAGAGGTTTGGTGAGGTTGGGTGAGCAAACGCAGACCCTTTAAAGTAATACTGCGTGGTACCCATCGCATGGGTCCCAAATCTCCAGGTTCAAGGGCATCTTCCTACATCAAAAACATGCATGAGAAACCCAGAAGATGGTACACCGTGTGATGGGGAAAGGTTTCTAAAACGCACCTCATTTCTCATCTCCTTGTGCCCGGGTTCGCCATTCCAGCCGCTTTACTAGCAAGCTCCCTACTTGGAGCATGAGCACCTTTAACCTCCTGTTCCGTACAGGTTGCAATTTGTCCTGAGGATAAACGGGAAGACGTGGAACCAACGAGAGACTAGCTCTTGGTGTTGGGACAGGCACAGGTCACTCTATTTTCCCATCAGAAAGAAGAATTAACCACAGGCTCAGCCTGACCCCCGGAACCAGAACAGGGCCTGAAGCCATTCTGCGATTTTGTGGCCAGCTCCCATAAAAACGAGTTGTAAAATGGAGGTTCAGGGCACTGCAATTCACAAACCTGCAGAGTTATAAATGATAACTCTCGTCCACAAATATATTGAGGGAAGGCAAAGAAGAGGATTTGAAATCAAGGCAGAATTGCAGGAAACAGATTTCAGGAGGTAGATACGATTCGCCTTTAAAGCACATGAAAAGCGGCAAAACGTTGACAATGATGCCCTTGGCCACAAAGGGCGTATGCGTTTTTTCCTGAATATATTCAGGAAAAAACGCATACGCCCTTTTTGGCCAACCAAGCAACCTGGAAAGGCAAATCAGCGCTACAAAGAAGTCTCGCTTCCCATCGGTCAAAAGGGCCATGCTGAAAAAAGTGTCAAAACCAGAAATGCAGGACAGGCCATGGAGAAATGGGAGCCTTGCTACACTGATGGGCGGGATGTAAATTGCCAAGAGCCACTCTGGAGAAGTGTCCGGTGAGTCCTGAAACATCTGAAAAACACAGCTTAGAGAGCATAGGGCACTTCCACTCATGGGGGTATAAATTGGGAAAATTAAAAATCAGCAAGACACAAGCACCCCAAAGTTGAGGGATGCTCTGTTGACAAGGACCTCCACTTCATTCCACCTTAAATATCCCAGGAAAGAGAAAAATGGGTAAAGAAGTTGTGGTCCTTATGTACAATGGAATATCACTCAACCATGAAATCAATGTCGTAAGGTTAGTAGCAGCATGATGAGTGGATTTAGGTACGACGATTCTAAGTGAAATAAGTCACACAGAAAAGGACACTTCTCATAAGGTATCACTGATAGAGGGAATGTAAAAACCGTTACACTTGAACTGAATTACAAAACAGAACAGAGTCACACATGCAGAAAACACACTATGGCTGCTTAACGGGAAAGGTGAGGTGGGGTGATACATAAAACAAGGGTATCAAATTAGCTCAGATACCGTTCCATAAACCCAATATGTAATAGACAAGACCTACTCCTTCCTCAGAGAACTGGACTCAACACGCTCTATTCACCGCACAAGAATATATCTGACTAATAATAATCGTAAAACCTATGTATTGATATCTCTCTGTTAGTGAGTCAAGTGGGTGTAAAGTGGCATAAACACAGCAGTGAAAAGCAGCTAAACCCCATTATAAAAATAAATTACTTTGAAACACCCATGAAACAAAGACAGTGAAAGAGAGAGAAATTCTTACACAATGCGTTCAGGGGCTGTGATGCAACCTGGATTGACCATATCTAGACGCACAGCTGGATGAGACATAAGGGTGGACACTCTTGGGGCTGAGAGGTTTGGTGAGGTTGGGTGAGCAAACGCAGACCCTTTAAAGTAATACTGCGTGGTACCCATCGCATGGGTCCCAAATCTCCAGGTTCAAGGGCATCTTCCTACATCAAAAACATGCATGAGAAACCCAGAAGTTCGTACACCGTGTGATGGGGAAAGGTTTCTAAAACGCACCTCATTTCTCATCTCCTTGTGCCCGGGTTCGCCATTCCAGCCGCTTTACTAGCAAGCTCCCTACTTGGAGCATCAGCACCTTTAACCTCCTGTTCCGTACAGGTTGCAATTTGTCCTGAGGATAAACGGGAAGACGTGGAACCAACGAGAGACTAGCTCTTGGTGTTGGGACAGGCACAGGTCACTCTATTTTCCCATCAGAAAGAAGAATTAACCACAGGCTCAGCCTGCCCCCCGGAACAGAACAGGGCCTGAAGCCATTCTGCGATTTTGTGGCCAGCTCCCATAAAAACGAGTTGTAAAATCGAGGTTCAGGGCACTGCAATTCACAAACCTGCAGAGTTATAAATGATAACTCTCGTCCACAAATATATTGAGGGAAGGCAAAGAAGAGGATTTGAAATCAAGGCAGAATTGCAGGAAACAGATTTCAGGAGGTAGATACGAATCGCCTTTAAAGCACATGAAAAGCGGCAAAACGTTGACAATGATGCCCTTGGCCAAAAAGGGCGTATGCGTTTTTTTCCTGAATATATTCAGGAAAAAACGCATACGCCCTTTTTGGCCAACCAAGCAACCTGGAAAGGCAAATCAGCGCTACAAAGAAGTCTCGCTTCCCATCGGTCAAAAGGGCCATGCTGAAAAAAGTGTCAAAACCAGAAATGCAGGACAGGCCATGGAGAAATGGGAGCCTTGCTACACTGATGGGCGGGATGTAAATTGCCAAGAGCCACTCTGGAGAAGTGTCCGGTGAGTCCTGAAACATCTGAAAAACACAGCTTAGAGAGCATAGGGCACTTCCACTCATGGGGGTATAAATTGGGAAAATTAAAAATCAGCAAGACACAAGCACCCCAAAGTTTAGGGCTGCTCTGTTGACCAGGACCTCCACTTCATTCCACCTTAAATATCCCAGGAAAGAGAAAAATGGATAAAGAAGTTGTGGTCCTTATGTACAATGGAATATCACTCAGCCATGAAATCAATGTCGTAAGGTTAGTAGCAGCATGATGAGTGGATTTAGGTACGACGATTCTAAGTGAAATAAGTCACACAGAAAAGGACACTTCTCATAAGGTATCACTGATAGAGGGAATGTAAAAACCATTACACTTGAACTGAATTACAAAACAGAACAGAGTCACACATGCAGAAAACACACTATGGCTGCTTAACGGGAAAGGTGAGGTGGGGTGATACATAAAACAAGGGTATCAAATTAGCTCACATACCGTTCCATAAACCCAATATGTAATAGACAAGACCTACTCCTTGCTCAGAGAACTGGACTCAACACGCCCTATTCACTGCACAAGAATATATCTGACTAATAATAATCGTAAAACCTATGTATTGATATCTCTCTGTTAGTGTGTCAAGTGGGTGTAAAGCGGCATAAACAGAGCAGTGAAAAGCAGCTAAACCCCATTATAAAAATAAATTACTTTGAAACAACCATGAAACAAAGACAGTGAAAGAGAGAGAAATTCTTACACAATGCGTTCAGGGGCTGTGATGCAACCTGGATTGACCATATCTAGACGCACAGCTGGATGAGACATAAGGGTGGACACTCTTGGGGCTGAGAGGTTTGGTGAGGTTAGGTGAGCAAACGCAGACCCTTTAAAGTAATACTGCGTGGTACCCATCGCATGGGTCCCAAATCTCCAGGTTCAAGGGCATCTTCCTACATCAAAAACATGCATGAGAAACCCAGAAGTTGGTACACCGTGTGATGGGGAAAGGTTTCTAAAACGCACCTCATTTCTCATCTCCTTGTGCCCGGGTTCGCCATTCCAGCCGCTTTACTAGCAAGCTCCCTACTTGGAGCATCAGCACCTTTAACCTCCTGTTCCGTACAGGTTGCAATTTGTCCTGAGGATAAACGGGAAGACGTGGAACCAACGAGAGACTAGCTCTTGGTGTTGGGACAGGCACAGGTCACTCTATTTTCCCATCAGAAAGAAGAATTAACCACAGGCTCAGCCTGCCCCCCGGAACAGAACAGGGCCTGAAGCCATTCTGCGATTTTGTGGCCAGCTCCCATAAAAACGAGTTGTAAAATCGAGGTTCAGGGCACTGCAATTCACAAACCTGCAGAGTTATAAATGATAACTCTCGTCCACAAATATATTGAGGGAAGGCAAAGAAGAGGATTTGAAATCAAGGCAGAATTGCAGGAAACAGATTTCAGGAGGTAGATACGAATCGCCTTTAAAGCACATGAAAAGCGGCAAAACGTTGACAATGATGCCCTTGGCCAAAAAGGGCGTATGCGTTTTTTTCCTGAATATATTCAGGAAAAAACGCATACGCCCTTTTTGGCCAACCAAGCAACCTGGAAAGGCAAATCAGCGCTACAAAGAAGTCTCGCTTCCCATCGGTCAAAAGGGCCATGCTGAAAAAAGTGTCAAAACCAGAAATGCAGGACAGGCCATGGAGAAATGGGAGCCTTGCTACACTGATGGGCGGGATGTAAATTGCCAAGAGCCACTCTGGAGAAGTGTCCGGTGAGTCCTGAAACATCTGAAAAACACAGCTTAGAGAGCATAGGGCACTTCCACTCATGGGGGTATAAATTGGGAAAATTAAAAATCAGCAAGACACAAGCACCCCAAAGTTTAGGGCTGCTCTGTTGACCAGGACCTCCACTTCATTCCACCTTAAATATCCCAGGAAAGAGAAAAATGGATAAAGAAGTTGTGGTCCTTATGTACAATGGAATATCACTCAGCCATGAAATCAATGTCGTAAGGTTAGTAGCAGCATGATGAGTGGATTTAGGTACGACGATTCTAAGTGAAATAAGTCACACAGAAAAGGACACTTCTCATAAGGTATCACTGATAGAGGGAATGTAAAAACCATTACACTTGAACTGAATTACAAAACAGAACAGAGTCACACATGCAGAAAACACACTATGGCTGCTTAACGGGAAAGGTGAGGTGGGGTGATACATAAAACAAGGGTATCAAATTAGCTCACATACCGTTCCATAAACCCAATATGTAATAGACAAGACCTACTCCTTGCTCAGAGAACTGGACTCAACACGCCCTATTCACTGCACAAGAATATATCTGACTAATAATAATCGTAAAACCTATGTATTGATATCTCTCTGTTAGTGTGTCAAGTGGGTGTAAAGCGGCATAAACAGAGCAGTGAAAAGCAGCTAAACCCCATTATAAAAATAAATTACTTTGAAACAACCATGAAACAAAGACAGTGAAAGAGAGAGAAATTCTTACACAATGCGTTCAGGGGCTGTGATGCAACCTGGATTGACCATATCTAGACGCACAGCTGGATGAGACATAAGGGTGGACACTCTTGGGGCTGAGAGGTTTGGTGAGGTTGGGTGAGCAAACGCAGACCCTTTAAAGTAATACTGCGTGGTACCCATCGCATGGGTCCCAAATCTCCAGGTTCAAGGGCATCTTCCTACATCAAAAACATGCATGAGAAACCCAGAAGTTGGTACACCGTGTGATGGGGAAAGGTTTCTAAAACGCACCTCATTTCTCATCTCCTTGTGCCCGGGTTCGCCATTCCAGCCGCTTTACTAGCAAGCTCCCTACTTGGAGCATCAGCACCTTTAACCTCCTGTTCCGTACAGGTTGCAATTTGTCCTGAGGATAAACGGGAAGACGTGGAACCAACGAGAGACTAGCTCTTTGTGTTGGGACAGGCACAGGTCACTCTATTTTCCCATCAGAAAGAAGAATTAACCACAGGCTCAGCCTGCCCCCCGGAACCAGAACAGGGCCTGAAGCCATTCTGCGATTTTGCGGCCAGCTCCCATAAAAACGAGTTGTAAAATGGAGGTTCAGGGCACTGCAATTCACAAACCTGCAGAGTTATAAATGATAACTCTCATCCACAAATATATTGAGGGAAGGCAAAGAAGAGGATTTGAAATCAAGGCAGAATTGCACGAAACAGATTTCAGGAGGTAGATTCGAATCGCCTTTAAAGCACATGAAAAGCGGCAAAACGTTGACAATGATGCCCTTGGCCAAAAAGGGCGTATGCGTTTTTTCCTGAATATATTCAGGAAAAAACGCATACGCCCTTTTTGGCCAACCAAGCAACCTGGAAAGGCAAATCAGCGCTACAAAGAAGTCTCGCTTCCCATCGGTCAAAAGGGCCATGCTGAAAAAAGTGTCAAAACCAGAAATGCAGGACAGGCCATGGAGAAATGGGAGCCTTGCTACACTGATGGGCGGGATGTAAATTGCCAAGAGCCACTCTGGAGAAGTGTCCGGTGAGTCCTGAAACATCTGAAAAACACAGCTCAGAGAGCATAGGGCACTTCCACTCATGGGTGTATAAATTGGGAAAATTAAAAATCAGCAAGACACAAGCACCCCAAAGTTTAGGGCTGCTCTGTTGACCAGGACCTCCACTTCATTCCACCTTAAATATCCCAGGAAAGAGAAAAATGGATAAAGAAGTTGTGGTCCTTATGTACAATGGAATATCACTCAGCCATGAAATCAATGTCGTAAGGTTAGTAGCAGCATGATGAGTGGATTTAGGTACGACGATTCTAAGTGAAATAAGTCACACAGAAAAGGACACTTCTCATAAGGTATCACTGATGGAGGGAATGTAAAAACCATTACACTTGAACTGAATTACAAAACAGAACAGAGTCACACATGCAGAAAACACACTATGGCTGCTTAACGGGAAAGGTGAGGTGGGGTGATACATAAAACAAGGGTATCAAATTAGCTCACATACCGTTCCATAAACCCAATATGTAATAGACAAGACCTACTCCTTGCTCAGAGAACTGGACTCAACACGCCCTATTCACCGCACAAGAATATATCTGACTAATAATAATCGTAAAACCTATGTATTGATATCTCTCTGTTAGTGTGTCAAGTGGGTGTAAAGCGGCATAAACACAGCAGTGAAAATCAGCTAAACCCCATTATAAAAATAAATTACTTTGAAACACCCATGAAACAAAGACAGTGAAAGAGAGAGAAATTCTTACACAATGCGTTCAGGGGCTGTGATGCAACCTGGTTTGACCATATCTAGACGCACAGCTGGATGAGACATAAGGGTGGACACTCTTGGGGCTGAGAGGTTTGATGAGGTTGGGTGAGCAAACGCAGACCCTTTAAAGTAATACTGCGTGGTACCCATCGCATGGGTCCCAAATCTCCAGGTTCAAGGGCATCTTCCTACATCAAAAACATGCATGAGAAACCCAGAAGATGGTACACCGTGTGATGGGGAAAGGTTTCTAAAACGCACCTCATTTCTCATCTCCTTGTGCCCGGGTTCGCCATTCCAGCCGCTTTACTAGCAAGCTCCCTACTTGGAGCATCAGCACCTTTAACCTCCTGTTCCGTACAGGTTGCAATTTGTCCTGAGGATAAACGGGAAGACGTGGAACCAACGAGAGACTAGCTCTTGGTGTTGGGACAGGCACAGGTCACTCTATTTTCCCATCAGAAAGAAGAATTAACCACAGGCTCAGCCTGCCCCCCGGAACCAGAACAGGGCCTGAAGCCATTCTGCGATTTTGCGGCCAGCTCCCATAAAAACGAGTTGTAAAATGGAGGTTCAGGGCACTGCAATTCACAAACCTGCAGAGTTATAAATGATAACTCTCGTCCACAAATATATTGAGGGAAGGCAAAGAAGAGGATTTGAAATCAAGGCAGAATTGCAGGAAACAGATTTCAGGAGGTAGATACGAATCGCCTTTAAAGCACATGAAAAGCGGCAAAACGTTGACAATGATGCCCTTGGCCAAAAAGGGCGTATGCGTTTTTTCCTGAATATATTCAGGAAAAAACGCATACGCCCTTTTTGGCCAACCAAGCAACCTGGAAAGGCAAATCAGCGCTACAAAGAAGTCTCGCTTCCCATCGGTCAAAAGGGCCATGCTGAAAAAAGTGTCAAAACCAGAAATGCAGGACAGGCCATGGAGAAATGGGAGCCTTGCTACACTGATGGGCGGGATGTAAATTGCCAAGAGCCACTCTGGAGAAGTGTCCGGTGAGTCCTGAAACATCTGAAAAACACAGCTCAGAGAGCATAGGGCACTTCCACTCATGGGGGTATAAATTGGGAAAATTAAAAATCAGCAAGACACAAGCACCCCAAAGTTGAGGGCTGCTCTGTTGACCAGGACCTCCACTTCATTCCACCTTAAATATCCCAGGAAAGAGAAAAATGGATAAAGAAGTTGTGGTCCTTATGTACAATGGAATATCACTCAGCCAGGAAATCAATGTCGTAAGGTTAGTAGCAGCATGATGAGTGGATTTAGGTACGACGATTCTAAGTGAAATAAGTCACACAGAAAAGGACACTTCTCATAAGGTATCACTGATAGAGGGAATGTAAAAACCATTACACTTGAACTGAATTACAAAACAGAACAGTGTCACACATGCAGAAAACACACTATGGCTGCTTAACGGGAAAGGTGAGGTGGGGTGATACATAAAACAAGGGTATCAAATTAGCTCACATACCGTTCCATAAACCCAATATGTAATAGACAAGACCTACTCCTTGCTCAGAGAACTGGACTCAACACGCCCTATTCACCGCACAAGAATATATCTGACTAATAATAATCGTAAAACCTATGTATTGATATCTCTCTGTTAGTGTGTCAAGTGGGTGTAAAGCGGCATAAACACAGCAGTGAAAAGCAGCTAAACCCCATTATAAAAATAAATTACTTTGAAACACCCATGAAACAAAGACAGTGAAACAGAGAGAAATTCTTACACAATGCGTTCAGGGGCTGTGATGCAACCTGGATTGACCATATCTAGACGCACAGCTGGATGAGACATAAGGGTGGACACTCTTGGGGCTGAGAGGTTTGGTGAGGTTGGGTGAGCAAACGCAGACCCTTTAAAGTAATACTGCGTGGTACCCATCGCATGGGTCCCAAATCTCCAGGTTCAAGGGCATCTTCCTACATCAAAAACATGCATGAGAAACCCAGAAGATGGTACACCGTGTGATGGGGAAAGGTTTCTAAAACGCACCTCATTTCTCATCTCCTTGTGCCCGGGTTCGCCATTCCAGCCGCTTTACTAGCAAGCTCCCTACTTGGAGCATGAGCACCTTTAACCTCCTGTTCCGTACAGGTTGCAATTTGTCCTGAGGATAAACGGGAAGACGTGGAACCAACGAGAGACTAGCTCTTGGTGTTGGGACAGGCACAGGTCACTCTATTTTCCCATCAGAAAGAAGAATTAACCACAGGCTCAGCCTGCCCCCCGGAACCAGAACAGGGCCTGAAGCCATTCTGCGATTTTGCGGCCAGCTCCCATAAAAACGAGTTGTAAAATGGAGGTTCAGGGCACTGCAATTCACAAACCTGCAGAGTTATAAATGATAACTCTCGTCCACAAATATATTGAGGGAAGGCAAAGAAGAGGATTTGAAATCAAGGCAGAATTGCAGGAAACAGATTTCAGGAGGTAGATACGAATCGCCTTTAAAGCACAGGAAAAGCGGCAAAACGTTGACAATGATGCCCTTGGCCAAAAAGGGCGTATGCGTTTTTTCCTGAATATATTCAGGAAAAAACGCATACGCCCTTTTTGGCCAACCAAGCAACCTGGAAAGGCAAATCAGCGCTACAAAGAAGTCTCGCATCCCATCGGTCAAAAGGGCCATGCTGAAAAAAGTGTCAAAACCAGAAATGCAGGACAGGCCATGGAGAAATGGGAGCCTTGCTACACTGATGGGCGGGATGTAAATTGCCAAGAGCCACTCTGGAGAAGTGTCCGGTGAGTCCTGAAACATCTGAAAAACACAGCTCAGAGAGCATAGGGCACTTCCACTCATGGGGGTATAAATTGGGAAAATTAAAAATCAGCAAGACACAAGCACCCCAAAGTTGAGGGCTGCTCTGTTGACCAGGACCTCCACTTCATTCCACCTTAAATATCCCAGGAAAGAGAAAAATGGATAAAGAAGTTGTGGTCCTTATGTACAATGGAATATCACTCAGCCAGGAAATCAATGTCGTAAGGTTAGTAGCAGCATGATGAGTGGATTTAGGTACGACGATTCTAAGTGAAATAAGTCACACAGAAAAGGACACTTCTCATAAGGTATCACTGATAGAGGGAATGTAAAAACCATTACACTTGAACTGAATTACAAAACAGAACAGAGTCACACATGCAGAAAACACACTATGGCTGCTTAACGGGAAAGGTGAGGTGGGGTGATACATAAAACAAGGGTATCAAATTAGCTCAGATACCATTCCAAAAACCCAATATGTAATAGACAAGACCTACTCCTTGCTCAGAGAACTGGACTCAACACGCCCTATTCACTGCACAAGAATATATCTGACTAATAATAATCGTAAAACCTATGTATTGATATCTCTCTGTTTGTGTGTCAAGTGGGTGTAAAGCGGCATAAACAGAGCAGTGAAAAGCAGCTAAACCCCATTATAAAAATAAATTACTTTGAAACACCCATGAAACAAAGACAGTGAAAGAGAGAGAAATTCTTACACAATGCGTTCAGGGGCTGTGATGCAACCTGGATTGACCATATCTAGACGCACAGCTGGATGAGACATAAGGGTGGACACTCTTGGGGCTGAGAGGTTTGGTGAGGTTGGGTGAGCAAACGCAGACCCTTTAAAGTAATACTGCGTGGTACCCATCGCATGGGTCCCAAATCTCCAGGTTCAAGGGCATCTTCCTACATCAAAAACATGCATGAGAAACCCAGAAGTTGGTACACCGTGTGATGGGGAAAGGTTTCTAAAACGCACCTCATTTCTCATCTCCTTGTGCCCGGGTTCGCCATTCCAGCCGCTTTACTAGCAAGCTCCCTACTTGGAGCATCAGCACCTTTAACCTCCTGTTCCGTACAGGTTGCAATTTGTCCTGAGGATAAACGGGAAGACGTGGAACCAACGAGAGACTAGCTCTTGGTGTTGGGACAGGCACAGGTCACTCTATTTTCCCATCAGAAAGAAGAATTAACCACAGGCTCAGCCTGCCCCCCGGAACAGAACAGGGCCTGAAGCCATTCTGCGATTTTGTGGCCAGCTCCCATAAAAACGAGTTGTAAAATCGAGGTTCAGGGCACTGCAATTCACAAACCTGCAGAGTTATAAATGATAACTCTCGTCCACAAATATATTGAGGGAAGGCAAAGAAGAGGATTTGAAATCAAGGCAGAATTGCAGGAAACAGATTTCAGGAGGTAGATACGAATCGCCTTTAAAGCACATGAAAAGCGGCAAAACGTTGACAATGATGCCCTTGGCCAAAAAGGGCGTATGCGTTTTTTTCCTGAATATATTCAGGAAAAAACGCATACGCCCTTTTTGGCCAACCAAGCAACCTGGAAAGGCAAATCAGCGCTACAAAGAAGTCTCGCTTCCCATCGGTCAAAACGGCCATGCTGAAAAAAGTGTCAAAACCAGAAATGCAGGACAGGCCATGGAGAAATGGGAGCCTTGCTACACTGATGGGCGGGATGTAAATTGCCAAGAGCCACTCTGGAGAAGTGTCCGGTGAGTCCTGAAACATCTGAAAAACACAGCTTAGAGAGCATAGGGCACTTCCACTCATGGGGGTATAAATTGGGAAAATTAAAAATCAGCAAGACACAAGCACCCCAAAGTTTAGGGCTGCTCTGTTGACCAGGACCTCCACTTCATTCCACCTTAAATATCCCAGGAAAGAGAAAAATGGATAAAGAAGTTGTGGTCCTTATGTACAATGGAATATCACTCAGCCATGAAATCAATGTCGTAAGGTTAGTAGCAGCATGATGAGTGGATTTAGGTACGACGATTCTAAGTGAAATAAGTCACACAGAAAAGGACACTTCTCATAAGGTATCACTGATAGAGGGAATGTAAAAACCATTACACTTGAACTGAATTACAAAACAGAACAGAGTCACACATGCAGAAAACACACTATGGCTGCTTAACGGGAAAGGTGAGGTGGGGTGATACATAAAACAAGGGTATCAAATTAGCTCACATACCGTTCCATAAACCCAATATGTAATAGACAAGACCTACTCCTTGCTCAGAGAACTGGACTCAACACGCCCTATTCACTGCACAAGAATATATCTGACTAATAATAATCGTAAAACCTATGTATTGATATCTCTCTGTTAGTGTGTCAAGTGGGTGTAAAGCGGCATAAACAGAGCAGTGAAAAGCAGCTAAACCCCATTATAAAAATAAATTACTTTGAAACAACCATGAAACAAAGACAGTGAAAGAGAGAGAAATTCTTACACAATGCGTTCAGGGGCTGTGATGCAACCTGGATTGACCATATCTAGACGCACAGCTGGATGAGACATAAGGGTGGACACTCTTGGGGCTGAGAGGTTTGGTGAGGTTGGGTGAGCAAACGCAGACCCTTTAAAGTAATACTGCGTGGTACCCATCGCATGGGTCCCAAATCTCCAGGTTCAAGGGCATCTTCCTACATCAAAAACATGCATGAGAAACCCAGAAGTTGGTACACCGTGTGATGGGGAAAGGTTTCTAAAACGCACCTCATTTCTCATCTCCTTGTGCCCGGGTTCGCCATTCCAGCCGCTTTACTAGCAAGCTCCCTACTTGGAGCATCAGCACCTTTAACCTCCTGTTCCGTACAGGTTGCAATTTGTCCTGAGGATAAACGGGAAGACGTGGAACCAACGAGAGACTAGCTCTTTGTGTTGGGACAGGCACAGGTCACTCTATTTTCCCATCAGAAAGAAGAATTAACCACAGGCTCAGCCTGCCCCCCGGAACCAGAACAGGGCCTGAAGCCATTCTGCGATTTTGCGGCCAGCTCCCATAAAAACGAGTTGTAAAATGGAGGTTCAGGGCACTGCAATTCACAAACCTGCAGAGTTATAAATGATAACTCTCATCCACAAATATATTGAGGGAAGGCAAAGAAGAGGATTTGAAATCAAGGCAGAATTGCACGAAACAGATTTCAGGAGGTAGATTCGAATCGCCTTTAAAGCACATGAAAAGCGGCAAAACGTTGACAATGATGCCCTTGGCCAAAAAGGGCGTATGCGTTTTTTCCTGAATATATTCAGGAAAAAACGCATACGCCCTTTTTGGCCAACCAAGCAACCTGGAAAGGCAAATCAGCGCTACAAAGAAGTCTCGCTTCCCATCGGTCAAAAGGGCCATGCTGAAAAAAGTGTCAAAACCAGAAATGCAGGACAGGCCATGGAGAAATGGGAGCCTTGCTACACTGATGGGCGGGATGTAAATTGCCAAGAGCCACTCTGGAGAAGTGTCCGGTGAGTCCTGAAACATCTGAAAAACACAGCTCAGAGAGCATAGGGCACTTCCACTCATGGGTGTATAAATTGGGAAAATTAAAAATCAGCAAGACACAAGCACCCCAAAGTTTAGGGCTGCTCTGTTGACCAGGACCTCCACTTCATTCCACCTTAAATATCCCAGGAAAGAGAAAAATGGATAAAGAAGTTGTGGTCCTTATGTACAATGGAATATCACTCAGCCATGAAATCAATGTCGTAAGGTTAGTAGCAGCATGATGAGTGGATTTAGGTACGACGATTCTAAGTGAAATAAGTCACACAGAAAAGGACACTTCTCATAAGGTATCACTGATGGAGGGAATGTAAAAACCATTACACTTGAACTGAATTACAAAACAGAACAGAGTCACACATGCAGAAAACACACTATGGCTGCTTAACGGGAAAGGTGAGGTGGGGTGATACATAAAACAAGGGTATCAAATTAGCTCACATACCGTTCCATAAACCCAATATGTAATAGACAAGACCTACTCCTTGCTCAGAGAACTGGACTCAACACGCCCTATTCACCGCACAAGAATATATCTGACTAATAATAATCGTAAAACCTATGTATTGATATCTCTCTGTTAGTGTGTCAAGTGGGTGTAAAGCGGCATAAACACAGCAGTGAAAATCAGCTAAACCCCATTATAAAAATAAATTACTTTGAAACACCCATGAAACAAAGACAGTGAAAGAGAGAGAAATTCTTACACAATGCGTTCAGGGGCTGTGATGCAACCTGGTTTGACCATATCTAGACGCACAGCTGGATGAGACATAAGGGTGGACACTCTTGGGGCTGAGAGGTTTGATGAGGTTGGGTGAGCAAACGCAGACCCTTTAAAGTAATACTGCGTGGTACCCATCGCATGGGTCCCAAATCTCCAGGTTCAAGGGCATCTTCCTACATCAAAAACATGCATGAGAAACCCAGAAGTTGGTACACCGTGTGATGGGGAAAGGTTTCTAAAACGCACCTCATTTCTCATCTCCTTGTGCCCGGGTTCGCCATTCCAGCCGCTTTACTAGCAAGCTCCCTACTTGGAGCATCAGCACCTTTAACCTCCTGTTCTGTACAGGTTGCAATTTGTCCTGAGGATAAACGGGAAGACGTGGAACCAACGAGAGACTAGCTCTTGGTGTTGGGACAGGCACAGGTCACTCTATTTTCCCATCAGAAAGAAGAATTAACCACAGGCTCAGCCTGCCCCCCGGAACAGAACAGGGCCTGAAGCCATTCTGCGATTTTGTGGCCAGCTCCCATAAAAACGAGTTGTAAAATCGAGGTTCAGGGCACTGCAATTCACAAACCTGCAGAGTTATAAATGATAACTCTCGTCCACAAATATATTGAGGGAAGGCAAAGAAGAGGATTTGAAATCAAGGCAGAATTGCAGGAAACAGATTTCAGGAGGTAGATACGAATCGCCTTTAAAGCACATGAAAAGCGGCAAAACGTTGACAATGATGCCCTTGGCCAAAAAGGGCGTATGCGTTTTTTTCCTGAATATATTCAGGAAAAAACGCATACGCCCTTTTTGGCCAACCAAGCAACCTGGAAAGGCAAATCAGCGCTACAAAGAAGTCTCGCTTCCCATCGGTCAAAAGGGCCATGCTGAAAAAAGTGTCAAAACCAGAAATGCAGGACAGGCCATGGAGAAATGGGAGCCTTGCTACACTGATGGGCGGGATGTAAATTGCCAAGAGCCACTCTGGAGAAGTGTCCGGTGAGTCCTGAAACATCTGAAAAACACAGCTTAGAGAGCATAGGGCACTTCCACTCATGGGGGTATAAATTGGGAAAATTAAAAATCAGCAAGACACAAGCACCCCAAAGTTTAGGGCTGCTCTGTTGACCAGGACCTCCACTTCATTCCACCTTAAATATCCCAGGAAAGAGAAAAATGGATAAAGAAGTTGTGGTCCTTATGTACAATGGAATATCACTCAGCCATGAAATCAATGTCGTAAGGTTAGTAGCAGCATGATGAGTGGATTTAGGTACGACGATTCTAAGTGAAATAAGTCACACAGAAAAGGACACTTCTCATAAGGTATCACTGATAGAGGGAATGTAAAAACCATTACACTTGAACTGAATTACAAAACAGAACAGAGTCACACATGCAGAAAACACACTATGGCTGCTTAACGGGAAAGGTGAGGTGGGGTGATACATAAAACAAGGGTATCAAATTAGCTCACATACCGTTCCATAAACCCAATATGTAATAGACAAGACCTACTCCTTGCTCAGAGAACTGGACTCAACACGCCCTATTCACTGCACAAGAATATATCTGACTAATAATAATCGTAAAACCTATGTATTGATATCTCTCTGTTAGTGTGTCAAGTGGGTGTAAAGCGGCATAAACAGAGCAGTGAAAAGCAGCTAAACCCCATTATAAAAATAAATTACTTTGAAACAACCATGAAACAAAGACAGTGAAAGAGAGAGAAATTCTTACACAATGCGTTCAGGGGCTGTGATGCAACCTGGATTGACCATATCTAGACGCACAGCTGGATGAGACATAAGGGTGGACACTCTTGGGGCTGAGAGGTTTGGTGAGGTTGGGTGAGCAAACGCAGACCCTTTAAAGTAATACTGCGTGGTACCCATCGCATGGGTCCCAAATCTCCAGGTTCAAGGGCATCTTCCTACATCAAAAACATGCATGAGAAACCCAGAAGTTGGTACACCGTGTGATGGGGAAAGGTTTCTAAAACGCACCTCATTTCTCATCTCCTTGTGCCCGGGTTCGCCATTCCAGCCGCTTTACTAGCAAGCTCCCTACTTGGAGCATCAGCACCTTTAACCTCCTGTTCCGTACAGGTTGCAATTTGTCCTGAGGATAAACGGGAAGACGTGGAACCAACGAGAGACTAGCTCTTTGTGTTGGGACAGGCACAGGTCACTCTATTTTCCCATCAGAAAGAAGAATTAACCACAGGCTCAGCCTGCCCCCCGGAACCAGAACAGGGCCTGAAGCCATTCTGCAATTTTGCGGCCAGCTCCCATAAAAACGAGTTGTAAAATGGAGGTTCAGGGCACTGCAATTCACAAACCTGCAGAGTTATAAATGATAACTCTCATCCACAAATATATTGAGGGAAGGCAAAGAAGAGGATTTGAAATCAAGGCAGAATTGCACGAAACAGATTTCAGGAGGTAGATTCGAATCGCCTTTAAAGCACATGAAAAGCGGCAAAACGTTGACAATGATGCCCTTGGCCAAAAAGGGCGTATGCGTTTTTTCCTGAATATATTCAGGAAAAAACGCATACGCCCTTTTTGGCCAACCAAGCAACCTGGAAAGGCAAATCAGCGCTACAAAGAAGTCTCGCTTCCCATCGGTCAAAAGGGCCATGCTGAAAAAAGTGTCAAAACCAGAAATGCAGGACAGGCCATGGAGAAATGGGAGCCTTGCTACACTGATGGGCGGGATGTAAATTGCCAAGAGCCACTCTGGAGAAGTGTCCGGTGAGTCCTGAAACATCTGAAAAACACAGCTCAGAGAGCATAGGGCACTTCCACTCATGGGTGTATAAATTGGGAAAATTAAAAATCAGCAAGACACAAGCACCCCAAAGTTTAGGGCTGCTCTGTTGACCAGGACCTCCACTTCATTCCACCTTAAATATCCCAGGAAAGAGAAAAATGGATAAAGAAGTTGTGGTCCTTATGTACAATGGAATATCACTCAGCCA
Organism: Balaenoptera borealis; assembly: GCF_965194805.1. Classification (NCBI taxonomy): domain Eukaryota; kingdom Metazoa; phylum Chordata; class Mammalia; order Artiodactyla; family Balaenopteridae; genus Balaenoptera; species Balaenoptera borealis. The sequence continues at coordinate 241,635 of NW_028123988.1, forward strand.
TGAAATCAATGTCGTAAGGTTAGTAGCAGCATGATGAGTGGATTTAGGTACGACGATTCTAAGTGAAATAAGTCACACAGAAAAGGACACTTCTCATAAGGTATCACTGATGGAGGGAATGTAAAAACCATTACACTTGAACTGAATTACAAAACAGAACAGAGTCACACATGCAGAAAACACACTATGGCTGCTTAACGGGAAAGGTGAGGTGGGGTGATACATAAAACAAGGGTATCAAATTAGCTCACATACCGTTCCATAAACCCAATATGTAATAGACAAGACCTACTCCTTGCTCAGAGAACTGGACTCAACACGCCCTATTCACCGCACAAGAATATATCTGACTAATAATAATCGTAAAACCTATGTATTGATATCTCTCTGTTAGTGTGTCAAGTGGGTGTAAAGCGGCATAAACACAGCAGTGAAAATCAGCTAAACCCCATTATAAAAATAAATTACTTTGAAACACCCATGAAACAAAGACAGTGAAAGAGAGAGAAATTCTTACACAATGCGTTCAGGGGCTGTGATGCAACCTGGTTTGACCATATCTAGACGCACAGCTGGATGAGACATAAGGGTGGACACTCTTGGGGCTGAGAGGTTTGATGAGGTTGGGTGAGCAAACGCAGACCCTTTAAAGTAATACTGCGTGGTACCCATCGCATGGGTCCCAAATCTCCAGGTTCAAGGGCATCTTCCTACATCAAAAACATGCATGAGAAACCCAGAAGATGGTACACCGTGTGATGGGGAAAGGTTTCTAAAACGCACCTCATTTCTCATCTCCTTGTGCCCGGGTTCGCCATTCCAGCCGCTTTACTAGCAAGCTCCCTACTTGGAGCATCAGCACCTTTAACCTCCTGTTCCGTACAGGTTGCAATTTGTCCTGAGGATAAACGGGAAGACGTGGAACCAACGAGAGACTAGCTCTTGGTGTTGGGACAGGCACAGGTCACTCTATTTTCCCATCAGAAAGAAGAATTAACCACAGGCTCAGCCTGCCCCCCGGAACCAGAACAGGGCCTGAAGCCATTCTGCGATTTTGCGGCCAGCTCCCATAAAAACGAGTTGTAGAATGGAGGTTCAGGGCACTGCAATTCACAAACCTGCAGAGTTATAAATGATAACTCTCGTCCACAAATATATTGAGGGAAGGCAAAGAAGAGGATTTGAAATCAAGGCAGAATTGCAGGAAACAGATTTCAGGAGGTAGATACGAATCGCCTTTAAAGCACATGAAAAGCGGCAAAACGTTGACAATGATGCCCTTGGCCAAAAAGGGCGTATGCGTTTTTTCCTGAATATATTCAGGAAAAAACGCATACGCCCTTTTTGGCCAACCAAGCAACCTGGAAAGGCAAATCAGCGCTACAAAGAAGTCTCGCTTCCCATCGGTCAAAAGGGCCATGCTGAAAAAAGTGTCAAAACCAGAAATGCAGGACAGGCCATGGAGAAATGGGAGCCTTGCTACACTAATGGGCGGGATGTAAATTGCCAAGAGCCACTCTGGAGAAGTGTCCGGTGAGTCCTGAAACATCTGAAAAACACAGCTCAGAGAGCATAGGGCACTTCCACTCATGGGGGTATAAATTGGGAAAATTAAAAATCAGCAAGACACAAGCACCCCAAAGTTTAGGGCTGCTCTGTTGACCAGGACCTCCACTTCATTCCACCTTAAATATCCCAGGAAAGAGAAAAATGGATAAAGAAGTTGTGGTCCTTATGTACAATGGAATATCACTCAGCCAGGAAATCAATGTCGTAAGGTTAGTAGCAGCATGATGAGTGGATTTAGGTACGACGATTCTAAGTGAAATAAGTCACACAGAAAAGGACACTTCTCATAAGGTATCACTGATAGAGGGAATGTAAAAACCATTACACTTGAACTGAATTACAAAACAGAACAGTGTCACACATGCAGAAAACACACTATGGCTGCTTAACGGGAAAGGTGAGGTGGGGTGATACATAAAACAAGGGTATCAAATTAGCTCACATACCGTTCCATAAACCCAATATGTAATAGACAAGACCTACTCCTTGCTCAGAGAACTGGACTCAACACGCCCTATTCACCGCACAAGAATATATCTGACTAATAATAATCGTAAAACCTATGTATTGATATCTCTCTGTTAGTGTGTCAAGTGGGTGTAAAGCGGCATAAACACAGCAGTGAAAAGCAGCTAAACCCCATTATAAAAATAAATTACTTTGAAACACCCATGAAACAAAGACAGTGAAACAGAGAGAAATTCTTACACAATGCGTTCAGGGGCTGTGATGCAACCTGGATTGACCATATCTAGACGCACAGCTGGATGAGACATAAGGGTGGACACTCTTGGGGCTGAGAGGTTTGGTGAGGTTGGGTGAGCAAACGCAGACCCTTTAAAGTAATACTGCGTGGTACCCATCGCATGGGTCCCAAATCTCCAGGTTCAAGGGCATCTTCCTACATCAAAAACATGCATGAGAAACCCAGAAGATGGTACACCGTGTGATGGGGAAAGGTTTCTAAAACGCACCTCATTTCTCATCTCCTTGTGCCCGGGTTCGCCATTCCAGCCGCTTTACTAGCAAGCTCCCTACTTGGAGCATGAGCACCTTTAACCTCCTGTTCCGTACAGGTTGCAATTTGTCCTGAGGATAAACGGGAAGACGTGGAACCAACGAGAGACTAGCTCTTGGTGTTGGGACAGGCACAGGTCACTCTATTTTCCCATCAGAAAGAAGAATTAACCACAGGCTCAGCCTGCCCCCCGGAACCAGAACAGGGCCTGAAGCCATTCTGCGATTTTGCGGCCAGCTCCCATAAAAACGAGTTGTAAAATGGAGGTTCAGGGCACTGCAATTCACAAACCTGCAGAGTTATAAATGATAACTCTCGTCCACAAATATATTGAGGGAAGGCAAAGAAGAGGATTTGAAATCAAGGCAGAATTGCAGGAAACAGATTTCAGGAGGTAGATACGAATCGCCTTTAAAGCACATGAAAAGCGGCAAAACGTTGACAATGATGCCCTTGGCCAAAAAGGGCGTATGCGTTTTTTCCTGAATATATTCAGGAAAAAACGCATACGCCATTTTGGCCAACCAAGCAACCTGGAAAGGCAAATCAGCGCTACAAAGAAGTCTCGCATCCCATCGGTCAAAAGGGCCATGCTGAAAAAAGTGTCAAAACCAGAAATGCAGGACAGGCCATGGAGAAATGGGAGCCTTGCTACACTGATGGGCGGGATGTAAATTGCCAAGAGCCACTCTGGAGAAGTGTCCGGTGAGTCCTGAAACATCTGAAAAACACAGCTCAGAGAGCATAGGGCACTTCCACTCATGGGGGTATAAATTGGGAAAATTAAAAATCAGCAAGACACAAGCACCCCAAAGTTGAGGGCTGCTCTGTTGACCAGGACCTCCACTTCATTCCACCTTAAATATCCCAGGAAAGAGAAAAATGGATAAAGAAGTTGTGGTCCTTATGTACAATGGAATATCACTCAGCCAGGAAATCAATGTCGTAAGGTTAGTAGCAGCATGATGAGTGGATTTAGGTACGACGATTCTAAGTGAAATAAGTCACACAGAAAAGGACACTTCTCATAAGGTATCACTGATAGAGGGAATGTAAAAACCATTACACTTGAACTGAATTACAAAACAGAACAGAGTCACACATGCAGAAAACACACTATGGCTGCTTAACGGGAAAGGTGAGGTGGGGTGATACATAAAACAAGGGTATCAAATTAGCTCAGATACCATTCCAAAAACCCAATATGTAATAGACAAGACCTACTCCTTGCTCAGAGAACTGGACTCAACACGCCCTATTCACTGCACAAGAATATATCTGACTAATAATAATCGTAAAACCTATGTATTGATATCTCTCTGTTTGTGTGTCAAGTGGGTGTAAAGCGGCATAAACAGAGCAGTGAAAAGCAGCTAAACCCCATTATAAAAATAAATTACTTTGAAACACCCATGAAACAAAGACAGTGAAAGAGAGAGAAATTCTTACACAATGCGTTCAGGGGCTGTGATGCAACCTGGATTGACCATATCTAGACGCACAGCTGGATGAGACATAAGGGTGGACACTCTTGGGGCTGAGAGGTTTGGTGAGGTTGGGTGAGCAAACGCAGACCCTTTAAAGGAATACTGCGTGGTACCCATCGCATGGGTCCCAAATCTCCAGGTTCAAGGGCATCTTCCTACATCAAAAACATGCATGAGAAACCCAGAAGATGGTACACCGTGTGATGGGGAAAGGTTTCTAAAACGCACCTCATTTCTCATCTCCTTGTGCCCGGGTTCGCCATTCCAGCCACTTTACTAGCAAGCTCCCTACTTGGAGCATCAGCACCTTTAACCTCCTGTTCCGTAGAGGTTGCAATTTGTCCTGAGGATAAACGGGAAGACGTGGAACCAACGAGAGACTAGCTCTTGGTGTTGGGACAGGCACAGGTCACTCTATTTTCCCATCAGAAAGAAGAATTAACCACAGGCTCAGCCTGACCCCCGGAACCAGAACAGGGCCTGAAGCCATTCTGCGATTTTGCGGCCAGCTCCCATAAAAACGAGTTGTAAAATGGAGGTTCAGGGCACTGCAATTCACAAACCTGCAGAGTTATAAATGATAACTCTCATCCACAAATATATTGAGGGAAGGCAAAGAAGAGGATTTGAAATCAAGGCAGAATTGCAGGAAACAGATTTCAGGAGGTAGATACGAATCGCCTTTAAAGCACATGAAAAGCGGCAAAACGTTGACAATGATGCCCTTGGCCAAAAAGGGCGTATGCGTTTTTTCCTGAATATATTCAGGAAAAAACGCATACGCCCTTTTTGGCCAACCAAGCAACCTGGAAAGGCAAATCAGCGCTACAAAGAAGTCTCGCTTCCCATCGGTCAAAAGGGCCATGCTGAAAAAAGTGTCAAAACCAGAAATGCAGGACAGGCCATGGAGAAATGGGAGCCTTGCTACACTGATGGGCGGGATGTAAATTGCCAAGAGCCACTCTGGAGAAGTGTCCGGTGAGTCCTGAAACATCTGAAAAACACAGCTCAGAGAGCATAGGGCACTTCCACTCATGGGGGTATAAATTGGGAAAATTAAAAATCAGCAAGACACAAGCACCCCAAAGTTTAGGGCTGCTCTGTTGACCAGGACCTCCACTTCATTCCACCTTAAATATCCCAGGAAAGAGAAAAATGGATAAAGAAGTTGTGGTCCTTATGTACAATGGAATATCACTCAGCCAGGAAATCAATGTCGTAAGGTTAGTAGCAGCATGATGAGTGGATTTAGGTACGACGATTCTAAGTGAAATAAGTCACACAGAAAAGGACACTTCTCATAAGGTATCACTGATAGAGGGAATGTAAAAACCATTACACTTGAACTGAATTACAAAACAGAACAGAGTCACACATGCAGAAAACACACTATGGCTGCTTAACGGGAAAGGTGAGGTGGGGTGATACATAAAACAAGGGTATCAAATTAGCTCACATACCGTTCCATAAACCCAATATGTAATAGACAAGACCTACTCCTTGCTCGGAGAACTGGACTCAACACGCCCTATTCACCGCACAAGAATATATCTGACTAATAATAATCGTAAAACCTATGTATTGATATCTCTCTGTTAGTGTGTCAAGTGGGTGTAAAGCGGCATAAACAGAGCAGTGAAAAGCAGCTAAACCCCATTATAAAAATAAATTATTTTGAAACAACCATGAAACAAAGACAGTGAAAGAGAGAGAAACTCTTACACAATGCGTTCAGGGGCTGTGATGCAACCTGGATTGACCATATCTAGACGCACAGCTGGATGAGACATAAGGGTGGACATTCTTGGGGCTGAGAGGTTTGGTGAGGTTGGGTGAGCAAACGCAGACCCTTTAAAGTAATACTTCGTGGTACCCATCGCATGGGTCCCAAATCTCCAGGTTCAAGGGCATCTTCCTACATCAAAAACATGCATGAGAAACCCAGAAGATGGTACACCGTGTGATGGGGAAAGGTTTCTAAAACGCACCTCATTTCTCATCTCCTTGTGCCCGGGTTCGCCATTCCAGCCGCTTTACTAGCAAGCTCCCTACTTGGAGCATCAGCACCTTTAACCTCCTGTTCCGTAGAGGTTGCAATTTGTCCTGAGGATAAACGGGAAGACGTGGAACCAACGAGAGACTAGCTCTTGGTGTTGGGACAGGCACAGGTCACTCTATTTTCCCATCAGAAAGAAGAATTAACCACAGGCTCAGCCTGCCCCCCGGAACCAGAACAGGGCCTGAAGCCATTCTGCGATTTTGCGGCCAGCTCCCATAAAAACGAGTTGTAGAATGGAGGTTCAGGGCACTGCAATTCACAAACCTGCAGAGTTATAAATGATAACTCTCGTCCACAAATATATTGAGGGAAGGCAAAGAAGAGGATTTGAAATCAAGGCAGAATTGCAGGAAACAGATTTCAGGAGGTAGATACGAATCGCCTTTAAAGCACATGAAAAGCGGCAAAACGTTGACAATGATGCCCTTGGCCAAAAAGGGCGTATGCGTTTTTTCCTGAATATATTCAGGAAAAAACGCATACGCCCTTTTTGGCCAACCAAGCAACCTGGAAAGGCAAATCAGCGCTACAAAGAAGTCTCGCTTCCCATCGGTCAAAAGGGCCATGCTGAAAAAAGTGTCAAAACCAGAAATGCAGGACAGGCCATGGAGAAATGGGAGCCTTGCTACACTGATGGGCGGGATGTAAATTGCCAAGAGCCACTCTGGAGAAGTGTCCGGTGAGTCCTGAAACATCTGAAAAACACAGCTCAGAGAGCATAGGGCACTTCCACTCATGGGGGTATAAATTGGGAAAATTAAAAATCAGCAAGACACAAGCACCCCAAAGTTTAGGGCTGCTCTGTTGACCAGGACCTCCACTTCATTCCACCTTAAATATCCCAGGAAAGAGAAAAATGGATAAAGAAGTTGTGGTCCTTATATACAATGGAATATCACTCAGCCAGGAAATCAATGTCGTAAGGTTAGTAGCAGCATGATGAGTGGATTTAGGTACGACGATTCTAAGTGAAATAAGTCACACAGAAAAGGACACTTCTCATAAGGTATCACTGATAGAGGGAATGTAAAAACCATTACACTTGAACTGAATTACAAAACAGCACAGTGTCACACATGCAGAAAACACACTATGGCTGCTTAACGGGAAAGGTGAGGTGGGGTGATACATAAAACAAGGGTATCAAATTAGCTCACATACCGTTCCATAAACCCAATATGTAATAGACAAGACCTACTCCTTGCTCAGAGAACTGGACTCAACACGCCCTATTCACTGCACAAGAATATATCTGACTAATAATAATCGTAAAACCTATGTATTGATATCTCTCTGTTAGTGTGTCAAGTGGGTGTAAAGCGGCATAAACACAGCAGTGAAAAGCAGCTAAACCCCATTATAAAAATAAATTATTTTGAAACAACCATGAAACAAAGACAGTGAAAGAGAGAGAAATTCTTACACAATGCGTTCAGGGGCTGTGATGCAACCTGGATTGACCATATCTAGACGCACAGCTGGATGAGACATAAGGGTGGACACTCTTGGGGCTGAGAGGTTTGGTGAGGTTGGGTGAGCAAACGCAGACCCTTTAAAGTAATACTGCGTGGTACCCATCGCATGGGTCCCAAATCTCCAGGTTCAAGGGCATCTTCCTACATCAAAAACATGCATGAGAAACCCAGAAGTTGGTACACCGTGTGATGGGGAAAGGTTTCTAAAACGCACCTCATTTCTCATCTCCTTGTGCCCGGGTTCGCCATTCCAGCCGCTTTACTAGCAAGCTCCCTACTTGGAGCATCAGCACCTTTAACCTCCTGTTCCGTACAGGTTGCAATTTGTCCTGAGGATAAACGGGAAGACGTGGAACCAACGAGAGACTAGCTCTTTGTGTTGGGACAGGCACAGGTCACTCTATTTTCCCATCAGAAAGAAGAATTAACCACAGGCTCAGCCTGCCCCCCGGAACCAGAACAGGGCCTGAAGCCATTCTGCGATTTTGCGGCCAGCTCCCATAAAAACGAGTTGTAAAATGGAGGTTCAGGGCACTGCAATTCACAAACCTGCAGAGTTATAAATGATAACTCTCATCCACAAATATATTGAGGGAAGGCAAAGAAGAGGATTTGAAATCAAGGCAGAATTGCAGGAAACAGATTTCAGGAGGTAGATTCGAATCGCCTTTAAAGCACATGAAAAGCGGCAAAACGTTGACAATGATGCCCTTGGCCAAAAAGGGCGTATGCGTTTTTTCCTGAATATATTCAGGAAAAAACGCATACGCCCTTTTTGGCCAACCAAGCAACCTGGAAAGGCAAATCAGCGCTACAAAGAAGTCTCGCTTCCCATCGGTCAAAAGGGCCATGCTGAAAAAAGTGTCAAAACCAGAAATGCAGGACAGGCCATGGAGAAATGGGAGCCTTGCTACACTGATGGGCGGGATGTAAATTGCCAAGAGCCACTCTGGAGAAGTGTCCGGTGAGTCCTGAAACATCTGAAAAACACAGCTCAGAGAGCATAGGGCACTTCCACTCATGGGGGTATAAATTGGGAAAATTAAAAATCAGCAAGACACAAGCACCCCAAAGTTGAGGGCTGCTCTGTTGACCAGGACCTCCACTTCATTCCACCTTAAATATCCCAGGAAAGAGAAAAATGGATAAAGAAGTTGTGGTCCTTATGTACAATGGAATATCACTCAGCCAGGAAATCAATGTCGTAAGGTTAGTAGCAGCATGATGAGTGGATTTAGGTACGACGATTCTAAGTGAAATAAGTCACACAGAAAAGGACACTTCTCATAAGGTATCACTGATAGAGGGAATGTAAAAACCATTACACTTGAACTGAATTACAAAACAGAACAGTGTCACACATGCAGAAAACACACTATGGCTGCTTAACGGGAAAGGTGAGGTGGGGTGATACATAAAACAAGGGTATCAAATTAGCTCACATACCGTTCCATAAACCCAATATGTAATAGACAAGACCTACTCCTTGCTCAGAGAACTGGACTCAACACGCCCTATTCACCGCACAAGAATATATCTGACTAATAATAATCGTAAAACCTATGTATTGATATCTCTCTGTTAGTGTGTCAAGTGGGTGTAAAGCGGCATAAACACAGCAGTGAAAAGCAGCTAAACCCCATTATAAAAATAAATTACTTTGAAAAACCCATGAAACAAAGACAGTGAAAGAGAGAGAAATTCTTACACAATGCGTTCAGGGGCTGTGATGCAACCTGGATTGACCATATCTAGACGCACAGCTGGATGAGACATAAGGGTGGATACTCTTGGGGCTGAGAGGTTTGGTGAGGTTGGGTGAGCAAACGCAGACCCTTTAAAGTAATACTGCGTGGTACCCATCGCATGGGTCCCAAATCTCCAGGTTCAAGGGCATCTTCCTACATCAAAAACATGCATGAGAAACCCAGAAGATGGTACACCGTGTGATGGGGAAAGGTTTCTAAAACGCACCTCATTTCTCATCTCCTTGTGCCCGGGTTCGCCATTCCAGCCGCTTTACTAGCAAGCTCCCTACTTGGAGCATCAGCACCTTTAACCTCCTGTTCCGTACAGGTTGCAATTTGTCCTGAGGATAAACGGGAAGACGTGGAACCAACGAGAGACTAGCTCTTGGTGTTGGGACAGGCACAGGTCACTCTATTTTCCCATCAGAAAGAAGAATTAACCACAGGCTCAGCCTGCCCCCCGGAACCAGAACAGGGCCTGAAGCCATTCTGCGATTTTGCGGCCAGCTCCCATAAAAACGAGTTGTAAAATGGAGGTTCAGGGCACTGCAATTCACAAACCTGCAGAGTTATAAATGATAACTCTCGTCCACAAATATATTGAGGGAAGGCAAAGAAGAGGATTTGAAATCAAGGCAGAATTGCAGGAAACAGATTTCAGGAGGTAGATACGAATCGCCTTTAAAGCACATGAAAAGCGGCAAAACGTTGACAATGATGCCCTTGGCCAAAAAGGGCGTATGCGTTTTTTCCTGAATATATTCAGGAAAAAACGCATACGCCCTTTTTGGCCAACCAAGCAACCTGGAAAGGCAAATCAGCGCTACAAAGAAGTCTCGCTTCCCATCGGTCAAAAGGGCCATGCTGAAAAAAGTGTCAAAACCAGAAATGCAGGACAGGCCATGGAGAAATGGGAGCCTTGCTACACTGATGGGCGGGATGTAAATTGCCAAGAGCCACTCTGGAGAAGTGTCCGGTGAGTCCTGAAACATCTGAAAAACACAGCTCAGAGAGCATAGGGCACTTCCACTCATGGGGGTATAAATTGGGAAAATTAAAAATCAGCAAGACACAAGCACCCCAAAGATTAGGGCTGCTCTGTTGACCAGGACCTCCACTTCATTCCACCTTAAATATCCCAGGAAAGAGAAAAATGGATAAAGAAGTTGTGGTCCTTATGTACAATGGAATATCACTCAGCCAGGAAATCAATGTCGTAAGGTTAGTAGCAGCATGATGAGTGGATTTAGGTACGACGATTCTAAGTGAAATAAGTCACACAGAAAAGGACACTTCTCATAAGGTATCACTGATAGAGGGAATGTAAAAACCATTACACTTGAACTGAATTACAAAACAGCACAGTGTCACACATGCAGAAAACACACTATGGCTGCTTAACGGGAAAGGTGAGGTGGGGTGATACATAAAACAAGGGTATCAAATTAGCTCACATACCGTTCCATAAACCCAATATGTAATAGACAAGACCTACTCCTTGCTCAGAGAACTGGACTCAACACGCCCTATTCACTGCACAAGAATATATCTGACTAATAATAATCGTAAAACCTATGTATTGATATCTCTCTGTTAGTGTGTCAAGTGGGTGTAAAGCGGCATAAACACAGCAGTGAAAAGCAGCTAAACCCCATTATAAAAATAAATTATTTTGAAACAACCATGAAACAAAGACAGTGAAAGAGAGAGAAATTCTTACACAATGCGTTCAGGGGCTGTGATGCAACCTGGATTGACCATATCTAGACGCACAGCTGGATGAGACATAAGGGTGGACACTCTTGGGGCTGAGAGGTTTGGTGAGGTTGGGTGAGCAAACGCAGACCCTTTAAAGTAATACTGCGTGGTACCCATCGCATGGGTCCCAAATCTCCAGGTTCAAGGGCATCTTCCTACATCAAAAACATGCATGAGAAACCCAGAAGATGGTGCACCGTGTGATGGGGAAAGGTTTCTAAAACGCACCTCATTTCTCATCTCCTTGTGCCCGGGTTTGCCATTCCAGCCGCTTTACTAGCAAGCTCCCTACTTGGAGCATCAGCACCTTTAACCTCCTGTTCCGTAGAGGTTGCAATTTGTCCTGAGGATAAACGGGAAGACGTGGAACCAACGAGAGACTAGCTCTTGGTGTTGGGACAGGCACAGGTCACTCTATTTTCCCATCAGAAAGAAGAATTAACCACAGGCTCAGCCTGCCCCCCGGAACCAGAACAGGGCCTGAAGCCATTCTGCGATTTTGCGGCCAGCTCCCATAAAAACGAGTTGTAAAATGGAGGTTCAGGGCACTGCAATTCACAAACCTGCAGAGTTATAAATGATAACTCTCGTCCACAAATATATTGAGGGAAGGCAAAGAAGAGGATTTGAAATCAAGGCAGAATTGCAGGAAACAGATTTCAGGAGGTAGATACGAATCGCCTTTAAAGCACATGAAAAGCGGCAAAACGTTGACAATGATGCCCTTGGCCAAAAAGGGCGTATGCGTTTTTTCCTGAATATATTCAGGAAAAAACGCATACGCCCTTTTTGGCCAACCAAGCAACCTGGAAAGGCAAATCAGCGCTACAAAGAAGTCTCGCTTCCCATCGGTCAAAAGGGCCATGCTGAAAAAAGTGTCAAAACCAGAAATGCAGGACAGGCCATGGAGAAATGGGAGCCTTGCTACACTGATGGGCGGGATGTAAATTGCCAAGAGCCACTCTGGAGAAGTGTCCGGTGAGTCCTGAAACATCTGAAAAACACAGCTCAGAGAGCATAGGGCACTTCCACTCATGGGGGTATAAATTGGGAAAATTAAAAATCAGCAAGACACAAGCACCCCAAAGTTTAGGGCTGCTCTGTTGACCAGGACCTCCACTTCATTCCACCTTAAATATCCCAGGAAAGAGAAAAATGGATAAAGAAGTTGTGGTCCTTATGTACAATGGAATATCACTCAGCCAGGAAATCAATGTCGTAAGGTTAGTAGCAGCATGATGAGTGGATTTAGGTACGACGATTCTAAGTGAAATAAGTCACACAGAAAAGGACACTTCTCATAAGGTATCACTGATAGAGGGAATGTAAAAACCATTACACTTGAACTGAATTACAAAACAGCACAGTGTCACACATGCAGAAAACACACTATGGCTGCTTAACGGGAAAGGTGAGGTGGGGTGATACATAAAACAAGGGTATCAAATTAGCTCACATACCGTTCCATAAACCCAATATGTAATAGACAAGACCTACTCCTTGCTCAGAGAACTGGACTCAACACGCCCTATTCACTGCACAAGAATATATCTGACTAATAATAATCGTAAAACCTATGTATTGATATCTCTCTGTTAGTGTGTCAAGTGGGTGTAAAGCGGCATAAACACAGCAGTGAAAAGCAGCTAAACCCCATTATAAAAATAAATTATTTTGAAACAACCATGAAACAAAGACAGTGAAAGAGAGAGAAATTCTTACACAATGCGTTCAGGGGCTGTGATGCAACCTGGATTGACCATATCTAGACGCACAGCTGGATGAGACATAAGGGTGGACACTCTTGGGGCTGAGAGGTTTGGTGAGGTTGGGTGAGCAAACGCAGACCCTTTAAAGTAATACTGCGTGGTACCCATCACATGGGTCCCAAATCTCCAGGTTCAAGGGCATCTTCCTACATCAAAAACATGCATGAGAAACCCAGAAGATGGTACACCGTGTGATGGGGAAAGGTTTCTAAAACGCACCTCATTTCTCATCTCCTTGTGCCCGGGTTCGCCATTCCAGCCACTTTACTAGCAAGCTCCCTACTTGGAGCATCAGCACCTTTAACCTCCTGTTCCGTAGAGGTTGCAATTTGTCCTGAGGATAAACGGGAAGACGTGGAACCAACGAGAGACTAGCTCTTGGTGTTGGGACAGGCACAGGTCACTCTATTTTCCCATCAGAAAGAAGAATTAACCACAGGCTCAGCCTGCCCCCCGGAACCAGAACAGGGCCTGAAGCCATTCTGCGATTTTGCGGCCAGCTCCCATAAAAACGAGTTGTAAAATGGAGGTTCAGGGCACTGAAATTCACAAACCTGCAGAGTTATAAATGATAACTCTCGTCCACAAATATATTGAGGGAAGGCAAAGAAGAGGATTTGAAATCAAGGCAGAATTGCAGGAAACAGATTTCAGGAGGTAGATACGAATCGCCTTTAAAGCACATGAAAAGCAGCAAAACGTTGACAATGATGCCCTTGGCCAAAAAGGGCGTATGCATTTTTTCCTGAATATATTCAGGAAAAAACGCATACGCCCTTTTTGGCCAACCAAGCAACCTGGAAAGGCAAATCAGCGCTACAAAGAAGTCTCGCTTCCCATCGGTCAAAAGGGCCATGCTGAAAAAAGTGTCAAAACCAGAAATGCAGGACAGGCCATGGAGAAATGGGAGCCTTGCTACACTGATGGGCGGGATGTAAATTGCCAAGAGCCACTCTGGAGAAGTGTCCGGTGAGTCCTGAAACATCTGAAAAACACAGCTCAGAGAGCATAGGGCACTTCCACTCATGGGGGTATAAATTGGGAAAATTAAAAATCAGCAAGACACAAGCACCCCAAAGTTTAGGGCTGCTCTGTTGACCAGGACCTCCACTTCATTCCACCTTAAATATCCCAGGAAAGAGAAAAATGGATAAAGAAGTTGTGGTCCTTATGTACAATGGAATATCACTCAACCATGAAATCAATGTCGTAAGGTTAGTAGCACCATGATGAGTGGATTTAGGTACGACGATTCTAAGTGAAATAAGTCACACAGAAAAGGACACTTCTCATAAGGTATCACTGATAGAGGGAATGTAAAAACCATTTCACTTGAACTGAATTACAAAACAGAACAGAGTCACACATGCAGAAAACACACTATGGCTGCTTAACGGGAAAGGTGAAGTGGGGTGATACATAAAACAAGGGTATCAAATTAGCTCAGATACCGTTCCATAAACCCAATATGTAATAGACAAGACCTACTCCTTGCTCAGAGAACTGGACTCAACACGCCCTATTCACCGCACAAGAATATATCTGACTAATAATAATCGTAAAACCTATGTATTGATATCTCTCTGTTAGTGTGTCAAGTGGGTGTAAAGCGGCATAAACACAGCAGTGAAAAGCAGCTAAACCCCATTATAAAAATAAATTACTTTGAAACAACCATGAAACAAAGACAGTGAAAGAGAGAGAAACTCTTACACAATGCGTTCAGGGGCTGTGATGCAACCTGGATTGACCATATCTAGACGCACAGCTGGATGAGACATAAGGGTGGACATTCTTGGGGCTGAGAGGTTTGGTGAGGTTGGGTGAGCAAACGCAGACCCTTTAAAGTAATACTGCGTGGTACCCATCGCATGGGTCCCAAATCTCCAGGTTCAAGGGCATCTTCCTACATCAAAAACATGCATGAGAAACCCAGAAGATGGTACACCGTGTGATGGGGAAAGGTTTCTAAAACGCACCTCATTTCTCATCTCCTTGTGCCCGGGTTCGCCATTCCAGCCACTTTACTAGCAAGCTCCCTACTTGGAGCATGAGCACCTTTAACCTCCTGTTCCGTACAGGTTGCAATTTGTCCTGAGGATAAACGGGAAGACGTGGAACCAACGAGAGACTAGCTCTTGGTGTTGGGACAGGCACAGGTCACTCTATTTTCCCATCAGAAAGAAGAATTAACCACAGGCTCAGCCTGACCCCCGGAACCAGAACAGGGCCTGAAGCCATTCTGCGATTTTGTGGCCAGCTCCCATAAAAACGAGTTGTAAAATGGAGGTTAAGGGCACTGCAATTCACAAACCTGCAGAGTTATAAATGATAACTCTCGTCCACAAATATATTGAGGGAAGGCAAAGAAGAGGATTTGAAATCAAGGCAGAATTGCAGGAAACAGATTTCAGGAGGTAGATACGAATCGCCTTTAAAGCACATGAAAAGCGGCAAAACGTTGACAATGATGCCCTTGGCCAAAAAGGGCGTATGCGTTTTTTCCTGAATATATTCAGGAAAAAACGCATACGCCCTTTTTGGCCAACCAAGCAACCTGGAAAGGCAAATCAGCGCTACAAAGAAGTCTCGCTTCCCATCGGTCAAAAGGGCCATGCTGAAAAAAGTGTCAAAACCAGAAATGCAGGACAGGCCATGGAGAAATGGGAGCCTTGCTACACTGATGGGCGGGATGTAAATTGCCAAGAGCCACTCTGGAGAAGTGTCCGGTGAGTCCTGAAACATCTGAAAAACACAGCTCAGAGAGCATAGGGCACTTCCACTCATGGGGGTATAAATTGGGAAAATTAAAAATCAGCAAGACACAAGCACCCCAAAGTTGAGGGCTGCTCTGTTGACCAGGACCTCCACTTCATTCCACCTTAAATATCCCAGGAAAGAGAAAAATGGATAAAGAAGTTGTGGTCCTTATGTACAATGGAATATCACTCAGCCAGGAAATCAATGTCGTAAGGTTAGTAGCAGCATGATGAGTGGATTTAGGTACGACGATTCTAAGTGAAATAAGTCACACAGAAAAGGACACTTCTCATAAGGTATCACTGATAGAGGGAATGTAAAAACCATTACACTTGAACTGAATTACAAAACAGAACAGTGTCACACATGCAGAAAACACACTATGGCTGCTTAACGGGAAAGGTGAGGTGGGGTGATACATAAAACAAGGGTATCAAATTAGCTCACATACCGTTCCATAAACCCAATATGTAATAGACAAGACCTACTCCTTGCTCAGAGAACTGGACTCAACACGCCCTATTCACCGCACAAGAATATATCTGACTAATAATAATCGTAAAACCTATGTATTGATATCTCTCTGTTAGTGTGTCAAGTGGGTGTAAAGCGGCATAAACACAGCAGTGAAAAGCAGCTAAACCCCATTATAAAAATAAATTACTTTGAAAAACCCATGAAACAAAGACAGTGAAAGAGAGAGAAATTCTTACACAATGCGTTCAGGGGCTGTGATGCAACCTGGATTGACCATATCTAGACGCACAGCTGGATGAGACATAAGGGTGGATACTCTTGGGGCTGAGAGGTTTGGTGAGGTTGGGTGAGCAAACGCAGACCCTTTAAAGTAATACTGCGTGGTACCCATCGCATGGGTCCCAAATCTCCAGGTTCAAGGGCATCTTCCTACATCAAAAACATGCATGAGAAACCCAGAAGATGGTACACCGTGTGATGGGGAAAGGTTTCTAAAACGCACCTCATTTCTCATCTCCTTGTGCCCGGGTTCGCCATTCCAGCCGCTTTACTAGCAAGCTCCCTACTTGGAGCATCAGCACCTTTAACCTCCTGTTCCGTACAGGTTGCAATTTGTCCTGAGGATAAACGGGAAGACGTGGAACCAACGAGAGACTAGCTCTTGGTGTTGGGACAGGCACAGGTCACTCTATTTTCCCATCAGAAAGAAGAATTAACCACAGGCTCAGCCTGCCCCCCGGAACCAGAACAGGGCCTGAAGCCATTCTGCGATTTTGCGGCCAGCTCCCATAAAAACGAGTTGTAAAATGGAGGTTCAGGGCACTGCAATTCACAAACCTGCAGAGTTATAAATGATAACTCTCGTCCACAAATATATTGAGGGAAGGCAAAGAAGAGGATTTGAAATCAAGGCAGAATTGCAGGAAACAGATTTCAGGAGGTAGATACGAATCGCCTTTAAAGCACATGAAAAGCGGCAAAACGTTGACAATGATGCCCTTGGCCAAAAAGGGCGTATGCGTTTTTTCCTGAATATATTCAGGAAAAAACGCATACGCCCTTTTTGGCCAACCAAGCAACCTGGAAAGGCAAATCAGCGCTACAAAGAAGTCTCGCTTCCCATCGGTCAAAAGGGCCATGCTGAAAAAAGTGTCAAAACCAGAAATGCAGGACAGGCCATGGAGAAATGGGAGCCTTGCTACACTGATGGGCGGGATGTAAATTGCCAAGAGCCACTCTGGAGAAGTGTCCGGTGAGTCCTGAAACATCTGAAAAACACAGCTCAGAGAGCATAGGGCACTTCCACTCATGGGGGTATAAATTGGGAAAATTAAAAATCAGCAAGACACAAGCACCCCAAAGATTAGGGCTGCTCTGTTGACCAGGACCTCCACTTCATTCCACCTTAAATATCCCAGGAAAGAGAAAAATGGATAAAGAAGTTGTGGTCCTTATGTACAATGGAATATCACTCAGCCAGGAAATCAATGTCGTAAGGTTAGTAGCAGCATGATGAGTGGATTTAGGTACGACGATTCTAAGTGAAATAAGTCACACAGAAAAGGACACTTCTCATAAGGTATCACTGATAGAGGGAATGTAAAAACCATTACACTTGAACTGAATTACAAAACAGCACAGTGTCACACATGCAGAAAACACACTATGGCTGCTTAACGGGAAAGGTGAGGTGGGGTGATACATAAAACAAGGGTATCAAATTAGCTCACATACCGTTCCATAAACCCAATATGTAATAGACAAGACCTACTCCTTGCTCAGAGAACTGGACTCAACACGCCCTATTCACTGCACAAGAATATATCTGACTAATAATAATCGTAAAACCTATGTATTGATATCTCTCTGTTAGTGTGTCAAGTGGGTGTAAAGCGGCATAAACACAGCAGTGAAAAGCAGCTAAACCCCATTATAAAAATAAATTATTTTGAAACAACCATGAAACAAAGACAGTGAAAGAGAGAGAAATTCTTACACAATGCGTTCAGGGGCTGTGATGCAACCTGGATTGACCATATCTAGACGCACAGCTGGATGAGACATAAGGGTGGACACTCTTGGGGCTGAGAGGTTTGGTGAGGTTGGGTGAGCAAACGCAGACCCTTTAAAGTAATACTGCGTGGTACCCATCGCATGGGTCCCAAATCTCCAGGTTCAAGGGCATCTTCCTACATCAAAAACATGCATGAGAAACCCAGAAGTTGGTACACCGTGTGATGGGGAAAGGTTTCTAAAACGCACCTCATTTCTCATCTCCTTGTGCCCGGGTTCGCCATTCCAGCCGCTTTACTAGCAAGCTCCCTACTTGGAGCATCAGCACCTTTAACCTCCTGTTCCGTACAGGTTGCAATTTGTCCTGAGGATAAACGGGAAGACGTGGAACCAACGAGAGACTAGCTCTTTGTGTTGGGACAGGCACAGGTCACTCTATTTTCCCATCAGAAAGAAGAATTAACCACAGGCTCAGCCTGCCCCCCGGAACCAGAACAGGGCCTGAAGCCATTCTGCGATTTTGCGGCCAGCTCCCATAAAAACGAGTTGTAAAATGGAGGTTCAGGGCACTGCAATTCACAAACCTGCAGAGTTATAAATGATAACTCTCATCCACAAATATATTGAGGGAAGGCAAAGAAGAGGATTTGAAATCAAGGCAGAATTGCAGGAAACAGATTTCAGGAGGTAGATTCGAATCGCCTTTAAAGCACATGAAAAGCGGCAAAACGTTGACAATGATGCCCTTGGCCAAAAAGGGCGTATGCGTTTTTTCCTGAATATATTCAGGAAAAAACGCATACGCCCTTTTTGGCCAACCAAGCAACCTGGAAAGGCAAATCAGCGCTACAAAGAAGTCTCGCTTCCCATCGGTCAAAAGGGCCATGCTGAAAAAAGCGTCAAAACCAGAAATGCAGGACAGGCCATGGAGAAATGGGAGCCTTGCTACACTGATGGGCGGGATGTAAATTGCCAAGAGCCACTCTGGAGAAGTGTCCGGTGAGTCCTGAAACATCTGAAAAACACAGCTCAGAGAGCATAGGGCACTTCCACTCATGGGTGTATAAATTGGGAAAATTAAAAATCAGCAAGACACAAGCACCCCAAAGTTTAGGGCTGCTCTGTTGACCAGGACCTCCACTTCATTCCACCTTAAATATCCCAGGAAAGAGAAAAATGGATAAAGAAGTTGTGGTCCTTATGTACAATGGAATATCACTCAGCCATGAAATCAATGTCGTAAGGTTAGTAGCAGCATGATGAGTGGATTTAGGTACGACGATTCTAAGTGAAATAAGTCACACAGAAAAGGACACTTCTCATAAGGTATCACTGATAGAGGGAATGTAAAAACCATTACACTTGAACTGAATTACAAAACAGAACAGAGTCACACATGCAGAAAACACACTATGGCTGCTTAACGGGAAAGGTGAGGTGGGGTGATACATAAAACAAGGGTATCAAATTAGCTCACATACCGTTCCATAAACCCAATATGTAATAGACAAGACCTACTCCTTGCTCAGAGAACTGGACTCAACACGCCCTATTCACCGCACAAGAATATATCTGACTAATAATAATCGTAAAACCTATGTATTGATATCTCTCTGTTAGTGTGTCAAGTGGGTGTAAAGCGGCATAAACACAGCAGTGAAAATCAGCTAAACCCCATTATAAAAATAAATTACTTTGAAACACCCATGAAACAAAGACAGTGAAAGAGAGAGAAATTCTTACACAATGCGTTCAGGGGCTGTGATGCAACCTGGTTTGACCATATCTAGACGCACAGCTGGATGAGACATAAGGGTGGACACTCTTGGGGCTGAGAGGTTTGATGAGGTTGGGTGAGCAAACGCAGACCCTTTAAAGTAATACTGCGTGGTACCCATCGCATGGGTCCCAAATCTCCAGGTTCAAGGGCATCTTCCTACATCAAAAACATGCATGAGAAACCCAGAAGATGGTACACCGTGTGATGGGGAAAGGTTTCTAAAACGCACCTCATTTCTCATCTCCTTGTGCCCGGGTTCGCCATTCCAGCCGCTTTACTAGCAAGCTCCCTACTTGGAGCATCAGCACCTTTAACCTCCTGTTCCGTAGAGGTTGCAATTTGTCCTGAGGATAAACGGGAAGACGTGGAACCAACGAGAGACTAGCTCTTGGTGTTGGGACAGGCACAGGTCACTCTATTTTCCCATCAGAAAGAAGAATTAACCACAGGCTCAGCCTGCCCCCCGGAACCAGAACAGGGCCTGAAGCCATTCTGCGATTTTGCGGCCAGCTCCCATAAAAACGAGTTGTAAAATGGAGGTTCAGGGCACTGCATTTCACAAACCTGCAGAGTTATAAATGATAACTCTCGTCCACAAATATATTGAGGGAAGGCAAAGAAGAGGATTTGAAATCAAGGCAGAATTGCAGGAAACAGATTTCAGGAGGTAGATACGAATCGCCTTTAAAGCACATGAAAAGCGGCAAAACGTTGACAATGATGCCCTTGGCCAAAAAGGGCGTATGCGTTTTTTCCTGAATATATTCAGGAAAAAACGCATACGCCCTTTTTGGCCAACCAAGCAACCTGGAAAGGCAAATCAGCGCTACAAAGAAGTCTCGCTTCCCATCGGTCAAAAGGGCCATGCTGAAAAAAGTGTCAAAACCAGAAATGCAGGACAGGCCATGGAGAAATGGGAGCCTTGCTACACTGATGGGCGGGATGTAAATTGCCAAGAGCCACTCTGGAGAAGTGTCCGGTGAGTCCTGAAACATCTGAAAAACACAGCTCAGAGAGCATAGGGCACTTCCACTCATGGGGGTATAAATTGGGAAAATTAAAAATCAGCAAGACACAAGCACCCCAAAGTTGAGGGCTGCTCTGTTGACCAGGACCTCCACTTCATTCCACCTTAAATATCCCAGGAAAGAGAAAAATGGATAAAGAAGTTGTGGTCCTTATGTACAATGGAATATCACTCAGCCAGGAAATCAATGTCGTAAGGTTAGTAGCAGCATGATGAGTGGATTTAGGTACGACGATTCTAAGTGAAATAAGTCACACAGAAAAGGACACTTCTCATAAGGTATCACTGATAGAGGGAATGTAAAAACCATTACACTTGAACTGAATTACAAAACAGAACAGTGTCACACATGCAGAAAACACACTATGGCTGCTTAACGGGAAAGGTGAGGTGGGGTGATACATAAAACAAGGGTATCAAATTAGCTCACATACCGTTCCATAAACCCAATATGTAATAGACAAGACCTACTCCTTGCTCAGAGAACTGGACTCAACACGCCCTATTCACCGCACAAGAATATATCTGACTAATAATAATCGTAAAACCTATGTATTGATATCTCTCTGTTAGTGTGTCAAGTGGGTGTAAAGCGGCATAAACACAGCAGTGAAAAGCAGCTAAACCCCATTATAAAAATAAATTACTTTGAAAAACCCATGAAACAAAGGCAGTGAAAGAGAGAGAAATTCTTACACAATGCGTTCAGGGGCTGTGATGCAACCTGGATTGACCATATCTAGACGCACAGCTGGATGAGACATAAGGGTGGATACTCTTGGGGCTGAGAGGTTTGGTGAGGTTGGGTGAGCAAACGCAGACCCTTTAAAGTAATACTGCGTGGTACCCATCGCATGGGTCCCAAATCTCCAGGTTCAAGGGCATCTTCCTACATCAAAAACATGCATGAGAAACCCAGAAGATGGTACACCGTGTGATGGGGAAAGGTTTCTAAAACGCACCTCATTTCTCATCTCCTTGTGCCCGGGTTCGCCATTCCAGCCGCTTTACTAGCAAGCTCCCTACTTGGAGCATCAGCACCTTTAACCTCCTGTTCCGTACAGGTTGCAATTTGTCCTGAGGATAAACGGGAAGACGTGGAACCAACGAGAGACTAGCTCTTGGTGTTGGGACAGGCACAGGTCACTCTATTTTCCCATCAGAAAGAAGAATTAACCACAGGCTCAGCCTGCCCCCCGGAACCAGAACAGGGCCTGAAGCCATTCTGCGATTTTGCGGCCAGCTCCCATAAAAACGAGTTGTAAAATGGAGGTTCAGGGCACTGCAATTCACAAACCTGCAGAGTTATAAATGATAACTCTCGTCCACAAATATATTGAGGGAAGGCAAAGAAGAGGATTTGAAATCAAGGCAGAATTGCAGGAAACAGATTTCAGGAGGTAGATACGAATCGCCTTTAAAGCACATGAAAAGCGGCAAAACGTTGACAATGATGCCCTTGGCCAAAAAGGGCGTATGCGTTTTTTCCTGAATATATTCAGGAAAAAACGCATACGCCCTTTTTGGCCAACCAAGCAACCTGGAAAGGCAAATCAGCGCTACAAAGAAGTCTCGCTTCCCATCGGTCAAAAGGGCCATGCTGAAAAAAGTGTCAAAACCAGAAATGCAGGACAGGCCATGGAGAAATGGGAGCCTTGCTACACTGATGGG
The DNA here is from genome assembly GCF_965194805.1 of Balaenoptera borealis. NCBI lineage: Eukaryota > Metazoa > Chordata > Mammalia > Artiodactyla > Balaenopteridae > Balaenoptera > Balaenoptera borealis. The sequence goes on from NW_028123988.1 coordinate 264,246, forward strand.
CGGGATGTAAATTGCCAAGAGCCACTCTGGAGAAGTGTCCGGTGAGTCCTGAAACATCTGAAAAACACAGCTCAGAGAGCATAGGGCACTTCCACTCATGGGGGTATAAATTGGGAAAATTAAAAATCAGCAAGACACAAGCACCCCAAAGATTAGGGCTGCTCTGTTGACCAGGACCTCCACTTCATTCCACCTTAAATATCCCAGGAAAGAGAAAAATGGATAAAGAAGTTGTGGTCCTTATGTACAATGGAATATCACTCAGCCAGGAAATCAATGTCGTAAGGTTAGTAGCAGCATGATGAGTGGATTTAGGTACGACGATTCTAAGTGAAATAAGTCACACAGAAAAGGACACTTCTCATAAGGTATCACTGATAGAGGGAATGTAAAAACCATTACACTTGAACTGAATTACAAAACAGCACAGTGTCACACATGCAGAAAACACACTATGGCTGCTTAACGGGAAAGGTGAGGTGGGGTGATACATAAAACAAGGGTATCAAATTAGCTCACATACCGTTCCATAAACCCAATATGTAATAGACAAGACCTACTCCTTGCTCAGAGAACTGGACTCAACACGCCCTATTCACTGCACAAGAATATATCTGACTAATAATAATCGTAAAACCTATGTATTGATATCTCTCTGTTAGTGTGTCAAGTGGGTGTAAAGCGGCATAAACACAGCAGTGAAAAGCAGCTAAACCCCATTATAAAAATAAATTATTTTGAAACAACCATGAAACAAAGACAGTGAAAGAGAGAGAAATTCTTACACAATGCGTTCAGGGGCTGTGATGCAACCTGGATTGACCATATCTAGACGCACAGCTGGATGAGACATAAGGGTGGACACTCTTGGGGCTGAGAGGTTTGGTGAGGTTGGGTGAGCAAACGCAGACCCTTTAAAGTAATACTGCGTGGTACCCATCGCATGGGTCCCAAATCTCCAGGTTCAAGGGCATCTTCCTACATCAAAAACATGCATGAGAAACCCAGAAGATGGTGCACCGTGTGATGGGGAAAGGTTTCTAAAACGCACCTCATTTCTCATCTCCTTGTGCCCGGGTTTGCCATTCCAGCCGCTTTACTAGCAAGCTCCCTACTTGGAGCATCAGCACCTTTAACCTCCTGTTCCGTAGAGGTTGCAATTTGTCCTGAGGATAAACGGGAAGACGTGGAACCAACGAGAGACTAGCTCTTGGTGTTGGGACAGGCACAGGTCACTCTATTTTCCCATCAGAAAGAAGAATTAACCACAGGCTCAGCCTGCCCCCCGGAACCAGAACAGGGCCTGAAGCCATTCTGCGATTTTGCGGCCAGCTCCCATAAAAACGAGTTGTAAAATGGAGGTTCAGGGCACTGCAATTCACAAACCTGCAGAGTTATAAATGATAACTCTCGTCCACAAATATATTGAGGGAAGGCAAAGAAGAGGATTTGAAATCAAGGCAGAATTGCAGGAAACAGATTTCAGGAGGTAGATACGAATCGCCTTTAAAGCACATGAAAAGCGGCAAAACGTTGACAATGATGCCCTTGGCCAAAAAGGGCGTATGCGTTTTTTCCTGAATATATTCAGGAAAAAACGCATACGCCCTTTTTGGCCAACCAAGCAACCTGGAAAGGCAAATCAGCGCTACAAAGAAGTCTCGCTTCCCATCGGTCAAAAGGGCCATGCTGAAAAAAGTGTCAAAACCAGAAATGCAGGACAGGCCATGGAGAAATGGGAGCCTTGCTACACTGATGGGCGGGATGTAAATTGCCAAGAGCCACTCTGGAGAAGTGTCCGGTGAGTCCTGAAACATCTGAAAAACACAGCTCAGAGAGCATAGGGCACTTCCACTCATGGGGGTATAAATTGGGAAAATTAAAAATCAGCAAGACACAAGCACCCCAAAGTTTAGGGCTGCTCTGTTGACCAGGACCTCCACTTCATTCCACCTTAAATATCCCAGGAAAGAGAAAAATGGATAAAGAAGTTGTGGTCCTTATGTACAATGGAATATCACTCAGCCAGGAAATCAATGTCGTAAGGTTAGTAGCAGCATGATGAGTGGATTTAGGTACGACGATTCTAAGTGAAATAAGTCACACAGAAAAGGACACTTCTCATAAGGTATCACTGATAGAGGGAATGTAAAAACCATTACACTTGAACTGAATTACAAAACAGCACAGTGTCACACATGCAGAAAACACACTATGGCTGCTTAACGGGAAAGGTGAGGTGGGGTGATACATAAAACAAGGGTATCAAATTAGCTCACATACCGTTCCATAAACCCAATATGTAATAGACAAGACCTACTCCTTGCTCAGAGAACTGGACTCAACACGCCCTATTCACTGCACAAGAATATATCTGACTAATAATAATCGTAAAACCTATGTATTGATATCTCTCTGTTAGTGTGTCAAGTGGGTGTAAAGCGGCATAAACACAGCAGTGAAAAGCAGCTAAACCCCATTATAAAAATAAATTATTTTGAAACAACCATGAAACAAAGACAGTGAAAGAGAGAGAAATTCTTACACAATGCGTTCAGGGGCTGTGATGCAACCTGGATTGACCATATCTAGACGCACAGCTGGATGAGACATAAGGGTGGACACTCTTGGGGCTGAGAGGTTTGGTGAGGTTGGGTGAGCAAACGCAGACCCTTTAAAGTAATACTGCGTGGTACCCATCACATGGGTCCCAAATCTCCAGGTTCAAGGGCATCTTCCTACATCAAAAACATGCATGAGAAACCCAGAAGATGGTACACCGTGTGATGGGGAAAGGTTTCTAAAACGCACCTCATTTCTCATCTCCTTGTGCCCGGGTTCGCCATTCCAGCCACTTTACTAGCAAGCTCCCTACTTGGAGCATCAGCACCTTTAACCTCCTGTTCCGTAGAGGTTGCAATTTGTCCTGAGGATAAACGGGAACACGTGGAACCAACGAGAGACTAGCTCTTGGTGTTGGGACAGGCACAGGTCACTCTATTTTCCCATCAGAAAGAAGAATTAACCACAGGCTCAGCCTGCCCCCCGGAACCAGAACAGGGCCTGAAGCCATTCTGCGATTTTGCGGCCAGCTCCCATAAAAACGAGTTGTAAAATGGAGGTTCAGGGCACTGAAATTCACAAACCTGCAGAGTTATAAATGATAACTCTCGTCCACAAATATATTGAGGGAAGGCAAAGAAGAGGATTTGAAATCAAGGCAGAATTGCAGGAAACAGATTTCAGGAGGTAGATACGAATCGCCTTTAAAGCACATGAAAAGCAGCAAAACGTTGACAATGATGCCCTTGGCCAAAAAGGGCGTATGCATTTTTTCCTGAATATATTCAGGAAAAAACGCATACGCCCTTTTTGGCCAACCAAGCAACCTGGAAAGGCAAATCAGCGCTACAAAGAAGTCTCGCTTCCCATCGGTCAAAAGGGCCATGCTGAAAAAAGTGTCAAAACCAGAAATGCAGGACAGGCCATGGAGAAATGGGAGCCTTGCTACACTGATGGGCGGGATGTAAATTGCCAAGAGCCACTCTGGAGAAGTGTCCGGTGAGTCCTGAAACATCTGAAAAACACAGCTCAGAGAGCATAGGGCACTTCCACTCATGGGGGTATAAATTGGGAAAATTAAAAATCAGCAAGACACAAGCACCCCAAAGTTTAGGGCTGCTCTGTTGACCAGGACCTCCACTTCATTCCACCTTAAATATCCCAGGAAAGAGAAAAATGGATAAAGAAGTTGTGGTCCTTATGTACAATGGAATATCACTCAACCATGAAATCAATGTCGTAAGGTTAGTAGCAGCATGATGAGTGGATTTAGGTACGACGATTCTAAGTGAAATAAGTCACACAGAAAAGGACACTTCTCATAAGGTATCACTGATAGAGGGAATGTAAAAACCATTTCACTTGAACTGAATTACAAAACAGAACAGAGTCACACATGCAGAAAACACACTATGGCTGCTTAACGGGAAAGGTGAAGTGGGGTGATACATAAAACAAGGGTATCAAATTAGCTCAGATACCGTTCCATAAACCCAATATGTAATAGACAAGACCTACTCCTTGCTCAGAGAACTGGACTCAACACGCCCTATTCACCGCACAAGAATATATCTGACTAATAATAATCGTAAAACCTATGTATTGATATCTCTCTGTTAGTGTGTCAAGTGGGTGTAAAGCGGCATAAACACAGCAGTGAAAAGCAGCTAAACCCCATTATAAAAATAAATTACTTTGAAACAACCATGAAACAAAGACAGTGAAAGAGAGAGAAACTCTTACACAATGCGTTCAGGGGCTGTGATGCAACCTGGATTGACCATATCTAGACGCACAGCTGGATGAGACATAAGGGTGGACATTCTTGGGGCTGAGAGGTTTGGTGAGGTTGGGTGAGCAAACGCAGACCCTTTAAAGTAATACTGCGTGGTACCCATCGCATGGGTCCCAAATCTCCAGGTTCAAGGGCATCTTCCTACATCAAAAACATGCATGAGAAACCCAGAAGATGGTACACCGTGTGATGGGGAAAGGTTTCTAAAACGCACCTCATTTCTCATCTCCTTGTGCCCGGGTTCGCCATTCCAGCCACTTTACTAGCAAGCTCCCTACTTGGAGCATGAGCACCTTTAACCTCCTGTTCCGTACAGGTTGCAATTTGTCCTGAGGATAAACGGGAAGACGTGGAACCAACGAGAGACTAGCTCTTGGTGTTGGGACAGGCACAGGTCACTCTATTTTCCCATCAGAAAGAAGAATTAACCACAGGCTCAGCCTGACCCCCGGAACCAGAACAGGGCCTGAAGCCATTCTGCGATTTTGTGGCCAGCTCCCATAAAAACGAGTTGTAAAATGGAGGTTAAGGGCACTGCAATTCACAAACCTGCAGAGTTATAAATGATAACTCTCGTCCACAAATATATTGAGGGAAGGCAAAGAAGAGGATTTGAAATCAAGGCAGAATTGCAGGAAACAGATTTCAGGAGGTAGATACGAATCGCCTTTAAAGCACATGAAAAGCGGCAAAACGTTGACAATGATGCCCTTGGCCAAAAAGGGCGTATGCGTTTTTTCCTGAATATATTCAGGAAAAAACGCATACGCCCTTTTTGGCCAACCAAGCAACCTGGAAAGGCAAATCAGCGCTACAAAGAAGTCTCGCTTCCCATCGGTCAAAAGGGCCATGCTGAAAAAAGTGTCAAAACCAGAAATGCAGGACAGGCCATGGAGAAATGGGAGCCTTGCTACACTGATGGGCGGGATGTAAATTGCCAAGAGCCACTCTGGAGAAGTGTCCGGTGAGTCCTGAAACATCTGAAAAACACAGCTCAGAGAGCATAGGGCACTTCCACTCATGGGGGTATAAATTGGGAAAATTAAAAATCAGCAAGACACAAGCACCCCAAAGTTGAGGGCTGCTCTGTTGACCAGGACCTCCACTTCATTCCACCTTAAATATCCCAGGAAAGAGAAAAATGGATAAAGAAGTTGTGGTCCTTATGTACAATGGAATATCACTCAGCCAGGAAATCAATGTCGTAAGGTTAGTAGCAGCATGATGAGTGGATTTAGGTACGACGATTCTAAGTGAAATAAGTCACACAGAAAAGGACACTTCTCATAAGGTATCACTGATAGAGGGAATGTAAAAACCATTACACTTGAACTGAATTACAAAACAGAACAGTGTCACACATGCAGAAAACACACTATGGCTGCTTAACGGGAAAGGTGAGGTGGGGTGATACATAAAACAAGGGTATCAAATTAGCTCACATACCGTTCCATAAACCCAATATGTAATAGACAAGACCTACTCCTTGCTCAGAGAACTGGACTCAACACGCCCTATTCACCGCACAAGAATATATCTGACTAATAATAATCGTAAAACCTATGTATTGATATCTCTCTGTTAGTGTGTCAAGTGGGTGTAAAGCGGCATAAACACAGCAGTGAAAAGCAGCTAAACCCCATTATAAAAATAAATTACTTTGAAAAACCCATGAAACAAAGACAGTGAAAGAGAGAGAAATTCTTACACAATGCGTTCAGGGGCTGTGATGCAACCTGGATTGACCATATCTAGACGCACAGCTGGATGAGACATAAGGGTGGATACTCTTGGGGCTGAGAGGTTTGGTGAGGTTGGGTGAGCAAACGCAGACCCTTTAAAGTAATACTGCGTGGTACCCATCGCATGGGTCCCAAATCTCCAGGTTCAAGGGCATCTTCCTACATCAAAAACATGCATGAGAAACCCAGAAGATGGTACACCGTGTGATGGGGAAAGGTTTCTAAAACGCACCTCATTTCTCATCTCCTTGTGCCCGGGTTCGCCATTCCAGCCGCTTTACTAGCAAGCTCCCTACTTGGAGCATCAGCACCTTTAACCTCCTGTTCCGTACAGGTTGCAATTTGTCCTGAGGATAAACGGGAAGACGTGGAACCAACGAGAGACTAGCTCTTGGTGTTGGGACAGGCACAGGTCACTCTATTTTCCCATCAGAAAGAAGAATTAACCACAGGCTCAGCCTGCCCCCCGGAACCAGAACAGGGCCTGAAGCCATTCTGCGATTTTGCGGCCAGCTCCCATAAAAACGAGTTGTAAAATGGAGGTTCAGGGCACTGCAATTCACAAACCTGCAGAGTTATAAATGATAACTCTCGTCCACAAATATATTGAGGGAAGGCAAAGAAGAGGATTTGAAATCAAGGCAGAATTGCAGGAAACAGATTTCAGGAGGTAGATACGAATCGCCTTTAAAGCACATGAAAAGCAGCAAAACGTTGACAATGATGCCCTTGGCCAAAAAGGGCGTATGCGTTTTTTCCTGAATATATTCAGGAAAAAACGCATACGCCCTTTTTGGCCAACCAAGCAACCTGGAAAGGCAAATCAGCGCTACAAAGAAGTCTCGCTTCCCATCGGTCAAAAGGGCCATGCTGAAAAAAGTGTCAAAACCAGAAATGCAGGACAGGCCATGGAGAAATGGGAGCCTTGCTACACTGATGGGCGGGATGTAAATTGCCAAGAGCCACTCTGGAGAAGTGTCCGGTGAGTCCTGAAACATCTGAAAAACACAGCTCAGAGAGCATAGGGCACTTCCACTCATGGGGGTATAAATTGGGAAAATTAAAAATCAGCAAGACACAAGCACCCCAAAGATTAGGGCTGCTCTGTTGACCAGGACCTCCACTTCATTCCACCTTAAATATCCCAGGAAAGAGAAAAATGGATAAAGAAGTTGTGGTCCTTATGTACAATGGAATATCACTCAGCCAGGAAATCAATGTCGTAAGGTTAGTAGCAGCATGATGAGTGGATTTAGGTACGACGATTCTAAGTGAAATAAGTCACACAGAAAAGGACACTTCTCATAAGGTATCACTGATAGAGGGAATGTAAAAACCATTACACTTGAACTGAATTACAAAACAGCACAGTGTCACACATGCAGAAAACACACTATGGCTGCTTAACGGGAAAGGTGAGGTGGGGTGATACATAAAACAAGGGTATCAAATTAGCTCACATACCGTTCCATAAACCCAATATGTAATAGACAAGACCTACTCCTTGCTCAGAGAACTGGACTCAACACGCCCTATTCACTGCACAAGAATATATCTGACTAATAATAATCGTAAAACCTATGTATTGATATCTCTCTGTTAGTGTGTCAAGTGGGTGTAAAGCGGCATAAACACAGCAGTGAAAAGCAGCTAAACCCCATTATAAAAATAAATTACTTTGAAAAACCCATGAAACAAAGACAGTGAAAGAGAGAGAAATTCTTACACAATGCGTTCAGGGGCTGTGATGCAACCTGGATTGACCATATCTAGACGCACAGCTGGATGAGACATAAGGGTGGATACTCTTGGGGCTGAGAGGTTTGGTGAGGTTGGGTGAGCAAACGCAGACCCTTTAAAGTAATACTGCGTGGTACCCATCGCATGGGTCCCAAATCTCCAGGTTCAAGGGCATCTTCCTACATCAAAAACATGCATGAGAAACCCAGAAGATGGTACACCGTGTGATGGGGAAAGGTTTCTAAAACGCACCTCATTTCTCATCTCCTTGTGCCCGGGTTCGCCATTCCAGCCGCTTTACTAGCAAGCTCCCTACTTGGAGCATCAGCACCTTTAACCTCCTGTTCCGTACAGGTTGCAATTTGTCCTGAGGATAAACGGGAAGACGTGGAACCAACGAGAGACTAGCTCTTGGTGTTGGGACAGGCACAGGTCACTCTATTTTCCCATCAGAAAGAAGAATTAACCACAGGCTCAGCCTGCCCCCCGGAACCAGAACAGGGCCTGAAGCCATTCTGCGATTTTGCGGCCAGCTCCCATAAAAACGAGTTGTAAAATGGAGGTTCAGGGCACTGCAATTCACAAACCTGCAGAGTTATAAATGATAACTCTCGTCCACAAATATATTGAGGGAAGGCAAAGAAGAGGATTTGAAATCAAGGCAGAATTGCAGGAAACAGATTTCAGGAGGTAGATACGAATCGCCTTTAAAGCACATGAAAAGCGGCAAAACGTTGACAATGATGCCCTTGGCCAAAAAGGGCGTATGCGTTTTTTCCTGAATATATTCAGGAAAAAACGCATACGCCCTTTTTGGCCAACCAAGCAACCTGGAAAGGCAAATCAGCGCTACAAAGAAGTCTCGCTTCCCATCGGTCAAAAGGGCCATGCTGAAAAAAGTGTCAAAACCAGAAATGCAGGACAGGCCATGGAGAAATGGGAGCCTTGCTACACTGATGGGCGGGATGTAAATTGCCAAGAGCCACTCTGGAGAAGTGTCCGGTGAGTCCTGAAACATCTGAAAAACACAGCTCAGAGAGCATAGGGCACTTCCACTCATGGGGGTATAAATTGGGAAAATTAAAAATCAGCAAGACACAAGCACCCCAAAGATTAGGGCTGCTCTGTTGACCAGGACCTCCACTTCATTCCACCTTAAATATCCCAGGAAAGAGAAAAATGGATAAAGAAGTTGTGGTCCTTATGTACAATGGAATATCACTCAGCCAGGAAATCAATGTCGTAAGGTTAGTAGCAGCATGATGAGTGGATTTAGGTACGACGATTCTAAGTGAAATAAGTCACACAGAAAAGGACACTTCTCATAAGGTATCACTGATAGAGGGAATGTAAAAACCATTACACTTGAACTGAATTACAAAACAGCACAGTGTCACACATGCAGAAAACACACTATGGCTGCTTAACGGGAAAGGTGAGGTGGGGTGATACATAAAACAAGGGTATCAAATTAGCTCACATACCGTTCCATAAACCCAATATGTAATAGACAAGACCTACTCCTTGCTCAGAGAACTGGACTCAACACGCCCTATTCACTGCACAAGAATATATCTGACTAATAATAATCGTAAAACCTATGTATTGATATCTCTCTGTTAGTGTGTCAAGTGGGTGTAAAGCGGCATAAACACAGCAGTGAAAAGCAGCTAAACCCCATTATAAAAATAAATTATTTTGAAACAACCATGAAACAAAGACAGTGAAAGAGAGAGAAATTCTTACACAATGCGTTCAGGGGCTGTGATGCAACCTGGATTGACCATATCTAGACGCACAGCTGGATGAGACATAAGGGTGGACACTCTTGGGGCTGAGAGGTTTGGTGAGGTTGGGTGAGCAAACGCAGACCCTTTAAAGTAATACTGCGTGGTACCCATCGCATGGGTCCCAAATCTCCAGGTTCAAGGGCATCTTCCTACATCAAAAACATGCATGAGAAACCCAGAAGATGGTGCACCGTGTGATGGGGAAAGGTTTCTAAAACGCACCTCATTTCTCATCTCCTTGTGCCCGGGTTTGCCATTCCAGCCGCTTTACTAGCAAGCTCCCTACTTGGAGCATCAGCACCTTTAACCTCCTGTTCCATAGAGGTTGCAATTTGTCCTGAGGATAAACGGGAAGACGTGGAACCAACGAGAGACTAGCTCTTGGTGTTGGGACAGGCACAGGTCACTCTATTTTCCCATCAGAAAGAAGAATTAACCACAGGCTCAGCCTGCCCCCCGGAACCAGAACAGGGCCTGAAGCCATTCTGCGATTTTGCGGCCAGCTCCCATAAAAACGAGTTGTAAAATGGAGGTTCAGGGCACTGCAATTCACAAACCTGCAGAGTTATAAATGATAACTCTCGTCCACAAATATATTGAGGGAAGGCAAAGAAGAGGATTTGAAATCAAGGCAGAATTGCAGGAAACAGATTTCAGGAGGTAGATACGAATCGCCTTTAAAGCACATGAAAAGCGGCAAAACGTTGACAATGATGCCCTTGGCCAAAAAGGGCGTATGCGTTTTTTCCTGAATATATTCAGGAAAAAACGCATACGCCCTTTTTGGCCAACCAAGCAACCTGGAAAGGCAAATCAGCGCTACAAAGAAGTCTCGCTTCCCATCGGTCAAAAGGGCCATGCTGAAAAAAGTGTCAAAACCAGAAATGCAGGACAGGCCATGGAGAAATGGGAGCCTTGCTACACTGATGGGCGGGATGTAAATTGCCAAGAGCCACTCTGGAGAAGTGTCCGGTGAGTCCTGAAACATCTGAAAAACACAGCTCAGAGAGCATAGGGCACTTCCACTCATGGGGGTATAAATTGGGAAAATTAAAAATCAGCAAGACACAAGCACCCCAAAGTTTAGGGCTGCTCTGTTGACCAGGACCTCCACTTCATTCCACCTTAAATATCCCAGGAAAGAGAAAAATGGATAAAGAAGTTGTGGTCCTTATGTACAATGGAATATCACTCAGCCAGGAAATCAATGTCGTAAGGTTAGTAGCAGCATGATGAGTGGATTTAGGTACGACGATTCTAAGTGAAATAAGTCACACAGAAAAGGACACTTCTCATAAGGTATCACTGATAGAGGGAATGTAAAAACCATTACACTTGAACTGAATTACAAAACAGCACAGTGTCACACATGCAGAAAACACACTATGGCTGCTTAACGGGAAAGGTGAGGTGGGGTGATACATAAAACAAGGGTATCAAATTAGCTCACATACCGTTCCATAAACCCAATATGTAATAGACAAGACCTACTCCTTGCTCAGAGAACTGGACTCAACACGCCCTATTCACTGCACAAGAATATATCTGACTAATAATAATCGTAAAACCTATGTATTGATATCTCTCTGTTAGTGTGTCAAGTGGGTGTAAAGCGGCATAAACACAGCAGTGAAAAGCAGCTAAACCCCATTATAAAAATAAATTATTTTGAAACAACCATGAAACAAAGACAGTGAAAGAGAGAGAAATTCTTACACAATGCGTTCAGGGGCTGTGATGCAACCTGGATTGACCATATCTAGACGCACAGCTGGATGAGACATAAGGGTGGACACTCTTGGGGCTGAGAGGTTTGGTGAGGTTGGGTGAGCAAACGCAGACCCTTTAAAGTAATACTGCGTGGTACCCATCACATGGGTCCCAAATCTCCAGGTTCAAGGGCATCTTCCTACATCAAAAACATGCATGAGAAACCCAGAAGATGGTACACCGTGTGATGGGGAAAGGTTTCTAAAACGCACCTCATTTCTCATCTCCTTGTGCCCGGGTTCGCCATTCCAGCCACTTTACTAGCAAGCTCCCTACTTGGAGCATCAGCACCTTTAACCTCCTGTTCCGTAGAGGTTGCAATTTGTCCTGAGGATAAACGGGAAGACGTGGAACCAACGAGAGACTAGCTCTTGGTGTTGGGACAGGCACAGGTCACTCTATTTTCCCATCAGAAAGAAGAATTAACCACAGGCTCAGCCTGCCCCCCGGAACCAGAACAGGGCCTGAAGCCATTCTGCGATTTTGCGGCCAGCTCCCATAAAAACGAGTTGTAAAATGGAGGTTCAGGGCACTGAAATTCACAAACCTGCAGAGTTATAAATGATAACTCTCGTCCACAAATATATTGAGGGAAGGCAAAGAAGAGGATTTGAAATCAAGGCAGAATTGCAGGAAACAGATTTCAGGAGGTAGATACGAATCGCCTTTAAAGCACATGAAAAGCAGCAAAACGTTGACAATGATGCCCTTGGCCAAAAAGGGCGTATGCATTTTTTCCTGAATATATTCAGGAAAAAACGCATACGCCCTTTTTGGCCAACCAAGCAACCTGGAAAGGCAAATCAGCGCTACAAAGAAGTCTCGCTTCCCATCGGTCAAAAGGGCCATGCTGAAAAAAGTGTCAAAACCAGAAATGCAGGACAGGCCATGGAGAAATGGGAGCCTTGCTACACTGATGGGCGGGATGTAAATTGCCAAGAGCCACTCTGGAGAAGTGTCCGGTGAGTCCTGAAACATCTGAAAAACACAGCTCAGAGAGCATAGGGCACTTCCACTCATGGGGGTATAAATTGGGAAAATTAAAAATCAGCAAGACACAAGCACCCCAAAGTTTAGGGCTGCTCTGTTGACCAGGACCTCCACTTCATTCCACCTTAAATATCCCAGGAAAGAGAAAAATGGATAAAGAAGTTGTGGTCCTTATGTACAATGGAATATCACTCAACCATGAAATCAATGTCGTAAGGTTAGTAGCAGCATGATGAGTGGATTTAGGTACGACGATTCTAAGTGAAATAAGTCACACAGAAAAGGACACTTCTCATAAGGTATCACTGATAGAGGGAATGTAAAAACCATTTCACTTGAACTGAATTACAAAACAGAACAGAGTCACACATGCAGAAAACACACTATGGCTGCTTAACGGGAAAGGTGAAGTGGGGTGATACATAAAACAAGGGTATCAAATTAGCTCAGATACCGTTCCATAAACCCAATATGTAATAGACAAGACCTACTCCTTGCTCAGAGAACTGGACTCAACACGCCCTATTCACCGCACAAGAATATATCTGACTAATAATAATCGTAAAACCTATGTATTGATATCTCTCTGTTAGTGTGTCAAGTGGGTGTAAAGCGGCATAAACACAGCAGTGAAAAGCAGCTAAACCCCATTATAAAAATAAATTACTTTGAAACAACCATGAAACAAAGACAGTGAAAGAGAGAGAAACTCTTACACAATGCGTTCAGGGGCTGTGATGCAACCTGGATTGACCATATCTAGACGCACAGCTGGATGAGACATAAGGGTGGACATTCTTGGGGCTGAGAGGTTTGGTGAGGTTGGGTGAGCAAACGCAGACCCTTTAAAGTAATACTGCGTGGTACCCATCGCATGGGTCCCAAATCTCCAGGTTCAAGGGCATCTTCCTACATCAAAAACATGCATGAGAAACCCAGAAGATGGTACACCGTGTGATGGGGAAAGGTTTCTAAAACGCACCTCATTTCTCATCTCCTTGTGCCCGGGTTCGCCATTCCAGCCACTTTACTAGCAAGCTCCCTACTTGGAGCATGAGCACCTTTAACCTCCTGTTCCGTACAGGTTGCAATTTGTCCTGAGGATAAACGGGAAGACGTGGAACCAACGAGAGACTAGCTCTTGGTGTTGGGACAGGCACAGGTCACTCTATTTTCCCATCAGAAAGAAGAATTAACCACAGGCTCAGCCTGACCCCCGGAACCAGAACAGGGCCTGAAGCCATTCTGCGATTTTGTGGCCAGCTCCCATAAAAACGAGTTGTAAAATGGAGGTTAAGGGCACTGCAATTCACAAACCTGCAGAGTTATAAATGATAACTCTCGTCCACAAATATATTGAGGGAAGGCAAAGAAGAGGATTTGAAATCAAGGCAGAATTGCAGGAAACAGATTTCAGGAGGTAGATACGAATCGCCTTTAAAGCACATGAAAAGCGGCAAAACGTTGACAATGATGCCCTTGGCCAAAAAGGGCGTATGCGTTTTTTCCTGAATATATTCAGGAAAAAACGCATACGCCCTTTTTGGCCAACCAAGCAACCTGGAAAGGCAAATCAGCGCTACAAAGAAGTCTCGCTTCCCATCGGTCAAAAGGGCCATGCTGAAAAAAGTGTCAAAACCAGAAATGCAGGACAGGCCATGGAGAAATGGGAGCCTTGCTACACTGATGGGCGGGATGTAAATTGCCAAGAGCCACTCTGGAGAAGTGTCCGGTGAGTCCTGAAACATCTGAAAAACACAGCTCAGAGAGCATAGGGCACTTCCACTCATGGGGGTATAAATTGGGAAAATTAAAAATCAGCAAGACACAAGCACCCCAAAGTTGAGGGCTGCTCTGTTGACCAGGACCTCCACTTCATTCCACCTTAAATATCCCAGGAAAGAGAAAAATGGATAAAGAAGTTGTGGTCCTTATGTACAATGGAATATCACTCAGCCAGGAAATCAATGTCGTAAGGTTAGTAGCAGCATGATGAGTGGATTTAGGTACGACGATTCTAAGTGAAATAAGTCACACAGAAAAGGACACTTCTCATAAGGTATCACTGATAGAGGGAATGTAAAAACCATTACACTTGAACTGAATTACAAAACAGAACAGTGTCACACATGCAGAAAACACACTATGGCTGCTTAACGGGAAAGGTGAGGTGGGGTGATACATAAAACAAGGGTATCAAATTAGCTCACATACCGTTCCATAAACCCAATATGTAATAGACAAGACCTACTCCTTGCTCAGAGAACTGGACTCAACACGCCCTATTCACCGCACAAGAATATATCTGACTAATAATAATCGTAAAACCTATGTATTGATATCTCTCTGTTAGTGTGTCAAGTGGGTGTAAAGCGGCATAAACACAGCAGTGAAAAGCAGCTAAACCCCATTATAAAAATAAATTACTTTGAAAAACCCATGAAACAAAGACAGTGAAAGAGAGAGAAATTCTTACACAATGCGTTCAGGGGCTGTGATGCAACCTGGATTGACCATATCTAGACGCACAGCTGGATGAGACATAAGGGTGGATACTCTTGGGGCTGAGAGGTTTGGTGAGGTTGGGTGAGCAAACGCAGACCCTTTAAAGTAATACTGCGTGGTACCCATCGCATGGGTCCCAAATCTCCAGGTTCAAGGGCATCTTCCTACATCAAAAACATGCATGAGAAACCCAGAAGATGGTACACCGTGTGATGGGGAAAGGTTTCTAAAACGCACCTCATTTCTCATCTCCTTGTGCCCGGGTTCGCCATTCCAGCCGCTTTACTAGCAAGCTCCCTACTTGGAGCATCAGCACCTTTAACCTCCTGTTCCGTACAGGTTGCAATTTGTCCTGAGGATAAACGGGAAGACGTGGAACCAACGAGAGACTAGCTCTTGGTGTTGGGACAGGCACAGGTCACTCTATTTTCCCATCAGAAAGAAGAATTAACCACAGGCTCAGCCTGCCCCCCGGAACCAGAACAGGGCCTGAAGCCATTCTGCGATTTTGCGGCCAGCTCCCATAAAAACGAGTTGTAAAATGGAGGTTCAGGGCACTGCAATTCACAAACCTGCAGAGTTATAAATGATAACTCTCGTCCACAAATATATTGAGGGAAGGCAAAGAAGAGGATTTGAAATCAAGGCAGAATTGCAGGAAACAGATTTCAGGAGGTAGATACGAATCGCCTTTAAAGCACATGAAAAGCGGCAAAACGTTGACAATGATGCCCTTGGCCAAAAAGGGCGTATGCGTTTTTTCCTGAATATATTCAGGAAAAAACGCATACGCCCTTTTTGGCCAACCAAGCAACCTGGAAAGGCAAATCAGCGCTACAAAGAAGTCTCGCTTCCCATCGGTCAAAAGGGCCATGCTGAAAAAAGTGTCAAAACCAGAAATGCAGGACAGGCCATGGAGAAATGGGAGCCTTGCTACACTGATGGGCGGGATGTAAATTGCCAAGAGCCACTCTGGAGAAGTGTCCGGTGAGTCCTGAAACATCTGAAAAACACAGCTCAGAGAGCATAGGGCACTTCCACTCATGGGGGTATAAATTGGGAAAATTAAAAATCAGCAAGACACAAGCACCCCAAAGATTAGGGCTGCTCTGTTGACCAGGACCTCCACTTCATTCCACCTTAAATATCCCAGGAAAGAGAAAAATGGATAAAGAAGTTGTGGTCCTTATGTACAATGGAATATCACTCAGCCAGGAAATCAATGTCGTAAGGTTAGTAGCAGCATGATGAGTGGATTTAGGTACGACGATTCTAAGTGAAATAAGTCACACAGAAAAGGACACTTCTCATAAGGTATCACTGATAGAGGGAATGTAAAAACCATTACACTTGAACTGAATTACAAAACAGCACAGTGTCACACATGCAGAAAACACACTATGGCTGCTTAACGGGAAAGGTGAGGTGGGGTGATACATAAAACAAGGGTATCAAATTAGCTCACATACCGTTCCATAAACCCAATATGTAATAGACAAGACCTACTCCTTGCTCAGAGAACTGGACTCAACACGCCCTATTCACTGCACAAGAATATATCTGACTAATAATAATCGTAAAACCTATGTATTGATATCTCTCTGTTAGTGTGTCAAGTGGGTGTAAAGCGGCATAAACACAGCAGTGAAAAGCAGCTAAACCCCATTATAAAAATAAATTATTTTGAAACAACCATGAAACAAAGACAGTGAAAGAGAGAGAAATTCTTACACAATGCGTTCAGGGGCTGTGATGCAACCTGGATTGACCATATCTAGACGCACAGCTGGATGAGACATAAGGGTGGACACTCTTGGGGCTGAGAGGTTTGGTGAGGTTGGGTGAGCAAACGCAGACCCTTTAAAGTAATACTGCGTGGTACCCATCGCATGGGTCCCAAATCTCCAGGTTCAAGGGCATCTTCCTACATCAAAAACATGCATGAGAAACCCAGAAGATGGTGCACCGTGTGATGGGGAAAGGTTTCTAAAACGCACCTCATTTCTCATCTCCTTGTGCCCGGGTTCGCCATTCCAGCCGCTTTACTAGCAAGCTCCCTACTTGGAGCATCAGCACCTTTAACCTCCTGTTCCGTAGAGGTTGCAATTTGTCCTGAGGATAAACGGGAAGACGTGGAACCAACGAGAGACTAGCTCTTGGTGTTGGGACAGGCACAGGTCACTCTATTTTCCCATCAGAAAGAAGAATTAACCACAGGCTCAGCCTGCCCCCCGGAACCAGAACAGGGCCTGAAGCCATTCTGCGATTTTGCGGCCAGCTCCCATAAAAACGAGTTGTAAAATGGAGGTTCAGGGCACTGCAATTCACAAACCTGCAGAGTTATAAATGATAACTCTCGTCCACAAATATATTGAGGGAAGGCAAAGAAGAGGATTTGAAATCAAGGCAGAATTGCAGGAAACAGATTTCAGGAGGTAGATACGAATCGCCTTTAAAGCACATGAAAAGCGGCAAAACGTTGACAATGATGCCCTTGGCCAAAAAGGGCGTATGCGTTTTTTCCTGAATATATTCAGGAAAAAACGCATACGCCCTTTTTGGCCAACCAAGCAACCTGGAAAGGCAAATCAGCGCTACAAAGAAGTCTCGCTTCCCATCGGTCAAAAGGGCCATGCTGAAAAAAGTGTCAAAACCAGAAATGCAGGACAGGCCATGGAGAAATGGGAGCCTTGCTACACTGATGGGCGGGATGTAAATTGCCAAGAGCCACTCTGGAGAAGTGTCCGGTGAGTCCTGAAACATCTGAAAAACACAGCTCAGAGAGCATAGGGCACTTCCACTCATGGGGGTATAAATTGGGAAAATTAAAAATCAGCAAGACACAAGCACCCCAAAGTTTAGGGCTGCTCTGTTGACCAGGACCTCCACTTCATTCCACCTTAAATATCCCAGGAAAGAGAAAAATGGATAAAGAAGTTGTGGTCCTTATGTACAATGGAATATCACTCAGCCAGGAAATCAATGTCGTAAGGTTAGTAGCAGCATGATGAGTGGATTTAGGTACGACGATTCTAAGTGAAATAAGTCACACAGAAAAGGACACTTCTCATAAGGTATCACTGATAGAGGGAATGTAAAAACCATTACACTTGAACTGAATTACAAAACAGCACAGTGTCACACATGCAGAAAACACACTATGGCTGCTTAACGGGAAAGGTGAGGTGGGGTGATACATAAAACAAGGGTATCAAATTAGCTCACATACCGTTCCATAAACCCAATATGTAATAGACAAGACCTACTCCTTGCTCAGAGAACTGGACTCAACACGCCCTATTCACTGCACAAGAATATATCTGACTAATAATAATCGTAAAACCTATGTATTGATATCTCTCTGTTAGTGTGTCAAGTGGGTGTAAAGCGGCATAAACACAGCAGTGAAAAGCAGCTAAACCCCATTATAAAAATAAATTATTTTGAAACAACCATGAAACAAAGACAGTGAAAGAGAGAGAAATTCTTACACAATGCGTTCAGGGGCTGTGATGCAACCTGGATTGACCATATCTAGACGCACAGCTGGATGAGACATAAGGGTGGACACTCTTGGGGCTGAGAGGTTTGGTGAGGTTGGGTGAGCAAACGCAGACCCTTTAAAGTAATACTGCGTGGTACCCATCACATGGGTCCCAAATCTCCAGGTTCAAGGGCATCTTCCTACATCAAAAACATGCATGAGAAACCCAGAAGATGGTACACCGTGTGATGGGGAAAGGTTTCTAAAACGCACCTCATTTCTCATCTCCTTGTGCCCGGGTTCGCCATTCCAGCCACTTTACTAGCAAGCTCCCTACTTGGAGCATCAGCACCTTTAACCTCCTGTTCCGTAGAGGTTGCAATTTGTCCTGAGGATAAACGGGAAGACGTGGAACCAACGAGAGACTAGCTCTTGGTGTTGGGACAGGCACAGGTCACTCTATTTTCCCATCAGAAAGAAGAATTAACCACAGGCTCAGCCTGCCCCCCGGAACCAGAACAGGGCCTGAAGCCATTCTGCGATTTTGCGGCCAGCTCCCATAAAAACGAGTTGTAAAATGGAGGTTCAGGGCACTGAAATTCACAAACCTGCAGAGTTATAAATGATAACTCTCGTCCACAAATATATTGAGGGAAGGCAAAGAAGAGGATTTGAAATCAAGGCAGAATTGCAGGAAACAGATTTCAGGAGGTAGATACGAATCGCCTTTAAAGCACATGAAAAGCAGCAAAACGTTGACAATGATGCCCTTGGCCAAAAAGGGCGTATGCATTT
The DNA here is from genome assembly GCF_965194805.1 of Balaenoptera borealis. Classification (NCBI taxonomy): domain Eukaryota; kingdom Metazoa; phylum Chordata; class Mammalia; order Artiodactyla; family Balaenopteridae; genus Balaenoptera; species Balaenoptera borealis. The sequence goes on from NW_028123988.1 coordinate 283,419, forward strand.
TTTCCTGAATATATTCAGGAAAAAACGCATACGCCCTTTTTGGCCAACCAAGCAACCTGGAAAGGCAAATCAGCGCTACAAAGAAGTCTCGCTTCCCATCGGTCAAAAGGGCCATGCTGAAAAAAGTGTCAAAACCAGAAATGCAGGACAGGCCATGGAGAAATGGGAGCCTTGCTACACTGATGGGCGGGATGTAAATTGCCAAGAGCCACTCTGGAGAAGTGTCCGGTGAGTCCTGAAACATCTGAAAAACACAGCTCAGAGAGCATAGGGCACTTCCACTCATGGGGGTATAAATTGGGAAAATTAAAAATCAGCAAGACACAAGCACCCCAAAGTTTAGGGCTGCTCTGTTGACCAGGACCTCCACTTCATTCCACCTTAAATATCCCAGGAAAGAGAAAAATGGATAAAGAAGTTGTGGTCCTTATGTACAATGGAATATCACTCAACCATGAAATCAATGTCGTAAGGTTAGTAGCAGCATGATGAGTGGATTTAGGTACGACGATTCTAAGTGAAATAAGTCACACAGAAAAGGACACTTCTCATAAGGTATCACTGATAGAGGGAATGTAAAAACCATTTCACTTGAACTGAATTACAAAACAGAACAGAGTCACACATGCAGAAAACACACTATGGCTGCTTAACGGGAAAGGTGAAGTGGGGTGATACATAAAACAAGGGTATCAAATTAGCTCAGATACCGTTCCATAAACCCAATATGTAATAGACAAGACCTACTCCTTGCTCAGAGAACTGGACTCAACACGCCCTATTCACTGCACAAGAATATATCTGACTAATAATAATCGTAAAACCTATGTATTGATATCTCTCTGTTAGTGTGTCAAGTGGGTGTAAAGCGGCATAAACACAGCAGTGAAAAGCAGCTAAACCCCATTATAAAAATAAATTATTTTGAAACAACCATGAAACAAAGACAGTGAAAGAGAGAGAAATTCTTACACAATGCGTTCAGGGGCTGTGATGCAACCTGGATTGACCATATCTAGACGCACAGCTGGATGAGACATAAGGGTGGACACTCTTGGGGCTGAGAGGTTTGGTGAGGTTGGGTGAGCAAACGCAGACCCTTTAAAGTAATACTGCGTGGTACCCATCACATGGGTCCCAAATCTCCAGGTTCAAGGGCATCTTCCTACATCAAAAACATGCATGAGAAACCCAGAAGATGGTACACCGTGTGATGGGGAAAGGTTTCTAAAACGCACCTCATTTCTCATCTCCTTGTGCCCGGGTTCGCCATTCCAGCCACTTTACTAGCAAGCTCCCTACTTGGAGCATCAGCACCTTTAACCTCCTGTTCCGTAGAGGTTGCAATTTGTCCTGAGGATAAACGGGAAGACGTGGAACCAACGAGAGACTAGCTCTTGGTGTTGGGACAGGCACAGGTCACTCTATTTTCCCATCAGAAAGAAGAATTAACCACAGGCTCAGCCTGCCCCCCGGAACCAGAACAGGGCCTGAAGCCATTCTGCGATTTTGCGGCCAGCTCCCATAAAAACGAGTTGTAAAATGGAGGTTCAGGGCACTGAAATTCACAAACCTGCAGAGTTATAAATGATAACTCTCGTCCACAAATATATTGAGGGAAGGCAAAGAAGAGGATTTGAAATCAAGGCAGAATTGCAGGAAACAGATTTCAGGAGGTAGATACGAATCGCCTTTAAAGCACATGAAAAGCAGCAAAACGTTGACAATGATGCCCTTGGCCAAAAAGGGCGTATGCATTTTTTCCTGAATATATTCAGGAAAAAACGCATACGCCCTTTTTGGCCAACCAAGCAACCTGGAAAGGCAAATCAGCGCTACAAAGAAGTCTCGCTTCCCATCGGTCAAAAGGGCCATGCTGAAAAAAGTGTCAAAACCAGAAATGCAGGACAGGCCATGGAGAAATGGGAGCCTTGCTACACTGATGGGCGGGATGTAAATTGCCAAGAGCCACTCTGGAGAAGTGTCCGGTGAGTCCTGAAACATCTGAAAAACACAGCTCAGAGAGCATAGGGCACTTCCACTCATGGGGGTATAAATTGGGAAAATTAAAAATCAGCAAGACACAAGCACCCCAAAGTTTAGGGCTGCTCTGTTGACCAGGACCTCCACTTCATTCCACCTTAAATATCCCAGGAAAGAGAAAAATGGATAAAGAAGTTGTGGTCCTTATGTACAATGGAATATCACTCAACCATGAAATCAATGTCGTAAGGTTAGTAGCAGCATGATGAGTGGATTTAGGTACGACGATTCTAAGTGAAATAAGTCACACAGAAAAGGACACTTCTCATAAGGTATCACTGATAGAGGGAATGTAAAAACCATTTCACTTGAACTGAATTACAAAACAGAACAGAGTCACACATGCAGAAAACACACTATGGCTGCTTAACGGGAAAGGTGAAGTGGGGTGATACATAAAACAAGGGTATCAAATTAGCTCAGATACCGTTCCATAAACCCAATATGTAATAGACAAGACCTACTCCTTGCTCAGAGAACTGGACTCAACACGCCCTATTCACCGCACAAGAATATATCTGACTAATAATAATCGTAAAACCTATGTATTGATATCTCTCTGTTAGTGTGTCAAGTGGGTGTAAAGCGGCATAAACACAGCAGTGAAAAGCAGCTAAACCCCATTATAAAAATAAATTACTTTGAAACAACCATGAAACAAAGACAGTGAAAGAGAGAGAAACTCTTACACAATGCGTTCAGGGGCTGTGATGCAACCTGGATTGACCATATCTAGACGCACAGCTGGATGAGACATAAGGGTGGACATTCTTGGGGCTGAGAGGTTTGGTGAGGTTGGGTGAGCAAACGCAGACCCTTTAAAGTAATACTGCGTGGTACCCATCGCATGGGTCCCAAATCTCCAGGTTCAAGGGCATCTTCCTACATCAAAAACATGCATGAGAAACCCAGAAGATGGTACACCGTGTGATGGGGAAAGGTTTCTAAAACGCACCTCATTTCTCATCTCCTTGTGCCCGGGTTCGCCATTCCAGCCACTTTACTAGCAAGCTCCCTACTTGGAGCATGAGCACCTTTAACCTCCTGTTCCGTACAGGTTGCAATTTGTCCTGAGGATAAACGGGAAGACGTGGAACCAACGAGAGACTAGCTCTTGGTGTTGGGACAGGCACAGGTCACTCTATTTTCCCATCAGAAAGAAGAATTAACCACAGGCTCAGCCTGACCCCCGGAACCAGAACAGGGCCTGAAGCCATTCTGCGATTTTGTGGCCAGCTCCCATAAAAACGAGTTGTAAAATGGAGGTTCAGGGCACTGCAATTCACAAACCTGCAGAGTTATAAATGATAACTCTCGTCCACAAATATATTGAGGGAAGGCAAAGAAGAGGATTTGAAATCAAGGCAGAATTGCAGGAAACAGATTTCAGGAGGTAGATACGAATCGCCTTTAAAGCACATGAAAAGCGGCAAAACGTTGACAATGATGCCCTTGGCCAAAAAGGGCGTATGCGTTTTTTCCTGAATATATTCAGGAAAAAACGCATACGCCCTTTTTGGCCAACCAAGCAACCTGGAAAGGCAAATCAGCGCTACAAAGAAGTCTCGCTTCCCATCGGTCAAAAGGGCCATGCTGAAAAATGTGTCAAAACCAGAAATGCAGGACAGGCCATGGAGAAATGGGAGCCTTGCTACACTGATGGGCGGGATGTAAATTGCCAAGAGCCACTCCGGAGAAGTGTCCGGTGAGTCCTGAAACATCTGAAAAACACAGCTTAGAGAGCATAGGGCACTTCCACTCATGGGGGTATAAATTGGGAAAATTAAAAATCAGCAAGACACAAGCACCCCAAAGTTGAGGGCTGCTCTGTTGACCAGGACCTCCACTTCATTCCACCTTAAATATCCCAGGAAAGAGAAAAATGGATAAAGAAGTTGTGGTCCTTATGTACAATGGAATATCACTCAACCATGAAATCAATGTCGTAAGGTTAGTAGCAGCATGATGAGTGGATTTAGGTACGACGATTCTAAGTGAAATAAGTCACACAGAAAAGGACACTTCTCATAAGGTATCACTGATAGAGGGAATGTAAAAACCATTACACTTGAACTGAATTACAAAACAGAACAGAGTCACACATGCAGAAAACACACTATGGCTGCTTAACGGGAAAGGTGAGGTGGGGTGATACATAAAACAAGGGTATCAAATTAGCTCAGATACCATTCCATAAACCCAATATGTAATAGACAAGACCTACTCCTTGCTCAGAGAACTGGACTCAACACGCCCTATTCACCGCACAAGAATATATCTGACTAATAATAATCGTAAAACCTATGTATTGATATCTCTCTGTTAGTGTGTCAAGTGGGTGTAAAGCGGCATAAACACAGCAGTGAAAAGCAGCTAAACCCCATTATAAAAATAAATTACTTTGAAACAACCATGAAACAAAGACAGTGAAAGAGAGAGAAACTCTTACACAATGCGTTCAGGGGCTGTGATGCAACCTGGATTGACCATATCTAGACGCACAGCTGGATGAGACATAAGGGTGGACATTCTTGGGGCTGAGAGGTTTGGTGAGGTTGGGTGAGCAAACGCAGACCCTTTAAAGTAATACTTCGTGGTACCCATCGCATGGGTCCCAAATCTCCAGGTTCAAGGGCATCTTCCTACATCAAAAACATGCATGAGAAACCCAGAGGATGGTACACCGTGTGATGGGGAAAGGTTTCTAAAACGCACCTCATTTCTCATCTTCTTGTGCCCGGGTTCGCCATTCCAGCCGCTTTACTAGCAAGCTCCCTACTTGGAGCATCAGCACCTTTAACCTCCTGTTCCGTAGAGGTTGCAATTTGTCCTGAGGATAAACGGGAAGACGTGGAACCAACGAGAGACTAGCTCTTGGTGTTGGGACAGGCACAGGTCACTCTATTTTCCCATCAGAAAGAAGAATTAACCACAGGCTCAGCCTGCCCCCCGGAACCAGAACAGGGCCTGAAGCCATTCTGCGATTTTGCGGCCAGCTCCCATAAAAACGAGTTGTAAAATGGAGGTTCAGGGCACTGCAATTCACAAACCTGCAGAGTTATAAATGATAACTCTCGTCCACAAATATATTGAGGGAAGGCAAAGAAGAGGATTTGAAATCAAGGCAGAATTGCAGGAAACAGATTTCAGGAGGTAGATACGAATCGCCTTTAAAGCACATGAAAAGCGGCAAAACGTTGACAATGATGCCCTTGGCCAAAAAGGGCGTATGCGTTTTTTCCTGAATATATTCAGGAAAAAACGCATACGCCCTTTTTGGCCAACCAAGCAACCTGGAAAGGCAAATCAGCGCTACAAAGAAGTCTCGCTTCCCATCGGTCAAAAGGGCCATGCTGAAAAAAGTGTCAAAACCAGAAATGCAGGACAGGCCATGGAGAAATGGGAGCCTTGCTACACTGATGGGCGGGATGTAAATTGCCAAGAGCCACTCTGGAGAAGTGTCCGGTGAGTCCTGAAACATCTGAAAAACACAGCTCAGAGAGCATAGGGCACTTCCACTCATGGGTGTATAAATTGGGAAAATTAAAAATCAGCAAGACACAAGCACCCCAAAGTTTAGGGCTGCTCTGTTGACCAGGACCTCCACTTCATTCCACCTTAAATATCCCAGGAAAGAGAAAAATGGATAAAGAAGTTGTGGTCCTTATGTACAATGGAATATCACTCAGCCATGAAATCAATGTCGTAAGGTTAGTAGCAGCATGATGAGTGGATTTAGGTACGACGATTCTAAGTGAAATAAGTCACACAGAAAAGGACACTTCTCATAAGGTATCACTGATAGAGGGAATGTAAAAACCATTACACTTGAACTGAATTACAAAACAGCACAGTGTCACACATGCAGAAAACACACTATGGCTGCTTAACGGGAAAGGTGAGGTGGGGTGATACATAAAACAAGGGTATCAAATTAGCTCACATACCGTTCCATAAACCCAATATGTAATATACAAGACCTACTCCTTGCTCAGAGAACTGGACTCAACACGCCCTATTCACTGCACAAGAATATATCTGACTAATAATAATCGTAAAACCTATGTATTGATATCTCTCTGTTAGTGTGTCAAGTGGGTGTAAAGCGGCATAAACACAGCAGTGAAAAGCAGCTAAACCCCATTATAAAAATAAATTACTTTGAAACAACCATGAAACAAAGATAGTGAAAGAGAGAGAAATTCTTACACAATGCGTTCAGGGGCTGTGATGCAACCTGGATTGACCATATCTAGACGCACAGCTGGATGAGACATAAGGGTGGACACTCTTGGGGCTGAGAGGTTTCGTGAGGTTGGGTGAGCAAACGCAGACCCTTTAAAGTAATACTGCGTGGTACCCATCGCATGGGTCCCAAATCTCCAGGTTCAAGGGCATCTTCCTACATCAAAAACATGCATGAGAAACCCAGAAGATGGTACACCGTGTGATGGGGAAAGGTTTCTAAAACGCACCTCATTTCTCATCTCCTTGTGCCCGGGTTCGCTATTCCAGCCACTTTACTAGCAAGTTCCCTACTTGGAGCATCAGCACCTTTAACCTCCTTTTCCATACAGGTTGTAATTTGTCCTGAGGATAAACGAGAAGACGTGGAACCAACGAGAGACTAGCTCTTGGTGTTGGGACAGGCACAGGTCACTCTATTTTCCCATCAGAAAGAAGAATTAACCACAGGCTCAGCCTGCCCCCCGGAACCAGAACAGGGCCTGAAGCCATTCTGTGATTTTACGGCCAGCTCCCATAAAAACGAGTTGTAAAATGGAGGTTCAGGGCACTGCAATTCACAAACCTGCAGAGTTATAAATGATAACCCTCGTCCACAAATATATTGAGGGAAGGCAAAGAAGAGGATTTGAAATCAAGGCAGAATTGCAGGAAACAGATTTCAGGAGGTAGATACGAATCGCCTTTAAAGCACATGAAAAGCGGCAAAACGTTGACAATGATGCCCTTGGCCAAAAAGGGCGTATGCGTTTTTTCCTGAATATATTCAGGAAAAAACGCATACGCCCTTTTTGGCCAACCAAGCAACCTGGAAAGGCAAATCAGCGCTACAAAGAAGTCTCGCTTCCCATCGGTCAAAAGGGCCATGCTGAAAAAAGTGTCAAAACCAGAAATGCAGGACAGGCCATGGAGAAATGGGAGCCTTGCTACACTGATGGGCGGGATGTAAATTGCCAAGAGCCACTCTGGAGAAGTGTCCGGTGAGTCCTGAAACATCTGAAAAACACAGCTTAGAGAGCATAGGGCACTTCCACTCATGGGGGTATAAATTGGGAAAATTAAAAATCAGCAAGACACAAGCACCCCAAAGTTTAGGGCTGCTCTGTTGACCAGGACCTCCACTTCATTCCACCTTAAATATCCCAGGAAAGAGAAAAATGGATAAAGAAGTTGTGGTCCTTATGTACAATGGAATATCACTCAACCATGAAATCAATGTCGTAAGGTTAGTAGCAGCATGATGAGTGGATTTAGGTACGACGATTCTAAGTGAAATAAGTCACACAGAAAAGGACACTTCTCATAAGGTATCACTGATAGAGGGAATGTAAAAACCGTTACACTTGAACTGAATTACAAAACAGAACAGAGTCACACATGCAGAAAACACACTATGGCTGCTTAACGGGAAAGGTGAGGTGGGGTGATACATAAAACAAGGGTATCAAATTAGCTCAGATACCGTTCCATAAACCCAATATGTAATAGACAAGACCTACTCCTTGCTCAGAGAACTGGACTCAACACGCCCTATTCACCGCACAAGAATATATCTGACTAATAATAATCGTAAAACCTATGTATTGATATCTCTCTGTTAGTGTGTCAAGTGGGTGTAAAGTGGCATAAACACAGCAGTGAAAAGCAGCTAAACCCCATTATAAAAATAAATTACTTTGAAACAACCATGAAACAAAGACAGTGAAAGAGAGAGAAATTCTTACACAATGCGTTCAGGGGCTGTGATGCAACCTGGATTGACCATATCTAGACGCACAGCTGGATGAGACATAAGGGTGGACACTCTTGGGGCTGAGAGGTTTGGTGAGGTTGGGTGAGCAAACGCAGACCCTTTAAAGTAATACTGCGTGGTACCCATCGCATTGGTCCCAAATCTCCAGGTTCAAGGGTATCTTCCTACATCAAAAACATGCATGAGAAACCCAGAAGATGGTACACTGTGTGATGGGGAAAGGTTTCTAAAACGCACCTCATTTCTCATCTCCTTGTGCCCGGGTTCGCCATTCCAGCCACTTTACTAGCAAGTTCCCTACTTGGAGCATCAGCACCTTTAACCTCCTGTTCCATACAGGTTGTAATTTGTCCTGAGGATAAACGAGAAGACGTGGAACCAACGAGAGACTAGCTCTTGGTGTTGGGACAGGCACAGGTCACTCTATTTTCCCATCAGAAAGAAGAATTAACCACAGGCTCAGCCTGCCCCCCGGAACCAGAACAGGGCCTGAAGCCATTCTGCGATTTTGCGGCCAGCTCCCATAAAAACGAGTTGTAAAATGGAGGTTCAGGGCACTGCAATTCACAAACCTGCAGAGTTATAAATGATAACCCTCGTCCACAAATATATTGAGGGAAGGCAAAGAAGAGGATTTGAAATCAAGGCAGAATTGCAGGAAACAGATTTCAGGAGGTAGATACGAATCGCCTTTAAAGCACATGAAAAGCGGCAAAACGTTGACAATGATGCCCTTGGCCAAAAAGGGCGTATGCGTTTTTTCCTGAATATATTCAGGAAAAAACGCATACGCCCTTTTTGGCCAACCAAGCAACCTGGAAAGGCAAATCAGCGCTACAAAGAAGTCTCGCTTCCCATCGGTCAAAAGGGCCATGCTGAAAAAAGTGTCAAAACCAGAAATGCAGGACAGGCCATGGAGAAATGGGAGCCTTGCTACACTGATGGGCGGGATGTAAATTGCCAAGAGCCACTCTGGAGAAGTGTCCGGTGAGTCCTGAAACATCTGAAAAACACAGCTTAGAGAGCATAGGGCACTTCCACTCATGGGGGTATAAATTGGGAAAATTAAAAATCAGCAAGACACAAGCACCCCAAAGTTTAGGGCTGCTCTGTTGACCAGGACCTCCACTTCATTCCACCTTAAATATCCCAGGAAAGAGAAAAATGGATAAAGAAGTTGTGGTCCTTATGTACAATGGAATATCACTCAGCCAGGAAATCAATGTCGTAAGGTTAGTAGCAGCATGATGAGTGGATTTAGGTACGACGATTCTAAGTGAAATAAGTCACACAGAAAAGGACACTTCTCATAAGGTATCACTGATAGAGGGAATGTAAAAACCATTACACTTGAACTGAATTACAAAACAGAACAGAGTCACACATGCAGAAAACACACTATGGCTGCTTAACGGGAAAGGTGAGGTGGGGTGATACATAAAACAAGGGTATCAAATTAGCTCAGATACCGTTCCATAAACCCAATATGTAATAGACAAGACCTACTCCTTGCTCAGAGAATTGGACTCAACACGCCCTATTCACTGCACAAGAATATATCTGACTAATAATAATCGTAAAACCTATGTATTGATATCTCTCTGTTAGTGTGTCAAGTGGGTGTAAAGCGGCATAAACACAGCAGTGAAAAGCAGCTAAACCCCATTATAAAAATAAATTACTTTGAAACACCCATGAAACAAAGACAGTGAAAGAGAGAGAAATTCTTACACAATGCGTTCAGGGGCTGTGATGCAACCTGGATTGACCATATCTAGACGCACAGCTGGATGAGACATAAGGGTGGACACTCTTGGGGCTGAGAGGTTTGGTGAGGTTGGGTGAGCAAACGCAGACCCTTTAAAGTAATACTGCGTGGTACCCATCGCATGGGTCCCAAATCTCCAGGTTCAAGGGCATCTTCCTACATCAAAAACATGCATGAGAAACCCAGAAGATGGTACACCGTGTGATGGGGAAAGGTTTCTAAAACGCACCTCATTTCTCATCTCCTTGTGCCCGGGTTCGCTATTCCAGCCGCTTTACTAGCAAGCTCCCTACTTGGAGCATCAGCACCTTTAACCTCCTGTTCCGTACAGGTTGCAATTTGTCCTGAGGATAAACGGGAAGACGTGGAACCAACGAGAGACTAGCTCTTGGTGTTGGGACAGGCACAGGTCACTCTATTTTCCCATCAGAAAGAAGAATTAACCACAGGCTCAGCCTGCCCCCCGGAACCAGAACAGGGCCTGAAGCCATTCTGCGATTTTGCGGCCAGCTCCCATAAAAACGAGTTGTAAAATGGAGGTTCAGGGCACTGCAATTCACAGACCTACAGAGTTATAAATGATAACTCTCGTCCACAAATATATTGAGGGAAGGCAAAGAAGAGGATTTGAAATCAAGGCAGAATTGCAGGAAACAGATTTCAGGAGGTAGATACGAATCGCCTTTGAAGCACATGAAAAGCGGCAAAACGTTGATAATGATGCCCTTGGTCAAAAAGGGCGTATGCGTTTTCTCCTGAATATATTCAGGAGAAAACGCATACGCCCTTTTTGGCCAACCAAGCAACCTGGAAAGGCAAATCAGCGCTACAAAGAAGTCTCGCTTCCCATCGGTCAAAAGGGCCATGCTGAAAAAAGTGTCAAAACCAGAAATGCAGGACAGGCCATGGAGAAATGGGAGCCTTGCTACACTGATGGGCGGGATGTAAATTGCCAAGAGCCACTCTGGAGAAGTGTCCGGTGAGTCCTGAAACATCTGAAAAACACAGCTTAGAGAGCATAGGGCACTTCCACTCATGGGGGTATAAATTGGGAAAATTAAAAATCAGCAAGACACAAGCACCCCAAAGTTTAGGGCTGCTCTGTTGACCAGGACCTCCACTTCATTCCACCTTAAATATCCCAGGAAAGAGAAAAAATGGATAAAGAAGTTGTGGTCCTTATGTACAATGGAATATCACTCAGCCATGAAATCAATGTCGTAAGGTTAGTAGCAGCATGATGAGTGGATGTAGGTACGACGATTCTAAGTGAAATAAGTCACACAGAAAAGGACACTTCTCATAAGGTATCACTGATAGAGGGAATGTAAAAACCGTTACACTTGAACTGAATTACAAAACAGAACAGAGTCACACATGCAGAAAACACACTATGGCTGCTTAACGGGAAAGGTGAGGTGGGGTGATACATAAAACAAGGGTATCAAATTAGCTCAGATACCGTTCCATAAAACCAATATGTAATAGACAAGACCTACTCCTTGCTCAGAGAACTGGACTCAACATGCCCTATTCACCGCACAAGAATATATCTGACTAATAATAATCGTAAAACCTATGTATTGATATCTCTCTGTTAGTGTGTCAAGTGGGTGTAAAGCGGCATAAACACAGCAGTGAAAAGCAGCTAAACCCCATTATAAAAATAAATTACTTTGAAACACCCATGAAACAAAGACAGTGAAAGAGAGAGAAATTCTTACACAATGCGTTCAGGGGCTGTGATGCAACCTGGATTGACCATATCTTGACGCACAGCTGGATGAGACATAAGGGTGGACACTCTTGGGGCTGAGAGGTTTGGTGAGGTTGGGTGAGCAAACGCAGACCCTTTAAAGTAATACTGCGTGGTACCCATTGCATGGGTCCCATATCTCCAGGTTCAAGGGCATCTTCCTACATCAAAAACATGGATGAGAAACCCAGAAGATGGTACACCGTGTGATGGGGAAAGGTTTCTAAAACGCACCTCATTTCTCATCTCCTTGTGCCCGGGTTCGCTATTCCAGCCGCTTTACTAGCAAGCTCCCTACTTGGAGCATCAGCACCTTTAACCTCCTGTTCCGTACAGGTTGCAATTTGTCCTGAGGATAAACGGGAAGACGTGGAACCAACGAGAGACTAGCTCTTGGTGTTGGGACAGGCACAGGTCACTCTATTTTCCCATCAGAAAGAAGAATTAACCACAGGCTCAGCCTGCCCCCCGGAACCAGAACAGGGCCTGAAGCCATTCTGCGATTTTGCGGCCAGCTCCCATAAAAACGAGTTGTAAAATGGAGGTTCAGGGCACTGCAATTCACAGACCTGCAGAGTTATAAATGATAACTCTCGTCCACAAATATATTGAGGGAAGGCAAAGAAGAGGATTTGAAATCAAGGCAGAATTGCAGGAAACAGATTTCAGGAGGTAGATACGAATCGCCTTTGAAGCACATGAAAAGCGGCAAAACGTTGACAATGATGCCCTTGGCCAAAAAGGGCGTATGCGTTTTCTCCTGAATATATTCAGGAGAAAACGCATACGCCCTTTTTGGCCAACCAAGCAACCTGGAAAGGCAAATCAGTGCTACAAAGAAGTCTCGCTTCCCATCGGTCAAAAGGGCCATGCTGAAAAAAGTGTCAAAACCAGAAATGCAGGACAGGCCATGGAGAAATGGGAGCCTTGCTACACTGATGGGCGGGATGTAAATTGCCAAGAGCCACTCTGGAGAAGTGTCCGGTGAGTCCTGAAACATCTGAAAAACACAGCTTAGAGAGCATAGGGCACTTCCACTCATGGGGGTATAAATTGGGAAAATTAAAAATCAGCAAGACACAAGCACCCCAAAGTTTAGGGCTGCTCTGTTGACCAGGACCTCCACTTCATTCCACCTTAAATATCCCAGGAAAGAGAAAAAATGGATAAAGAAGTTGTGGTCCTTATGTACAATGGAATATCACTCAGCCATGAAATCAATGTCGTAAGGTTAGTAGCAGCATGATGAGTGGATGTAGGTACGACGATTCTAAGTGAAATAAGTCACACAGAAAAGGACACTTCTCATAAGGTATCACTGATAGAGGGAATGTAAAAACCGTTACACTTGAACTGAATTACAAAACAGAACAGAGTCACACATGCAGAAAACACACTATGGCTGCTTAACGGGAAAGGTGAGGTGGGGTGATACATAAAACAAGGGTATCAAATTAGCTCAGATACCGTTCCATAAAACCAATATGTAATAGACAAGACCTACTCCTTGCTCAGAGAACTGGACTCAACATGCCCTATTCACCGCACAAGAATATATCTGACTAATAATAATCGTAAAACCTATGTATTGATATCTCTCTGTTAGTGTGTCAAGTGGGTGTAAAGCGGCATAAACACAGCAGTGAAAAGCAGCTAAACCCCATTATAAAAATAAATTACTTTGAAACAACCATGAAACAAAGACAGTGAAAGAGAGAGAAACTCTTACACAATGCGTTCAGGGGCTGTGATGCAACCTGGATTAACCATATCTAGACGCACAGCTGGATGAGACATAAGGGTGGACACTCTTGGGGCTGAGAGGTTTGGTGAGGTTGGGTGAGCAAACGCAGACCCTTTAAAGTAATACTGCGTGGTACCCATCGCATGGGTCCCAAATCTCCAGGTTCAAGGGCATCTTCCTACATCAAAAACATGCATGAGAAACCCAGAAGATGGTACACCGTGTGATGGGGAAAGGTTTCTAAAACGCACCTCATTTCTCATCTTCTTGTGCCCGGGTTCGCCATTCCAGCCGCTTTACTAGCAAGCTCCCTACTTGGAGCATCAGCACCTTTAACCTCCTGTTCCGTAGAGGTTGCAATTTGTCCTGAGGATAAACGGGAAGACGTGGAACCAACGAGAGACTAGCTCTTGGTGTTGGGACAGGCACAGGTCACTCTATTTTCCCATCAGAAAGAAGAATTAACCACAGGCTCAGCCTGCCCCCCGGAACCAGAACAGGGCCTGAAGCCATTCTGCGATTTTGCGGCCAGCTCCCATAAAAACGAGTTGTAAAATGGAGGTTCAGGGCACTGCAATTCACAAACCTGCAGAGTTATAAATGATAACTCTCGTCCACAAATATATTGAGGGAAGGCAAAGAAGAGGATTTGAAATCAAGGCAGAATTGCAGGAAACAGATTTCAGGAGGTAGATACGAATCGCCTTTAAAGCACATGAAAAGCGGCAAAACGTTGACAATGATGCCCTTGGCCAAAAAGGGCGTATGCGTTTTTTCCTGAATATATTCAGGAAAAAACGCATACGCCCTTTTTGGCCAACCAAGCAACCTGGAAAGGCAAATCAGCGCTACAAAGAAGTCTCGCTTCCCATCGGTCAAAAGGGCCATGCTGAAAAAAGTGTCAAAACCAGAAATGCAGGACAGGCCATGGAGAAATGGGAGCCTTGCTACACTGATGGGCGGGATGTAAATTGCCAAGAGCCACTCTGGAGAAGTGTCCGGTGAGTCCTGAAACATCTGAAAAACACAGCTCAGAGAGCATAGGGCACTTCCACTCATGGGTGTATAAATTGGGAAAATTAAAAATCAGCAAGACACAAGCACCCCAAAGTTTAGGGCTGCTCTGTTGACCAGGACCTCCACTTCATTCCACCTTAAATATCCCAGGAAAGAGAAAAATGGATAAAGAAGTTGTGGTCCTTATGTACAATGGAATATCACTCAGCCATGAAATCAATGTCGTAAGGTTAGTAGCAGCATGATGAGTGGATTTAGGTACGACGATTCTAAGTGAAATAAGTCACACAGAAAAGGACACTTCTCATAAGGTATCACTGATAGAGGGAATGTAAAAACCATTACACTTGAACTGAATTACAAAACAGCACAGTGTCACACATGCAGAAAACACACTATGGCTGCTTAACGGGAAAGGTGAGGTGGGGTGATACATAAAACAAGGGTATCAAATTAGCTCACATACCGTTCCATAAACCCAATATGTAATATACAAGACCTACTCCTTGCTCAGAGAACTGGACTCAACACGCCCTATTCACTGCACAAGAATATATCTGACTAATAATAATCGTAAAACCTATGTATTGATATCTCTCTGTTAGTGTGTCAAGTGGGTGTAAAGCGGCATAAACACAGCAGTGAAAAGCAGCTAAACCCCATTATAAAAATAAATTACTTTGAAACAACCATGAAACAAAGATAGTGAAAGAGAGAGAAATTCTTACACAATGCGTTCAGGGGCTGTGATGCAACCTGGATTGACCATATCTAGACGCACAGCTGGATGAGACATAAGGGTGGACACTCTTGGGGCTGAGAGGTTTGGTGAGGTTGGGTGAGCAAACGCAGACCCTTTAAAGTAATACTGCGTGGTACCCATCGCATGGGTCCCAAATCTCCAGGTTCAAGGGCATCTTCCTACATCAAAAACATGCATGAGAAACCCAGAAGATGGTACACCGTGTGATGGGGAAAGGTTTCTAAAACGCACCTCATTTCTCATCTCCTTGTGCCCGGGTTCGCTATTCCAGCCACTTTACTAGCAAGTTCCCTACTTGGAGCATCAGCACCTTTAACCTCCTTTTCCATACAGGTTGTAATTTGTCCTGAGGATAAACGAGAAGACGTGGAACCAACGAGAGACTAGCTCTTGGTGTTGGGACAGGCACAGGTCACTCTATTTTCCCATCAGAAAGAAGAATTAACCACAGGCTCAGCCTGCCCCCCGGAACCAGAACAGGGCCTGAAGCCATTCTGTGATTTTACGGCCAGCTCCCATAAAAACGAGTTGTAAAATGGAGGTTCAGGGCACTGCAATTCACAAACCTGCAGAGTTATAAATGATAACCCTCGTCCACAAATATATTGAGGGAAGGCAAAGAAGAGGATTTGAAATCAAGGCAGAATTGCAGGAAACAGATTTCAGGAGGTAGATACGAATCGCCTTTAAAGCACATGAAAAGCGGCAAAACGTTGACAATGATGCCCTTGGCCAAAAAGGGCGTATGCGTTTTTTCCTGAATATATTCAGGAAAAAACGCATACGCCCTTTTTGGCCAACCAAGCAACCTGGAAAGGCAAATCAGCGCTACAAAGAAGTCTCGCTTCCCATCGGTCAAAAGGGCCATGCTGAAAAAAGTGTCAAAACCAGAAATGCAGGACAGGCCATGGAGAAATGGGAGCCTTGCTACACTGATGGGCGGGATGTAAATTGCCAAGAGCCACTCTGGAGAAGTGTCCGGTGAGTCCTGAAACATCTGAAAAACACAGCTTAGAGAGCATAGGGCACTTCCACTCATGGGGGTATAAATTGGGAAAATTAAAAATCAGCAAGACACAAGCACCCCAAAGTTTAGGGCTGCTCTGTTGACCAGGACCTCCACTTCATTCCACCTTAAATATCCCAGGAAAGAGAAAAATGGATAAAGAAGTTGTGGTCCTTATGTACAATGGAATATCACTCAACCATGAAATCAATGTCGTAAGGTTAGTAGCAGCATGATGAGTGGATTTAGGTACGACGATTCTAAGTGAAATAAGTCACACAGAAAAGGACACTTCTCATAAGGTATCACTGATAGAGGGAATGTAAAAACCGTTACACTTGAACTGAATTACAAAACAGAACAGAGTCACACATGCAGAAAACACACTATGGCTGCTTAACGGGAAAGGTGAGGTGGGGTGATACATAAAACAAGGGTATCAAATTAGCTCAGATACCGTTCCATAAACCCAATATGTAATAGACAAGACCTACTCCTTGCTCAGAGAACTGGACTCAACACGCCCTATTCACCGCACAAGAATATATCTGACTAATAATAATCGTAAAACCTATGTATTGATATCTCTCTGTTAGTGTGTCAAGTGGGTGTAAAGTGGCATAAACACAGCAGTGAAAAGCAGCTAAACCCCATTATAAAAATAAATTACTTTGAAACAACCATGAAACAAAGACAGTGAAAGAGAGAGAAATTCTTACACAATGCGTTCAGGGGCTGTGATGCAACCTGGATTGACCATATCTAGACGCACAGCTGGATGAGACATAAGGGTGGACACTCTTGGGGCTGAGAGGTTTGGTGAGGTTGGGTGAGCAAACGCAGACCCTTTAAAGTAATACTGCGTGGTACCCATCGCATTGGTCCCAAATCTCCAGGTTCAAGGGTATCTTCCTACATCAAAAACATGCATGAGAAACCCAGAAGATGGTACACTGTGTGATGGGGAAAGGTTTCTAAAACGCACCTCATTTCTCATCTCCTTGTGCCCGGGTTCGCCATTCCAGCCACTTTACTAGCAAGTTCCCTACTTGGAGCATCAGCACCTTTAACCTCCTGTTCCATACAGGTTGTAATTTGTCCTGAGGATAAACGAGAAGACGTGGAACCAACGAGAGACTAGCTCTTGGTGTTGGGACAGGCACAGGTCACTCTATTTTCCCATCAGAAAGAAGAATTAACCACAGGCTCAGCCTGCCCCCCGGAACCAGAACAGGGCCTGAAGCCATTCTGCGATTTTACGGCCAGCTCCCATAAAAACGAGTTGTAAAATGGAGGTTCAGGGCACTGCAATTCACAAACCTGCAGAGTTATAAATGATAACCCTCGTCCACAAATATATTGAGGGAAGGCAAAGAAGAGGATTTGAAATCAAGGCAGAATTGCAGGAAACAGATTTCAGGAGGTAGATACGAATCGCCTTTAAAGCACATGAAAAGCGGCAAAACGTTGACAATGATGCCCTTGGCCAAAAAGGGCGTATGCGTTTTTTCCTGAATATATTCAGGAAAAAACGCATACGCCCTTTTTGGCCAACCAAGCAACCTGGAAAGGCAAATCAGCGCTACAAAGAAGTCTCGCTTCCCATCGGTCAAAAGGGCCATGCTGAAAAAAGTGTCAAAACCAGAAATGCAGGACAGGCCATGGAGAAATGGGAGCCTTGCTACACTGATGGGCGGGATGTAAATTGCCAAGAGCCACTCTGGAGAAGTGTCCGGTGAGTCCTGAAACATCTGAAAAACACAGCTTAGAGAGCATAGGGCACTTCCACTCATGGGGGTATAAATTGGGAAAATTAAAAATCAGCAAGACACAAGCACCCCAAAGTTTAGGGCTGCTCTGTTGACCAGGACCTCCACTTCATTCCACCTTAAATATCCCAGGAAAGAGAAAAATGGATAAAGAAGTTGTGGTCCTTATGTACAATGGAATATCACTCAGCCAGGAAATCAATGTCGTAAGGTTAGTAGCAGCATGATGAGTGGATTTAGGTACGACGATTCTAAGTGAAATAAGTCACACAGAAAAGGACACTTCTCATAAGGTATCACTGATAGAGGGAATGTAAAAACCATTACACTTGAACTGAATTACAAAACAGAACAGAGTCACACATGCAGAAAACACACTATGGCTGCTTAACGGGAAAGGTGAGGTGGGGTGATACATAAAACAAGGGTATCAAATTAGCTCAGATACCGTTCCATAAACCCAATATGTAATAGACAAGACCTACTCCTTGCTCAGAGAACTGGACTCAACACGCCCTATTCACTGCACAAGAATATATCTGACTAATAATAATCGTAAAACCTATGTATTGATATCTCTCTGTTAGTGTGTCAAGTGGGTGTAAAGCGGCATAAACACAGCAGTGAAAAGCAGCTAAACCCCATTATAAAAATAAATTACTTTGAAACACCCATGAAACAAAGACAGTGAAAGAGAGAGAAATTCTTACACAATGCGTTCAGGGGCTGTGATGCAACCTGGATTGACCATATCTAGACGCACAGCTGGATGAGACATAAGGGTGGACACTCTTGGGGCTGAGAGGTTTGGTGAGGTTGGGTGAGCAAACGCAGACCCTTTAAAGTAATACTGCGTGGTACCCATCGCATGGGTCCCAAATCTCCAGGTTCAAGGGCATCTTCCTACATCAAAAACATGCATGAGAAACCCAGAAGATGGTACACCGTGTGATGGGGAAAGGTTTCTAAAACGCACCTCATTTCTCATCTCCTTGTGCCCGGGTTCGCTATTCCAGCCGCTTTACTAGCAAGCTCCCTACTTGGAGCATCAGCACCTTTAACCTCCTGTTCCGTACAGGTTGCAATTTGTCCTGAGGATAAACGGGAAGACGTGGAACCAACGAGAGACTAGCTCTTGGTGTTGGGACAGGCACAGGTCACTCTATTTTCCCATCAGAAAGAAGAATTAACCACAGGCTCAGCCTGCCCCCCGGAACCAGAACAGGGCCTGAAGCCATTCTGCGATTTTGCGGCCAGCTCCCATAAAAACGAGTTGTAAAATGGAGGTTCAGGGCACTGCAATTCACAGACCTACAGAGTTATAAATGATAACTCTCGTCCACAAATATATTGAGGGAAGGCAAAGAAGAGGATTTGAAATCAAGGCAGAATTGCAGGAAACAGATTTCAGGAGGTAGATACGAATCGCCTTTGAAGCACATGAAAAGCGGCAAAACGTTGATAATGATGCCCTTGGTCAAAAAGGGCGTATGCGTTTTCTCCTGAATATATTCAGGAGAAAACGCATACGCCCTTTTTGGCCAACCAAGCAACCTGGAAAGGCAAATCAGCGCTACAAAGAAGTCTCGCTTCCCATCGGTCAAAAGGGCCATGCTGAAAAAAGTGTCAAAACCAGAAATGCAGGACAGGCCATGGAGAAATGGGAGCCTTGCTACACTGATGGGCGGGATGTAAATTGCCAAGAGCCACTCTGGAGAAGTGTCCGGTGAGTCCTGAAACATCTGAAAAACACAGCTTAGAGAGCATAGGGCACTTCCACTCATGGGGGTATAAATTGGGAAAATTAAAAATCAGCAAGACACAAGCACCCCAAAGTTTAGGGCTGCTCTGTTGACCAGGACCTCCACTTCATTCCACCTTAAATATCCCAGGAAAGAGAAAAAATGGATAAAGAAGTTGTGGTCCTTATGTACAATGGAATATCACTCAGCCATGAAATCAATGTCGTAAGGTTAGTAGCAGCATGATGAGTGGATGTAGGTATGACGATTCTAAGTGAAATAAGTCACACAGAAAAGGACACTTCTCATAAGGTATCACTGATAGAGGGAATGTAAAAACCGTTACACTTGAACTGAATTACAAAACAGAACAGAGTCACACATGCAGAAAACACACTATGGCTGCTTAACGGGAAAGGTGAGGTGGGGTGATACATAAAACAAGGGTATCAAATTAGCTCAGATACCGTTCCATAAAACCAATATGTAATAGACAAGACCTACTCCTTGCTCAGAGAACTGGACTCAACATGCCCTATTCACCGCACAAGAATATATCTGACTAATAATAATCGTAAAACCTATGTATTGATATCTCTCTGTTAGTGTGTCAAGTGGGTGTAAAGCGGCATAAACACAGCAGTGAAAAGCAGCTAAACCCCATTATAAAAATAAATTACTTTGAAACACCCATGAAACAAAGACAGTGAAAGAGAGAGAAACTCTTACACAATGCGTTCAGGGGCTGTGATGCAACCTGGATTGACCATATCTAGACGCACAGCTGGATGAGACATAAGGGTGGACACTCTTGGGGCTGAGAGGTTTGGTGAGGTTGGGTGAGCAAACGCAGACCCTTTAAAGTAATACTGCGTGGTACCCATCGCATGGGTCCCAAATCTCCAGGTTCAAGGGCATCTTCCTACATCAAAAACATGCATGAGAAACCCAGATGATGGTACACTGTGTGATGGGGAAAGGTTTCTAAAACGCACCTCATTTCTCATTTCCTTGTGCCCGGGTTCGCCATTCCAGCTGCTTTACTAGCAAGCTCCCTACTTGGAGCATCAGCACCTTTAACCTCCTGTTCCGTACAGGTTGCAATTTGTCCTGAGGATAAACGGGAAGACGTGGCACCAACGAGAGACTAGCTCTTGGTGTTGGGACAGGCACAGGTCACTCTATTTTCCCATCAGAAAGAAGAATTAACCACAGGCTCAGCCTGCCCCCCGGAACCAGAACAGGGCCTGAAGCCATTCTGCGATTTTGCGGCCAGCTCCCATAAAAACGAGTTGTAAAATGGAGGTTCAGGGCACTGCAATTCACAAACCTGCAGAGTTTTAAATGATAACTCTCGTCCACAAATATATTGAGGGAAGGCAAAGAAGAGGATTTGAAATCAAGGCAGAATTGCAGGAAACAGATTTCAGGACGTAGATACGAATCGCCTTTAAAGCACATGAAAAGCGGCAAAACGTTGACAATGATGCCCTTGGCCAAAAAGGGCGTATGCGTTTTTTCCTGAATATATTCAGGAAAAAACGCATACGCCCTTTTTGGCCAACCAAGCAACCTGGAAAGGCAAATCAGCGCTACAAAGAAGTCTCGCTTCCCATCGGTCAAAAGGGCCAGGCTGAAAAAAGTGTCAAAACCAGAAATGCAGGACAGGCCATGGAGAAATGGGAGCCTTGCTACACTGATGGGCGGGATGTAAATTGCCAAGAGCCACTCTGGAGAAGTGTCCGGTGAGTCCTGAAACATCTGAAAAACACAGCTTAGAGAGCATAGGGCACTTCCACTCATGGGGGTATAAATTGGGAAAATGAAAAATCAGCAAGACACAAGCACCCCAAAGTTTAGGGCTGCTCTGTTGACCAGGACCTCCACTTCATTCCACCTTAAATATCCCAGGAAAGAGAAAAATGGATAAAGAAGTTGTGGTCCTTATGTACAATGGAATATCACTCAGCCAGGAAATCAATGTCGTAAGGTTAGCAGCAGCATGATGAGTGGATTTAGGTACGACGATTCTAAGTGAAATAAGTCACACAGAAAAGGACACTTCTCATAAGGTATCACTGATAGAGGGAATGTAAAAACCATTACACTTGAACTGAATTACAAAACAGAACAGAGTCACACATGCAGAAAACACACTATGGCTGCTTAACGGGAAAGGTGAGGTGGGGTGATACATAAAACAAGGGTATCAAATTAGCTCAGATACCATTCCATAAACCCAACATGTAATAGACAAGACCTACTCCTTGCTCAGAGAACTGGACTCAACACGCCCTATTCACCGCACAAGAATATATCTGACTAATAATAATCGTAAAACCTATGTATTGATATCTCTCTGTTAGTGTGTCAAGTGGGTGTAAAGCGGCATAAACACAGCAGTGAAAAGCAGCTAAACCCCATTATAAAAATAAATTACTTTGAAACACCCATGAAACAAAGACAGTGAAAGAGAGAGAAATTCTTACACAATGCGTTCAGGGGCTGTGATGCAACCTGGATTGACCATATCTTGACGCACAGCTGGATGAGACATAAGGGTGGACACTCTTGGGGCTGAGAGGTTTGGTGAGGTTGGGTGAGCAAACGCAGACCCTTTAAAGTAATACTGCGTGGTACCCATTGCATGGGTCCCATATCTCCAGGTTCAAGGGCATCTTCCTACATCAAAAACATGGATGAGAAACCCAGAAGATGGTACACCGTGTGATGGGGAAAGGTTTCTAAAACGCACCTCATTTCTCATCTCCTTGTGCCCGGGTTCGCTATTCCAGCCGCTTTACTAGCAAGCTCCCTACTTGGAGCATCAGCACCTTTAACCTCCTGTTCCGTACAGGTTGCAATTTGTCCTGAGGATAAACGGGAAGACGTGGAACCAACGAGAGACTAGCTCTTGGTGTTGGGACAGGCACAGGTCACTCTATTTTCCCATCAGAAAGAAGAATTAACCACAGGCTCAGCCTGCCCCCCGGAACCAGAACAGGGCCTGAAGCCATTCTGCGATTTTGCGGCCAGCTCCCATAAAAACGAGTTGTAAAATGGAGGTTCAGGGCACTGCAATTCACAGACCTGCAGAGTTATAAATGATAACTCTCGTCCACAAATATATTGAGGGAAGGCAAAGAAGAGGATTTGAAATCAAGGCAGAATTGCAGGAAACAGATTTCAGGAGGTAGATACGAATCGCCTTTGAAGCACATGAAAAGCGGCAAAACGTTGACAATGATGCCCTTGGCCAAAAAGGGCGTATGCGTTTTCTCCTGAATATATTCAGGAGAAAACGCATACGCCCTTTTTGGCCAACCAAGCAACCTGGAAAGGCAAATCAGTGCTACAAAGAAGTCTCGCTTCCCATCGGTCAAAAGGGCCATGCTGAAAAAAGTGTCAAAACCAGAAATGCAGGACAGGCCATGGAGAAATGGGAGCCTTGCTACACTGATGGGCGGGATGTAAATTGCCAAGAGCCACTCTGGAGAAGTGTCCGGTGAGTCCTGAAACATCTGAAAAACACAGCTTAGAGAGCATAGGGCACTTCCACTCATGGGGGTATAAATTGGGAAAATTAAAAATCAGCAAGACACAAGCACCCCAAAGTTTAGGGCTGCTCTGTTGACCAGGACCTCCACTTCATTCCACCTTAAATATCCCAGGAAAGAGAAAAAATGGATAAAGAAGTTGTGGTCCTTATGTACAATGGAATATCACTCAGCCATGAAATCAATGTCGTAAGGTTAGTAGCAGCATGATGAGTGGATGTAGGTACGACGATTCTAAGTGAAATAAGTCACACAGAAAAGGACACTTCTCATAAGGTATCACTGATAGAGGGAATGTAAAAACCGTTACACTTGAACTGAATTACAAAACAGAACAGAGTCACACATGCAGAAAACACACTATGGCTGCTTAACGGGAAAGGTGAGGTGGGGTGATACATAAAACAAGGGTATCAAATTAGCTCAGATACCGTTCCATAAAACCAATATGTAATAGACAAGACCTACTCCTTGCTCAGAGAACTGGACTCAACATGCCCTATTCACCGCACAAGAATATATCTGACTAATAATAATCGTAAAACCTATGTATTGATATCTCTCTGTTAGTGTGTCAAGTGGGTGTAAAGCGGCATAAACACAGCAGTGAAAAGCAGCTAAACCCCATTATAAAAATAAATTACTTTGAAACAACCATGAAACAAAGACAGTGAAAGAGAGAGAAACTCTTACACAATGCGTTCAGGGGCTGTGATGCAACCTGGATTAACCATATCTAGACGCACAGCTGGATGAGACATAAGGGTGGACACTCTTGGGGCTGAGAGGTTTGGTGAGGTTGGGTGAGCAAACGCAGACCCTTTAAAGTAATACTGCGTGGTACCCATCGCATGGGTCCCAAATCTCCAGGTTCAAGGGCATCTTCCTACATCAAAAACATGCATGAGAAACCCAGATGATTGTACACTGTGTGATGGGGAAAGGTTTCTAAAACGCACCTCATTTCTCATTTCCTTGTGCCCGGGTTCGCCATTCCAGCTGCTTTACTAGCAAGCTCCCTACTTGGAGCATCAGCACCTTTAACCTCCTGTTCCCTACAGGTTGCAATTTGTCCTGAGGATAAACGGGAAGACGTGGAACCAACGAGAGACTAGCTCTTGGTGTTGGGACAGGCACAGGTCACTCTATTTTCCCATCAGAAAGAAGAATTAACCACAGGCTCAGCCTGCCCCCCGGAACCAGAACAGGGCCTGAAGCCATTCTGCGATTTTGCGGCCAGCTCCCATAAAAACGAGTTGTAAAATGGAGGTTCAGGGCACTGCAATTCACAAACCTGCAGAGTTTTAAATGATAACTCTCGTCCACAAATATATTGAGGGAAGGCAAAGAAGAGGATTTGAAATCAAGGCAGAATTGCAGGAAACAGATTTCAGGACGTAGATACGAATCGCCTTTAAAGCACATGAAAAGCGGCAAAACGTTGACAATGATGCCCTTGGCCAAAAAGGGCGTATGCGTTTTCTCCTGAATATATTCAGGAAAAAACGCATACGCCCTTTTTGGCCAACCAAGCAACCTGGAAAGGCAAATCAGCGCTACAAAGAAGTCTCGCTTCCCATCGGTCAAAAGGGCCATGCTGAAAAAAGTGTCAAAACCAGAAATGCAGGACAGGCCATGGAGAAATGGGAGCCTTGCTACACTGATGGGCGGGATGTAAATTGCCAAGAGCCACTCTGGAGAAGTGTCCGGTGAGTCCTGAAACATCTGAAAAACACAGCTTAGAGAGCATAGGGCACTTCCACTCATGGGGGTATAAATTGGGAAAATTAAAAATCAGCAAGACACAAGCACCCCAAAGTTTAGGGCTGCTCTGTTGACCAGGACCTCCACTTCATTCCACCTTAAATATCCCAGGAAAGAGAAAAATGGATAAAGAAGTTGTGGTCCTTATGTACAATGGAATATCACTCAGCCAGGAAATCAATGTCGTAAGGTTAGTAGCAGCATGATGAGTGGATTTAGGTACGACGATTCTAAGTGAAATAAGTCACACAGAAAAGGACACTTCTCATAAGGTATCACTGATAGAGGGAATGTAAAAACCATTACACTTGAACTGAATTACAAAACAGAACAGAGTCACACATGCAGAAAACACACTATGGCTGCTTAACGGGAAAGGTGAGGTGGGGTGATACATAAAACAAGGGTATCAAATTAGCTCAGATACCATTCCATAAACCCAATATGTAATAGACAAGACCTACTCCTTGCTCAGAGAACTGGACTCAACACGCCCTATTCACCGCACAAGAATATATCTGACTAATAATAATCGTAAAACCTATGTATTGATATCTCTCTGTTAGTGTGTCAAGTGGGTGTAAAGCGGCATAAACACAGCAGTGAAAAGCAGCTAAACCCCATTATAAAAATAAATTACTTTGAAACACCCATGAAACAAAGACAGTGAAAGAGAGAGAAATTCTTACACAATGCGTTCAGGGGCTGTGATGCAACCTGGATTGACCATATCTTGACGCACAGCTGGATGAGACATAAGGGTGGACACTCTTGGGGCTGAGAGGTTTGGTGAGGTTGGGTGAGCAAACGCAGACCCTTTAAAGTAATACTGCGTGGTACCCATCGCATGGGTCCCATATCTCCAGGTTCAAGGGCATCTTCCTACATCAAAAACATGCATGAGAAACCCAGAAGATGGTACACCGTGTGATGGGGAAAGGTTTCTAAAACGCACCTCATTTCTCATCTCCTTGTGCCCAGGTTCGCCATTCCAGGCACTTTACTAGTAAGCTTCCTACTTGGAGCATCAGCACCTTTAACCTCCTGTTCCGTACAGGTTGCAATTTGTCCTGAGGATAAACGGGAAGACGTGGAACCAACGAGAGACTAGCTCTTGGTGTTGGGACAGGCACAGGTCACTCTATTTTCTCATCAGGAAGAAGAATTAACCACAGGCTCAGCCTGCCCCCCGGAACCAGAACAGGGCCTGAAGCCATTCTGCGATTTTGCGGCCAGCTCCCATAAAAACGAGTTGTAGAATGGAGGTTCAGAGCACTGCAATTCACAAACCTGCAGAGTTATAAATGATAACTCTCGTCCACAAATATATTGAGGGAAGGCAAAGAAGAGGATTTGAAATCAAGGCAGAATTGCAGGAAACAGATTTCAGGAGGTAGATACGAATCGCCTTTAAAGCACATGAAAAGCGGCAAAACGTTGACAATGATGCCCTTGGCCAAAAAGGGCGTATGCGTTTTTTCCTGAATATATTCAGGAGAAAACGCATACGCCCTTTTTGGCCAACCAAGCAACCTGGAAAGGCAAATCAGCGCTACAAAGAAGTCTCGCTTCCCATCGGTCAAAAGGGCCATGCTGAAAAAAGTGTCAAAACCAGAAATGCAGGACAGGCCATGGAGAAATGGGAGCCTTGCTACACTGATGGGCGGGATGTAAATTGCCAAGAGCCACTCTGGAGAAGTGTCCGGTGAGTCCTGAAACATCTGAAAAACACAGCTTAGAGAGCATAGGGCACTTCCACTCATGGGGGTATAAATTGGGAAAATTAAAAATCAGCAAGACACAAGCACCCCAAAGTTGAGGGCTGCTCTGTTGACCAGGACCTCCACTTCATTCCACCTTAAATATCCCAGGAAAGAGAAAAATGGATAAAGAAGTTGTGGTCCTTATGTACAATGGAATATCACTCAGCCATGAAATCAATGTCGTAAGGTTAGTAGCAGCATGATGAGTGGATTTAGGTACGACGATTCTAAGTGAAATAAGTCACACAGAAAAGGACACTTCTCATAAGGTATCACTGATAGAGGGAATGTAAAAACCATTACACTTGAACTGAATTACAAAACAGCACAGTGTCACACATGCAGAAAACACACTATGGCTGCTTAACGGGAAAGGTGAGGTGGGGTGATACATAAAACAAGGGTATCAAATTAGCTCACATACCGTTCCATAAACCCAATATGTAATAGACAAGACCTACTCCTTGCTCAGAGAACTGGACTCAACACGCCCTATTCACTGCACAAGAATATATCTGACTAATAATAATCGTAAAACCTATGTATTGATATCTCTCTGTTAGTGTGTCAAGTGGGTGTAAAGCGGCATAAACACAGCAGTGAAAAGCAGCTAAACCCCATTATAAAAATAAATTATTTTGAAACAACCATGAAACAAAGACAGTGAAAGAGAGAGAAATTCTTACACAATGCGTTCAGGGGCTGTGATGCAACCTGGATTGACCATATCTAGACGCACAGCTGGATGAGACATAAGGGTGGACACTCTTGGGGCTGAGAGGTTTGGTGAGGTTGGGTGAGCAAACGCAGACCCTTTAAAGTAATACTGCGTGGTACCCATCACATGGGTCCCAAATCTCCAGGTTCAAGGGCATCTTCCTACATCAAAAACATGCATGAGAAACCCAGAAGATGGTACACCGTGTGATGGGGAAAGGTTTCTAAAACGCACCTCATTTCTCATCTCCTTGTGCCCGGGTTCGCCATTCCAGCCACTTTACTAGCAAGCTCCCTACTTGGAGCATCAGCACCTTTAACCTCCTGTTCCGTAGAGGTTGCAATTTGTCCTGAGGATAAACGGGAAGACGTGGAACCAACGAGAGACTAGCTCTTGGTGTTGGGACAGGCACAGGTCACTCTATTTTCCCATCAGAAAGAAGAATTAACCACAGGCTCAGCCTGCCCCCCGGAACCAGAACAGGGCCTGAAGCCATTCTGCGATTTTGCGGCCAGCTCCCATAAAAACGAGTTGTAAAATGGAGGTTCAGGGCACTGAAATTCACAAACCTGCAGAGTTATAAATGATAACTCTCGTCCACAAATATATTGAGGGAAGGCAAAGAAGAGGATTTGAAATCAAGGCAGAATTGCAGGAAACAGATTTCAGGAGGTAGATACGAATCGCCTTTAAAGCACATGAAAAGCAGCAAAACGTTGACAATGATGCCCTTGGCCAAAAAGGGCGTATGCATTTTTTCCTGAATATATTCAGGAAAAAACGCATACGCCCTTTTTGGCCAACCAAGCAACCTGGAAAGGCAAATCAGCGCTACAAAGAAGTCTCGCTTCCCATCGGTCAAAAGGGCCATGCTGAAAAAAGTGTCAAAACCAGAAATGCAGGACAGGCCATGGAGAAATGGGAGCCTTGCTACACTGATGGGCGGGATGTAAATTGCCAAGAGCCACTCTGGAGAAGTGTCCGGTGAGTCCTGAAACATCTGAAAAACACAGCTCAGAGAGCATAGGGCACTTCCACTCATGGGGGTATAAATTGGGAAAATTAAAAATCAGCAAGACACAAGCACCCCAAAGTTTAGGGCTGCTCTGTTGACCAGGACCTCCACTTCATTCCACCTTAAATATCCCAGGAAAGAGAAAAATGGATAAAGAAGTTGTGGTCCTTATGTACAATGGAATATCACTCAACCATGAAATCAATGTCGTAAGGTTAGTAGCAGCATGATGAGTGGATTTAGGTACGACGATTCTAAGTGAAATAAGTCACACAGAAAAGGACACTTCTCATAAGGTATCACTGATAGAGGGAATGTAAAAACCATTTCACTTGAACTGAATTACAAAACAGAACAGAGTCACACATGCAGAAAACACACTATGGCTGCTTAACGGGAAAGGTGAAGTGGGGTGATACATAAAACAAGGGTATCAAATTAGCTCAGATACCGTTCCATAAACCCAATATGTAATAGACAAGACCTACTCCTTGCTCAGAGAACTGGACTCAACACGCCCTATTCACCGCACAAGAATATATCTGACTAATAATAATCGTAAAACCTATGTATTGATATCTCTCTGTTAGTGTGTCAAGTGGGTGTAAAGCGGCATAAACACAGCAGTGAAAAGCAGCTAAACCCCATTATAAAAATAAATTACTTTGAAACAACCATGAAACAAAGACAGTGAAAGAGAGAGAAACTCTTACACAATGCGTTCAGGGGCTGTGATGCAACCTGGATTGACCATATCTAGACGCACTGCTGGATGAGACATAAGGGTGGACATTCTTGGGGCTGAGAGGTTTGGTGAGGTTGGGTGAGCAAACGCAGACCCTTTAAAGTAATACTGCGTGGTACCCATCGCATGGGTCCCAAATCTCCAGGTTCAAGGGCATCTTCCTACATCAAAAACATGCATGAGAAACCCAGAAGATGGTACACCGTGTGATGGGGAAAGGTTTCTAAAACGCACCTCATTTCTCATCTCCTTGTGCCCGGGTTCGCCATTCCAGCCACTTTACTAGCAAGCTCCCTACTTGGAGCATGAGCACCTTTAACCTCCTGTTCCGTACAGGTTGCAATTTGTCCTGAGGATAAACGGGAAGACGTGGAACCAACGAGAGACTAGCTCTTGGTGTTGGGACAGGCACAGGTCACTCTATTTTCCCATCAGAAAGAAGAATTAACCACAGGCTCAGCCTGACCCCCGGAACCAGAACAGGGCCTGAAGCCATTCTGCGATTTTGTGGCCAGCTCCCATAAAAACGAGTTGTAAAATGGAGGTTCAGGGCACTGCAATTCACAAACCTGCAGAGTTATAAATGATAACTCTCGTCCACAAATATATTGAGGGAAGGCAAAGAAGAGGATTTGAAATCAAGGCAGAATTGCAGGAAACAGATTTCAGGAGGTAGATACGAATCGCCTTTAAAGCACATGAAAAGCGGCAAAACGTTGACAATGATGCCCTTGGCCAAAAAGGGCGTATGCGTTTTTTCCTGAATATATTCAGGAAAAAACGCATACGCCCTTTTTGGCCAACCAAGCAACCTGGAAAGGCAAATCAGCGCTACAAAGAAGTCTCGCTTCCCATCGGTCAAAAGGGCCATGCTGAAAAATGTGTCAAAACCAGAAATGCAGGACAGGCCATGGAGAAATGGGAGCCTTGCTACACTGATGGGCGGGATGTAAATTGCCAAGAGCCACTCCGGAGAAGTGTCCGGTGAGTCCTGAAACATCTGAAAAACACAGCTTAGAGAGCATAGGGCACTTCCACTCATGGGGGTATAAATTGGGAAAATTAAAAATCAGCAAGACACAAGCACCCCAAAGTTGAGGGCTGCTCTGTTGACCAGGACCTCCACTTCATTCCACCTTAAATATCCCAGGAAAGAGAAAAATGGATAAAGAAGTTGTGGTCCTTATGTACAATGGAATATCACTCAACCATGAAATCAATGTCGTAAGGTTAGTAGCAGCATGATGAGTGGATTTAGGTACGACGATTCTAAGTGAAATAAGTCACACAGAAAAGGACACTTCTCATAAGGTATCACTGATAGAGGGAATGTAAAAACCATTACACTTGAACTGAATTACAAAACAGAACAGAGTCACACATGCAGAAAACACACTATGGCTGCTTAACGGGAAAGGTGAGGTGGGGTGATACATAAAACAAGGGTATCAAATTAGCTCAGATACCATTCCATAAACCCAATATGTAATAGACAAGACCTACTCCTTGCTCAGAGAACTGGACTCAACACGCCCTATTCACCGCACAAGAATATATCTGACTAATAATAATCGTAAAACCTATGTATTGATATCTCTCTGTTAGTGTGTCAAGTGGGTGTAAAGCGGCATAAACACAGCAGTGAAAAGCAGCTAAACCCCATTATAAAAATAAATTACTTTGAAACAACCATGAAACAAAGACAGTGAAAGAGAGAGAAACTCTTACACAATGCGTTCAGGGGCTGTGATGCAACCTGGATTGACCATATCTAGACGCACAGCTGGATGAGACATAAGGGTGGACATTCTTGGGGCTGAGAGGTTTGGTGAGGTTGGGTGAGCAAACGCAGACCCTTTAAAGTAATACTTCGTGGTACCCATCGCATGGGTCCCAAATCTCCAGGTTCAAGGGCATCTTCCTACATCAAAAACATGCATGAGAAACCCAGAAGATGGTACACCGTGTGATGGGGAAAGGTTTCTAAAACGCACCTCATTTCTCATCTTCTTGTGCCCGGGTTCGCCATTCCAGCCGCTTTACTAGCAAGCTCCCTACTTGGAGCATCAGCACCTTTAACCTCCTGTTCCGTAGAGGTTGCAATTTGTCCTGAGGATAAACGGGAAGACGTGGAACCAACGAGAGACTAGCTCTTGGTGTTGGGACAGGCACAGGTCACTCTATTTTCCCATCAGAAAGAAGAATTAACCACAGGCTCAGCCTGCCCCCCGGAACCAGAACAGGGCCTGAAGCCATTCTGCGATTTTGCGGCCAGCTCCCATAAAAACGAGTTGTAAAATGGAGGTTCAGGGCACTGCAATTCACAAACCTGCAGAGTTATAAATGATAACTCTCGTCCACAAATATATTGAGGGAAGGCAAAGAAGAGGATTTGAAATCAAGGCAGAATTGCAGGAAACAGATTTCAGGAGGTAGATACGAATCGCCTTTAAAGCACATGAAAAGCGGCAAAACGTTGACAATGATGCCCTTGGCCAAAAAGGGCGTATGCGTTTTTTCCTGAATATATTCAGGAAAAAACGCATACGCCCTTTTTGGCCAACCAAGCAACCTGGAAAGGCAAATCAGCGCTACAAAGAAGTCTCGCTTCCCATCGGTCAAAAGGGCCATGCTGAAAAAAGTGTCAAAACCAGAAATGCAGGACAGGCCATGGAGAAATGGGAGCCTTGCTACACTGATGGGCGGGATGTAAATTGCCAAGAGCCACTCTGGAGAAGTGTCCGGTGAGTCCTGAAACATCTGAAAAACACAGCTCAGAGAGCATAGGGCACTTCCACTCATGGGTGTATAAATTGGGAAAATTAAAAATCAGCAAGACACAAGCACCCCAAAGTTTAGGGCTGCTCTGTTGACCAGGACCTCCACTTCATTCCACCTTAAATATCCCAGGAAAGAGAAAAATGGATAAAGAAGTTGTGGTCCTTATGTACAATGGAATATCACTCAGCCATGAAATCAATGTCGTAAGGTTAGTAGCAGCATGATGAGTGGATTTAGGTACGACGATTCTAAGTGAAATAAGTCACACAGAAAAGGACACTTCTCATAAGGTATCACTGATAGAGGGAATGTAAAAACCATTACACTTGAACTGAATTACAAAACAGCACAGTGTCACACATGCAGAAAACACACTATGGCTGCTTAACGGGAAAGGTGAGGTGGGGTGATACATAAAACAAGGGTATCAAATTAGCTCACATACCGTTCCATAAACCCAATATGTAATATACAAGACCTACTCCTTGCTCAGAGAACTGGACTCAACACGCCCTATTCACTGCACAAGAATATATCTGACTAATAATAATCGTAAAACCTATGTATTGATATCTCTCTGTTAGTGTGTCAAGTGGGTGTAAAGCGGCATAAACACAGCAGTGAAAAGCAGCTAAACCCCATTATAAAAATAAATTACTTTGAAACAACCATGAAACAAAGATAGTGAAAGAGAGAGAAATTCTTACACAATGCGTTCAGGGGCTGTGATGCAACCTGGATTGACCATATCTAGACGCACAGCTGGATGAGACATAAGGGTGGACACTCTTGGGGCTGAGAGGTTTCGTGAGGTTGGGTGAGCAAACGCAGACCCTTTAAAGTAATACTGCGTGGTACCCATCGCATGGGTCCCAAATCTCCAGGTTCAAGGGCATCTTCCTACATCAAAAACATGCATGAGAAACCCAGAAGATGGTACACCGTGTGATGGGGAAAGGTTTCTAAAACGCACCTCATTTCTCATCTCCTTGTGCCCGGGTTCGCTATTCCAGCCACTTTACTAGCAAGTTCCCTACTTGGAGCATCAGCACCTTTAACCTCCTTTTCCATACAGGTTGTAATTTGTCCTGAGGATAAACGAGAAGACGTGGAACCAACGAGAGACTAGCTCTTGGTGTTGGGACAGGCACAGGTCACTCTATTTTCCCATCAGAAAGAAGAATTAACCACAGGCTCAGCCTGCCCCCCGGAACCAGAACAGGGCCTGAAGCCATTCTGTGATTTTACGGCCAGCTCCCATAAAAACGAGTTGTAAAATGGAGGTTCAGGGCACTGCAATTCACAAACCTGCAGAGTTATAAATGATAACCCTCGTCCACAAATATATTGAGGGAAGGCAAAGAAGAGGATTTGAAATCAAGGCAGAATTGCAGGAAACAGATTTCAGGAGGTAGATACGAATCGCCTTTAAAGCACATGAAAAGCGGCAAAACGTTGACAATGATGCCCTTGGCCAAAAAGGGCGTATGCGTTTTTTCCTGAATATATTCAGGAAAAAACGCATACGCCCTTTTTGGCCAACCAAGCAACCTGGAAAGGCAAATCAGCGCTACAAAGAAGTCTCGCTTCCCATCGGTCAAAAGGGCCATGCTGAAAAAAGTGTCAAAACCAGAAATGCAGGACAGGCCATGGAGAAATGGGAGCCTTGCTACACTGATGGGCGGGATGTAAATTGCCAAGAGCCACTCTGGAGAAGTGTCCGGTGAGTCCTGAAACATCTGAAAAACACAGCTTAGAGAGCATAGGGCACTTCCACTCATGGGGGTATAAATTGGGAAAATTAAAAATCAGCAAGACACAAGCACCCCAAAGTTTAGGGCTGCTCTGTTGACCAGGACCTCCACTTCATTCCACCTTAAATATCCCAGGAAAGAGAAAAATGGATAAAGAAGTTGTGGTCCTTATGTACAATGGAATATCACTCAACCATGAAATCAATGTCGTAAGGTTAGTAGCAGCATGATGAGTGGATTTAGGTACGACGATTCTAAGTGAAATAAGTCACACAGAAAAGGACACTTCTCATAAGGTATCACTGATAGAGGGAATGTAAAAACCGTTACACTTGAACTGAATTACAAAACAGAACAGAGTCACACATGCAGAAAACACACTATGGCTGCTTAACGGGAAAGGTGAGGTGGGGTGATACATAAAACAAGGGTATCAAATTAGCTCAGATACCGTTCCATAAACCCAATATGTAATAGACAAGACCTACTCCTTGCTCAGAGAACTGGACTCAACACGCCCTATTCACCGCACAAGAATATATCTGACTAATAATAATCGTAAAACCTATGTATTGATATCTCTCTGTTAGTGTGTCAAGTGGGTGTAAAGTGGCATAAACACAGCAGTGAAAAGCAGCTAAACCCCATTATAAAAATAAAT
Organism: Balaenoptera borealis; assembly: GCF_965194805.1. Lineage (NCBI taxonomy): Eukaryota > Metazoa > Chordata > Mammalia > Artiodactyla > Balaenopteridae > Balaenoptera > Balaenoptera borealis. Next base: position 317,783 of record NW_028123988.1, read on the forward strand.
TACTTTGAAACAACCATGAAACAAAGACAGTGAAAGAGAGAGAAATTCTTACACAATGCGTTCAGGGGCTGTGATGCAACCTGGATTGACCATATCTAGACGCACAGCTGGATGAGACATAAGGGTGGACACTCTTGGGGCTGAGAGGTTTGGTGAGGTTGGGTGAGCAAACGCAGACCCTTTAAAGTAATATTGCGTGGTACCCATCGCATTGGTCCCAAATCTCCAGGTTCAAGGGTATCTTCCTACATCAAAAACATGCATGAGAAACCCAGAAGATGGTACACTGTGTGATGGGGAAAGGTTTCTAAAACGCACCTCATTTCTCATCTCCTTGTGCCCGGGTTCGCCATTCCAGCCACTTTACTAGCAAGTTCCCTACTTGGAGCATCAGCACCTTTAACCTCCTGTTCCATACAGGTTGTAATTTGTCCTGAGGATAAACGAGAAGACGTGGAACCAACGAGAGACTAGCTCTTGGTGTTGGGACAGGCACAGGTCACTCTATTTTCCCATCAGAAAGAAGAATTAACCACAGGCTCAGCCTGCCCCCCGGAACCAGAACAGGGCCTGAAGCCATTCTGCGATTTTACGGCCAGCTCCCATAAAAACGAGTTGTAAAATGGAGGTTCAGGGCACTGCAATTCACAAACCTGCAGAGTTATAAATGATAACCCTCGTCCACAAATATATTGAGGGAAGGCAAAGAAGAGGATTTGAAATCAAGGCAGAATTGCAGGAAACAGATTTCAGGAGGTAGATACGAATCGCCTTTAAAGCACATGAAAAGCGGCAAAACGTTGACAATGATGCCCTTGGCCAAAAAGGGCGTATGCGTTTTTTCCTGAATATATTCAGGAAAAAACGCATACGCCCTTTTTGGCCAACCAAGCAACCTGGAAAGGCAAATCAGCGCTACAAAGAAGTCTCGCTTCCCATCGGTCAAAAGGGCCATGCTGAAAAAAGTGTCAAAACCAGAAATGCAGGACAGGCCATGGAGAAATGGGAGCCTTGCTACACTGATGGGCGGGATGTAAATTGCCAAGAGCCACTCTGGAGAAGTGTCCGGTGAGTCCTGAAACATCTGAAAAACACAGCTTAGAGAGCATAGGGCACTTCCACTCATGGGGGTATAAATTGGGAAAATTAAAAATCAGCAAGACACAAGCACCCCAAAGTTTAGGGCTGCTCTGTTGACCAGGACCTCCACTTCATTCCACCTTAAATATCCCAGGAAAGAGAAAAATGGATAAAGAAGTTGTGGTCCTTATGTACAATGGAATATCACTCAGCCAGGAAATCAATGTCGTAAGGTTAGTAGCAGCATGATGAGTGGATTTAGGTACGACGATTCTAAGTGAAATAAGTCACACAGAAAAGGACACTTCTCATAAGGTATCACTGATAGAGGGAATGTAAAAACCATTACACTTGAACTGAACTACAAAACAGAACAGAGTCACACATGCAGAAAACACACTATGGCTGCTTAACGGGAAAGGTGAGGTGGGGTGATACATAAAACAAGGGTATCAAATTAGCTCAGATACCGTTCCATAAACCCAATATGTAATAGACAAGACCTACTCCTTGCTCAGAGAACTGGACTCAACACGCCCTATTCACTGCACAAGAATATATCTGACTAATAATAATCGTAAAACCTATGTATTGATATCTCTCTGTTAGTGTGTCAAGTGGGTGTAAAGCGGCATAAACACAGCAGTGAAAAGCAGCTAAACCCCATTATAAAAATAAATTACTTTGAAACACCCATGAAACAAAGACAGTGAAAGAGAGAGAAATTCTTACACAATGCGTTCAGGGGCTGTGATGCAACCTGGATTGACCATATCTAGACGCACAGCTGGATGAGACATAAGGGTGGACACTCTTGGGGCTGAGAGGTTTGGTGAGGTTGGGTGAGCAAACGCAGACCCTTTAAAGTAATACTGCGTGGTACCCATCGCATGGGTCCCAAATCTCCAGGTTCAAGGGCATCTTCCTACATCAAAAACATGCATGAGAAACCCAGAAGATGGTACACCGTGTGATGGGGAAAGGTTTCTAAAACGCACCTCATTTCTCATCTCCTTGTGCCCGGGTTCGCTATTCCAGCCGCTTTACTAGCAAGCTCCCTACTTGGAGCATCAGCACCTTTAACCTCCTGTTCCGTACAGGTTGCAATTTGTCCTGAGGATAAACGGGAAGACGTGGAACCAACGAGAGACTAGCTCTTGGTGTTGGGACAGGCACAGGTCACTCTATTTTCCCATCAGAAAGAAGAATTAACCACAGGCTCAGCCTGCCCCCCGGAACCAGAACAGGGCCTGAAGCCATTCTGCGATTTTGCGGCCAGCTCCCATAAAAACGAGTTGTAAAATGGAGGTTCAGGGCACTGCAATTCACAGACCTACAGAGTTATAAATGATAACTCTCGTCCACAAATATATTGAGGGAAGGCAAAGAAGAGGATTTGAAATCAAGGCAGAATTGCAGGAAACAGATTTCAGGAGGTAGATACGAATCGCGTTTGAAGCACATGAAAAGCGGCAAAACGTTGATAATGATGCCCTTGGTCAAAAAGGGCGTATGCGTTTTCTCCTGAATATATTCAGGAGAAAACGCATACGCCCTTTTTGGCCAACCAAGCAACCTGGAAAGGCAAATCAGCGCTACAAAGAAGTCTCGCTTCCCATCGGTCAAAAGGGCCATGCTGAAAAAAGTGTCAAAACCAGAAATGCAGGACAGGCCATGGAGAAATGGGAGCCTTGCTACACTGATGGGCGGGATGTAAATTGCCAAGAGCCACTCTGGAGAAGTGTCCGGTGAGTCCTGAAACATCTGAAAAACACAGCTTAGAGAGCATAGGGCACTTCCACTCATGGGGGTATAAATTGGGAAAATTAAAAATCAGCAAGACACAAGCACCCCAAAGTTTAGGGCTGCTCTGTTGACCAGGACCTCCACTTCATTCCACCTTAAATATCCCAGGAAAGAGAAAAAATGGATAAAGAAGTTGTGGTCCTTATGTACAATGGAATATCACTCAGCCATGAAATCAATGTCGTAAGGTTAGTAGCAGCATGATGAGTGGATGTAGGTACGACGATTCTAAGTGAAATAAGTCACACAGAAAAGGACACTTCTCATAAGGTATCACTGATAGAGGGAATGTAAAAACCGTTACACTTGAACTGAATTACAAAACAGAACAGAGTCACACATGCAGAAAACACACTATGGCTGCTTAACGGGAAAGGTGAGGTGGGGTGATACATAAAACAAGGGTATCAAATTAGCTCAGATACCGTTCCATAAAACCAATATGTAATAGACAAGACCTACTCCTTGCTCAGAGAACTGGACTCAACATGCCCTATTCACCGCACAAGAATATATCTGACTAATAATAATCGTAAAACCTATGTATTGATATCTCTCTGTTAGTGTGTCAAGTGGGTGTAAAGCGGCATAAACACAGCAGTGAAAAGCAGCTAAACCCCATTATAAAAATAAATTACTTTGAAACACCCATGAAACAAAGACAGTGAAAGAGAGAGAAATTCTTACACAATGCGTTCAGGGGCTGTGATGCAACCTGGATTGACCATATCTTGACGCACAGCTGGATGAGACATAAGGGTGGACACTCTTGGGGCTGAGAGGTTTGGTGAGGTTGGGTGAGCAAACGCAGACCCTTTAAAGTAATACTGCGTGGTACCCATTGCATGGGTCCCATATCTCCAGGTTCAAGGGCATCTTCCTACATCAAAAACATGGATGAGAAACCCAGAAGATGGTACACCGTGTGATGGGGAAAGGTTTCTAAAACGCACCTCATTTCTCATCTCCTTGTGCCCGGGTTCGCTATTCCAGCCGCTTTACTAGCAAGCTCCCTACTTGGAGCATCAGCACCTTTAACCTCCTGTTCCGTACAGGTTGCAATTTGTCCTGAGGATAAACGGGAAGACGTGGAACCAACGAGAGACTAGCTCTTGGTGTTGGGACAGGCACAGGTCACTCTATTTTCCCATCAGAAAGAAGAATTAACCACAGGCTCAGCCTGCCCCCCGGAACCAGAACAGGGCCTGAAGCCATTCTGCGATTTTGCGGCCAGCTCCCATAAAAACGAGTTGTAAAATGGAGGTTCAGGGCACTGCAATTCACAGACCTGCAGAGTTATAAATGATAACTCTCGTCCACAAATATATTGAGGGAAGGCAAAGAAGAGGATTTGAAATCAAGGCAGAATTGCAGGAAACAGATTTCAGGAGGTAGATACGAATCGCCTTTGAAGCACATGAAAAGCGGCAAAACGTTGACAATGATGCCCTTGGCCAAAAAGGGCGTATGCGTTTTCTCCTGAATATATTCAGGAGAAAACGCATACGCCCTTTTTGGCCAACCAAGCAACCTGGAAAGGCAAATCAGTGCTACAAAGAAGTCTCGCTTCCCATCGGTCAAAAGGGCCATGCTGAAAAAAGTGTCAAAACCAGAAATGCAGGACAGGCCATGGAGAAATGGGAGCCTTGCTACACTGATGGGCGGGATGTAAATTGCCAAGAGCCACTCTGGAGAAGTGTCCGGTGAGTCCTGAAACATCTGAAAAACACAGCTTAGAGAGCATAGGGCACTTCCACTCATGGGGGTATAAATTGGGAAAATTAAAAATCAGCAAGACACAAGCACCCCAAAGTTTAGGGCTGCTCTGTTGACCAGGACCTCCACTTCATTCCACCTTAAATATCCCAGGAAAGAGAAAAAATGGATAAAGAAGTTGTGGTCCTTATGTACAATGGAATATCACTCAGCCATGAAATCAATGTCGTAAGGTTAGTAGCAGCATGATGAGTGGATGTAGGTACGACGATTCTAAGTGAAATAAGTCACACAGAAAAGGACACTTCTCATAAGGTATCACTGATAGAGGGAATGTAAAAACCGTTACACTTGAACTGAATTACAAAACAGAACAGAGTCACACATGCAGAAAACACACTATGGCTGCTTAACGGGAAAGGTGAGGTGGGGTGATACATAAAACAAGGGTATCAAATTAGCTCAGATACCGTTCCATAAACCCAATATGTAATAGACAAGACCTACTCCTTGCTCAGAGAACTGGACTCAACATGCCCTATTCACCGCACAAGAATATATCTGACTAATAATAATCGTAAAACCTATGTATTGATATCTCTCTGTTAGTGTGTCAAGTGGGTGTAAAGCGGCATAAACACAGCAGTGAAAAGCAGCTAAACCCCATTATAAAAATAAATTACTTTGAAACAACCATGAAACAAAGACAGTGAAAGAGAGAGAAACTCTTACACAATGCGTTCAGGGGCTGTGATGCAACCTGGATTAACCATATCTAGACGCACAGCTGGATGAGACATAAGGGTGGACACTCTTGGGGCTGAGAGGTTTGGTGAGGTTGGGTGAGCAAACGCAGACCCTTTAAAGTAATACTGCGTGGTACCCATCGCATGGGTCCCAAATCTCCAGGTTCAAGGGCATCTTCCTACATCAAAAACATGCATGAGAAACCCAGAAGATGGTACACCGTGTGATGGGGAAAGGTTTCTAAAACGCACCTCATTTCTCATCTTCTTGTGCCCGGGTTCGCCATTCCAGCCGCTTTACTAGCAAGCTCCCTACTTGGAGCATCAGCACCTTTAACCTCCTGTTCCGTAGAGGTTGCAATTTGTCCTGAGGATAAACGGGAAGACGTGGAACCAACGAGAGACTAGCTCTTGGTGTTGGGACAGGCACAGGTCACTCTATTTTCCCATCAGAAAGAAGAATTAACCACAGGCTCAGCCTGCCCCCCGGAACCAGAACAGGGCCTGAAGCCATTCTGCGATTTTGCGGCCAGCTCCCATAAAAACGAGTTGTAAAATGGAGGTTCAGGGCACTGCAATTCACAAACCTGCAGAGTTATAAATGATAACTCTCGTCCACAAATATATTGAGGGAAGGCAAAGAAGAGGATTTGAAATCAAGGCAGAATTGCAGGAAACAGATTTCAGGAGGTAGATACGAATCGCCTTTAAAGCACATGAAAAGCGGCAAAACGTTGACAATGATGCCCTTGGCCAAAAAGGGCGTATGCGTTTTTTCCTGAATATATTCAGGAAAAAACGCATACGCCCTTTTTGGCCAACCAAGCAACCTGGAAAGGCAAATCAGCGCTACAAAGAAGTCTCGCTTCCCATCGGTCAAAAGGGCCATGCTGAAAAAAGTGTCAAAACCAGAAATGCAGGACAGGCCATGGAGAAATGGGAGCCTTGCTACACTGATGGGCGGGATGTAAATTGCCAAGAGCCACTCTGGAGAAGTGTCCGGTGAGTCCTGAAACATCTGAAAAACACAGCTCAGAGAGCATAGGGCACTTCCACTCATGGGTGTATAAATTGGGAAAATTAAAAATCAGCAAGACACAAGCACCCCAAAGTTTAGGGCTGCTCTGTTGACCAGGACCTCCACTTCATTCCACCTTAAATATCCCAGGAAAGAGAAAAATGGATAAAGAAGTTGTGGTCCTTATGTACAATGGAATATCACTCAGCCATGAAATCAATGTCGTAAGGTTAGTAGCAGCATGATGAGTGGATTTAGGTACGACGATTCTAAGTGAAATAAGTCACACAGAAAAGGACACTTCTCATAAGGTATCACTGATAGAGGGAATGTAAAAACCATTACACTTGAACTGAATTACAAAACAGCACAGTGTCACACATGCAGAAAACACACTATGGCTGCTTAACGGGAAAGGTGAGGTGGGGTGATACATAAAACAAGGGTATCAAATTAGCTCACATACCGTTCCATAAACCCAATATGTAATATACAAGACCTACTCCTTGCTCAGAGAACTGGACTCAACACGCCCTATTCACTGCACAAGAATATATCTGACTAATAATAATCGTAAAACCTATGTATTGATATCTCTCTGTTAGTGTGTCAAGTGGGTGTAAAGCGGCATAAACACAGCAGTGAAAAGCAGCTAAACCCCATTATAAAAATAAATTACTTTGAAACAACCATGAAACAAAGATAGTGAAAGAGAGAGAAATTCTTACACAATGCGTTCAGGGGCTGTGATGCAACCTGGATTGACCATATCTAGACGCACAGCTGGATGAGACATAAGGGTGGACACTCTTGGGGCTGAGAGGTTTGGTGAGGTTGGGTGAGCAAACGCAGACCCTTTAAAGTAATACTGCGTGGTACCCATCGCATGGGTCCCAAATCTCCAGGTTCAAGGGCATCTTCCTACATCAAAAACATGCATGAGAAACCCAGAAGATGGTACACCGTGTGATGGGGAAAGGTTTCTAAAACGCACCTCATTTCTCATCTCCTTGTGCCCGGGTTCGCTATTCCAGCCACTTTACTAGCAAGTTCCCTACTTGGAGCATCAGCACCTTTAACCTCCTTTTCCATACAGGTTGTAATTTGTCCTGAGGATAAACGAGAAGACGTGGAACCAACGAGAGACTAGCTCTTGGTGTTGGGACAGGCACAGGTCACTCTATTTTCCCATCAGAAAGAAGAATTAACCACAGGCTCAGCCTGCCCCCCGGAACCAGAACAGGGCCTGAAGCCATTCTGTGATTTTACGGCCAGCTCCCATAAAAACGAGTTGTAAAATGGAGGTTCAGGGCACTGCAATTCACAAACCTGCAGAGTTATAAATGATAACCCTCGTCCACAAATATATTGAGGGAAGGCAAAGAAGAGGATTTGAAATCAAGGCAGAATTGCAGGAAACAGATTTCAGGAGGTAGATACGAATCGCCTTTAAAGCACATGAAAAGCGGCAAAACGTTGACAATGATGCCCTTGGCCAAAAAGGGCGTATGCGTTTTTTCCTGAATATATTCAGGAAAAAACGCATACGCCCTTTTTGGCCAACCAAGCAACCTGGAAAGGCAAATCAGCGCTACAAAGAAGTCTCGCTTCCCATCGGTCAAAAGGGCCATGCTGAAAAAAGTGTCAAAACCAGAAATGCAGGACAGGCCATGGAGAAATGGGAGCCTTGCTACACTGATGGGCGGGATGTAAATTGCCAAGAGCCACTCTGGAGAAGTGTCCGGTGAGTCCTGAAACATCTGAAAAACACAGCTTAGAGAGCATAGGGCACTTCCACTCATGGGGGTATAAATTGGGAAAATTAAAAATCAGCAAGACACAAGCACCCCAAAGTTTAGGGCTGCTCTGTTGACCAGGACCTCCACTTCATTCCACCTTAAATATCCCAGGAAAGAGAAAAATGGATAAAGAAGTTGTGGTCCTTATGTACAATGGAATATCACTCAACCATGAAATCAATGTCGTAAGGTTAGTAGCAGCATGATGAGTGGATTTAGGTACGACGATTCTAAGTGAAATAAGTCACACAGAAAAGGACACTTCTCATAAGGTATCACTGATAGAGGGAATGTAAAAACCGTTACACTTGAACTGAATTACAAAACAGAACAGAGTCACACATGCAGAAAACACACTATGGCTGCTTAACGGGAAAGGTGAGGTGGGGTGATACATAAAACAAGGGTATCAAATTAGCTCAGATACCGTTCCATAAACCCAATATGTAATAGACAAGACCTACTCCTTGCTCAGAGAACTGGACTCAACACGCCCTATTCACCGCACAAGAATATATCTGACTAATAATAATCGTAAAACCTATGTATTGATATCTCTCTGTTAGTGTGTCAAGTGGGTGTAAAGTGGCATAAACACAGCAGTGAAAAGCAGCTAAACCCCATTATAAAAATAAATTACTTTGAAACAACCATGAAACAAAGACAGTGAAAGAGAGAGAAATTCTTACACAATGCGTTCAGGGGCTGTGATGCAACCTGGATTGACCATATCTAGACGCACAGCTGGATGAGACATAAGGGTGGACACTCTTGGGGCTGAGAGGTTTGGTGAGGTTGGGTGAGCAAACGCAGACCCTTTAAAGTAATACTGCGTGGTACCCATCGCATTGGTCCCAAATCTCCAGGTTCAAGGGTATCTTCCTACATCAAAAACATGCATGAGAAACCCAGAAGATGGTACACTGTGTGATGGGGAAAGGTTTCTAAAACGCACCTCATTTCTCATCTCCTTGTGCCCGGGTTCGCCATTCCAGCCACTTTACTAGCAAGTTCCCTACTTGGAGCATCAGCACCTTTAACCTCCTGTTCCATACAGGTTGTAATTTGTCCTGAGGATAAACGAGAAGACGTGGAACCAACGAGAGACTAGCTCTTGGTGTTGGGACAGGCACAGGTCACTCTATTTTCCCATCAGAAAGAAGAATTAACCACAGGCTCAGCCTGCCCCCCGGAACCAGAACAGGGCCTGAAGCCATTCTGCGATTTTACGGCCAGCTCCCATAAAAACGAGTTGTAAAATGGAGGTTCAGGGCACTGCAATTCACAAACCTGCAGAGTTATAAATGATAACCCTCGTCCACAAATATATTGAGGGAAGGCAAAGAAGAGGATTTGAAATCAAGGCAGAATTGCAGGAAACAGATTTCAGGAGGTAGATACGAATCGCCTTTAAAGCACATGAAAAGCGGCAAAACGTTGACAATGATGCCCTTGGCCAAAAAGGGCGTATGCGTTTTTTCCTGAATATATTCAGGAAAAAACGCATACGCCCTTTTTGGCCAACCAAGCAACCTGGAAAGGCAAATCAGCGCTACAAAGAAGTCTCGCTTCCCATCGGTCAAAAGGGCCATGCTGAAAAAAGTGTCAAAACCAGAAATGCAGGACAGGCCATGGAGAAATGGGAGCCTTGCTACACTGATGGGCGGGATGTAAATTGCCAAGAGCCACTCTGGAGAAGTGTCCGGTGAGTCCTGAAACATCTGAAAAACACAGCTTAGAGAGCATAGGGCACTTCCACTCATGGGGGTATAAATTGGGAAAATTAAAAATCAGCAAGACACAAGCACCCCAAAGTTTAGGGCTGCTCTGTTGACCAGGACCTCCACTTCATTCCACCTTAAATATCCCAGGAAAGAGAAAAATGGATAAAGAAGTTGTGGTCCTTATGTACAATGGAATATCACTCAGCCAGGAAATCAATGTCGTAAGGTTAGTAGCAGCATGATGAGTGGATTTAGGTACGACGATTCTAAGTGAAATAAGTCACACAGAAAAGGACACTTCTCATAAGGTATCACTGATAGAGGGAATGTAAAAACCATTACACTTGAACTGAATTACAAAACAGAACAGAGTCACACATGCAGAAAACACACTATGGCTGCTTAACGGGAAAGGTGAGGTGGGGTGATACATAAAACAAGGGTATCAAATTAGCTCAGATACCGTTCCATAAACCCAATATGTAATAGACAAGACCTACTCCTTGCTCAGAGAACTGGACTCAACACGCCCTATTCACTGCACAAGAATATATCTGACTAATAATAATCGTAAAACCTATGTATTGATATCTCTCTGTTAGTGTGTCAAGTGGGTGTAAAGCGGCATAAACACAGCAGTGAAAAGCAGCTAAACCCCATTATAAAAATAAATTACTTTGAAACACCCATGAAACAAAGACAGTGAAAGAGAGAGAAATTCTTACACAATGCGTTCAGGGGCTGTGATGCAACCTGGATTGACCATATCTAGACGCACAGCTGGATGAGACATAAGGGTGGACACTCTTGGGGCTGAGAGGTTTGGTGAGGTTGGGTGAGCAAACGCAGACCCTTTAAAGTAATACTGCGTGGTACCCATCGCATGGGTCCCAAATCTCCAGGTTCAAGGGCATCTTCCTACATCAAAAACATGCATGAGAAACCCAGAAGATGGTACACCGTGTGATGGGGAAAGGTTTCTAAAACGCACCTCATTTCTCATCTCCTTGTGCCCGGGTTCGCTATTCCAGCCGCTTTACTAGCAAGCTCCCTACTTGGAGCATCAGCACCTTTAACCTCCTGTTCCGTACAGGTTGCAATTTGTCCTGAGGATAAACGGGAAGACGTGGAACCAACGAGAGACTAGCTCTTGGTGTTGGGACAGGCACAGGTCACTCTATTTTCCCATCAGAAAGAAGAATTAACCACAGGCTCAGCCTGCCCCCCGGAACCAGAACAGGGCCTGAAGCCATTCTGCGATTTTGCGGCCAGCTCCCATAAAAACGAGTTGTAAAATGGAGGTTCAGGGCACTGCAATTCACAGACCTACAGAGTTATAAATGATAACTCTCGTCCACAAATATATTGAGGGAAGGCAAAGAAGAGGATTTGAAATCAAGGCAGAATTGCAGGAAACAGATTTCAGGAGGTAGATACGAATCGCGTTTGAAGCACATGAAAAGCGGCAAAACGTTGATAATGATGCCCTTGGTCAAAAAGGGCGTATGCGTTTTCTCCTGAATATATTCAGGAGAAAACGCATACGCCCTTTTTGGCCAACCAAGCAACCTGGAAAGGCAAATCAGCGCTACAAAGAAGTCTCGCTTCCCATCGGTCAAAAGGGCCATGCTGAAAAAAGTGTCAAAACCAGAAATGCAGGACAGGCCATGGAGAAATGGGAGCCTTGCTACACTGATGGGCGGGATGTAAATTGCCAAGAGCCACTCTGGAGAAGTGTCCGGTGAGTCCTGAAACATCTGAAAAACACAGCTTAGAGAGCATAGGGCACTTCCACTCATGGGGGTATAAATTGGGAAAATTAAAAATCAGCAAGACACAAGCACCCCAAAGTTTAGGGCTGCTCTGTTGACCAGGACCTCCACTTCATTCCACCTTAAATATCCCAGGAAAGAGAAAAAATGGATAAAGAAGTTGTGGTCCTTATGTACAATGGAATATCACTCAGCCATGAAATCAATGTCGTAAGGTTAGTAGCAGCATGATGAGTGGATGTAGGTATGACGATTCTAAGTGAAATAAGTCACACAGAAAAGGACACTTCTCATAAGGTATCACTGATAGAGGGAATGTAAAAACCGTTACACTTGAACTGAATTACAAAACAGAACAGAGTCACACATGCAGAAAACACACTATGGCTGCTTAACGGGAAAGGTGAGGTGGGGTGATACATAAAACAAGGGTATCAAATTAGCTCAGATACCGTTCCATAAAACCAATATGTAATAGACAAGACCTACTCCTTGCTCAGAGAACTGGACTCAACATGCCCTATTCACCGCACAAGAATATATCTGACTAATAATAATCGTAAAACCTATGTATTGATATCTCTCTGTTAGTGTGTCAAGTGGGTGTAAAGCGGCATAAACACAGCAGTGAAAAGCAGCTAAACCCCATTATAAAAATAAATTACTTTGAAACACCCATGAAACAAAGACCGTGAAAGAGAGAGAAACTCTTACACAATGCGTTCAGGGGCTGTGATGCAACCTGGATTGACCATATCTAGACGCACAGCTGGATGAGACATAAGGGTGGACACTCTTGGGGCTGAGAGGTTTGGTGAGGTTGGGTGAGCAAACGCAGACCCTTTAAAGTAATACTGCGTGGTACCCATCGCATGGGTCCCAAATCTCCAGGTTCAAGGGCATCTTCCTACATCAAAAACATGCATGAGAAACCCAGATGATGGTACACTGTGTGATGGGGAAAGGTTTCTAAAACGCACCTCATTTCTCATTTCCTTGTGCCCGGGTTCGCCATTCCAGCTGCTTTACTAGCAAGCTCCCTACTTGGAGCATCAGCACCTTTAACCTCCTGTTCCGTACAGGTTGCAATTTGTCCTGAGGATAAACGGGAAGACGTGGCACCAACGAGAGACTAGCTCTTGGTGTTGGGACAGGCACAGGTCACTCTATTTTCCCATCAGAAAGAAGAATTAACCACAGGCTCAGCCTGCCCCCCGGAACCAGAACAGGGCCTGAAGCCATTCTGCGATTTTGCGGCCAGCTCCCATAAAAACGAGTTGTAAAATGGAGGTTCAGGGCACTGCAATTCACAAACCTGCAGAGTTTTAAATGATAACTCTCGTCCACAAATATATTGAGGGAAGGCAAAGAAGAGGATTTGAAATCAAGGCAGAATTGCAGGAAACAGATTTCAGGACGTAGATACGAATCGCCTTTAAAGCACATGAAAAGCGGCAAAACGTTGACAATGATGCCCTTGGCCAAAAAGGGCGTATGCGTTTTTTCCTGAATATATTCAGGAAAAAACGCATACGCCCTTTTTGGCCAACCAAGCAACCTGGAAAGGCAAATCAGCGCTACAAAGAAGTCTCGCTTCCCATCGGTCAAAAGGGCCAGGCTGAAAAAAGTGTCAAAACCAGAAATGCAGGACAGGCCATGGAGAAATGGGAGCCTTGCTACACTGATGGGCGGGATGTAAATTGCCAAGAGCCACTCTGGAGAAGTGTCCGGTGAGTCCTGAAACATCTGAAAAACACAGCTTAGAGAGCATAGGGCACTTCCACTCATGGGGGTATAAATTGGGAAAATGAAAAATCAGCAAGACACAAGCACCCCAAAGTTTAGGGCTGCTCTGTTGACCAGGACCTCCACTTCATTCCACCTTAAATATCCCAGGAAAGAGAAAAATGGATAAAGAAGTTGTGGTCCTTATGTACAATGGAATATCACTCAGCCAGGAAATCAATGTCGTAAGGTTAGCAGCAGCATGATGAGTGGATTTAGGTACGACGATTCTAAGTGAAATAAGTCACACAGAAAAGGACACTTCTCATAAGGTATCACTGATAGAGGGAATGTAAAAACCATTACACTTGAACTGAATTACAAAACAGAACAGAGTCACACATGCAGAAAACACACTATGGCTGCTTAACGGGAAAGGTGAGGTGGGGTGATACATAAAACAAGGGTATCAAATTAGCTCAGATACCATTCCATAAACCCAACATGTAATAGACAAGACCTACTCCTTGCTCAGAGAACTGGACTCAACACGCCCTATTCACCGCACAAGAATATATCTGACTAATAATAATCGTAAAACCTATGTATTGATATCTCTCTGTTAGTGTGTCAAGTGGGTGTAAAGCGGCATAAACACAGCAGTGAAAAGCAGCTAAACCCCATTATAAAAATAAATTACTTTGAAACACCCATGAAACAAAGACAGTGAAAGAGAGAGAAATTCTTACACAATGCGTTCAGGGGCTGTGATGCAACCTGGATTGACCATATCTTGACGCACAGCTGGATGAGACATAAGGGTGGACACTCTTGGGGCTGAGAGGTTTGGTGAGGTTGGGTGAGCAAACGCAGACCCTTTAAAGTAATACTGCGTGGTACCCATTGCATGGGTCCCATATCTCCAGGTTCAAGGGCATCTTCCTACATCAAAAACATGGATGAGAAACCCAGAAGATGGTACACCGTGTGATGGGGAAAGGTTTCTAAAACGCACCTCATTTCTCATCTCCTTGTGCCCGGGTTCGCTATTCCAGCCGCTTTACTAGCAAGCTCCCTACTTGGAGCATCAGCACCTTTAACCTCCTGTTCCGTACAGGTTGCAATTTGTCCTGAGGATAAACGGGAAGACGTGGAACCAACGAGAGACTAGCTCTTGGTGTTGGGACAGGCACAGGTCACTCTATTTTCCCATCAGAAAGAAGAATTAACCACAGGCTCAGCCTGCCCCCCGGAACCAGAACAGGGCCTGAAGCCATTCTGCGATTTTGCGGCCAGCTCCCATAAAAACGAGTTGTAAAATGGAGGTTCAGGGCACTGCAATTCACAGACCTGCAGAGTTATAAATGATAACTCTCGTCCACAAATATATTGAGGGAAGGCAAAGAAGAGGATTTGAAATCAAGGCAGAATTGCAGGAAACAGATTTCAGGAGGTAGATACGAATCGCCTTTGAAGCACATGAAAAGCGGCAAAACGTTGACAATGATGCCCTTGGCCAAAAAGGGCGTATGCGTTTTCTCCTGAATATATTCAGGAGAAAACGCATACGCCCTTTTTGGCCAACCAAGCAACCTGGAAAGGCAAATCAGTGCTACAAAGAAGTCTCGCTTCCCATCGGTCAAAAGGGCCATGCTGAAAAAAGTGTCAAAACCAGAAATGCAGGACAGGCCATGGAGAAATGGGAGCCTTGCTACACTGATGGGCGGGATGTAAATTGCCAAGAGCCACTCTGGAGAAGTGTCCGGTGAGTCCTGAAACATCTGAAAAACACAGCTTAGAGAGCATAGGGCACTTCCACTCATGGGGGTATAAATTGGGAAAATTAAAAATCAGCAAGACACAAGCACCCCAAAGTTTAGGGCTGCTCTGTTGACCAGGACCTCCACTTCATTCCACCTTAAATATCCCAGGAAAGAGAAAAAATGGATAAAGAAGTTGTGGTCCTTATGTACAATGGAATATCACTCAGCCATGAAATCAATGTCGTAAGGTTAGTAGCAGCATGATGAGTGGATGTAGGTATGACGATTCTAAGTGAAATAAGTCACACAGAAAAGGACACTTCTCATAAGGTATCACTGATAGAGGGAATGTAAAAACCGTTACACTTGAACTGAATTACAAAACAGAACAGAGTCACACATGCAGAAAACACACTATGGCTGCTTAACGGGAAAGGTGAGGTGGGGTGATACATAAAACAAGGGTATCAAATTAGCTCAGATACCGTTCCATAAAACCAATATGTAATAGACAAGACCTACTCCTTGCTCAGAGAACTGGACTCAACATGCCCTATTCACCGCACAAGAATATATCTGACTAATAATAATCGTAAAACCTATGTATTGATATCTCTCTGTTAGTGTGTCAAGTGGGTGTAAAGCGGCATAAACACAGCAGTGAAAAGCAGCTAAACCCCATTATAAAAATAAATTACTTTGAAACACCCATGAAACAAAGACCGTGAAAGAGAGAGAAACTCTTACACAATGCGTTCAGGGGCTGTGATGCAACCTGGATTGACCATATCTAGACGCACAGCTGGATGAGACATAAGGGTGGACACTCTTGGGGCTGAGAGGTTTGGTGAGGTTGGGTGAGCAAACGCAGACCCTTTAAAGTAATACTGCGTGGTACCCATCGCATGGGTCCCAAATCTCCAGGTTCAAGGGCATCTTCCTACATCAAAAACATGCATGAGAAACCCAGATGATGGTACACTGTGTGATGGGGAAAGGTTTCTAAAACGCACCTCATTTCTCATTTCCTTGTGCCCGGGTTCGCCATTCCAGCTGCTTTACTAGCAAGCTCCCTACTTGGAGCATCAGCACCTTTAACCTCCTGTTCCGTACAGGTTGCAATTTGTCCTGAGGATAAACGGGAAGACGTGGCACCAACGAGAGACTAGCTCTTGGTGTTGGGACAGGCACAGGTCACTCTATTTTCCCATCAGAAAGAAGAATTAACCACAGGCTCAGCCTGCCCCCCGGAACCAGAACAGGGCCTGAAGCCATTCTGCGATTTTGCGGCCAGCTCCCATAAAAACGAGTTGTAAAATGGAGGTTCAGGGCACTGCAATTCACAAACCTGCAGAGTTTTAAATGATAACTCTCGTCCACAAATATATTGAGGGAAGGCAAAGAAGAGGATTTGAAATCAAGGCAGAATTGCAGGAAACAGATTTCAGGACGTAGATACGAATCGCCTTTAAAGCACATGAAAAGCGGCAAAACGTTGACAATGATGCCCTTGGCCAAAAAGGGCGTATGCGTTTTTTCCTGAATATATTCAGGAAAAAACGCATACGCCCTTTTTGGCCAACCAAGCAACCTGGAAAGGCAAATCAGCGCTACAAAGAAGTCTCGCTTCCCATCGGTCAAAAGGGCCAGGCTGAAAAAAGTGTCAAAACCAGAAATGCAGGACAGGCCATGGAGAAATGGGAGCCTTGCTACACTGATGGGCGGGATGTAAATTGCCAAGAGCCACTCTGGAGAAGTGTCCGGTGAGTCCTGAAACATCTGAAAAACACAGCTTAGAGAGCATAGGGCACTTCCACTCATGGGGGTATAAATTGGGAAAATGAAAAATCAGCAAGACACAAGCACCCCAAAGTTTAGGGCTGCTCTGTTGACCAGGACCTCCACTTCATTCCACCTTAAATATCCCAGGAAAGAGAAAAATGGATAAAGAAGTTGTGGTCCTTATGTACAATGGAATATCACTCAGCCAGGAAATCAATGTCGTAAGGTTAGCAGCAGCATGATGAGTGGATTTAGGTACGACGATTCTAAGTGAAATAAGTCACACAGAAAAGGACACTTCTCATAAGGTATCACTGATAGAGGGAATGTAAAAACCATTACACTTGAACTGAATTACAAAACAGAACAGAGTCACACATGCAGAAAACACACTATGGCTGCTTAACGGGAAAGGTGAGGTGGGGTGATACATAAAACAAGGGTATCAAATTAGCTCAGATACCATTCCATAAACCCAACATGTAATAGACAAGACCTACTCCTTGCTCAGAGAACTGGACTCAACACGCCCTATTCACCGCACAAGAATATATCTGACTAATAATAATCGTAAAACCTATGTATTGATATCTCTCTGTTAGTGTGTCAAGTGGGTGTAAAGCGGCATAAACACAGCAGTGAAAAGCAGCTAAACCCCATTATAAAAATAAATTACTTTGAAACACCCATGAAACAAAGACAGTGAAAGAGAGAGAAATTCTTACACAATGCGTTCAGGGGCTGTGATGCAACCTGGATTGACCATATCTTGACGCACAGCTGGATGAGACATAAGGGTGGACACTCTTGGGGCTGAGAGGTTTGGTGAGGTTGGGTGAGCAAACGCAGACCCTTTAAAGTAATACTGCGTGGTACCCATTGCATGGGTCCCATATCTCCAGGTTCAAGGGCATCTTCCTACATCAAAAACATGGATGAGAAACCCAGAAGATGGTACACCGTGTGATGGGGAAAGGTTTCTAAAACGCACCTCATTTCTCATCTCCTTGTGCCCGGGTTCGCTATTCCAGCCGCTTTACTAGCAAGCTCCCTACTTGGAGCATCAGCACCTTTAACCTCCTGTTCCGTACAGGTTGCAATTTGTCCTGAGGATAAACGGGAAGACGTGGAACCAACGAGAGACTAGCTCTTGGTGTTGGGACAGGCACAGGTCACTCTATTTTCCCATCAGAAAGAAGAATTAACCACAGGCTCAGCCTGCCCCCCGGAACCAGAACAGGGCCTGAAGCCATTCTGCGATTTTGCGGCCAGCTCCCATAAAAACGAGTTGTAAAATGGAGGTTCAGGGCACTGCAATTCACAGACCTGCAGAGTTATAAATGATAACTCTCGTCCACAAATATATTGAGGGAAGGCAAAGAAGAGGATTTGAAATCAAGGCAGAATTGCAGGAAACAGATTTCAGGAGGTAGATACGAATCGCCTTTGAAGCACATGAAAAGCGGCAAAACGTTGACAATGATGCCCTTGGCCAAAAAGGGCGTATGCGTTTTCTCCTGAATATATTCAGGAGAAAACGCATACGCCCTTTTTGGCCAACCAAGCAACCTGGAAAGGCAAATCAGTGCTACAAAGAAGTCTCGCTTCCCATCGGTCAAAAGGGCCATGCTGAAAAAAGTGTCAAAACCAGAAATGCAGGACAGGCCATGGAGAAATGGGAGCCTTGCTACACTGATGGGCGGGATGTAAATTGCCAAGAGCCACTCTGGAGAAGTGTCCGGTGAGTCCTGAAACATCTGAAAAACACAGCTTAGAGAGCATAGGGCACTTCCACTCATGGGGGTATAAATTGGGAAAATTAAAAATCAGCAAGACACAAGCACCCCAAAGTTTAGGGCTGCTCTGTTGACCAGGACCTCCACTTCATTCCACCTTAAATATCCCAGGAAAGAGAAAAAATGGATAAAGAAGTTGTGGTCCTTATGTACAATGGAATATCACTCAGCCATGAAATCAATGTCGTAAGGTTAGTAGCAGCATGATGAGTGGATGTAGGTACGACGATTCTAAGTGAAATAAGTCACACAGAAAAGGACACTTCTCATAAGGTATCACTGATAGAGGGAATGTAAAAACCGTTACACTTGAACTGAATTACAAAACAGAACAGAGTCACACATGCAGAAAACACACTATGGCTGCTTAACGGGAAAGGTGAGGTGGGGTGATACATAAAACAAGGGTATCAAATTAGCTCAGATACCGTTCCATAAAACCAATATGTAATAGACAAGACCTACTCCTTGCTCAGAGAACTGGACTCAACATGCCCTATTCACCGCACAAGAATATATCTGACTAATAATAATCGTAAAACCTATGTATTGATATCTCTCTGTTAGTGTGTCAAGTGGGTGTAAAGCGGCATAAACACAGCAGTGAAAAGCAGCTAAACCCCATTATAAAAATAAATTACTTTGAAACAACCATGAAACAAAGACAGTGAAAGAGAGAGAAACTCTTACACAATGCGTTCAGGGGCTGTGATGCAACCTGGATTAACCATATCTAGACGCACAGCTGGATGAGACATAAGGGTGGACACTCTTGGGGCTGAGAGGTTTGGTGAGGTTGGGTGAGCAAACGCAGACCCTTTAAAGTAATACTGCGTGGTACCCATCGCATGGGTCCCAAATCTCCAGGTTCAAGGGCATCTTCCTACATCAAAAACATGCATGAGAAACCCAGATGATTGTACACTGTGTGATGGGGAAAGGTTTCTAAAACGCACCTCATTTCTCATTTCCTTGTGCCCGGGTTCGCCATTCCAGCTGCTTTACTAGCAAGCTCCCTACTTGGAGCATCAGCACCTTTAACCTCCTGTTCCCTACAGGTTGCAATTTGTCCTGAGGATAAACGGGAAGACGTGGAACCAACGAGAGACTAGCTCTTGGTGTTGGGACAGGCACAGGTCACTCTATTTTCCCATCAGAAAGAAGAATTAACCACAGGCTCAGCCTGCCCCCCGGAACCAGAACAGGGCCTGAAGCCATTCTGCGATTTTGCGGCCAGCTCCCATAAAAACGAGTTGTAAAATGGAGGTTCAGGGCACTGCAATTCACAAACCTGCAGAGTTTTAAATGATAACTCTCGTCCACAAATATATTGAGGGAAGGCAAAGAAGAGGATTTGAAATCAAGGCAGAATTGCAGGAAACAGATTTCAGGACGTAGATACGAATCGCCTTTAAAGCACATGAAAAGCGGCAAAACGTTGACAATGATGCCCTTGGCCAAAAAGGGCGTATGCGTTTTCTCCTGAATATATTCAGGAAAAAACGCATACGCCCTTTTTGGCCAACCAAGCAACCTGGAAAGGCAAATCAGCGCTACAAAGAAGTCTCGCTTCCCATCGGTCAAAAGGGCCATGCTGAAAAAAGTGTCAAAACCAGAAATGCAGGACAGGCCATGGAGAAATGGGAGCCTTGCTACACTGATGGGCGGGATGTAAATTGCCAAGAGCCACTCTGGAGAAGTGTCCGGTGAGTCCTGAAACATCTGAAAAACACAGCTTAGAGAGCATAGGGCACTTCCACTCATGGGGGTATAAATTGGGAAAATTAAAAATCAGCAAGACACAAGCACCCCAAAGTTTAGGGCTGCTCTGTTGACCAGGACCTCCACTTCATTCCACCTTAAATATCCCAGGAAAGAGAAAAATGGATAAAGAAGTTGTGGTCCTTATGTACAATGGAATATCACTCAGCCAGGAAATCAATGTCGTAAGGTTAGTAGCAGCATGATGAGTGGATTTAGGTACGACGATTCTAAGTGAAATAAGTCACACAGAAAAGGACACTTCTCATAAGGTATCACTGATAGAGGGAATGTAAAAACCATTACACTTGAACTGAATTACAAAACAGAACAGAGTCACACATGCAGAAAACACACTATGGCTGCTTAACGGGAAAGGTGAGGTGGGGTGATACATAAAACAAGGGTATCAAATTAGCTCAGATACCATTCCATAAACCCAATATGTAATAGACAAGACCTACTCCTTGCTCAGAGAACTGGACTCAACACGCCCTATTCACCGCACAAGAATATATCTGACTAATAATAATCGTAAAACCTATGTATTGATATCTCTCTGTTAGTGTGTCAAGTGGGTGTAAAGCGGCATAAACACAGCAGTGAAAAGCAGCTAAACCCCATTATAAAAATAAATTACTTTGAAACACCCATGAAACAAAGACAGTGAAAGAGAGAGAAATTCTTACACAATGCGTTCAGGGGCTGTGATGCAACCTGGATTGACCATATCTTGACGCACAGCTGGATGAGACATAAGGGTGGACACTCTTGGGGCTGAGAGGTTTGGTGAGGTTGGGTGAGCAAACGCAGACCCTTTAAAGTAATACTGCGTGGTACCCATCGCATGGGTCCCATATCTCCAGGTTCAAGGGCATCTTCCTACATCAAAAACATGCATGAGAAACCCAGAAGATGGTACACCGTGTGATGGGGAAAGGTTTCTAAAACGCACCTCATTTCTCATCTCCTTGTGCCCAGGTTCGCCATTCCAGGCACTTTACTAGTAAGCTCCCTACTTGGAGCATCAGCACCTTTAACCTCCTGTTCCGTACAGGTTGCAATTTGTCCTGAGGATAAACGGGAAGACGTGGAACCAACGAGAGACTAGCTCTTGGTGTTGGGACAGGCACAGGTCACTCTATTTTCTCATCAGGAAGAAGAATTAACCACAGGCTCAGCCTGCCCCCCGGAACCAGAACAGGGCCTGAAGCCATTCTGCGATTTTGCGGCCAGCTCCCATAAAAACGAGTTGTAGAATGGAGGTTCAGAGCACTGCAATTCACAAACCTGCAGAGTTATAAATGATAACTCTCGTCCACAAATATATTGAGGGAAGGCAAAGAAGAGGATTTGAAATCAAGGCAGAATTGCAGGAAACAGATTTCAGGAGGTAGATACGAATCGCCTTTAAAGCACATGAAAAGCGGCAAAACGTTGACAATGATGCCCTTGGCCAAAAAGGGCGTATGCGTTTTTTCCTGAATATATTCAGGAGAAAACGCATACGCCCTTTTTGGCCAACCAAGCAACCTGGAAAGGCAAATCAGCGCTACAAAGAAGTCTCGCTTCCCATCGGTCAAAAGGGCCATGCTGAAAAAAGTGTCAAAACCAGAAATGCAGGACAGGCCATGGAGAAATGGGAGCCTTGCTACACTGATGGGCGGGATGTAAATTGCCAAGAGCCACTCTGGAGAAGTGTCCGGTGAGTCCTGAAACATCTGAAAAACACAGCTTAGAGAGCATAGGGCACTTCCACTCATGGGGGTATAAATTGGGAAAATTAAAAATCAGCAAGACACAAGCACCCCAAAGTTTAGGGCTGCTCTGTTGACCAGGACCTCCACTTCATTCCACCTTAAATATCCCAGGAAAGAGAAAAATGGATAAAGAAGTTGTGGTCCTTATGTACAATGGAATATCACTCAGCCATGAAATCAATGTCGTAAGGTTAGTAGCAGCATGATGAGTGGATTTAGGTACGACGATTCTAAGTGAAATAAGTCACACAGAAAAGGACACTTCTCATAAGGTATCACTGATAGAGGGAATGTAAAAACCGTTACACTTGAACTGAATTACAAAACAGAACAGAGTCACACATGCAGAAAACACACTATGGCTGCTTAACGGGAAAGGTGAGGTGGGGTGATACATAAAACAAGGGTATCAAATTAGCTCAGATACCGTTCCATAAACCCAATATGTAATAGACAAGACCTACTCCTTGCTCAGAGAACTGGACTCAACACGCCCTATTCACCGCACAAGAATATATCTGACTAATAATAATCGTAAAACCTATGTATTGATATCTCTCTGTTAGTGTGTCAAGTGGGTGTAAAGTGGCATAAACACAGCAGTGAAAAGCAGCTAAACCCCATTATAAAAATAAATTACTTTGAAACACCCATGAAACAAAGACAGTGAAAGAGAGAGAAATTCTTACACAATGCGTTCAGGGGCTGTGATGCAACCTGGATTGACCATATCTAGACGCACAGCTGGATGAGACATAAGGGTGGACACTCTTGGGGCTGAGAGGTTTGGTGAGGTTGGGTGAGCAAACGCAGACCCTTTAAAGTAATACTGCGTGGTACCCATCGCATGGGTCCCAAATCTCCAGGTTCAAGGGCATCTTCCTACATCAAAAACATGCATGAGAAACCCAGAAGATGGTACACCGTGTGATGGGGAAAGGTTTCTAAAACGCACCTCATTTCTCATCTCCTTGTGCCCGGGTTCGCCATTCCAACCACTTTACTAGCAAGCTCCCTACTTGGAGCATCAGCACCTTTAACCTCCTGTTCCATACAGGTTGTAATTTGTCCTGAGGATAAACGAGAAGACATGGAACCAACGAGAGACTAGCTCTTGGTGTTGGGACAGGCACAGGTCACTCTATTTTCCCATCAGAAAGAAGAATTAACCACAGGCTCAGCCTGCCCCCCGGAACCAGAACAGGGCCTGAAGCCATTCTGTGATTTTGCGGCCAGCTCCCATAAAAACGAGTTGTAAAATGGAGGTTCAGGGCACTGCAATTCACAAACCTGCAGAGTTATAAATGATAACTCTCGTCCACAAATATATTGAGGGAAGGCAAAGAAGAGGATTTGAAATCAAGGCAGAATTGCAGGAAACAGATTTCAGGAGGTAGATACGAATCGCCTTTAAAGCACATGAAAAGCGGCAAAACGTTGACAATGATGCCCTTGGCCAAAAAGGGCGTATGCGTTTTTTCCTGAATATATTCAGGAAAAAACGCATACGCCCTTTTTGGCCAACCAAGCAACCTGGAAAGGCAAATCAGTGCTACAAAGAAGTCTCGCTTCCCATCGGTCAAAAGGGCCATGCTGAAAAAAGTGTCAAAACCAGAAATGCAGGACAGGCCATGGAGAAATGGGAGCCTTGCTACACTGATGGGCGGGATGTAAATTGCCAAGAGCCACTCTGGAGAAGTGTCCGGTGAGTTCTGAAACATCTGAAAAACACAGCTTAGAGAGCATAGGGCACTTCCACTCATGGGGGTATAAATTGGGAAAATTAAAAATCAGCAAGACACAAGCACCCCAAAGTTTAGGGCTGCTCTGTTGACCAGGACCTCCACTTCATTCCACCTTAAATATCCCAGGAAAGAGAAAAATGGATAAAGAAGTTGTGGTCCTTATGTACAATGGAATATCACTCAGCCAGGAAATCAATGTCGTAAGGTTAGCAGCAGCATGATGAGTGGATTTAGGTACGACGATTCTAAGTGAAATAAGTCACACAGAAAAGGACACTTCTCATAAGGTATCACTGATAGAGGGAATGTAAAAACCATTACACTTGAACTGAATTACAAAACAGAACAGAGTCACACATGCAGAAAACACACTATGGCTGCTTAACGGGAAAGGTGAGGTGGGGTGATACATAAAACAAGGGTATCAAATTAGCTCAGATACCATTCCATAAACCCAACATGTAATAGACAAGACCTACTCCTTGCTCAGAGAACTGGACTCAACACGCCCTATTCACCGCACAAGAATATATCTGACTAATAATAATCGTAAAACCTATGTATTGATATCTCTCTGTTAGTGTGTCAAGTGGGTGTAAAGCGGCATAAACACAGCAGTGAAAAGCAGCTAAACCCCATTATAAAAATAAATTACTTTGAAACACCCATGAAACAAAGACAGTGAAAGAGAGAGAAATTCTTACACAATGCGTTCAGGGGCTGTGATGCAACCTGGATTGACCATATCTTGACGCACAGCTGGATGAGACATAAGGGTGGACACTCTTGGGGCTGAGAGGTTTGGTGAGGTTGGGTGAGCAAACGCAGACCCTTTAAAGTAATACTGCGTGGTACCCATTGCATGGGTCCCATATCTCCAGGTTCAAGGGCATCTTCCTACATCAAAAACATGGATGAGAAACCCAGAAGATGGTACACCGTGTGATGGGGAAAGGTTTCTAAAACGCACCTCATTTCTCATCTCCTTGTGCCCGGGTTCGCTATTCCAGCCGCTTTACTAGCAAGCTCCCTACTTGGAGCATCAGCACCTTTAACCTCCTGTTCCGTACAGGTTGCAATTTGTCCTGAGGATAAACGGGAAGACGTGGAACCAACGAGAGACTAGCTCTTGGTGTTGGGACAGGCACAGGTCACTCTATTTTCCCATCAGAAAGAAGAATTAACCACAGGCTCAGCCTGCCCCCCGGAACCAGAACAGGGCCTGAAGCCATTCTGCGATTTTGCGGCCAGCTCCCATAAAAACGAGTTGTAAAATGGAGGTTCAGGGCACTGCAATTCACAGACCTGCAGAGTTATAAATGATAACTCTCGTCCACAAATATATTGAGGGAAGGCAAAGAAGAGGATTTGAAATCAAGGCAGAATTGCAGGAAACAGATTTCAGGAGGTAGATACGAATCGCCTTTGAAGCACATGAAAAGCGGCAAAACGTTGACAATGATGCCCTTGGCCAAAAAGGGCGTATGCGTTTTCTCCTGAATATATTCAGGAGAAAACGCATACGCCCTTTTTGGCCAACCAAGCAACCTGGAAAGGCAAATCAGTGCTACAAAGAAGTCTCGCTTCCCATCGGTCAAAAGGGCCATGCTGAAAAAAGTGTCAAAACCAGAAATGCAGGACAGGCCATGGAGAAATGGGAGCCTTGCTACACTGATGGGCGGGATGTAAATTGCCAAGAGCCACTCTGGAGAAGTGTCCGGTGAGTCCTGAAACATCTGAAAAACACAGCTTAGAGAGCATAGGGCACTTCCACTCATGGGGGTATAAATTGGGAAAATTAAAAATCAGCAAGACACAAGCACCCCAAAGTTTAGGGCTGCTCTGTTGACCAGGACCTCCACTTCATTCCACCTTAAATATCCCGGGAAAGAGAAAAAATGGATAAAGAAGTTGTGGTCCTTATGTACAATGGAATATCACTCAGCCATGAAATCAATGTCGTAAGGTTAGTAGCAGCATGATGAGTGGATGTAGGTACGACGATTCTAAGTGAAATAAGTCACACAGAAAAGGACACTTCTCATAAGGTATCACTGATAGAGGGAATGTAAAAACCGTTACACTTGAACTGAATTACAAAACAGAACAGAGTCACACATGCAGAAAACACACTATGGCTGCTTAACGGGAAAGGTGAGGTGGGGTGATACATAAAACAAGGGTATCAAATTAGCTCAGATACCGTTCCATAAAACCAATATGTAATAGACAAGACCTACTCCTTGCTCAGAGAACTGGACTCAACATGCCCTATTCACCGCACAAGAATATATCTGACTAATAATAATCGTAAAACCTATGTATTGATATCTCTCTGTTAGTGTGTCAAGTGGGTGTAAAGCGGCATAAACACAGCAGTGAAAAGCAGCTAAACCCCATTATAAAAATAAATTACTTTGAAACAACCATGAAACAAAGACAGTGAAAGAGAGAGAAACTCTTACACAATGCGTTCAGGGGCTGTGATGCAACCTGGATTAACCATATCTAGACGCACAGCTGGATGAGACATAAGGGTGGACACTCTTGGGGCTGAGAGGTTTGGTGAGGTTGGGTGAGCAAACGCAGACCCTTTAAAGTAATACTGCGTGGTACCCATCGCATGGGTCCCAAATCTCCAGGTTCAAGGGCATCTTCCTACATCAAAAACATGCATGAGAAACCCAGATGATTGTACACTGTGTGATGGGGAAAGGTTTCTAAAACGCACCTCATTTCTCATTTCCTTGTGCCCGGGTTCGCCATTCCAGCTGCTTTACTAGCAAGCTCCCTACTTGGAGCATCAGCACCTTTAACCTCCTGTTCCCTACAGGTTGCAATTTGTCCTGAGGATAAACGGGAAGACGTGGAACCAACGAGAGACTAGCTCTTGGTGTTGGGACAGGCACAGGTCACTCTATTTTCCCATCAGAAAGAAGAATTAACCACAGGCTCAGCCTGCCCCCCGGAACCAGAACAGGGCCTGAAGCCATTCTGCGATTTTGCGGCCAGCTCCCATAAAAACGAGTTGTAAAATGGAGGTTCAGGGCACTGCAATTCACAAACCTGCAGAGTTTTAAATGATAACTCTCGTCCACAAATATATTGAGGGAAGGCAAAGAAGAGGATTTGAAATCAAGGCAGAATTGCAGGAAACAGATTTCAGGAGGTAGATACGAATCGCCTTTAAAGCACATGAAAAGCGGCAAAACGTTGACAATGATGCCCTTGGCCAAAAAGGGCGTATGCGTTTTTTCCTGAATATATTCAGGAGAAAACGCATACGCCCTTTTTGGCCAACCAAGCAACCTGGAAAGGCAAATCAGCGCTACAAAGAAGTCTCGCTTCCCATCGGTCAAAAGGGCCATGCTGAAAAAAGTGTCAAAACCAGAAATGCAGGACAGGCCATGGAGAAATGGGAGCCTTGCTACACTGATGGGCGGGATGTAAATTGCCAAGAGCCACTCTGGAGAAGTGTCCGGTGAGTCCTGAAACATCTGAAAAACACAGCTTAGAGAGCATAGGGCACTTCCACTCATGGGGGTATAAATTGGGAAAATTAAAAATCAGCAAGACACAAGCACCCCAAAGTTTAGGGCTGCTCTGTTGACCAGGACCTCCACTTCATTCCACCTTAAATATCCCAGGAAAGAGAAAAATGGATAAAGAAGTTGTGGTCCTTATGTACAATGGAATATCACTCAGCCAGGAAATCAATGTCGTAAGGTTAGTAGCAGCATGATGAGTGGATTTAGGTACGACGATTCTAAGTGAAATAAGTCACACAGAAAAGGACACTTCTCATAAGGTATCACTGATAGAGGGAATGTAAAAACCGTTACACTTGAACTGAATTACAAAACAGAACAGAGTCACACATGCAGAAAACACACTATGGCTGCTTAACGGGAAAGGTGAGGTGGGGTGATACATAAAACAAGGGTATCAAATTAGCTCAGATACCGTTCCATAAACCCAATATGTAATAGACAAGACCTACTCCTTGCTCAGAGAACTGGACTCAACACGCCCTATTCACCGCACAAGAATATATCTGACTAATAATAATCGTAAAACCTATGTATTGATATCTCTCTGTTAGTGTGTCAAGTGGGTGTAAAGTGGCATAAACACAGCAGTGAAAAGCAGCTAAACCCCATTATAAAAATAAATTACTTTGAAACACCCATGAAACAAAGACAGTGAAAGAGAGAGAAATTCTTACACAATGCGTTCAGGGGCTGTGATGCAACCTGGATTGACCATATCTAGACGCACAGCTGGATGAGACATAAGGGTGGACACTCTTGGGGCTGAGAGGTTTGGTGAGGTTGGGTGAGCAAACGCAGACCCTTTAAAGTAATACTGCGTGGTACCCATCGCATGGGTCCCAAATCTCCAGGTTCAAGGGCATCTTCCTACATCAAAAACATGCATGAGAAACCCAGAAGATGGTACACCGTGTGATGGGGAAAGGTTTCTAAAACGCACCTCATTTCTCATCTCCTTGTGCCCGGGTTCGCCATTCCAACCACTTTACTAGCAAGCTCCCTACTTGGAGCATCAGCACCTTTAACCTCCTGTTCCATACAGGTTGTAATTTGTCCTGAGGATAAACGAGAAGACATGGAACCAACGAGAGACTAGCTCTTGGTGTTGGGACAGGCACAGGTCACTCTATTTTCCCATCAGAAAGAAGAATTAACCACAGGCTCAGCCTGCCCCCCGGAACCAGAACAGGGCCTGAAGCCATTCTGTGATTTTGCGGCCAGCTCCCATAAAAACGAGTTGTAAAATGGAGGTTCAGGGCACTGCAATTCACAAACCTGCAGAGTTATAAATGATAACTCTCGTCCACAAATATATTGAGGGAAGGCAAAGAAGAGGATTTGAAATCAAGGCAGAATTGCAGGAAACAGATTTCAGGAGGTAGATACGAATCGCCTTTAAAGCACATGAAAAGCGGCAAAACGTTGACAATGATGCCCTTGGCCAAAAAGGGCGTATGCGTTTTTTCCTGAATATATTCAGGAAAAAACGCATACGCCCTTTTTGGCCAACCAAGCAACCTGGAAAGGAAAATCAGTGCTACAAAGAAGTCTCGCTTCCCATCGGTCAAAAGGGCCATGCTGAAAAAAGTGTCAAAACCAGAAATGCAGGACAGGCCATGGAGAAATGGGAGCCTTGCTACACTGATGGGCGGGATGTAAATTGCCAAGAGCCACTCTGGAGAAGTGTCCGGTGAGTTCTGAAACATCTGAAAAACACAGCTTAGAGAGCATAGGGCACTTCCACTCATGGGGGTATAAATTGGGAAAATTAAAAATCAGCAAGACACAAGCACCCCAAAGTTTAGGGCTGCTCTGTTGACCAGGACCTCCACTTCATTCCACCTTAAATATCCCAGGAAAGAGAAAAATGGATAAAGAAGTTGTGGTCCTTATGTACAATGGAATATCACTCAGCCAGGAAATCAATGTCGTAAGGTTAGTAGCAGCATGATGAGTGGATTTAGGTACGACGATTCTAAGTGAAATAAGTCACACAGAAAAGGACACTTCTCATAAGGTATCACTGATAGAGGGAATGTAAAAACCGTTACACTTGAACTGAATTACAAAACAGAACAGAGTCACACATGCAGAAAACACACTATGGCTGCTTAACGGGAAAGGTGAGGTGGGGTGATACATAAAACAAGGGTATCAAATTAGCTCAGATACCGTTCCATAAACCCAATATGTAATAGACAAGACCTACTCCTTGCTCAGAGAACTGGACTCAACACGCCCTATTCACCGCACAAGAATATATCTGACTAATAATAATCGTAAAACCTATGTATTGATATCTCTCTGTTACTGTGTCAAGTGGGTGTAAAGCGGCATAAACACAGCAGTGAAAAGCAGCTAAACCCCATTATAAAAATAAATTACTTTGAAACAACCATGAAACAAAGACAGTGAAAGAGAGAGAAATTCTTACACAATGCGTTCAGGGGCTGTGATGCAACCTGGATTGACCATATCTAGACCCACAGCTGCATGAGACATAAGGGTGGACACTCTTGGGGCTGAGCAGTTTGGTGAGGTTGGGTGAGCAAACGCAGACCCTTTAAAGTAATACTGCGTGGTACCCATCGCATGGGTCCCAAATCTCCAGGTTCAAGGGCATCTTCCTACATCAAAAACATGCATGAGAAACCCAGAAGATGGTACACCGTGTGATGGGGAAAGGTTTCTAAAACGCACCTCATTTCTCATCTCCTTGTGCCCGGGTTCGCTATTCCAGCCGCTTTACTAGCAAGCTCCCTACTTGGAGCATCAGCACCTTTAACCTCCTGTTCCGTACAGGTTGCAATTTGTCCTGAGGATAAACGGGAAGACGTGGAACCAACGAGAGACTAGCTCTTGGTGTTGGGACAGGCACAGGTCACTCTATTTTCCCATCAGGAAGAAGAATTAACCACAGGCTCAGCCTGCCCCCCGGAACCAGAACAGGGCCTGAAGCCATTCTGCGATTTTGCGGCCAGCTCCCATAAAAACGAGTTGTAAAATGGAGGTTCAGGGCACTGCAATTCACAGACCTGCAGAGTTATAAATGATAACTCTCGTCCACAAATATATTGAGGGAAGGCAAAGAAGAGGATTTGAAATCAAGGCAGAATTGCAGGAAACAGATTTCAGGAGGTAGATACGAATCGCCTTTGAAGCACATGAAAAGCGGCAAAACGTTGACAATGATGCCCTTGGCCAAAAAGGGCGTATGCGTTTTCTCCTGAATATATTCAGGAGAAAACGCATACGCCCTTTTTGGCCAACCAAGCAACCTGGAAAGGCAAATCAGCGCTACAAAGAAGTCTCGCTTCCCATCGGTCAAAAGGGCCATGCTGAAAAAAGTGTCAAAACCAGAAATGCAGGACAGGCCATGGAGAAATGGGAGCCTTGCTACACTGATGGGCGGGATGTAAATTGCCAAGAGCCACTCTGGAGAAGTGTCCGGTGAGTCCTGAAACATCTGAAAAACACAGCTTAGAGAGCATAGGGCACTTCCACTCATGGGGGTATAAATTGGGAAAATTAAAAATCAGCAAGACACAAGCACCCCAAAGTTTAGGGCTGCTCTGTTGACCAGGACCTCCACTTCATTCCACCTTAAATATCCCAGGAAAGAGAAAAAATGGATAAAGAAGTTGTGGTCCTTATGTACAATGGAATATCACTCAGCCATGAAATCAATGTCGTAAGGTTAGTAGCCGCATGATGAGTGGATTTAGGTACGACGATTCTAAGTGAAATAAGTCACACAGAAAAGGACACTTCTCATAAGGTATCACTGATTGAGGGAATGTAAAAACCGTTACACTTGAACTGAATTACAAAACAGAACAGAGTCACACATGCAGAAAACACACTATGGCTGCTTAACGGGAAAGGTGAGGTGGGGTGATACATAAAACAAGGGTATCAAATTAGCTCAGATACCGTTCCATAAACCCAATATGTAATAGACAAGACCTACTCCTTGCTCAGAGAACTGGACTCAACACGCCCTATTCACCGCACAAGAATATATCTGACTAATAATAATCGTAAAACCTATGTATTGATATCTCTCTGTTAGTGTGTCAAGTGGGTGTAAAGTGGCATAAACACAGCAGTGAAAATCAGCTAAACCCCATTATAAAAATAAATTACTTTGAAACACCCATGAAACAAAGACAGTGAAAGAGAGAGAAATTCTTACACAATGCGTTCAGGGGCTGTGATGCAACCTGGATTGACCATATCTAGACGCACAGCTGGATGAGACATAAGGGTGGACACTCTTGGGGCTGAGAGGTTTGGTGAGGTTGGGTGAGCAAACGCAGACCCTTTAAAGTAATACTGCGTGGTACCCATCGCATGGGTCCCAAATCTCCAGGTTCAAGGGCATCTTCCTACATCAAAAACATGCATGAGAAACCCAGAAGATGGTACACTGTGTGATGGGGAAAGGTTTGTAAAACGCACCTCATTTCTCATCTCCTTGTGCCCGGGTTCGCCATTCCAACCACTTTACTAGCAAGCTCCCTACTTGGAGCATCAGCACCTTTAACCTCCTGTTCCATACAGGTTGTAATTTGTCCTGAGGATAAACGAGAAGACATGGAACCAACGAGAGACTAGCTCTTGGTGTTGGGACAGGCACAGGTCACTCTATTTTCCCATCAGAAAGAAGAATTAACCACAGGCTCAGCCTGCCCCCCGGAACCAGAACAGGGCCTGAAGCCATTCTGTGATTTTGCGGCCAGCTCCCATAAAAACGAGTTGTAAAATGGAGGTTCAGGGCACTGCAATTCACAAACCTGCAGAGTTATAAATGATAACTCTCGTCCACAAATATATTGAGGGAAGGCAAAGAAGAGGATTTGAAATCAAGGCAGAATTGCAGGAAACAGATTTCAGGAGGTAGATACGAATCGCCTTTAAAGCACATGAAAAGCGGCAAAACGTTGACAATGATGCCCTTGGCCAAAAAGGGCGTATGCGTTTTTTCCTGAATATATTCAGGAAAAAACGCATACGCCCTTTTTGGCCAACCAAGCAACCTGGAAAGGCAAATCAGTGCTACAAAGAAGTCTCGCTTCCCATCGGTCAAAAGGGCCATGCTGAAAAAAGTGTCAAAACCAGAAATGCAGGACAGGCCATGGAGAAATGGGAGCCTTGCTACACTGATGGGCGGGATGTAAATTGCCAAGAGCCACTCTGGAGAAGTGTCCGGTGAGTCCTGAAACATCTGAAAAACACAGCTTAGAGAGCATAGGGCACTTCCACTCATGGGGGTATAAATTGGGAAAATTAAAAATCAGCAAGACACAAGCACCCCAAAGTTTAGGGCTGCTCTGTTGACCAGGACCTCCACTTCATTCCACCTTAAATATCCCAGGAAAGAGAAAAATGGATAAAGAAGTTGTGGTCCTTATGTACAATGGAATATCACTCAGCCAGGAAATCAATGTCGTAAGGTTAGTAGCAGCATGATGAGTGGATTTAGGTACGACGATTCTAAGTGAAATAAGTCACAGAAAAGGACACTTCTCATAAGGTATCACTGATAGAGGGAATGTAAAAACCGTTACACTTGAACTGAATTACAAAACAGAACAGAGTCACACATGCAGAAAACACACTATGGCTGCTTAACGGGAAAGGTGAGGTGGGGTGATACATAAAACAAGGGTATCAAATTAGCTCAGATACCGTTCCATAAACCCAATATGTAATAGACAAGACCTACTCCTTGCTCAGAGAACTGGACTCAACACGCCCTATTCACCGCACAAGAATATATCTGACTAATAATAATCGTAAAACCTATGTATTGATATCTCTCTGTTAGTGTGTCAAGTGGGTGTAAAGCGGCATAAACACAGCAGTGAAAAGCAGCTAAACCCCATTATAAAAATAAATTACTTTGAAACACCCATGAAACAAAGACAGTGAAAGAGAGAGAAACTCTTACACAATGCGTTCAGGGGCTGTGATGCAACCTGGATTAACCATATCTAGACGCACAGCTGGATGAGACATAAGGGTGGACACTCTTGGGGCTGAGAGGTTTGGTGAGGTTGGGTGAGCAAACGCAGACCCTTTAAAGTAATACTGCGTGGTACCCATCGCATGGGTCCCAAATCTCCAGGTTCAAGGGCATCTTCCTACATCAAAAACATGCATGAGAAACCCAGATGATGGTACACTGTGTGATGGGGAAAGGTTTCTAAAACGCACCTCATTTCTCATTTCCTTGTGCCCGGGTTCGCCATTCCAGCTGCTTTACTAGCAAGCTCCCTACTTGGAGCATCAGCACCTTTAACCTCCTGTTCCGTACAGGTTGCAATTTGTCCTGAGGATAAACGGGAAGACGTGGAACCAACGAGAGACTAGCTCTTGGTGTTGGGACAGGCACAAGTCACTCTATTTTCCCATCAGAAAGAAGAATTAACCACAGGCTCAGCCTGCCCCCCGGAACCAGAACAGGGCCTGAAGCCATTCTGCGATTTTGCGGCCAGCTCCCATAAAAACGAGTTGTAAAATGGAGGTTCAGGGCACTGCAATTCACAAACCTGCAGAGTTTTAAATGATAACTCTCGTCCACAAATATATTGAGGGAAGGCAAAGAAGAGGATTTGAAATCAAGGCAGAATTGCAGGAAACAGATTTCAGGACGTAGATACGAATCGCCTTTAAAGCACATGAAAAGCGGCAAAACGTTGACAATGATGCCCTTGGCCAAAAAGGGCGTATGCGTTTTTTCCTGAATATATTCAGGAAAAAACGCATACGCCCTTTTTGGCCAACCAAGCAACCTGGAAAGGCAAATCAGCGCTACAAAGAAGTCTCGCTTCCCATCGGTCAAAAGGGCCAGGCTGAAAAAAGTGTCAAAACCAGAAATGCAGGACAGGCCATGGAGAAATGGGAGCCTTGCTACACTGATGGGCGGGATGTAAATTGCCAAGAGCCACTCTGGAGAAGTGTCCGGTGAGTCCTGAAACATCTGAAAAACACAGCTTAGAGAGCATAGGGCACTTCCACTCATGGGGGTATAAATTGGGAAAATGAAAAATCAGCAAGACACAAGCACCCCAAAGTTTAGGGCTGCTCTGTTGACCAGGACCTCCACTTCATTCCACCTTAAATATCCCAGGAAAGAGAAAAATGGATAAAGAAGTTGTGGTCCTTATGTACAATGGAATATCACTCAGCCAGGAAATCAATGTCGTAAGGTTAGTAGCAGCATGATGAGTGGATTTAGGTACGACGATTCTAAGTGAAATAAGTCACACAGAAAAGGACACTTCTCATAAGGTATCACTGATAGAGGGAATGTAAAAACCATTACACTTGAACTGAATTACAAAACAGAACAGAGTCACACATGCAGAAAACACACTATGGCTGCTTAACGGGAAAGGTGAGGTGGGGTGATACATAAAACAAGGGTATCAAATTAGCTCAGATACCATTCCATAAACCCAATATGTAATAGACAAGACCTACTCCTTGCTCAGAGAACTGGACTCAACACGCCCTATTCACCGCACAAGAATATATCTGACTAATAATAATCGTAAAACCTATGTATTGATATCTCTCTGTTAGTGTGTCAAGTGGGTGTAAAGCGGCATAAACACAGCAGTGAAAAGCAGCTAAACCCCATTATAAAAATAAATTACTTTGAAACACCCATGAAACAAAGACAGTGAAAGAGAGAGAAATTCTTACACAATGCGTTCAGGGGCTGTGATGCAACCTGGATTGACCATATCTAGACCCACAGCTGCATGAGACATAAGGTTGGACACTCTTGGGGCTGAGAGGTTTGGTGAGGTTGGGTGAGCAAACGCAGACCCTTTAAAGTAATACTGCGTGGTACCCATCGCATGGGTCCCAAATCTCCAGGTTCAAGGGCATCTTCCTACATCAAAAACATGCATGAGAAACCCAGAAGATGGTACACCGTGTGATGGGGAAAGGTTTCTAAAACGCACCTCATTTCTCATCTCCTTGTGCCCGGGTTCGCTATTCCAGCCGCTTTACTAGCAAGCTCCCTACTTGGAGCATCAGCACCTTTAACCTCCTGTTCCGTACAGGTTGCAATTTGTCCTGAGGATAAACGGGAAGACGTGGAACCAACGAGAGACTAGCTCTTGGTGTTGGGACAGGCACAGGTCACTCTATTTTCCCATCAGAAAGAAGAATTAACCACAGGCTCAGCCTGCCCCCCGGAACCAGAACAGGGCCTGAAGCCATTCTGCGATTTTGCGGCCAGCTCCCATAAAAACGAGTTGTAAAATGGAGGTTCAGGGCACTGCAATTCACAGACCTGCAGAGTTATAAATGATAACTCTCGTCCACAAATATATTGAGGGAAGGCAAAGAAGAGGATTTGAAATCAAGGCAGAATTGCAGGAAACAGATTTCAGGAGGTAGATACGAATCGCCTTTGAAGCACATGAAAAGTGGCAAAACGTTGACAATGATGCCCTTGGCCAAAAAGGGCGTATGCGTTTTCTCCTGAATATATTCAGGAGAAAACGCATACGCCCGTTTTGGCCAACCAAGCAACCTGGAAAGGCAAATCAGCGCTACAAAGAAGTCTCGCTTCCCATCGGTCAAAAGGGCCATGCTGAAAAAAGTGTCAAAACCAGAAATGCAGGACAGGCCATGGAGAAATGGGAGCCTTGCTACACTGATGGGCGGGATGTAAATTGCCAAGAGCCACTCTGGAGAAGTGTCCGGTGAGTCCCGAAACATCTGAAAAACACAGCTTAGAGAGCATAGGGCACTTCCACTCATGGGGGTATAAATTGGGAAAATTAAAAATCAGCAAGACACAAGCACCCCAAAGTTTAGGGCTGCTCTGTTGACCAGGACCTCCACTTCATTCCACCTTAAATATCCCAGGAAAGAGAAAAAATGGATAAAGAAGTTGTGGTCCTTATGTACAATGGAATATCACTCAGCCATGAAATCAATGTCGTAAGGTTAGTAGCAGCATGATGAGTGGATGTAGGTACGACGATTCTAAGTGAAATAAGTCACACAGAAAAGGACACTTCTCATAAGGTATCACTGATAGAGGGAATGTAAAAACCGTTACACTTGAACTGAATTACAAAACAGAACAGAGTCACACATGCAGAAAACACACTATGGCTGCTTAACGGGAAAGGTGAGGTGGGGTGATACATAAAACAAGGGTATCAAATTAGCTCAGATACCGTTCCATAAAACCAATATGTAATAGACAAGACCTACTCCTTGCTCAGAGAACTGGACTCAACATGCCCTATTCACCGCACAAGAATATATCTGACTAATAATAATCGTAAAACCTATGTATTGATATCTCTCTGTTAGTGTGTCAAGTGGGTGTAAAGCGGCATAAACACAGCAGTGAAAAGCAGCTAAACCCCATTATAAAAATAAATTACTTTGAAACACCCATGAAACAAAGACAGTGAAAGAGAGAGAAACTCTTACACAATGCGTTCAGGGGCTGTGATGCAACCTGGATTAACCATATCTAGACGCACAGCTGGATGAGACATAAGGGTGGACACTCTTGGGGCTGAGAGGTTTGGTGAGGTTGGGTGAGCAAACGCAGACCCTTTAAAGTAATACTGCGTGGTACCCATCGCATGGGTCCCAAATCTCCAGGTTCAAGGGCATCTTCCTACATCAAAAACATGCATGAGAAACCCAGATGATGGTACACTGTGTGATGGGGAAAGGTTTCTAAAACGCACCTCATTTCTCATTTCCTTGTGCCCGGGTTCGCCATTCCAGCTGCTTTACTAGCAAGCTCCCTACTTGGAGCATCAGCACCTTTAACCTCCTGTTCCGTACAGGTTGCAATTTGTCCTGAGGATAAACGGGAAGACGTGGAACCAACGAGAGACTAGCTCTTGGTGTTGGGACAGGCACAGGTCACTCTATTTTCCCATCAGAAAGAAGAATTAACCACAGGCTCAGCCTGCCCCCCGGAACCAGAACAGGGCCTGAAGCCATTCTGCGATTTTGCGGCCAGCTCCCATAAAAACGAGTTGTAAAATGGAGGTTCAGGGCACTGCAATTCACAAACCTGCAGAGTTTTAAATGATAACTCTCGTCCACAAATATATTGAGGGAAGGCAAAGAAGAGGATTTGAAATCAAGGCAGAATTGCAGGAAACAGATTTCAGGAGGTAGATACGAATCGCCTTTAAAGCACATGAAAAGCGGCAAAACGTTGACAATGATGCCCTTGGCCAAAAAGGGCGTATGCGTTTTTTCCTGAATATATTCAGGAAAAAACGCATACGCCCTTTTTGGCCAACCAAGCAACCTGGAAAGGCAAATCAGCGCTACAAAGAAGTCTCGCTTCCCATCGGTCAAAAGGGCCAGGCTGAAAAAAGTGTCAAAACCAGAAATGCAGGACAGGCCATGGAGAAATGGGAGCCTTGCTACACTGATGGGCGGGATGTAAATTGCCAAGAGCCACTCTGGAGAAGTGTCCGGTGAGTCCTGAAACATCTGAAAAACACAGCTTAGAGAGCATAGGGCACTTCCACTCATGGGGGTATAAATTGGGAAAATGAAAAATCAGCAAGACACAAGCACCCCAAAGTTTAGGGCTGCTCTGTTGACCAGGACCTCCACTTCATTCCACCTTAAATATCCCAGGAAAGAGAAAAATGGATAAAGAAGTTGTGGTCCTTATGTACAATGGAATATCACTCAGCCAGGAAATCAATGTCGTAAGGTTAGTAGCAGCATGATGAGTGGATTTAGGTACGACGATTCTAAGTGAAATAAGTCACACAGAAAAGGACACTTCTCATAAGGTATCACTGATAGAGGGAATGTAAAAACCATTACACTTGAACTGAATTACAAAACAGAACAGAGTCACACATGCAGAAAACACACTATGGCTGCTTAACGGGAAAGGTGAGGTGGGGTGATACATAAAACAAGGGTATCAAATTAGCTCAGATACCATTCCATAAACCCAATATGTAATAGACAAGACCTACTCCTTGCTCAGAGAACTGGACTCAACACGCCCTATTCACCGCACAAGAATATATCTGACTAATAATAATCGTAAAACCTATGTATTGATATCTCTCTGTTAGTGTGTCAAGTGGGTGTAAAGCGGCATAAACACAGCAGTGAAAAGCAGCTAAACCCCATTATAAAAATAAA
The DNA here is from genome assembly GCF_965194805.1 of Balaenoptera borealis. Taxonomy (NCBI): domain Eukaryota; kingdom Metazoa; phylum Chordata; class Mammalia; order Artiodactyla; family Balaenopteridae; genus Balaenoptera; species Balaenoptera borealis. Next base: position 356,508 of record NW_028123988.1, read on the forward strand.
TTACTTTGAAACACCCATGAAACAAAGACAGTGAAAGAGAGAGAAATTCTTACACAATGCGTTCAGGGGCTGTGATGCAACCTGGATTGACCATATCTAGACCCACAGCTGCATGAGACATAAGGTTGGACACTCTTGGGGCTGAGAGGTTTGGTGAGGTTGGGTGAGCAAACGCAGACCCTTTAAAGTAATACTGCGTGGTACCCATCGCATGGGTCCCAAATCTCCAGGTTCAAGGGCATCTTCCTACATCAAAAACATGCATGAGAAACCCAGAAGATGGTACACCGTGTGATGGGGAAAGGTTTCTAAAACGCACCTCATTTCTCATCTCCTTGTGCCCGGGTTCGCTATTCCAGCCGCTTTACTAGCAAGCTCCCTACTTGGAGCATCAGCACCTTTAACCTCCTGTTCCGTACAGGTTGCAATTTGTCCTGAGGATAAACGGGAAGACTTGGAACCAACGAGAGACTAGCTCTTGGTGTTGGGACAGGCACAGGTCACTCTATTTTCCCATCAGAAAGAAGAATTAACCACAGGCTCAGCCTGCCCCCCGGAACCAGAACAGGGCCTGAAGCCATTCTGCGATTTTGCGGCCAGCTCCCATAAAAACGAGTTGTAAAATGGAGGTTCAGGGCACTGCAATTCACAGACCTGCAGAGTTATAAATGATAACTCTCGTCCACAAATATATTGAGGGAAGGCAAAGAAGAGGATTTGAAATCAAGGCAGAATTGCAGGAAACAGATTTCAGGAGGTAGATACGAATCGCCTTTGAAGCACATGAAAAGCGGCAAAACGTTGACAATGATGCCCTTGGCCAAAAAGGGCGTATGCGTTTTCTCCTGAATATATTCAGGAGAAAACGCATACGCCCTTTTTGGCCAACCAAGCAACCTGGAAAGGCAAATCAGCGCTACAAAGAAGTCTCGCTTCCCATCGGTCAAAAGGGCCATGCTGAAAAAAGTGTCAAAACCAGAAATGCAGGACAGGCCATGGAGAAATGGGAGCCTTGCTACACTGATGGGCGGGATGTAAATTGCCAAGAGCCACTCTGGAGAAGTGTCCGGTGAGTCCTGAAACATCTGAAAAACACAGCTTAGAGAGCATAGGGCACTTCCACTCATGGGGGTATAAATTGGGAAAATTAAAAATCAGCAAGACACAAGCACCCCAAAGTTTAGGGCTGCTCTGTTGACCAGGACCTCCACTTCATTCCACCTTAAATATCCCAGGAAAGAGAAAAAATGGATAAAGAAGTTGTGGTCCTTATGTACAATGGAATATCACTCAGCCATGAAATCAATGTCGTAAGGTTAGTAGCAGCATGATGAGTGGATGTAGGTACGACGATTCTAAGTGAAATAAGTCACACAGAAAAGGACACTTCTCATAAGGTATCACTGATAGAGGGAATGTAAAAACCGTTACACTTGAACTGAATTACAAAACAGAACAGAGTCACACATGCAGAAAACACACTATGGCTGCTTAACGGGAAAGGTGAGGTGGGGTGATACATAAAACAAGGGTATCAAATTAGCTCAGATACCGTTCCATAAACCCAATATGTAATAGACAAGACCTACTCCTTGCTCAGAGAACTGGACTCAACATGCCCTATTCACCGCACAAGAATATATCTGACTAATAATAATCGTAAAACCTATGTATTGATATCTCTCTGTTAGTGTGTCAAGTGGGTGTAAAGCGGCATAAACACAGCAGTGAAAAGCAGCTAAACCCCATTATAAAAATAAATTACTTTGAAACACCCATGAAACAAAGACAGTGAAAGAGAGAGAAACTCTTACACAATGCGTTCAGGGGCTGTGATGCAACCTGGATTAACCATATCTAGACGCACAGCTGGATGAGACATAAGGGTGGACACTCTTGGGGCTGAGAGGTTTGGTGAGGTTGGGTGAGCAAACGCAGACCCTTTAAAGTAATACTGCGTGGTACCCATCGCATGGGTCCCAAATCTCCAGGTTCAAGGGCATCTTCCTACATCAAAAACATGCATGAGAAACCCAGATGATGGTACACTGTGTGATGGGGAAAGGTTTCTAAAACGCACCTCATTTCTCATTTCCTTGTGCCCGGGTTCGCCATTCCAGCTGCTTTACTAGCAAGCTCCCTACTTGGAGCATCAGCACCTTTAACCTCCTGTTCCGTACAGGTTGCAATTTGTCCTGAGGATAAACGGGAAGACGTGGAACCAACGAGAGACTAGCTCTTGGTGTTGGGACAGGCACAGGTCACTCTATTTTCCCATCAGAAAGAAGAATTAACCACAGGCTCAGCCTGCCCCCCGGAACCAGAACAGGGCCTGAAGCCATTCTGCGATTTTGCGGCCAGCTCCCATAAAAACGAGTTGTAAAATGGAGGTTCAGGGCACTGCAATTCACAAACCTGCAGAGTTTTAAATGATAACTCTCGTCCACAAATATATTGAGGGAAGGCAAAGAAGAGGATTTGAAATCAAGGCAGAATTGCAGGAAACAGATTTCAGGACGTAGATACGAATCGCCTTTAAAGCACATGAAAAGCGGCAAAACGTTGACAATGATGCCCTTGGCCAAAAAGGGCGTATGCGTTTTTTCCTGAATATATTCAGGAAAAAACGCATACGCCCTTTTTGGCCAACCAAGCAACCTGGAAAGGCAAATCAGCGCTACAAAGAAGTCTCGCTTCCCATCGGTCAAAAGGGCCAGGCTGAAAAAAGTGTCAAAACCAGAAATGCAGGACAGGCCATGGAGAAATGGGAGCCTTGCTACACTGATGGGCGGGATGTAAATTGCCAAGAGCCACTCTGGAGAAGTGTCCGGTGAGTCCTGAAACATCTGAAAAACACAGCTTAGAGAGCATAGGGCACTTCCACTCATGGGGGTATAAATTGGGAAAATTAAAAATCAGCAAGACACAAGCACCCCAAAGTTTAGGGCTGCTCTGTTGACCAGGACCTCCACTTCATTCCACCTTAAATATCCCAGGAAAGAGAAAAATGGATAAAGAAGTTGTGGTCCTTATGTACAATGGAATATCACTCAGCCATGAAATCAATGTCGTAAGGTTAGTAGCAGCATGATGAGTGGATTTAGGTACGACGATTCTAAGTGAAATAAGTCACACAGAAAAGGACACTTCTCATAAGGTATCACTGATAGAGGGAATGTAAAAACCATTACACTTGAACTGAATTACAAAACAGAAGAGAGTCACACATGCAGAAAACACACTATGGCTGCTTAACGGGAAAGGTGAGGTGGGGTGATACATAAAACAAGGGTATCAAATTAGCTCAGATACCATTCCATAAACCCAATATGTAATAGACAAGACCTACTCCTTGCTCAGAGAACTGGACTCAACACGCCCTATTCACCGCACAAGAATATATCTGACTAATAATAATCGTAAAACCTATGTATTGATATCTCTCTGTTAGTGTGTCAAGTGGGTGTAAAGCGGCATAAACACAGCAGTGAAAAGCAGCTAAACCCCATTATAAAAATAAATTACTTTGAAACACCCATGAAACAAAGACAGTGAAAGAGAGAGAAATTCTTACACAATGCGTTCAGGGGCTGTGATGCAACCTGGATTGACCATATCTTGACGCACAGCTGGATGAGACATAAGGGTGGACACTCTTGGGGCTGAGAGGTTTGGTGAGGTTGGGTGAGCAAACGCAGACCCTTTAAAGTAATACTGCGTGGTACCCATCGCATGGGTCCCATATCTCCAGGTTCAAGGGCATCTTCCTACATCAAAAACATGCATGAGAAACCCAGAAGATGGTACACCGTGTGATGGGGAAAGGTTTCTAAAACGCACCTCATTTCTCATCTCCTTGTGCCCAGGTTCGCCATTCCAGGCACTTTACTAGTAAGCTCCCTACTTGGAGCATCAGCACCTTTAACCTCCTGTTCCGTACAGGTTGCAATTTGTCCTGAGGATAAACGGGAAGACGTGGAACCAACGAGAGACTAGCTCTTGGTGTTGGGACAGGCACAGGTCACTCTATTTTCTCATCAGGAAGAAGAATTAACCACAGGCTCAGCCTGCCCCCCGGAACCAGAACAGGGCCTGAAGCCATTCTGCGATTTTGCGGCCAGCTCCCATAAAAACGAGTTGTAGAATGGAGGTTCAGAGCACTGCAATTCACAAACCTGCAGAGTTATAAATGATAACTCTCGTCCACAAATATATTGAGGGAAGGCAAAGAAGAGGATTTGAAATCAAGGCAGAATTGCAGGAAACAGATTTCAGGAGGTAGATACGAATCGCCTTTAAAGCACATGAAAAGCGGCAAAACGTTGACAATGATGCCCTTGGCCAAAAAGGGCGTATGCGTTTTTTCCTGAATATATTCAGGAAAAAACGCATACGCCCTTTTAGGCCAACCAAGCAACCTGGAAAGGCAAATCAGCGCTACAAAGAAGTCTCGCTTCCCATCGGTCAAAAGGGCCAGGCTGAAAAAAGTGTCAAAACCAGAAATGCAGGACAGGCCATGGAGAAATGGGAGCCTTGCTACACTGATGGGCGGGATGTAAATTGCCAAGAGCCACTCTGGAGAAGTGTCCGGTGAGTCCTGAAACATCTGAAAAACACAGCTTAGAGAGCATAGGGCACTTCCACTCATGGGGGTATAAATTGGGAAAATTAAAAATCAGCAAGACACAAGCACCCCAAAGTTTAGGGCTGCTCTGTTGACCAGGACCTCCACTTCATTCCACCTTAAATATCCCAGGAAAGAGAAAAATGGATAAAGAAGTTGTGGTCCTTATGTACAATGGAATATCACTCAGCCATGAAATCAATGTCGTAAGGTTAGTAGCAGCATGATGAGTGGATTTAGGTACGACGATTCTAAGTGAAATAAGTCACACAGAAAAGGACACTTCTCATAAGGTATCACTGATAGAGGGAATGTAAAAACCGTTACACTTGAACTGAATTACAAAACAGAACAGAGTCACACATGCAGAAAACACACTATGGCTGCTTAACGGGAAAGGTGAGGTGGGGTGATACATAAAACAAGGGTATCAAATTAGCTCAGATACCGTTCCATAAACCCAATATGTAATAGACAAGACCTACTCCTTGCTCAGAGAACTGGACTCAACACGCCCTATTCACCGCACAAGAATATATCTGACTAATAATAATCGTAAAACCTATGTATTGATATCTCTCTGTTAGTGTGTCAAGTGGGTGTAAAGCGGCATAAACACAGCAGTGAAAAGCAGCTAAACCCCATTATAAAAATAAATTACTTTGAAACACCCATGAAACAAAGACAGTGAAAGAGAGAGAAATTCTTACACAATGCGTTCAGGGGCTGTGATGCAACCTGGATTGACCATATCTAGACGCACAGCTGGATGAGACATAAGGGTGGACACTCTTGGGGCTGAGAGGTTTGGTGAGGTTGGGTGAGCAAACGCAGACCCTTTAAAGTAATACTGCGTGGTACCCATCGCATTGGTCCCAAATCTCCAGGTTCAAGGGCATCTTCCTACATCAAAAACATGCATGAGAAACCCAGAAGATGGTACACTGTGTGATGGGGAAAGGTTTCTAAAACGCACCTCATTTCTCATCTCCTTGTGCCCGGGTTCGCCATTCCAGCCACTTTACTAGCAAGCTCCCTACTTGGAGCATCAGCACCTTTAACCTCCTGTTCCATACACGTTGTAATTTGTCCTGAGGATAAACGAGAAGCCATGGAACCAACGAGAGACTAGCTCTTGGTGTTGGGACAGGCACAGGTCACTCTATTTTCCCATCAGAAAGAAGAATTAACCACAGGCTCAGCCTGCCCCCCGGAACCAGAACAGGGCCTGAAGCCATTCTGCGATTTTGCGGCCAGCTCCCATAAAAACGAGTTGTAAAATGGAGGTTCAGGGCACTGCAATTCACAAACCTGCAGAGTTATAAATGATAACTCTCGTCCACAAATATATTGAGGGAAGGCAAAGAAGAGGATTTGAAATCAAGGCAGAATTTCAGGAAACAGATTTCAGGAGGTAGATACGAATCGCCTTTAAAGCACATGAAAAGCGGCAAAACGTTGACAATGATGCCCTTGGCCAAAAAGGGCGTATGCGTTTTTTCCTGAATATATTCAGGAAAAAACGCATACGCCCTTTTTGGCCAACCAAGCAACCTGGAAAGGCAAATCAGCGCTACAAAGAAGTCTCGCTTCCCATCGGTCAAAAGGGCCATGCTGAAAAAAGTGTCAAAACCAGAAATGCAGGACAGGCCATGGAGAAATGGGAGCCTTGCTACACTGATGGGCGGGATGTAAATTGCCAAGAGCCACTCTGGAGAAGTGTCCGGTGAGTCCTGAAACATCTGAAAAACACAGCTTAGAGAGCATAGGGCACTTCCACTCATGGGGGTATAAATTGGGAAAATTAAAAATCAGCAAGACACAAGCACCCCAAAGTTTAGGGCTGCTCTGTTGACCAGGACCTCCACTTCATTCCACCTTAAATATCCCAGGAAAGAGAAAAAATGGATAAAGAAGTTGTGGTCCTTATGTACAATGGAATATCACTCAGCCATGAAATCAATGTCGTAAGGTTAGTAGCAGCATGATGAGTGGATGTAGGTACGACGATTCTAAGTGAAATAAGTCACACAGAAAAGGACACTTCTCATAAGGTATCACTGATAGAGGGAATGTAAAAACCGTTACACTTGAACTGAATTACAAAACAGAACAGAGTCACACATGCAGAAAACACACTATGGCTGCTTAACGGGAAAGGTGAGGTGGGGTGATACATAAAACAAGGGTATCAAATTAGCTCAGATACCGTTCCATAAACCCAATATGTAATAGACAAGACCTACTCCTTGCTCAGAGAACTGGACTCAACATGCCCTATTCACCGCACAAGAATATATCTGACTAATAATAATCGTAAAACCTATGTATTGATATCTCTCTGTTAGTGTGTCAAGTGGGTGTAAAGCGGCATAAACACAGCAGTGAAAAGCAGCTAAACCCCATTATAAAAATAAATTACTTTGAAACACCCATGAAACAAAGACAGTGAAAGAGAGAGAAACTCTTACACAATGCGTTCAGGGGCTGTGATGCAACCTGGATTAACCATATCTAGACGCACAGCTGGATGAGACATAAGGGTGGACACTCTTGGGGCTGAGAGGTTTGGTGAGGTTGGGTGAGCAAACGCAGACCCTTTAAAGTAATACTGCGTGGTACCCATCGCATGGGTCCCAAATCTCCAGGTTCAAGGGCATCTTCCTACATCAAAAACATGCATGAGAAACCCAGATGATGGTACACTGTGTGATGGGGAAAGGTTTCTAAAACGCACCTCATTTCTCATTTCCTTGTGCCCGGGTTCGCCATTCCAGCTGCTTTACTAGCAAGCTCCCTACTTGGAGCATCAGCACCTTTAACCTCCTGTTCCGTACAGGTTGCAATTTGTCCTGAGGATAAACGGGAAGACGTGGAACCAACGAGAGACTAGCTCTTGGTGTTGGGACAGGCACAGGTCACTCTATTTTCCCATCAGAAAGAAGAATTAACCACAGGCTCAGCCTGCCCCCCGGAACCAGAACAGGGCCTGAAGCCATTCTGCGATTTTGCGGCCAGCTCCCATAAAAACGAGTTGTAAAATGGAGGTTCAGGGCACTGCAATTCACAAACCTGCAGAGTTTTAAATGATAACTCTCGTCCACAAATATATTGAGGGAAGGCAAAGAAGAGGATTTGAAATCAAGGCAGAATTGCAGGAAACAGATTTCAGGACGTAGATACGAATCGCCTTTAAAGCACATGAAAAGCGGCAAAACGTTGACAATGATGCCCTTGGCCAAAAAGGGCGTATGCGTTTTTTCCTGAATATATTCAGGAAAAAACGCATACGCCCTTTTTGGCCAACCAAGCAACCTGGAAAGGCAAATCAGCGCTACAAAGAAGTCTCGCTTCCCATCGGTCAAAAGGGCCAGGCTGAAAAAAGTGTCAAAACCAGAAATGCAGGACAGGCCATGGAGAAATGGGAGCCTTGCTACACTGATGGGCGGGATGTAAATTGCCAAGAGCCACTCTGGAGAAGTGTCCGGTGAGTCCTGAAACATCTGAAAAACACAGCTTAGAGAGCATAGGGCACTTCCACTCATGGGGGTATAAATTGGGAAAATTAAAAATCAGCAAGACACAAGCACCCCAAAGTTTAGGGCTGCTCTGTTGACCAGGACCTCCACTTCATTCCACCTTAAATATCCCAGGAAAGAGAAAAATGGATAAAGAAGTTGTGGTCCTTATGTACAATGGAATATCACTCAGCCAGGAAATCAATGTCGTAAGGTTAGTAGCAGCATGATGAGTGGATTTAGGTACGACGATTCTAAGTGAAATAAGTCACACAGAAAAGGACACTTCTCATAAGGTATCACTGATAGAGGGAATGTAAAAACCATTACACTTGAACTGAATTACAAAACAGAACAGAGTCACACATGCAGAAAACACACTATGGCTGCTTAACGGGAAAGGTGAGGTGGGGTGATACATAAAACAAGGGTATCAAATTAGCTCAGATACCATTCCATAAACCCAATATGTAATAGACAAGACCTACTCCTTGCTCAGAGAACTGGACTCAACACGCCCTATTCACCGCACAAGAATATATCTGACTAATAATAATCGTAAAACCTATGTATTGATATCTCTCTGTTAGTGTGTCAAGTGGGTGTAAAGCGGCATAAACACAGCAGTGAAAAGCAGCTAAACCCCATTATAAAAATAAATTACTTTGAAACACCCATGAAACAAAGACAGTGAAAGAGAGAGAAATTCTTACACAATGCGTTCAGGGGCTGTGATGCAACCTGGATTGACCATATCTTGACGCACAGCTGGATGAGACATAAGGGTGGACACTCTTGGGGCTGAGAGGTTTGGTGAGGTTGGGTGAGCAAACGCAGACCCTTTAAAGTAATACTGCGTGGTACCCATCGCATGGGTCCCATATCTCCAGGTTCAAGGGCATCTTCCTACATCAAAAACATGCATGAGAAACCCAGAAGATGGTACACCGTGTGATGGGGAAAGGTTTCTAAAACGCACCTCATTTCTCATCTCCTTGTGCCCAGGTTCGCCATTCCAGGCACTTTACTAGTAAGCTCCCTACTTGGAGCATCAGCACCTTTAACCTCCTGTTCCGTACAGGTTGCAATTTGTCCTGAGGATAAACGGGAAGACGTGGAACCAACGAGAGACTAGCTCTTGGTGTTGGGACAGGCACAGGTCACTCTATTTTCTCATCAGGAAGAAGAATTAACCACAGGCTCAGCCTGCCCCCCGGAACCAGAACAGGGCCTGAAGCCATTCTGCGATTTTGCGGCCAGCTCCCATAAAAACGAGTTGTAGAATGGAGGTTCAGAGCACTGCAATTCACAAACCTGCAGAGTTATAAATGATAACTCTCGTCCACAAATATATTGAGGGAAGGCAAAGAAGAGGATTTGAAATCAAGGCAGAATTGCAGGAAACAGATTTCAGGAGGTAGATACGAATCGCCTTTAAAGCACATGAAAAGCGGCAAAACGTTGACAATGATGCCCTTGGCCAAAAAGGGCGTATGCGTTTTTTCCTGAATATATTCAGGAAAAAACGCATACGCCCTTTTAGGCCAACCAAGCAACCTGGAAAGGCAAATCAGCGCTACAAAGAAGTCTCGCTTCCCATCGGTCAAAAGGGCCAGGCTGAAAAAAGTGTCAAAACCAGAAATGCAGGACAGGCCATGGAGAAATGGGAGCCTTGCTACACTGATGGGCGGGATGTAAATTGCCAAGAGCCACTCTGGAGAAGTGTCCGGTGAGTCCTGAAACATCTGAAAAACACAGCTTAGAGAGCATAGGGCACTTCCACTCATGGGGGTATAAATTGGGAAAATTAAAAATCAGCAAGACACAAGCACCCCAAAGTTTAGGGCTGCTCTGTTGACCAGGACCTCCACTTCATTCCACCTTAAATATCCCAGGAAAGAGAAAAATGGATAAAGAAGTTGTGGTCCTTATGTACAATGGAATATCACTCAGCCATGAAATCAATGTCGTAAGGTTAGTAGCAGCATGATGAGTGGATTTAGGTACGACGATTCTAAGTGAAATAAGTCACACAGAAAAGGACACTTCTCATAAGGTATCACTGATAGAGGGAATGTAAAAACCGTTACACTTGAACTGAATTACAAAACAGAACAGAGTCACACATGCAGAAAACACACTATGGCTGCTTAAAGGGAAAGGTGAGGTGGGGTGATACATAAAACAAGGGTATCAAATTAGCTCAGATACCGTTCCATAAACCCAATATGTAATAGACAAGACCTACTCCTTGCTCAGAGAACTGGACTCAACACGCCCTATTCACCGCACAAGAATATATCTGACTAATAATAATCGTAAAACCTATGTATTGATATCTCTCTGTTAGTGTGTCAAGTGGGTGTAAAGCGGCATAAACACAGCAGTGAAAAGCAGCTAAACCCCATTATAAAAATAAATTACTTTGAAACACCCATGAAACAAAGACAGTGAAAGAGAGAGAAATTCTTACACAATGCGTTCAGGGGCTGTGATGCAACCTGGATTGACCATATCTAGACGCACAGCTGGATGAGACATAAGGGTGGACACTCTTGGGGCTGAGAGGTTTGGTGAGGTTGGGTGAGCAAACGCAGACCCTTTAAAGTAATACTGCGTGGTACCCATCGCATTGGTCCCAAATCTCCAGGTTCAAGGGCATCTTCCTACATCAAAAACATGCATGAGAAACCCAGAAGATGGTACACTGTGTGATGGGGAAAGGTTTCTAAAACGCACCTCATTTCTCATCTCCTTGTGCCCGGGTTCGCCATTCCAGCCACTTTACTAGCAAGCTCCCTACTTGGAGCATCAGCACCTTTAACCTCCTGTTCCATACACGTTGTAATTTGTCCTGAGGATAAACGAGAAGACATGGAACCAACGAGAGACTAGCTCTTGGTGTTGGGACAGGCACAGGTCACTCTATTTTCCCATCAGAAAGAAGAATTAACCACAGGCTCAGCCTGCCCCCCGGAACCAGAACAGGGCCTGAAGCCATTCTGCGATTTTGCGGCCAGCTCCCATAAAAACGAGTTGTAAAATGGAGGTTCAGGGCACTGCAATTCACAAACCTGCAGAGTTATAAATGATAACTCTCGTCCACAAATATATTGAGGGAAGGCAAAGAAGAGGATTTGAAATCAAGGCAGAATTGCAGGAAACAGATTTCAGGAGGTAGATACGAATCGCCTTTAAAGCACATGAAAAGCGGCAAAACGTTGACAATGATGCCCTTGGCCAAAAAGGGCGTATGCGTTTTTTCCTGAATATATTCAGGAAAAAACGCATACGCCCTTTTTGGCCAACCAAGCAACCTGGAAAGGCAAATCAGCGCTACAAAGAAGTCTCGCTTCCCATCGGTCAAAAGGGCCATGCTGAAAAAAGTGTCAAAACCAGAAATGCAGGACAGGCCATGGAGAAATGGGAGCCTTGCTACACTGATGGGCGGGATGTAAATTGCCAAGAGCCACTCTGGAGAAGTGTCCGGTGAGTCCTGAAACATCTGAAAAACACAGCTTAGAGAGCATAGGGCACTTCCACTCATGGGGGTATAAATTGGGAAAATTAAAAATCAGCAAGACACAAGCACCCCAAAGTTTAGGGCTGCTCTGTTGACCAGGACCTCCACTTCATTCCACCTTAAATATCCCAGGAAAGAGAAAAATGGATAAAGAAGTTGTGGTCCTTATGTACAATGGAATATCCCTCAGCCATGAAATCAATGTCGTAAGGTTAGTAGCAGCATGATGAGTGGATTTAGGTACGACGATTCTAAGTGAAATAAGTCACACAGAAAAGGACACTTCTCATAAAGTATCACTGATAGAGGGAATGTAAAAACCGTTACACTTGAACTGAATTACAAAACAGAACAGAGTCACACATGCAGAAAACACACTATGGCTGCTTAACGGGAAAGGTGAGGTGGGGTGATACATAAAACAAGGGTATCAAATTAGCTCAGATACCGTTCCATAAACCCAATATGTAATAGACAAGACCTACTCCTTGCTCAGAGAACTGGACTCAACACGCCCTATTCACCGCACAAGAATATATCTGACTAATAATAATCGTAAAACCTATGTATTGATATCTCTCTGTTAGTGTGTCAAGTGGGTGTAAACCGGCATAAACACAGCAGTGAAAAGCAGCTAAACCCCATTATAAAAATAAATTACTTTGAAACACCCATGAAACAAAGACAGTGAAAGAGAGAGAAATTCTTACACAATGCGTTCAGGGGCTGTGATGCAACCTGGATTGACCATATCTAGACGCACAGCTGGATGAGACATAAGGGTGGACACTCTTGGGGCTGAGAGGTTTGGTGGGGTTGGGTGAGCAAACGCAGACCCTTTAAAGTAATACTGCGTGGTACCCATCGCATGGGTCCCAAATCTCCAGGTTCAAGGGCATCTTCCTACATCAAAAACATGCATGAGAAACCCAGAAGATGGTACACTGTGTGATGGGGAAAGGTTTCTAAAACGCACCTCATTTCTCATCTCCTTGTGCCCGGGTTCGCCATTCCAGCCACTTTACTAGCAAGCTCCCTACTTGGAGCATCAGCACCTTTAACCTCCTGTTCCATACAGGTTGTAATTTGTCCTGAGGATAAACGAGAAGACATGGAACCAACGAGAGACTAGCTCTTGGTGTTGGGACAGGCACAGGTCACTCTATTTTCCCATCAGAAAGAAGAATTAACCACAGGCTCAGCCTGCCCCCCGGAACCAGAACAGGGCCTGAAGCCATTCTGCGATTTTGCGGCCAGCTCCCATAAAAACGAGTTGTAAAATGGAGGTTCAGGGCACTGCAATTCACAAACCTGCAGAGTTATAAATGATAACTCTCGTCCAGAAATATATTGAGGGAAGGCAAAGAAGAGGATTTGAAATCAAGGCAGAATTGCAGGAAACAGATTTCAGGAGGTAGATACGAATCGCCTTTAAAGCACATGAAAAGCGGCAAAACGTTGACAATGATGCCCTTGGCCAAAAAGGGCGTATGCGTTTTTTCCTGAATATATTCAGGAAAAAACGCATACGCCCTTTTTGGCCAACCAAGCAACCTGGAAAGGCAAATCAGCGCTACAAAGAAGTCTCGCTTCCCATCGGTCAAAAGGGCCATGCTGAAAAAAGTGTCAAAACCAGAAATGCAGGACAGGCCATGGAGAAATGGGAGCCTTGCTACACTGATGGGCGGGATGTAAATTGCCAAGAGCCACTCTGGAGAAGTGTCCGGTGAGTCCTGAAACATCTGAAAAACACAGCTTAGAGAGCATAGGGCACTTCCACTCATGGGGGTATAAATTGGGAAAATTAAAAATCAGCAAGACACAAGCACCCCAAAGTTTAGGGCTGCTCTGTTGACCAGGACCTCCACTTCATTCCACCTTAAATATCCCAGGAAAGAGAAAAATGGATAAAGAAGTTGTGGTCCTTATGTACAATGGAATATCACTCAGCCATGAAATCAATGTCGTAAGGTTAGTAGCAGCATGATGAGTGGATTTAGGTACGACGATTCTAAGTGAAATAAGTCACACAGAAAAGGACACTTCTCATAAGGTATCACTGATAGAGGGAATGTAAAAACCGTTACACTTGAACTGAATTACAAAACAGAACAGAGTCACACATGCAGAAAACACACTATGGCTGCTTAACGGGAAAGGTGAGGTGGGGTGATACATAAAACAAGGGTATCAAATTAGCTCAGATACCGTTCCATAAACCCAATATGTAATAGACAAGACCTACTCCTTGCTCAGAGAACTGGACTCAACACGCCCTATTCACCGCACAAGAATATATCTGACTAATAATAATCGTAAAACCTATGTATTGATATCTCTCTGTTAGTGTGTCAAGTGGGTGTAAAGCGGCATAAACACAGCAGTGAAAAGCAGCTAAACCCCATTATAAAAATAAATTACTTTGAAACACCCATGAAACAAAGACAGTGAAAGAGAGAGAAATTCTTACACAATGCGTTCAGGGGCTGTGATGCAACCTGGATTGACCATATCTAGACGCACAGCTGGATGAGACATAAGGGTGGACACTCTTGGGGCTGAGAGGTTTGGTGAGGTTGGGTGAGCAAACGCAGACCCTTTAAAGTAATACTGCGTGGTACCCATCGCATGGGTCCCAAATCTCCAGGTTCAAGGGCATCTTCCTACATCAAAAACATGCATGAGAAACCCAGAAGATGGTACACTGTGTGATGGGGAAAGGTTTCTAAAACGCACCTCATTTCTCATCTCCTTGTGCCCGGGTTCGCCATTCCAGCCACTTTACTAGCAAGCTCCCTACTTGGAGCATCAGCACCTTTAACCTCCAGTTCCATACAGGTTGTAATTTGTCCTGAGGATAAATGGGAAGACGTGGAACCAACGAGAGACTAGCTCTTGGTGTTGGGACAGGCACAGGTCACTCTATTTTCCCATCAGGAAGAAGAATTAACCACAGGCTCAGCCTGCCCCCCGGAACCAGAACAGGGCCTGAAGCCATTCTGCGATTTTGCGGCCAGCTCCCATAAAAACGAGTTGTAAAATGGAGGTTCAGGGCACTGCAATTCACAAACCTGCAGAGTTATAAATGATAACTCTCGTCCACAAATATATTGAGGGAAGGCAAAGAAGAGGATTTGAAATCAAGGCAGAATTGCAGGAAACAGATTTCAGGAGGTAGATTCGAATCGCCTTTAAAGCACATGAAAAGCGGCAAAACGTTGACAATGATGCCCTTGGCCAAAAAGGGCGTATGCGTTTTTTCCTGAATATATTCAGGAAAAAACGCATACGCCCTTTTTGGCCAACCAAGCAACCTGGAAAGGCAAATCAGCGCTACAAAGAAGTCTCGCTTCCCATCGGTCAAAAGGGCCATGCTGAAAAAAGTGTCAAAACCAGAAATGCAGGACAGGCCATGGAGAAATGGGAGCCTTGCTACACTGATGGGCGGGATGTAAATTGCCAAGAGCCACTCTGGAGAAGTGTCCGGTGAGTCCTGAAACATCTGAAAAACACAGCTTAGAGAGCATAGGGCACTTCCACTCATGGGGGTATAAATTGGGAAAATTAAAAATCAGCAAGACACAAGCACCCCAAAGTTGAGGGCTGCTCTGTTGACCAGGACCTCCACTTCATTGCACCTTAAATATCCCAGGAAAGAGAAAAATGGATAAAGAAGTTGTGGTCCTTATGTACAATGGAATATCACTCAGCCATGAAATCAATGTCGTAAGGTTAGTAGCAGCATGATGAGTGGATTTAGGTACGACGATTCTAAGTGAAATAAGTCACACAGAAAAGGACACTTCTCATAAGGTATCACTGATAGAGGGAATGTAAAAACCGTTACACTTGAACTGAATTACAAAACAGAACAGAGTCACACATGCAGAAAACACACTATGGCTGCTTAATGGGAAAGGTGAGGTGGGGTGATACATAAAACAAGGTTATCAAATTAGCTCAGATACCATTCCATAAACCCAATATTTAATAGACAAGACCTACTCCTTGCTCAGAGAACTGGACTCAACACGCCCTATTCACCGCACAAGAATATATCTGACTAATAATAATCGTAAAACCTATGTATTGATATCTCTCTGTTAGTGTGTCAAGTGGGTGTAAAGCGGCATAAACACAGCAGTGAAAAGCAGCTAAACCCCATTATAAAAATAAATTACTTTGAAACACCCATGAAACAAAGACAGTGAAAGAGAGAGAAATTCTTACACAATGCGTTCAGGGGCTGTGATGCAACCTGGATTGACCATATCTAGACCCACAGCTGCATGAGACATAAGGGTGGACATTCTTGGGGCTGAGAGGTTTGGTGAGGTTGGGTGAGCAAACGCAGACCCTTTAAAGGAATACTGCGTGGTACCCATCGCATGGGTCCCAAATCTCCAGGTTCAAGGGCATCTTCCTACATCAAAAACATGCATGAGAAACCCAGAAGATGGTACACCGTGTGATGGGGAAAGGTTTCTAAAACGCACCTCATTTCTCATCTCCTTGTGCCCGGGTTCGCCATTCCAGCCGCTTTACTAGCAAGCTCCCTACTTGGAGCATCAGCACCTTTAACCTCCTGTTCCGTACAGGTTGCAATTTGTCCTGAGGATAAACGGGAAGACGTGGAACCAACGAGAGACTAGCTCTTGGTGTTGGGACAGGCACAGGTCACTCTATTTTCCCATCAGAAAGAAGAATTAACCACAGGCTCAGCCTGCCCCCCGGAACCAGAACAGGGCCTGAAGCCATTCTGCGATTTTGCGGCCAGCTCCCATAAAAACGAGTTGTAGAATGGAGGTTCAGGGCACTGCAATTCACAAACCTGCAGAGTTATAAATGATAACTCTCGTCCACAAATATATTGAGGGAAGGCAAAGAAGAGGATTTGAAATCAAGGCAGAATTGCAGGAAACAGATTTCAGGAGGTAGATACGAATCGCCTTTAAAGCACATGAAAAGCGGCAAAACGTTGACAATGATGCCCTTGGCCAAAAAGGGCGTATGCGTTTTTTCCTGAATATATTCAGGAAAAAACGCATACGCCCTTTTTGGCCAACCAAGCAACCTGGAAAGGCAAATCAGCGCTACAAAGAAGTCTCGCTTCCCATCGGTCAAAAGGGCCATGCTGAAAAAAGTGTCAAAACCAGAAATGCAGGACAGGCCATGGAGAAATGGGAGCCTTGCTACACTGATGGGCGGGATGTAAATTGCCAACAGCCACTCTGGAGAAGTGTCCGGTGAGTCCTGAAACATCTGAAAAACACAGCTTAGAGAGCATAGGGCACTTCCACTCATGGGGGTATAAATTGGGAAAATTAAAAATCAGCAAGACACAAGCACCCCAAAGTTTAGGGCTGCTCTGTTGACCAGGACCTCCACTTCATTCCACCTTAAATATCCCAGGAAAGAGAAAAAATGGATAAAGAAGTTGTGGTCCTTATGTACAATGGAATATCACTCAGCCAGGAAATCAATGTCGTAAGGTTAGTAGCAGCATGATGAGTGGATTTAGGTACGACGATTCTAAGTGAAATAAGTCACACAGAAAAGGACACTTCTCATAAGGTATCACTGATAGAGGGAATGTAAAAACCGTTACACTTGAACTGAATTACAAAACAGAACAGAGTCACACATGCAGAAAACACACTATGGCTGCTTAACGGGAAAGGTGAGGTGGGGTGATACATAAAACAAGGGTATCAAATTAGCTCAGATACCGTTCCATAAACCCAATATGTAATAGACAAGACCTACTCCTTGCTCAGAGAACTGGACTCAACACGCCCTATTCACCGCACAAGAATATATCTGACTAATAATAATCGTAAAACCTATGTATTGATATCTCTCTGTTAGTGTGTCAAGTGGGTGTAAAGCGGCATAAACACAGCAGTGAAAAGCAGCTAAACCCCATTATAAAAATAAATTACTTTGAAACACCCATGAAACAAAGACAGTGAAAGAGAGAGAAATTCTTACACAATGCGTTCAGGGGCTGTGATGCAACCTGGATTGACCATATCTAGACGCACAGCTGGATGAGACATAAGGGTGGACACTCTTGGGGCTGAGAGGTTTGGTGAGGTTGGGTGAGCAAACGCAGACCCTTTAAAGTAATACTGCGTGGTACCCATCGCATGGGTCCCAAATCTCCAGGTTCAAGGGCATCTTCCTACATCAAAAACATGCATGAGAAACCCAGAAGATGGTACACCGTGTGATGGGGAAAGGTTTCTAAAACGCACCTCATTTCTCATCTCCTTGTGCCCGGGTTCGCCATTCCAGCCGCTTTACTAGCAAGCTCCCTACTTGGAGCATCAGCACCTTTAACCTCCTGTTCCGTACAGGTTGCAATTTGTCCTGAGGATAAACGGGAAGACGTGGAACCAACGAGAGACTAGCTCTTGGTGTTGGGACAGGCACAGGTCACTCTATTTTCCCATCAGAAAGAAGAATTAACCACAGGCTCAGCCTGCCCCCCGGAACCAGAACAGGGCCTGAAGCCATTCTGCGATTTTGCGGCCAGCTCCCATAAAAACGAGTTGTAGAATGGAGGTTCAGGGCACTGCAATTCACAAACCTGCAGAGTTATAAATGATAACTCTCGTCCACAAATATATTGAGGGAAGGCAAAGAAGAGGATTTGAAATCAAGGCAGAATTGCAGGAAACAGATTTCAGGAGGTAGATACGAATCGCCTTTAAAGCACATGAAAAGCGGCAAAACGTTGACAATGATGCCCTTGGCCAAAAAGGGCGTATGCGTTTTTTCCTGAATATATTCAGGAAAAAACGCATACGCCCTTTTTGGCCAACCAAGCAACCTGGAAAGGCAAATCAGCGCTACAAAGAAGTCTCGCTTCCCATCGGTCAAAAGGGCCATGCTGAAAAAAGTGTCAAAACCAGAAATGCAGGACAGGCCATGGAGAAATGGGAGCCTTGCTACACTGATGGGCGGGATGTAAATTGCCAAGAGCCACTCTGGAGAAGTGTCCAGTGAGTCCTGAAACATCTGAAAAACACAGCGTAGAGAGCATAGGGCACTTCCACTCATGGGGGTATAAATTGGGAAAATTAAAAATCAGCAAGACACAAGCACCCCAAAGTTTAGGGCTGCTCTGTTGACCAGGACCTCCACTTCATTCCACCTTAAATATCCCAGGAAAGAGAAAAATGGATAAAGAAGTTGTGGTCCTTATGTACAATGGAATATCACTCAGCCAGGAAATCAATGTCGTAAGGTTAGTAGCAGCATGATGAGTGGATTTAGGTACGACGATTCTAAGTGAAATAAGTCACACCGAAAAGGACACTTCTCATAAGGTATCACTGATAGAGGGAATGTAAAAACCGTTACACTTGAACTGAATTACAAAACAGAACAGAGTCACACATGCAGAAAACACACTATGGCTGCTTAACGGGAAAGGTGAGGTGGGGTGATACATAAAACAAGGGTATCAAATTAGCTCAGATACCGTTCCATAAACCCAATATGTAATAGACAAGACCTACTCCTTGCTCAGAGAACTGGACTCAACACGCCCTATTCACCGCACAAGAATATATCTGACTAATAATAATCGTAAAACCTATGTATTGATATCTCTCTGTTAGTGTGTCAAGTGGGTGTAAAGCGGCATAAACACAGCAGTGAAAAGCAGCTAAACCCCATTATAAAAATAAATTACTTTGAAACACCCATGAAACAAAGACAGTGAAAGAGAGAGAAATTCTTACACAATGCGTTCAGGGGCTGTGATGCAACCTGGATTGACCATATCTAGACCCACAGCTGGATGAGACATAAGGGTGGACACTCTTGGGGCTGAGAGGTTTGGTGAGGTTGGGTGAGCAAACGCAGACCCTTTAAAGTAATACTGCGTGGTACCCATCGCATGGGTCCCAAATCTCCAGGTTCAAGGGCATCTTCCTACATCAAAAACATGCATGAGAAACCCAGAAGATGGTACACTGTGTGATGGGGAAAGGTTTCTAAAACGCACCTCATTTCTCATCTCCTTGTGCCCGGGTTCGCCATTCCAGCCACTTTACTAGCAAGCTCCCTACTTGGAGCATCAGCACCTTTAACCTCCAGTTCCATACAGGTTGTAATTTGTCCTGAGGATAAATGGGAAGACGTGGAACCAACGAGAGACTAGCTCTTGGTGTTGGGACAGGCACAGGTCACTCTATTTTCCCATCAGGAAGAAGAATTAACCACAGGCTCAGCCTGCCCCCCGGAACCAGAACAGGGCCTGAAGCCATTCTGCGATTTTGCGGCCAGCTCCCATAAAAACGAGTTGTAAAATGGAGGTTCAGGGCACTGCAATTCACAAACCTGCAGAGTTATAAATGATAACTCTCGTCCACAAATATATTGAGGGAAGGCAAAGAAGAGGATTTGAAATCAAGGCAGAATTGCAGGAAACAGATTTCAGGAGGTAGATTCGAATCGCCTTTAAAGCACATGAAAAGCGGCAAAACGTTGACAATGATGCCCTTGGCCAAAAAGGGCGTATGCGTTTTTTCCTGAATATATTCAGGAAAAAACGCATACGCCCTTTTTGGCCAACCAAGCAACCTGGAAAGGCAAATCAGCGCTACAAAGAAGTCTCGCTTCCCATCGGTCAAAAGGGCCATGCTGAAAAAAGTGTCAAAACCAGAAATGCAGGACAGGCCATGGAGAAATGGGAGCCTTGCTACACTGATGGGCGGGATGTAAATTGCCAAGAGCCACTCTGGAGAAGTGTCCGGTGAGTCCTGAAACATCTGAAAAACACAGCTTAGAGAGCATAGGGCACTTCCACTCATGGGGGTATAAATTGGGAAAATTAAAAATCAGCAAGACACAAGCACCCCAAAGTTTAGGGCTGCTCTGTTGACCAGGACCTCCACTTCATTCCACCTTAAATATCCCAGGAAAGAGAAAAATGGATAAAGAAGTTGTGGTCCTTATGTACAATGGAATATCACTCAGCCATGAAATCAATGTCGTAAGGTTAGTAGCAGCATGATGAGTGGATTTAGGTACGACGATTCTAAGTGAAATAAGTCACACAGAAAAGGACACTTCTCATAAGGTATCACTGATAGAGGGAATGTAAAAACCGTTACACTTGAACTGAATTACAAAACAGAACAGAGTCACACATGCAGAAAACACACTATGGCTGCTTAATGGGAAAGGTGAGGTGGGGTGATACATAAAACAAGGGTATCAAATTAGCTCAGATACCATTCCATAAACCCAATATTTAATAGACAAGACCTACTCCTTGCTCAGAGAACTGGACTCAACACGCCCTATTCACCGCACAAGAATATATCTGACTAATAATAATCGTAAAACCTATGTATTGATATCTCTCTGTTAGTGTGTCAAGTGGGTGTAAAGCGGCATAAACACAGCAGTGAAAAGCAGCTAAACCCCATTATAAAAATAAATTACTTTGAAACACCCATGAAACAAAGACAGTGAAAGAGAGAGAAATTCTTACACAATGCGTTCAGGGGCTGTGATGCAACCTGGATTGACCATATCTAGACCCACAGCTGCATGAGACATAAGGGTGGACATTCTTGGGGCTGAGAGGTTTGGTGAGGTTGGGTGAGCAAACGCAGACCCTTTAAAGGAATACTGCGTGGTACCCATCGCATGGGTCCCAAATCTCCAGGTTCAAGGGCATCTTCCTACATCAAAAACATGCATGAGAAACCCAGAAGATGGTACACCGTGTGATGGGGAAAGGTTTCTAAAACGCACCTCATTTCTCATCTCCTTGTGCCCGGGTTCGCCATTCCAGCCGCTTTACTAGCAAGCTCCCTACTTGGAGCATCAGCACCTTTAACCTCCTGTTCCGTACAGGTTGCAATTTGTCCTGAGGATAAACGGGAAGACGTGGAACCAACGAGAGACTAGCTCTTGGTGTTGGGACAGGCACAGGTCACTCTATTTTCCCATCAGAAAGAAGAATTAACCACAGGCTCAGCCTGCCCCCCGGAACCAGAACAGGGCCTGAAGCCATTCTGCGATTTTGCGGCCAGCTCCCATAAAAACGAGTTGTAGAATGGAGGTTCAGGGCACTGCAATTCACAAACCTGCAGAGTTATAAATGATAACTCTCGTCCACAAATATATTGAGGGAAGGCAAAGAAGAGGATTTGAAATCAAGGCAGAATTGCAGGAAACAGATTTCAGGAGGTAGATACGAATCGCCTTTAAAGCACATGAAAAGCGGCAAAACGTTGACAATGATGCCCTTGGCCAAAAAGGGCGTATGCGTTTTTTCCTGAATATATTCAGGAAAAAACGCATACGCCCTTTTTGGCCAACCAAGCAACCTGGAAAGGCAAATCAGCGCTACAAAGAAGTCTCGCTTCCCATCGGTCAAAAGGGCCATGCTGAAAAAAGTGTCAAAACCAGAAATGCAGGACAGGCCATGGAGAAATGGGAGCCTTGCTACACTGATGGGCGGGATGTAAATTGCCAAGAGCCACTCTGGAGAAGTGTCCGGTGAGTCCTGAAACATCTGAAAAACACAGCGTAGAGAGCATAGGGCACTTCCACTCATGGGGGTATAAATTGGGAAAATTAAAAATCAGCAAGACACAAGCACCCCAAAGTTTAGGGCTGCTCTGTTGACCAGGACCTCCACTTCATTCCACCTTAAATATCCCAGGAAAGAGAAAAATGGATAAAGAAGTTGTGGTCCTTATGTACAATGGAATATCACTCAGCCAGGAAATCAATGTCGTAAGGTTAGTAGCAGCATGATGAGTGGATTTAGGTACGACGATTCTAAGTGAAATAAGTCACACCGAAAAGGACACTTCTCATAAGGTATCACTGATAGAGGGAATGTAAAAACCGTTACACTTGAACTGAATTACAAAACAGAACAGAGTCACACATGCAGAAAACACACTATGGCTGCTTAACGGGAAAGGTGAGGTGGGGTGATACATAAAACAAGGGTATCAAATTAGCTCAGATACCGTTCCATAAACCCAATATGTAATAGACAAGACCTACTCCTTGCTCAGAGAACTGGACTCAACACGCCCTATTCACCGCACAAGAATATATCTGACTAATAATAATCGTAAAACCTATGTATTGATATCTCTCTGTTAGTGTGTCAAGTGGGTGTAAAGCGGCATAAACACAGCAGTGAAAAGCAGCTAAACCCCATTATAAAAATAAATTACTTTGAAACACCCATGAAACAAAGACAGTGAAAGAGAGAGAAATTCTTACACAATGCGTTCAGGGGCTGTGATGCAACCTGGATTGACCATATCTAGACCCACAGCTGGATGAGACATAAGGGTGGACACTCTTGGGGCTGAGAGGTTTGGTGAGGTTGGGTGAGCAAACGCAGACCCTTTAAAGTAATACTGCGTGGTACCCATCGCATGGGTCCCAAATCTCCAGGTTCAAGGGCATCTTCCTACATCAAAAACATGCATGAGAAACCCAGAAGATGGTACACTGTGTGATGGGGAAAGGTTTCTAAAACGCACCTCATTTCTCATCTCCTTGTGCCCGGGTTCGCCATTCCAGCCACTTTACTAGCAAGCTCCCTACTTGGAGCATCAGCACCTTTAACCTCCAGTTCCATACAGGTTGTAATTTGTCCTGAGGATAAATGGGAAGACGTGGAACCAACGAGAGACTAGCTCTTGGTGTTGGGACAGGCACAGGTCACTCTATTTTCCCATCAGGAAGAAGAATTAACCACAGGCTCAGCCTGCCCCCCGGAACCAGAACAGGGCCTGAAGCCATTCTGCGATTTTGCGGCCAGCTCCCATAAAAACGAGTTGTAAAATGGAGGTTCAGGGCACTGCAATTCACAAACCTGCAGAGTTATAAATGATAACTCTCGTCCACAAATATATTGAGGGAAGGCAAAGAAGAGGATTTGAAATCAAGGCAGAATTGCAGGAAACAGATTTCAGGAGGTAGATTCGAATCGCCTTTAAAGCACATGAAAAGCGGCAAAACGTTGACAATGATGCCCTTGGCCAAAAAGGGCGTATGCGTTTTTTCCTGAATATATTCAGGAAAAAACGCATACGCCCTTTTTGGCCAACCAAGCAACCTGGAAAGGCAAATCAGCGCTACAAAGAAGTCTCGCTTCCCATCGGTCAAAAGGGCCATGCTGAAAAAAGTGTCAAAACCAGAAATGCAGGACAGGCCATGGAGAAATGGGAGCCTTGCTACACTGATGGGCGGGATGTAAATTGCCAAGAGCCACTCTGGAGAAGTGTCCGGTGAGTCCTGAAACATCTGAAAAACACAGCTTAGAGAGCATAGGGCACTTCCACTCATGGGGGTATAAATTGGGAAAATTAAAAATCAGCAAGACACAAGCACCCCAAAGTTTAGGGCTGCTCTGTTGACCAGGACCTCCACTTCATTCCACCTTAAATATCCCAGGAAAGAGAAAAATGGATAAAGAAGTTGTGGTCCTTATGTACAATGGAATATCACTCAGCCATGAAATCAATGTCGTAAGGTTAGTAGCAGCATGATGAGTGGATTTAGGTACGACGATTCTAAGTGAAATAAGTCACACAGAAAAGGACACTTCTCATAAGGTATCACTGATAGAGGGAATGTAAAAACCGTTACACTTGAACTGAATTACAAAACAGAACAGAGTCACACATGCAGAAAACACACTATGGCTGCTTAATGGGAAAGGTGAGGTGGGGTGATACATAAAACAAGGGTATCAAATTAGCTCAGATACCATTCCATAAACCCAATATTTAATAGACAAGACCTACTCCTTGCTCAGAGAACTGGACTCAACACGCCCTATTCACCGCACAAGAATATATCTGACTAATAATAATCGTAAAACCTATGTATTGATATCTCTCTGTTAGTGTGTCAAGTGGGTGTAAAGCGGCATAAACACAGCAGTGAAAAGCAGCTAAACCCCATTATAAAAATAAATTACTTTGAAACACCCATGAAACAAAGACAGTGAAAGAGAGAGAAATTCTTACACAATGCGTTCAGGGGCTGTGATGCAACCTGGATTGACCATATCTAGACCCACAGCTGCATGAGACATAAGGGTGGACATTCTTGGGGCTGAGAGGTTTGGTGAGGTTGGGTGAGCAAACGCAGACCCTTTAAAGGAATACTGCGTGGTACCCATCGCATGGGTCCCAAATCTCCAGGTTCAAGGGCATCTTCCTACATCAAAAACATGCATGAGAAACCCAGAAGATGGTACACCGTGTGATGGGGAAAGGTTTCTAAAACGCACCTCATTTCTCATCTCCTTGTGCCCGGGTTCGCCATTCCAGCCGCTTTACTAGCAAGCTCCCTACTTGGAGCATCAGCACCTTTAACCTCCTGTTCCGTACAGGTTGCAATTTGTCCTGAGGATAAACGGGAAGACGTGGAACCAACGAGAGACTAGCTCTTGGTGTTGGGACAGGCACAGGTCACTCTATTTTCCCATCAGAAAGAAGAATTAACCACAGGCTCAGCCTGCCCCCCGGAACCAGAACAGGGCCTGAAGCCATTCTGCGATTTTGCGGCCAGCTCCCATAAAAACGAGTTGTAGAATGGAGGTTCAGGGCACTGCAATTCACAAACCTGCAGAGTTATAAATGATAACTCTCGTCCACAAATATATTGAGGGAAGGCAAAGAAGAGGATTTGAAATCAAGGCAGAATTGCAGGAAACAGATTTCAGGAGGTAGATACGAATCGCCTTTAAAGCACATGAAAAGCGGCAAAACGTTGACAATGATGCCCTTGGCCAAAAAGGGCGTATGCGTTTTTTCCTGAATATATTCAGGAAAAAACGCATACGCCCTTTTTGGCCAACCAAGCAACCTGGAAAGGCAAATCAGCGCTACAAAGAAGTCTCGCTTCCCATCGGTCAAAAGGGCCATGCTGAAAAAAGTGTCAAAACCAGAAATGCAGGACAGGCCATGGAGAAATGGGAGCCTTGCTACACTGATGGGCGGGATGTAAATTGCCAAGAGCCACTCTGGAGAAGTGTCCGGTGAGTCCTGAAACATCTGAAAAACACAGCTTAGAGAGCATAGGGCACTTCCACTCATGGGGGTATAAATTGGGAAAATTAAAAATCAGCAAGACACAAGCACCCCAAAGTTTAGGGCTGCTCTGTTGACCAGGACCTCCACTTCATTCCACCTTAAATATCCCAGGAAAGAGAAAAATGGATAAAGAAGTTGTGGTCCTTATGTACAATGGAATATCACTCAGCCAGGAAATCAATGTCGTAAGGTTAGTAGCAGCATGATGAGTGGATTTAGGTACGACGATTCTAAGTGAAATAAGTCACACAGAAAAGGACACTTCTCATAAGGTATCACTGATAGAGGGAATGTAAAAACCGTTACACTTGAACTGAATTACAAAACAGAACAGAGTCACACATGCAGAAAACACACTATGGCTGCTTAATGGGAAAGGTGAGGTGGGGTGATACATAAAACAAGGGTATCAAATTAGCTCAGATACCATTCCATAAACCCAATATTTAATAGACAAGACCTACTCCTTGCTCAGAGAACTGGACTCAACACGCCCTATTCACCGCACAAGAATATATCTGACTAATAATAATCGTAAAACCTATGTATTGATATCTCTCTGTTAGTGTGTCAAGTGGGTGTAAAGCGGCATAAACACAGCAGTGAAAAGCAGCTAAACCCCATTATAAAAATAAATTACTTTGAAACACCCATGAAACAAAGACAGTGAAAGAGAGAGAAATTCTTACACAATGCGTTCAGGGGCTGTGATGCAACCTGGATTGACCATATCTAGACCCACAGCTGCATGAGACATAAGGGTGGACATTCTTGGGGCTGAGAGGTTTGGTGAGGTTGGGTGAGCAAACGCAGACCCTTTAAAGGAATACTGCGTGGTACCCATCGCATGGGTCCCAAATCTCCAGGTTCAAGGGCATCTTCCTACATCAAAAACATGCATGAGAAACCCAGAAGATGGTACACCGTGTGATGGGGAAAGGTTTC
Source organism: Balaenoptera borealis (assembly GCF_965194805.1). Classification (NCBI taxonomy): domain Eukaryota; kingdom Metazoa; phylum Chordata; class Mammalia; order Artiodactyla; family Balaenopteridae; genus Balaenoptera; species Balaenoptera borealis. The sequence goes on from NW_028123988.1 coordinate 383,220, forward strand.
TAAAACGCACCTCATTTCTCATCTCCTTGTGCCCGGGTTCGCCATTCCAGCCGCTTTACTAGCAAGCTCCCTACTTGGAGCATCAGCACCTTTAACCTCCTGTTCCGTACAGGTTGCAATTTGTCCTGAGGATAAACGGGAAGACGTGGAACCAACGAGAGACTAGCTCTTGGTGTTGGGACAGGCACAGGTCACTCTATTTTCCCATCAGAAAGAAGAATTAACCACAGGCTCAGCCTGCCCCCCGGAACCAGAACAGGGCCTGAAGCCATTCTGCGATTTTGCGGCCAGCTCCCATAAAAACGAGTTGTAGAATGGAGGTTCAGGGCACTGCAATTCACAAACCTGCAGAGTTATAAATGATAACTCTCGTCCACAAATATATTGAGGGAAGGCAAAGAAGAGGATTTGAAATCAAGGCAGAATTGCAGGAAACAGATTTCAGGAGGTAGATACGAATCGCCTTTAAAGCACATGAAAAGCGGCAAAACGTTGACAATGATGCCCTTGGCCAAAAAGGGCGTATGCGTTTTTTCCTGAATATATTCAGGAAAAAACGCATACGCCCTTTTTGGCCAACCAAGCAACCTGGAAAGGCAAATCAGCGCTACAAAGAAGTCTCGCTTCCCATCGGTCAAAAGGGCCATGCTGAAAAAAGTGTCAAAACCAGAAATGCAGGACAGGCCATGGAGAAATGGGAGCCTTGCTACACTGATGGGCGGGATGTAAATTGCCAAGAGCCACTCTGGAGAAGTGTCCGGTGAGTCCTGAAACATCTGAAAAACACAGCGTAGAGAGCATAGGGCACTTCCACTCATGGGGGTATAAATTGGGAAAATTAAAAATCAGCAAGACACAAGCACCCCAAAGTTTAGGGCTGCTCTGTTGACCAGGACCTCCACTTCATTCCACCTTAAATATCCCAGGAAAGAGAAAAATGGATAAAGAAGTTGTGGTCCTTATGTACAATGGAATATCACTCAGCCAGGAAATCAATGTCGTAAGGTTAGTAGCAGCATGATGAGTGGATTTAGGTACGACGATTCTAAGTGAAATAAGTCACACAGAAAAGGACACTTCTCATAAGGTATCACTGATAGAGGGAATGTAAAAACCGTTACACTTGAACTGAATTACAAAACAGAACAGAGTCACACATGCAGAAAACACACTATGGCTGCTTAATGGGAAAGGTGAGGTGGGGTGATACATAAAACAAGGGTATCAAATTAGCTCAGATACCATTCCATAAACCCAATATTTAATAGACAAGACCTACTCCTTGCTCAGAGAACTGGACTCAACACGCCCTATTCACCGCACAAGAATATATCTGACTAATAATAATCGTAAAACCTATGTATTGATATCTCTCTGTTAGTGTGTCAAGTGGGTGTAAAGCGGCATAAACACAGCAGTGAAAAGCAGCTAAACCCCATTATAAAAATAAATTACTTTGAAACACCCATGAAACAAAGACAGTGAAAGAGAGAGAAATTCTTACACAATGCGTTCAGGGGCTGTGATGCAACCTGGATTGACCATATCTAGACCCACAGCTGCATGAGACATAAGGGTGGACATTCTTGGGGCTGAGAGGTTTGGTGAGGTTGGGTGAGCAAACGCAGACCCTTTAAAGGAATACTGCGTGGTACCCATCGCATGGGTCCCAAATCTCCAGGTTCAAGGGCATCTTCCTACATCAAAAACATGCATGAGAAACCCAGAAGATGGTACACCGTGTGATGGGGAAAGGTTTCTAAAACGCACCTCATTTCTCATCTCCTTGTGCCCGGGTTCGCCATTCCAGCCGCTTTACTAGCAAGCTCCCTACTTGGAGCATCAGCACCTTTAACCTCCTGTTCCGTACAGGTTGCAATTTGTCCTGAGGATAAACGGGAAGACGTGGAACCAACGAGAGACTAGCTCTTGGTGTTGGGACAGGCACAGGTCACTCTATTTTCCCATCAGAAAGAAGAATTAACCACAGGCTCAGCCTGCCCCCCGGAACCAGAACAGGGCCTGAAGCCATTCTGCGATTTTGCGGCCAGCTCCCATAAAAACGAGTTGTAGAATGGAGGTTCAGGGCACTGCAATTCACAAACCTGCAGAGTTATAAATGATAACTCTCGTCCACAAATATATTGAGGGAAGGCAAAGAAGAGGATTTGAAATCAAGGCAGAATTGCAGGAAACAGATTTCAGGAGGTAGATACGAATCGCCTTTAAAGCACATGAAAAGCGGCAAAACGTTGACAATGATGCCCTTGGCCAAAAAGGGCGTATGCGTTTTTTCCTGAATATATTCAGGAAAAAACGCATACGCCCTTTTTGGCCAACCAAGCAACCTGGAAAGGCAAATCAGCGCTACAAAGAAGTCTCGCTTCCCATCGGTCAAAAGGGCCATGCTGAAAAAAGTGTCAAAACCAGAAATGCAGGACAGGCCATGGAGAAATGGGAGCCTTGCTACACTGATGGGCGGGATGTAAATTGCCAAGAGCCACTCTGGAGAAGTGTCCGGTGAGTCCTGAAACATCTGAAAAACACAGCTTAGAGAGCATAGGGCACTTCCACTCATGGGGGTATAAATTGGGAAAATTAAAAATCAGCAAGACACAAGCACCCCAAAGTTTAGGGCTGCTCTGTTGACCAGGACCTCCACTTCATTCCACCTTAAATATCCCAGGAAAGAGAAAAATGGATAAAGAAGTTGTGGTCCTTATGTACAATGGAATATCACTCAGCCAGGAAATCAATGTCGTAAGGTTAGTAGCAGCATGATGAGTGGATTTAGGTACGACGATTCTAAGTGAAATAAGTCACACAGAAAAGGACACTTCTCATAAGGTATCACTGATAGAGGGAATGTAAAAACCGTTACACTTGAACTGAATTACAAAACAGAACAGAGTCACACATGCAGAAAACACACTATGGCTGCTTAATGGGAAAGGTGAGGTGGGGTGATACATAAAACAAGGGTATCAAATTAGCTCAGATACCATTCCATAAACCCAATATTTAATAGACAAGACCTACTCCTTGCTCAGAGAACTGGACTCAACACGCCCTATTCACCGCACAAGAATATATCTGACTAATAATAATCGTAAAACCTATGTATTGATATCTCTCTGTTAGTGTGTCAAGTGGGTGTAAAGCGGCATAAACACAGCAGTGAAAAGCAGCTAAACCCCATTATAAAAATAAATTACTTTGAAACACCCATGAAACAAAGACAGTGAAAGAGAGAGAAATTCTTACACAATGCGTTCAGGGGCTGTGATGCAACCTGGATTGACCATATCTAGACCCACAGCTGCATGAGACATAAGGGTGGACATTCTTGGGGCTGAGAGGTTTGGTGAGGTTGGGTGAGCAAACGCAGACCCTTTAAAGGAATACTGCGTGGTACCCATCGCATGGGTCCCAAATCTCCAGGTTCAAGGGCATCTTCCTACATCAAAAACATGCATGAGAAACCCAGAAGATGGTACACCGTGTGATGGGGAAAGGTTTCTAAAACGCACCTCATTTCTCATCTCCTTGTGCCCGGGTTCGCCATTCCAGCCGCTTTACTAGCAAGCTCCCTACTTGGAGCATCAGCACCTTTAACCTCCTGTTCCGTACAGGTTGCAATTTGTCCTGAGGATAAACGGGAAGACGTGGAACCAACGAGAGACTAGCTCTTGGTGTTGGGACAGGCACAGGTCACTCTATTTTCCCATCAGAAAGAAGAATTAACCACAGGCTCAGCCTGCCCCCCGGAACCAGAACAGGGCCTGAAGCCATTCTGCGATTTTGCGGCCAGCTCCCATAAAAACGAGTTGTAGAATGGAGGTTCAGGGCACTGCAATTCACAAACCTGCAGAGTTATAAATGATAACTCTCGTCCACAAATATATTGAGGGAAGGCAAAGAAGAGGATTTGAAATCAAGGCAGAATTGCAGGAAACAGATTTCAGGAGGTAGATACGAATCGCCTTTAAAGCACATGAAAAGCGGCAAAACGTTGACAATGATGCCCTTGGCCAAAAAGGGCGTATGCGTTTTTTCCTGAATATATTCAGGAAAAAACGCATACGCCCTTTTTGGCCAACCAAGCAACCTGGAAAGGCAAATCAGCGCTACAAAGAAGTCTCGCTTCCCATCGGTCAAAAGGGCCATGCTGAAAAAAGTGTCAAAACCAGAAATGCAGGACAGGCCATGGAGAAATGGGAGCCTTGCTACACTGATGGGCGGGATGTAAATTGCCAAGAGCCACTCTGGAGAAGTGTCCGGTGAGTCCTGAAACATCTGAAAAACACAGCGTAGAGAGCATAGGGCACTTCCACTCATGGGGGTATAAATTGGGAAAATTAAAAATCAGCAAGACACAAGCACCCCAAAGTTTAGGGCTGCTCTGTTGACCAGGACCTCCACTTCATTCCACCTTAAATATCCCAGGAAAGAGAAAAATGGATAAAGAAGTTGTGGTCCTTATGTACAATGGAATATCACTCAGCCAGGAAATCAATGTCGTAAGGTTAGTAGCAGCATGATGAGTGGATTTAGGTACGACGATTCTAAGTGAAATAAGTCACACAGAAAAGGACACTTCTCATAAGGTATCACTGATAGAGGGAATGTAAAAACCGTTACACTTGAACTGAATTACAAAACAGAACAGAGTCACACATGCAGAAAACACACTATGGCTGCTTAACGGGAAAGGTGAGGTGGGGTGATACATAAAACAAGGGTATCAAATTAGCTCAGATACCGTTCCATAAACCCAATATGTAATAGACAAGACCTACTCCTTGCTCAGAGAACTGGACTCAACACGCCCTATTCACCGCACAAGAATATATCTGACTAATAATAATCGTAAAACCTATGTATTGATATCTCTCTGTTAGTGTGTCAAGTGGGTGTAAAGCGGCATAAACACAGCAGTGAAAAGCAGCTAAACCCCATTATAAAAATAAATTACTTTGAAACACCCATGAAACAAAGACAGTGAAAGAGAGAGAAATTCTTACACAATGCGTTCAGGGGCTGTGATGCAACCTGGATTGACCATATCTAGACCCACAGCTGGATGAGACATAAGGGTGGACACTCTTGGGGCTGAGAGGTTTGGTGAGGTTGGGTGAGCAAACGCAGACCCTTTAAAGTAATACTGTGTGGTACCCATCGCATGGGTCCCAAATCTCCAGGTTCAAGGGCATCTTCCTACATCAAAAACATGCATGAGAAACCCAGAAGATGGTACACTGTGTGATGGGGAAAGGTTTCTAAAACGCACCTCATTTCTCATCTCCTTGTGCCCGGGTTCGCCATTCCAGCCACTTTACTAGCAAGCTCCCTACTTGGAGCATCAGCACCTTTAACCTCCAGTTCCATACAGGTTGTAATTTGTCCTGAGGATAAATGGGAAGACGTGGAACCAACGAGAGACTAGCTCTTGGTGTTGGGACAGGCACAGGTCACTCTATTTTCCCATCAGGAAGAAGAATTAACCACAGGCTCAGCCTGCCCCCCGGAACCAGAACAGGGCCTGAAGCCATTCTGCGATTTTGCGGCCAGCTCCCATAAAAACGAGTTGTAAAATGGAGGTTCAGGGCACTGCAATTCACAAACCTGCAGAGTTATAAATGATAACTCTCGTCCACAAATATATTGAGGGAAGGCAAAGAAGAGGATTTGAAATCAAGGCAGAATTGCAGGAAACAGATTTCAGGAGGTAGATTCGAATCGCCTTTAAAGCACATGAAAAGCGGCAAAACGTTGACAATGATGCCCTTGGCCAAAAAGGGCGTATGCGTTTTTTCCTGAATATATTCAGGAAAAAACGCATACGCCCTTTTTGGCCAACCAAGCAACCTGGAAAGGCAAATCAGCGCTACAAAGAAGTCTCGCTTCCCATCGGTCAAAAGGGCCATGCTGAAAAAAGTGTCAAAACCAGAAATGCAGGACAGGCCATGGAGAAATGGGAGCCTTGCTACACTGATGGGCGGGATGTAAATTGCCAAGAGCCACTCTGGAGAAGTGTCCGGTGAGTCCTGAAACATCTGAAAAACACAGCTTAGAGAGCATAGGGCACTTCCACTCATGGGGGTATAAATTGGGAAAATTAAAAATCAGCAAGACACAAGCACCCCAAAGTTTAGGGCTGCTCTGTTGACCAGGACCTCCACTTCATTCCACCTTAAATATCCCAGGAAAGAGAAAAATGGATAAAGAAGTTGTGGTCCTTATGTACAATGGAATATCACTCAGCCATGAAATCAATGTCGTAAGGTTAGTAGCAGCATGATGAGTGGATTTAGGTACGACGATTCTAAGTGAAATAAGTCACACAGAAAAGGACACTTCTCATAAGGTATCACTGATAGAGGGAATGTAAAAACCGTTACACTTGAACTGAATTACAAAACAGAACAGAGTCACACATGCAGAAAACACACTATGGCTGCTTAATGGGAAAGGTGAGGTGGGGTGATACATAAAACAAGGGTATCAAATTAGCTCAGATACCATTCCATAAACCCAATATTTAATAGACAAGACCTACTCCTTGCTCAGAGAACTGGACTCAACACGCCCTATTCACCGCACAAGAATATATCTGACTAATAATAATCGTAAAACCTATGTATTGATATCTCTCTGTTAGTGTGTCAAGTGGGTGTAAAGCGGCATAAACACAGCAGTGAAAAGCAGCTAAACCCCATTATAAAAATAAATTACTTTGAAACACCCATGAAACAAAGACAGTGAAAGAGAGAGAAATTCTTACACAATGCGTTCAGGGGCTGTGATGCAACCTGGATTGACCATATCTAGACCCACAGCTGCATGAGACATAAGGGTGGACATTCTTGGGGCTGAGAGGTTTGGTGAGGTTGGGTGAGCAAACGCAGACCCTTTAAAGGAATACTGCGTGGTACCCATCGCATGGGTCCCAAATCTCCAGGTTCAAGGGCATCTTCCTACATCAAAAACATGCATGAGAAACCCAGAAGATGGTACACCGTGTGATGGGGAAAGGTTTCTAAAACGCACCTCATTTCTCATCTCCTTGTGCCCGGGTTCGCCATTCCAGCCGCTTTACTAGCAAGCTCCCTACTTGGAGCATCAGCACCTTTAACCTCCTGTTCCGTACAGGTTGCAATTTGTCCTGAGGATAAACGGGAAGACGTGGAACCAACGAGAGACTAGCTCTTGGTGTTGGGACAGGCACAGGTCACTCTATTTTCCCATCAGAAAGAAGAATTAACCACAGGCTCAGCCTGCCCCCCGGAACCAGAACAGGGCCTGAAGCCATTCTGCGATTTTGCGGCCAGCTCCCATAAAAACGAGTTGTAGAATGGAGGTTCAGGGCACTGCAATTCACAAACCTGCAGAGTTATAAATGATAACTCTCGTCCACAAATATATTGAGGGAAGGCAAAGAAGAGGATTTGAAATCAAGGCAGAATTGCAGGAAACAGATTTCAGGAGGTAGATACGAATCGCCTTTAAAGCACATGAAAAGCGGCAAAACGTTGACAATGATGCCCTTGGCCAAAAAGGGCGTATGCGTTTTTTCCTGAATATATTCAGGAAAAAACGCATACGCCCTTTTTGGCCAACCAAGCAACCTGGAAAGGCAAATCAGCGCTACAAAGAAGTCTCGCTTCCCATCGGTCAAAAGGGCCATGCTGAAAAAAGTGTCAAAACCAGAAATGCAGGACAGGCCATGGAGAAATGGGAGCCTTGCTACACTGATGGGCGGGATGTAAATTGCCAAGAGCCACTCTGGAGAAGTGTCCGGTGAGTCCTGAAACATCTGAAAAACACAGCTTAGAGAGCATAGGGCACTTCCACTCATGGGGGTATAAATTGGGAAAATTAAAAATCAGCAAGACACAAGCACCCCAAAGTTTAGGGCTGCTCTGTTGACCAGGACCTCCACTTCATTCCACCTTAAATATCCCAGGAAAGAGAAAAAATGGATAAAGAAGTTGTGGTCCTTATGTACAATGGAATATCACTCAGCCAGGAAATCAATGTCGTAAGGTTAGTAGCAGCATGATGAGTGGATTTAGGTACGACGATTCTAAGTGAAATAAGTCACACAGAAAAGGACACTTCTCATAAGGTATCACTGATAGAGGGAATGTAAAAACCGTTACACTTGAACTGAATTACAAAACAGAACAGAGTCACACATGCAGAAAACACACTATGGCTGCTTAACGGGAAAGGTGAGGTGGGGTGATACATAAAACAAGGGTATCAAATTAGCTCAGATACCGTTCCATAAACCCAATATGTAATAGACAAGACCTACTCCTTGCTCAGAGAACTGGACTCAACACGCCCTATTCACCGCACAAGAATATATCTGACTAATAATAATCGTAAAACCTATGTATTGATATCTCTCTGTTAGTGTGTCAAGTGGGTGTAAAGCGGCATAAACACAGCAGTGAAAAGCAGCTAAACCCCATTATAAAAATAAATTACTTTGAAACACCCATGAAACAAAGACAGTGAAAGAGAGAGAAATTCTTACACAATGCGTTCAGGGGCTGTGATGCAACCTGGATTGACCATATCTAGACGCACAGCTGGATGAGACATAAGGGTGGACACTCTTGGGGCTGAGAGGTTTGGTGAGGTTGGGTGAGCAAACGCAGACCCTTTAAAGGAATACTGCGTGGTACCCATCGCATGGGTCCCAAATCTCCAGGTTCAAGGGCATCTTCCTACATCAAAAACATGCATGAGAAACCCAGAAGATGGTACACCGTGTGATGGGGAAAGGTTTCTAAAACGCACCTCATTTCTCATCTCCTTGTGCCCGGGTTCACCATTCCAGCCGCTTTACTAGCAAGCTCCCTACTTGGAGCATCAGCACCTTTAACCTCCTGTTCCGTACAGGTTGCAATTTGTCCTGAGGATAAACGGGAAGACGTGGAACCAACGAGAGACTAGCTCTTGGTGTTGGGACAGGCACAGGTCACTCTATTTTCCCATCAGAAAGAAGAATTAACCACAGGCTCAGCCTGCCCCCCGGAACCAGAACAGGGCCTGAAGCCATTCTGCGATTTTGCGGCCAGCTCCCATAAAAACGAGTTGTAGAATGGAGGTTCAGGGCACTGCAATTCACAAACCTGCAGAGTTATAAATGATAACTCTCGTCCACAAATATATTGAGGGAAGGCAAAGAAGAGGATTTGAAATCAAGGCAGAATTGCAGGAAACAGATTTCAGGAGGTAGATACGAATCGCCTTTAAAGCACATGAAAAGCGGCAAAACGTTGACAATGATGCCCTTGGCCAAAAAGGGCGTATGCGTTTTTTCCTGAATATATTCAGGAAAAAACGCATACGCCCTTTTTGGCCAACCAAGCAACCTGGAAAGGCAAATCAGCGCTACAAAGAAGTCTCGCTTCCCATCGGTCAAAAGGGCCATGCTGAAAAAAGTGTCAAAACCAGAAATGCAGGACAGGCCATGGAGAAATGGGAGCCTTGCTACACTGATGGGCGGGATGTAAATTGCCAAGAGCCACTCTGGAGAAGTGTCCGGTGAGTCCTGAAACATCTGAAAAACACAGCTCAGAGAGCATAGGGCACTTCCACTCATGGGGGTATAAATTGGGAAAATTAAAAATCAGCAAGACACAAGCACCCCAAAGTTTAGGGCTGCTCTGTTGACCAGGACCTCCACTTCATTCCACCTTAAATATCCCAGGAAAGAGAAAAATGGATAAAGAAGTTGTGGTCCTTATGTACAATGGAATATCACTCAGCCAGGAAATCAATGTCGTAAGGTTAGTAGCAGCATGATGAGTGGATTTAGGTACGACGATTCTAAGTGAAATAAGTCACACAGAAAAGGACACTTCTCATAAGGTATCACTGATAGAGGGAATGTAAAAACCGTTACACTTGAACTGAATTACAAAACAGAACAGAGTCACACATGCAGAAAACACACTATGGCTGCTTAACGGGAAAGGTGAGGTGGGGTGATACATAAAACAAGGGTATCAAATTAGCTCAGATACCGTTCCATAAACCCAATATGTAATAGACAAGACCTACTCCTTGCTCAGAGAACTGGACTCAACACGCCCTATTCACCGCACAAGAATATATCTGACTAATAATAATCGTAAAACCTATGTATTGATATCTCTCTGTTAGTGTGTCAAGTGGGTGTAAAGCGGCATAAACACAGCAGTGAAAAGCAGCTAAACCCCATTATAAAAATAAATTACTTTGAAACACCCATGAAACAAAGACAGTGAAAGAGAGAGAAATTCTTACACAATGCGTTCAGGGGCTGTGATGCAACCTGGATTGACCATATCTAGACCCACAGCTGGATGAGACATAAGGGTGGACACTCTTGGGGCTGAGAGGTTTGGTGAGGTTGGGTGAGCAAACGCAGACCCTTTAAAGTAATACTGCGTGGTACCCATCGCATGGGTCCCAAATCTCCAGGTTCAAGGGCATCTTCCTACATCAAAAACATGCATGAGAAACCCAGAAGATGGTACACTGTGTGATGGGGAAAGGTTTCTAAAACGCACCTCATTTCTCATCTCCTTGTGCCCGGGTTCGCCATTCCAGCCACTTTACTAGCAAGCTCCCTACTTGGAGCATCAGCACCTTTAACCTCCAGTTCCATACAGGTTGTAATTTGTCCTGAGGATAAATGGGAAGACGTGGAACCAACGAGAGACTAGCTCTTGGTGTTGGGACAGGCACAGGTCACTCTATTTTCCCATCAGGAAGAAGAATTAACCACAGGCTCAGCCTGCCCCCCGGAACCAGAACAGGGCCTGAAGCCATTCTGCGATTTTGCGGCCAGCTCCCATAAAAACGAGTTGTAAAATGGAGGTTCAGGGCACTGCAATTCACAAACCTGCAGAGTTATAAATGATAACTCTCGTCCACAAATATATTGAGGGAAGGCAAAGAAGAGGATTTGAAATCAAGGCAGAATTGCAGGAAACAGATTTCAGGAGGTAGATTCGAATCGCCTTTAAAGCACATGAAAAGCGGCAAAACGTTGACAATGATGCCCTTGGCCAAAAAGGGCGTATGCGTTTTTTCCTGAATATATTCAGGAAAAAACGCATACGCCCTTTTTGGCCAACCAAGCAACCTGGAAAGGCAAATCAGCGCTACAAAGAAGTCTCGCTTCCCATCGGTCAAAAGGGCCATGCTGAAAAAAGTGTCAAAACCAGAAATGCAGGACAGGCCATGGAGAAATGGGAGCCTTGCTACACTGATGGGCGGGATGTAAATTGCCAAGAGCCACTCTGGAGAAGTGTCCGGTGAGTCCTGAAACATCTGAAAAACACAGCTTAGAGAGCATAGGGCACTTCCACTCATGGGGGTATAAATTGGGAAAATTAAAAATCAGCAAGACACAAGCACCCCAAAGTTTAGGGCTGCTCTGTTGACCAGGACCTCCACTTCATTCCACCTTAAATATCCCAGGAAAGAGAAAAAATGGATAAAGAAGTTGTGGTCCTTATGTACAATGGAATATCACTCAGCCAGGAAATCAATGTTGTAAGGTTAGTAGCAGCATGATGAGTGGATTTAGGTACGACGATTCTAAGTGAAATAAGTCACACAGAAAAGGACACTTCTCATAAGGTATCACTGATAGAGGGAATGTAAAAACCGTTACACTTGAACTGAATTACAAAACAGAACAGAGTCACACATGCAGAAAACACACTATGGCTGCTTAACGGGAAAGGTGAGGTGGGGTGATACATAAAACAAGGGTATCAAATTAGCTCAGATACCGTTCCATAAACCCAATATGTAATAGACAAGACCTACTCCTTGCTCAGAGAACTGGACTCAACACGCCCTATTCACCGCACAAGAATATATCTGACTAATAATAATCGTAAAACCTATGTATTGATATCTCTCTGTTAGTGTGTCAAGTGGGTGTAAAGCGGCATAAACACAGCAGTGAAAAGCAGCTAAACCCCATTATAAAAATAAATTACTTTGAAACAACCATGAAACAAAGACAGTGAAAGAGAGAGAAATTCTTACACAATGCGTTCAGGGGCTGTGATGCAACCTGGATTGACCATATCTAGACGCACAGCTGGATGAGACATAAGGGTGGACACTCTTGGGGCTGAGAGGTTTGGTGAGGTTGGGTGAGCAAACGCAGACCCTTTAAAGTAATACTGCGTGGTACCCATCGCATGGGTCCCAAATCTCCAGGTTCAAGGGCATCTTCCTACATCAAAAACATGCATGAGAAACCCAGAAGATGGTACACCGTGTGATGGGGAAAGGTTTCTAAAACGCACCTCATTTCTCATCTCCTTGTGCCCGGGTTTACCATTCCAGCCGCTTTACTAGCAAGCTCCCTACTTGGAGCATCAGCACCTTTAACCTCCTGTTCCGTACAGGTTGCAATTTGTCCTGAGGATAAACGGGAAGACGTGGAACCAACGAGAGACTAGCTCTTGGTGTTGGGACAGGCACAGGTCACTCTATTTTCCCATCAGAAAGAAGAATTAACCACAGGCTCAGCCTGCCCCCCGGAACCAGAACAGGGCCTGAAGCCATTCTGCGATTTTGCGGCCAGCTCCCATAAAAACGAGTTGTAGAATGGAGGTTCAGGGCACTGCAATTCACAAACCTGCAGAGTTATAAATGATAACTCTCGTCCACAAATATATTGAGGGAAGGCAAAGAAGAGGATTTGAAATCAAGGCAGAATTGCAGGAAACAGATTTCAGGAGGTAGATACGAATCGCCTTTAAAGCACATGAAAAGCGGCAAAACGTTGACAATGATGCCCTTGGCCAAAAAGGGCGTATGCGTTTTTTCCTGAATATATTCAGGAAAAAACGCATACGCCCTTTTTGGCCAACCAAGCAACCTGGAAAGGCAAATCAGCGCTACAAAGAAGTCTCGCTTCCCATCGGTCAAAAGGGCCATGCTGAAAAAAGTGTCAAAACCAGAAATGCAGGACAGGCCATGGAGAAATGGGAGCCTTGCTACACTGATGGGCGGGATGTAAATTGCCAAGAGCCACTCTGGAGAAGTGTCCGGTGAGTCCTGAAACATCTGAAAAACACAGCGTAGAGAGCATAGGGCACTTCCACTCATGGGGGTATAAATTGGGAAAATTAAAAATCAGCAAGACACAAGCACCCCAAAGTTTAGGGCTGCTCTGTTGACCAGGACCTCCACTTCATTCCACCTTAAATATCCCAGGAAAGAGAAAAATGGATAAAGAAGTTGTGGTCCTTATGTACAATGGAATATCACTCAGCCAGGAAATCAATGTCGTAAGGTTAGTAGCAGCATGATGAGTGGATTTAGGTACGACGATTCTAAGTGAAATAAGTCACACAGAAAAGGACACTTCTCATAAGGTATCACTGATAGAGGGAATGTAAAAACCGTTACACTTGAACTGAATTACAAAACAGAACAGAGTCACACATGCAGAAAACACACTATGGCTGCTTAACGGGAAAGGTGAGGTGGGGTGATACATAAAACAAGGGTATCAAATTAGCTCAGATACCGTTCCATAAACCCAATATGTAATAGACAAGACCTACTCCTTGCTCAGAGAACTGGACTCAACACGCCCTATTCACCGCACAAGAATATATCTGACTAATAATAATCGTAAAACCTATGTATTGATATCTCTCTGTTAGTGTGTCAAGTGGGTGTAAAGCGGCATAAACACAGCAGTGAAAAGCAGCTAAACCCCATTATAAAAATAAATTACTTTGAAACACCCATGAAACAAAGACAGTGAAAGAGAGAGAAATTCTTACACAATGCGTTCAGGGGCTGTGATGCAACCTGGATTGACCATATCTAGACCCACAGCTGGATGAGACATAAGGGTGGACACTCTTGGGGCTGAGAGGTTTGGTGAGGTTGGGTGAGCAAACGCAGACCCTTTAAAGTAATACTGCGTGGTACCCATCGCATGGGTCCCAAATCTCCAGGTTCAAGGGCATCTTCCTACATCAAAAACATGCATGAGAAACCCAGAAGATGGTACACTGTGTGATGGGGAAAGGTTTCTAAAACGCACCTCATTTCTCATCTCCTTGTGCCCGGGTTCGCCATTCCAGCCACTTTACTAGCAAGCTCCCTACTTGGAGCATCAGCACCTTTAACCTCCAGTTCCATACAGGTTGTAATTTGTCCTGAGGATAAATGGGAAGACGTGGAACCAACGAGAGACTAGCTCTTGGTGTTGGGACAGGCACAGGTCACTCTATTTTCCCATCAGGAAGAAGAATTAACCACAGGCTCAGCCTGCCCCCCGGAACCAGAACAGGGCCTGAAGCCATTCTGCGATTTTGCGGCCAGCTCCCATAAAAACGAGTTGTAAAATGGAGGTTCAGGGCACTGCAATTCACAAACCTGCAGAGTTATAAATGATAACTCTCGTCCACAAATATATTGAGGGAAGGCAAAGAAGAGGATTTGAAATCAAGGCAGAATTGCAGGAAACAGATTTCAGGAGGTAGATTCGAATCGCCTTTAAAGCACATGAAAAGCGGCAAAACGTTGACAATGATGCCCTTGGCCAAAAAGGGCGTATGCGTTTTTTCCTGAATATATTCAGGAAAAAACGCATACGCCCTTTTTGGCCAACCAAGCAACCTGGAAAGGCAAATCAGCGCTACAAAGAAGTCTCGCTTCCCATCGGTCAAAAGGGCCATGCTGAAAAAAGTGTCAAAACCAGAAATGCAGGACAGGCCATGGAGAAATGGGAGCCTTGCTACACTGATGGGCGGGATGTAAATTGCCAAGAGCCACTCTGGAGAAGTGTCCGGTGAGTCCTGAAACATCTGAAAAACACAGCTTAGAGAGCATAGGGCACTTCCACTCATGGGGGTATAAATTGGGAAAATTAAAAATCAGCAAGACACAAGCACCCCAAAGTTTAGGGCTGCTCTGTTGACCAGGACCTCCACTTCATTGCACCTTAAATATCCCAGGAAAGAGAAAAATGGATAAAGAAGTTGTGGTCCTTATGTACAATGGAATATCACTCAGCCATGAAATCAATGTCGTAAGGTTAGTAGCAGCATGATGAGTGGATTTAGGTACGACGATTCTAAGTGAAATAAGTCACACAGAAAAGGACACTTCTCATAAGGTATCACTGATAGAGGGAATGTAAAAACCGTTACACTTGAACTGAATTACAAAACAGAACAGAGTCACACATGCAGAAAACACACTATGGCTGCTTAATGGGAAAGGTGAGGTGGGGTGATACATAAAACAAGGGTATCAAATTAGCTCAGATACCATTCCATAAACCCAATATTTAATAGACAAGACCTACTCCTTGCTCAGAGAACTGGACTCAACACGCCCTATTCACCGCACAAGAATATATCTGACTAATAATAATCGTAAAACCTATGTATTGATATCTCTCTGTTAGTGTGTCAAGTGGGTGTAAAGCGGCATAAACACAGCAGTGAAAAGCAGCTAAACCCCATTATAAAAATAAATTACTTTGAAACACCCATGAAACAAAGACAGTGAAAGAGAGAGAAATTCTTACACAATGCGTTCAGGGGCTGTGATGCAACCTGGATTGACCATATCTAGACCCACAGCTGCATGAGACATAAGGGTGGACATTCTTGGGGCTGAGAGGTTTGGTGAGGTTGGGTGAGCAAACGCAGACCCTTTAAAGGAATACTGCGTGGTACCCATCGCATGGGTCCCAAATCTCCAGGTTCAAGGGCATCTTCCTACATCAAAAACATGCATGAGAAACCCAGAAGATGGTACACCGTGTGATGGGGAAAGGTTTCTAAAACGCACCTCATTTCTCATCTCCTTGTGCCCGGGTTCGCCATTCCAGCCGCTTTACTAGCAAGCTCCCTACTTGGAGCATCAGCACCTTTAACCTCCTGTTCCGTACAGGTTGCAATTTGTCCTGAGGATAAACGGGAAGACGTGGAACCAACGAGAGACTAGCTCTTGGTGTTGGGACAGGCACAGGTCACTCTATTTTCCCATCAGAAAGAAGAATTAACCACAGGCTCAGCCTGCCCCCCGGAACCAGAACAGGGCCTGAAGCCATTCTGCGATTTTGCGGCCAGCTCCCATAAAAACGAGTTGTAGAATGGAGGTTCAGGGCACTGCAATTCACAAACCTGCAGAGTTATAAATGATAACTCTCGTCCACAAATATATTGAGGGAAGGCAAAGAAGAGGATTTGAAATCAAGGCAGAATTGCAGGAAACAGATTTCAGGAGGTAGATACGAATCGCCTTTAAAGCACATGAAAAGCGGCAAAACGTTGACAATGATGCCCTTGGCCAAAAAGGGCGTATGCGTTTTTTCCTGAATATATTCAGGAAAAAACGCATACGCCCTTTTTGGCCAACCAAGCAACCTGGAAAGGCAAATCAGCGCTACAAAGAAGTCTCGCTTCCCATCGGTCAAAAGGGCCATGCTGAAAAAAGTGTCAAAACCAGAAATGCAGGACAGGCCATGGAGAAATGGGAGCCTTGCTACACTGATGGGCGGGATGTAAATTGCCAAGAGCCACTCTGGAGAAGTGTCCGGTGAGTCCTGAAACATCTGAAAAACACAGCGTAGAGAGCATAGGGCACTTCCACTCATGGGGGTATAAATTGGGAAAATTAAAAATCAGCAAGACACAAGCACCCCAAAGTTTAGGGCTGCTCTGTTGACCAGGACCTCCACTTCATTCCACCTTAAATATCCCAGGAAAGAGAAAAATGGATAAAGAAGTTGTGGTCCTTATGTACAATGGAATATCACTCAGCCAGGAAATCAATGTCGTAAGGTTAGTAGCAGCATGATGAGTGGATTTAGGTACGACGATTCTAAGTGAAATAAGTCACACAGAAAAGGACACTTCTCATAAGGTATCACTGATAGAGGGAATGTAAAAACCGTTACACTTGAACTGAATTACAAAACAGAACAGAGTCACACATGCAGAAAACACACTATGGCTGCTTAACGGGAAAGGTGAGGTGGGGTGATACATAAAACAAGGGTATCAAATTAGCTCAGATACCGTTCCATAAACCCAATATGTAATAGACAAGACCTACTCCTTGCTCAGAGAACTGGACTCAACACGCCCTATTCACCGCACAAGAATATATCTGACTAATAATAATCGTAAAACCTATGTATTGATATCTCTCTGTTAGTGTGTCAAGTGGGTGTAAAGCGGCATAAACACAGCAGTGAAAAGCAGCTAAACCCCATTATAAAAATAAATTACTTTGAAACACCCATGAAACAAAGACAGTGAAAGAGAGAGAAATTCTTACACAATGCGTTCAGGGGCTGTGATGCAACCTGGATTGACCATATCTAGACCCACAGCTGGATGAGACATAAGGGTGGACACTCTTGGGGCTGAGAGGTTTGGTGAGGTTGGGTGAGCAAACGCAGACCCTTTAAAGTAATACTGCGTGGTACCCATCGCATGGGTCCCAAATCTCCAGGTTCAAGGGCATCTTCCTACATCAAAAACATGCATGAGAAACCCAGAAGATGGTACACTGTGTGATGGGGAAAGGTTTCTAAAACGCACCTCATTTCTCATCTCCTTGTGCCCGGGTTCGCCATTCCAGCCACTTTACTAGCAAGCTCCCTACTTGGAGCATCAGCACCTTTAACCTCCAGTTCCATACAGGTTGTAATTTGTCCTGAGGATAAATGGGAAGACGTGGAACCAACGAGAGACTAGCTCTTGGTGTTGGGACAGGCACAGGTCACTCTATTTTCCCATCAGGAAGAAGAATTAACCACAGGCTCAGCCTGCCCCCCGGAACCAGAACAGGGCCTGAAGCCATTCTGCGATTTTGCGGCCAGCTCCCATAAAAACGAGTTGTAAAATGGAGGTTCAGGGCACTGCAATTCACAAACCTGCAGAGTTATAAATGATAACTCTCGTCCACAAATATATTGAGGGAAGGCAAAGAAGAGGATTTGAAATCAAGGCAGAATTGCAGGAAACAGATTTCAGGAGGTAGATTCGAATCGCCTTTAAAGCACATGAAAAGCGGCAAAACGTTGACAATGATGCCCTTGGCCAAAAAGGGCGTATGCGTTTTTTCCTGAATATATTCAGGAAAAAACGCATACGCCCTTTTTGGCCAACCAAGCAACCTGGAAAGGCAAATCAGCGCTACAAAGAAGTCTCGCTTCCCATCGGTCAAAAGGGCCATGCTGAAAAAAGTGTCAAAACCAGAAACGCAGGACAGGCCATGGAGAAATGGGAGCCTTGCTACACTGATGGGCGGGATGTAAATTGCCAAGAGCCACTCTGGAGAAGTGTCCGGTGAGTCCTGAAACATCTGAAAAACACAGCTTAGAGAGCATAGGGCACTTCCACTCATGGGGGTATAAATTGGGAAAATTAAAAATCAGCAAGACACAAGCACCCCAAAGTTGAGGGCTGCTCTGTTGACCAGGACCTCCACTTCATTGCACCTTAAATATCCCAGGAAAGAGAAAAATGGATAAAGAAGTTGTGGTCCTTATGTACAATGGAATATCACTCAGCCATGAAATCAATGTCGTAAGGTTAGTAGCAGCATGATGAGTGGATTTAGGTACGACGATTCTAAGTGAAATAAGTCACACAGAAAAGGACACTTCTCATAAGGTATCACTGATAGAGGGAATGTAAAAACCGTTACACTTGAACTGAATTACAAAACAGAACAGAGTCACACATGCAGAAAACACACTATGGCTGCTTAATGGGAAAGGTGAGGTGGGGTGATACATAAAACAAGGGTATCAAATTAGCTCAGATACCATTCCATAAACCCAATATTTAATAGACAAGACCTACTCCTTGCTCAGAGAACTGGACTCAACACGCCCTATTCACCGCACAAGAATATATCTGACTAATAATAATCGTAAAACCTATGTATTGATATCTCTCTGTTAGTGTGTCAAGTGGGTGTAAAGCGGCATAAACACAGCAGTGAAAAGCAGCTAAACCCCATTATAAAAATAAATTACTTTGAAACACCCATGAAACAAAGACAGTGAAAGAGAGAGAAATTCTTACACAATGCGTTCAGGGGCTGTGATGCAACCTGGATTGACCATATCTAGACCCACAGCTGCATGAGACATAAGGGTGGACATTCTTGGGGCTGAGAGGTTTGGTGAGGTTGGGTGAGCAAACGCAGACCCTTTAAAGGAATACTGCGTGGTACCCATCGCATGGGTCCCAAATCTCCAGGTTCAAGGGCATCTTCCTACATCAAAAACATGCATGAGAAACCCAGAAGATGGTACACCGTGTGATGGGGAAAGGTTTCTAAAACGCACCTCATTTCTCATCTCCTTGTGCCCGGGTTCGCCATTCCAGCCGCTTTACTAGCAAGCTCCCTACTTGGAGCATCAGCACCTTTAACCTCCTGTTCCGTACAGGTTGCAATTTGTCCTGAGGATAAACGGGAAGACGTGGAACCAACGAGAGACTAGCTCTTGGTGTTGGGACAGGCACAGGTCACTCTATTTTCCCATCAGAAAGAAGAATTAACCACAGGCTCAGCCTGCCCCCCGGAACCAGAACAGGGCCTGAAGCCATTCTGCGATTTTGCGGCCAGCTCCCATAAAAACGAGTTGTAGAATGGAGGTTCAGGGCACTGCAATTCACAAACCTGCAGAGTTATAAATGATAACTCTCGTCCACAAATATATTGAGGGAAGGCAAAGAAGAGGATTTGAAATCAAGGCAGAATTGCAGGAAACAGATTTCAGGAGGTAGATACGAATCGCCTTTAAAGCACATGAAAAGCGGCAAAACGTTGACAATGATGCCCTTGGCCAAAAAGGGCGTATGCGTTTTTTCCTGAATATATTCAGGAAAAAACGCATACGCCCTTTTTGGCCAACCAAGCAACCTGGAAAGGCAAATCAGCGCTACAAAGAAGTCTCGCTTCCCATCGGTCAAAAGGGCCATGCTGAAAAAAGTGTCAAAACCAGAAATGCAGGACAGGCCATGGAGAAATGGGAGCCTTGCTACACTGATGGGCGGGATGTAAATTGCCAAGAGCCACTCTGGAGAAGTGTCCGGTGAGTCCTGAAACATCTGAAAAACACAGCTTAGAGAGCATAGGGCACTTCCACTCATGGGGGTATAAATTGGGAAAATTAAAAATCAGCAAGACACAAGCACCCCAAAGGTTAGGGCTGCTCTGTTGACCAGGACCTCCACTTCATTCCACCTTAAATATCCCAGGAAAGAGAAAAAATGGATAAAGAAGTTGTGGTCCTTATGTACAATGGAATATCACTCAGCCAGGAAATCAATGTCGTAAGGTTAGTAGCAGCATGATGAGTGGATTTAGGTACGACGATTCTAAGTGAAATAAGTCACACAGAAAAGGACACTTCTCATAAGGTATCACTGATAGAGGGAATGTAAAAACCGTTACACTTGAACTGAATTACAAAACAGAACAGAGTC
The DNA here is from genome assembly GCF_965194805.1 of Balaenoptera borealis. Lineage (NCBI taxonomy): Eukaryota > Metazoa > Chordata > Mammalia > Artiodactyla > Balaenopteridae > Balaenoptera > Balaenoptera borealis. Next base: position 403,736 of record NW_028123988.1, read on the forward strand.
ACACATGCAGAAAACACACTATGGCTGCTTAACGGGAAAGGTGAGGTGGGGTGATACATAAAACAAGGGTATCAAATTAGCTCAGATACCGTTCCATAAACCCAATATGTAATAGACAAGACCTACTCCTTGCTCAGAGAACTGGACTCAACACGCCCTATTCACCGCACAAGAATATATCTGACTAATAATAATCGTAAAACCTATGTATTGATATCTCTCTGTTAGTGTGTCAAGTGGGTGTAAAGCGGCATAAACACAGCAGTGAAAAGCAGCTAAACCCCATTATAAAAATAAATTACTTTGAAACACCCATGAAACAAAGACAGTGAAAGAGAGAGAAATTCTTACACAATGCGTTCAGGGGCTGTGATGCAACCTGGATTGACCATATCTAGACGCACAGCTGGATGAGACATAAGGGTGGACACTCTTGGGGCTGAGAGGTTTGGTGAGGTTGGGTGAGCAAACGCAGACCCTTTAAAGTAATACTGCGTGGTACCCATCGCATGGGTCCCAAATCTCCAGGTTCAAGGGCATCTTCCTACATCAAAAACATGCATGAGAAACCCAGAAGATGGTACACCGTGTGATGGGGAAAGGTTTCTAAAACGCACCTCATTTCTCATCTCCTTGTGCCCGGGTTCGCCATTCCAGCCGCTTTACTAGCAAGCTCCCTACTTGGAGCATCAGCACCTTTAACCTCCTGTTCCGTACAGGTTGCAATTTGTCCTGAGGATAAACGGGAAGACGTGGAACCAACGAGAGACTAGCTCTTGGTGTTGGGACAGGCACAGGTCACTCTATTTTCCCATCAGAAAGAAGAATTAACCACAGGCTCAGCCTGCCCCCCGGAACCAGAACAGGGCCTGAAGCCATTCTGCGATTTTGCGGCCAGCTCCCATAAAAACGAGTTGTAAAATGGAGGTTCAGGGCACTGCAATTCACAAACCTGCAGAGTTATAAATGATAACTCTCGTCCACAAATATATTGAGGGAAGGCAAAGAAGAGGATTTGAAATCAAGGCAGAATTGCAGGAAACAGATTTCAGGAGGTAGATACGAATCGCCTTTAAAGCACATGAAAAGCGGCAAAACGTTGACAATGATGCCCTTGGCCAAAAAGGGCGTATGCGTTTTTTCCTGAATATATTCAGGAAAAAACGCATACGCCCTTTTTGGCCAACCAAGCAACCTGGAAAGGCAAATCAGCGCTACAAAGAAGTCTCGCTTCCCATCGGTCAAAAGGGCCATGCTGAAAAAAGTGTCAAAACCAGAAATGCAGGACAGGCCATGGAGAAATGGGAGCCTTGCTACACTGATGGGCGGGATGTAAATTGCCAAGAGCCACTCTGGAGAAGTGTCCGGTGAGTCCTGAAACATCTGAAAAACACAGCGTAGAGAGCATAGGGCACTTCCACTCATGGGGGTATAAATTGGGAAAATTAAAAATCAGCAAGACACAAGCACCCCAAAGTTTAGGGCTGCTCTGTTGACCAGGACCTCCACTTCATTCCACCTTAAATATCCCAGGAAAGAGAAAAATGGATAAAGAAGTTGTGGTCCTTATGTACAATGGAATATCACTCAGCCAGGAAATCAATGTCGTAAGGTTAGTAGCAGCATGATGAGTGGATTTAGGTACGACGATTCTAAGTGAAATAAGTCACACAGAAAAGGACACTTCTCATAAGGTATCACTGATAGAGGGAATGTAAAAACCGTTACACTTGAACTGAATTACAAAACAGAACAGAGTCACACATGCAGAAAACACACTATGGCTGCTTAACGGGAAAGGTGAGGTGGGGTGATACATAAAACAAGGGTATCAAATTAGCTCAGATACCGTTCCATAAACCCAATATGTAATAGACAAGACCTACTCCTTGCTCAGAGAACTGGACTCAACACGCCCTATTCACCGCACAAGAATATATCTGACTAATAATAATCGTAAAACCTATGTATTGATATCTCTCTGTTAGTGTGTCAAGTGGGTGTAAAGCGGCATAAACACAGCAGTGAAAAGCAGCTAAACCCCATTATAAAAATAAATTACTTTGAAACACCCATGAAACAAAGACAGTGAAAGAGAGAGAAATTCTTACACAATGCGTTCAGGGGCTGTGATGCAACCTGGATTGACCATATCTAGACGCACAGCTGGATGAGACATAAGGGTGGACACTCTTGGGGCTGAGAGGTTTGGTGAGGTTGGGTGAGCAAACGCAGACCCTTTAAAGTAATACTGCGTGGTACCCATCGCATGGGTCCCAAATCTCCAGGTTCAAGGGCATCTTCCTACATCAAAAACATGCATGAGAAACCCAGAAGATGGTACACTGTGTGATGGGGAAAGGTTTCTAAAACGCACCTCATTTCTCATCTCCTTGTGCCCGGGTTCGCCATTCCAGCCACTTTATTAGCAAGCTCCCTACTTGGAGCATCAGCACCTTTAACCTCCTGTTCCATACAGGTTGTAATTTGTCCTGAGGATAAACGAGAAGACGTGGAACCAACGAGAGACTAGCTCTTGGTGTTGGGACAGGCACAGGTCACTCTATTTTCCCATCAGAAAGAAGAATTAACCACAGGCTCAGCCTGCACCCCGGAACCAGAACAGGGCCTGAAGCCATTCTGCGATTTTGCGGCCAGCTCCCATAAAAACGAGTTGTAAAATGGAGGTTCAGGGCACTGCAATTCACAAACCTGCAGAGTTATAAATGATAACTCTCGTCCACAAATATATTGAGGGAAGGCAAAGAAGAGGATTTGAAATCAAGGCAGAATTGCAGGAAACAGATTTCAGGAGGTAGATACGAATCGCCTTTAAAGCACATGAAAAGCGGCAAAACGTTGACAATGATGCCCTTGGCCAAAAAGGGCGTATGCGTTTTTTCCTGAATATATTCAGGAAAAAACGCATACGCCCTTTTTGGCCAACCAAGCAACCTGGAAAGGCAAATCAGCGCTACAAAGAAGTCTCGCTTCCCATCGGTCAAAAGGGCCATGCTGAAAAAAGTGTCAAAACCAGAAATGCAGGACAGGCCATGGAGAAATGGGAGCCTTGCTACACTGATGGGCGGGATGTAAATTGCCAAGAGCCACTCTGGAGAAGTGTCCGGTGAGTCCTGAAACATCTGAAAAACACAGCTTAGAGAGCATAGGGCACTTCCACTCATGGGGGTATAAATTGGGAAAATTAAAAATCAGCAAGACACAAGCACCCCAAAGTTTAGGGCTGCTCTGTTGACCAGGACCTCCACTTCATTGCACCTTAAATATCCCAGGAAAGAGAAAAATGGATAAAGAAGTTGTGGTCCTTATGTACAATGGAATATCACTCAGCCAGGAAATCAATGTCGTAAGGTTAGTAGCAGCATGATGAGTGGATTTAGGTACGACGATTCTAAGTGAAATAAGTCACAGAAAAGGACACTTCTCATAAGGTATCACTGATAGAGGGAATGTAAAAACCGTTACACTTGAACTGAATTACAAAACAGAACAGAGTCACACATGCAGAAAACACACTATGGCTGCTTAACGGGAAAGGTGAGGTGGGGTGATACATAAAACAAGGGTATCAAATTAGCTCAGATACCGTTCCATAAACCCAATATGTAATAGACAAGACCTACTCCTTGCTCAAAGAACTGGACTCAACACGCCCTATTCACCGCACAAGAATATATCTGACTAATAATAATCGTAAAACCTATGTGTTGATATCTCTCTGTTAGTGTGTCAAGTGGGTGTAAAGCGGCGTAAACACAGCAGTGAAAAGCAGCTAAACCCCATTATAAAAATAAATTACTTTGAAACACCCATGAAACAAAGACAGTGAAAGAGAGAGAAATTCTTACACAATGGGTTCAGGGGCTGTGATGCAACCTGGATTGACCATATCTAGACGCACAGCTGGATGAGACATAAGGGTGGACACTCTTGGGGCTGAGAGGTTTGGTGAGGTTGGGTGAGCAAACGCAGACCCTTTAAAGTAATACTGCGTGGTACCCATCGCATGGGTCCCAAATCTCCAGGTTCAAGGGCATCTTCCTACATCAAAAACATGCATGAGAAACCCAGAAGATGGTACACCGTGTGATGGGGAAAGGTTTCTAAAACGCACCTCATTTCTCATTTCCTTGTGCCCGGGTTCGCCATTCCAGCTGCTTTACTAGCAAGCTCCCTACTTGGAGCATCAGCACCTTTAACCTCCTGTTCCGTACAGGTTGCAATTTGTCCTGAGGATAAACGGGAAGACGTGGAACCAACGAGAGACTAGCTCTTGGTGTTGGGACAGGCACAGGTCACTCTATTTTCCCATCAGAAAGAAGAATTAACCACAGGCTCAGCCTGCCCCCCGGAACCAGAACAGGGCCTGAAGCCATTCTGCGATTTTGCGGCCAGCTCCCATAAAAACGAGTTGTAAAATGGAGGTTCAGGGCACTGCAATTCACAAACCTGCAGAGTTTTAAATGATAACTCTCGTCCACAAATATATTGAGGGAAGGCAAAGAAGAGGATTTGAAATCAAGGCAGAATTGCAGGAAACAGATTTCAGGAGGTAGATACGAATCGCCTTTAAAGCACATGAAAAGCGGCAAAACGTTGACAATGATGCCCTTCGCCAGAAAGTGCGTATGCGTTTTTTCCTGAATATATTCAGGAAAAAACGCATACGCCCTTTTTGGCCAACCAAGCAACCTGGAAAGGCAAATCAGCGCTACAAAGAAGTCTCGCTTCCCATCGGTCAAAAGGGCCAGGCTGAAAAAAGTGTCAAAACCAGAAATGCAGGACAGGCCATGGAGAAATGGGAGCCTTGCTACACTGATGGGCGGGATGTAAATTGCCAAGAGCCACTCTGGAGAAGTGTCCGGTGAGTCCTGAAACATCTGAAAAACACAGCTTAGAGAACATAGGGCACTTCCACTCATGGGGGTATAAATTGGGAAAATGAAAAATCAGCAAGACACAAGCACCCCAAAGTTTAGGGCTGCTCTGTTGACCAGGACCTCCACTTCATTGCACCTTAAATATCCCAGGAAAGAGAAAAATGGATAAAGAAGTTGTGGTCCTTATGTACAATGGAATATCACTCAGCCAGGAAATCAATGTCGTAAGGTTAGTAGCAGCATGATGAGTGGATTTAGGTACGACGATTCTAAGTGAAATAAGTCACAGAAAAGGACACTTCTCATAAGGTATCACTGATAGAGGGAATGTAAAAACCGTTACACTTGAACTGAATTACAAAACAGAACAGAGTCACACATGCAGAAAACACACTATGGCTGCTTAACGGGAAAGGTGAGGTGGGGTGATACATAAAACAAGGGTATCAAATTAGCTCAGATACCGTTCCATAAACCCAATATGTAATAGACAAGACCTACTCCTTGCTCAAAGAACTGGACTCAACACGCCCTATTCACCGCACAAGAATATATCTGACTAATAATAATCGTAAAACCTATGTGTTGATATCTCTCTGTTAGTGTGTCAAGTGGGTGTAAAGCGGCATAAACACAGCAGTGAAAAGCAGCTAAACCCCATTATAAAAATAAATTACTTTGAAACACCCATGAAACAAAGACAGTGAAAGAGAGAGAAATTCTTACACAATGCGTTCAGGGGCTGTGATGCAACCTGGATTGACCATATCTAGACGCACAGCTGGATGAGACATAAGGGTGGACACTCTTGGGGCTGAGAGGTTTGGTGAGGTTGGGTGAGCAAACGCAGACCCTTTAAAGTAATACTGCGTGGTACCCATCGCATGGGTCCCAAATCTCCAGGTTCAAGGGCATCTTCCTACATCAAAAACATGCATGAGAAACCCAGAAGATGGTACACCGTGTGATGGGGAAAGGTTTCTAAAACGCACCTCATTTCTCATCTCCTTGTGCCCGGGTTCGCCATTCCAGCCGCTTTACTAGCAAGCTCCCTACTTGGAGCATCAGCACCTTTAACCTCCTGTTCCATACAGGTTGTAATTTGTCCTGAGGATAAACGAGAAGACGTGGAACCAACGAGAGACTAGCTCTTGGTGTTGGGACAGGCACAGGTCACTCTATTTTCCCATCAGAAAGAAGAATTAACCACAGGCTCAGCCTGCCCCCAGGAACCAGAACAGGGCCTGAAGCCATTCTGCGATTTTGCGGCCAGCTCCCATAAAAACGAGTTGTAAAATGGAGGTTCAGGGCACTGCAATTCACAAACCTGCAGAGTTATAAATGATAACTCTCGTCCACAAATATATTGAGGGAAGGCAAAGAAGAGGATTTGAAATCAAGGCAGAATTGCAGGAAACAGATTTCAGGAGGTAGATACGAATCGCCTTTAAAGCACATGAAAAGCGGCAAAACGTTGACAATGATGCCCTTGGCCAAAAAGGGCGTATGCGTTTTTTCCTGAATATATTCAGGAAAAAACGCATACGCCCTTTTTGGCCAACCAAGCAACCTGGAAAGGCAAATCAGCGCTACAAAGAAGTCTCGCTTCCCATCGGTCAAAAGGGCCATGCTGAAAAAAGTGTCAAAACCAGAAATGCAGGACAGGCCATGGAGAAATGGGAGCCTTGCTACACTGATGGGCGGGATGTAAATTGCCAAGAGCCACTCTGGAGAAGTGTCCGGTGAGTCCTGAAACATCTGAAAAACACAGCTTAGAGAGCATAGGGCACTTCCACTCATGGGGGTATAAATTGGGAAAATTAAAAATCAGCAAGACACAAGCACCCCAAAGATTAGGGCTGCTCTGTTGACCAGGACCTCCACTTCATTCCACCTTAAATATCCCAGGAAAGAGAAAAATGGATAAAGAAGTTGTGGTCCATATGTACAATGGAATATCACTCAGCCATGAAATCAATGTCGTAAGGTTAGTAGCAGCATGATGAGTGGATTTAGGTACAACGATTCTAAGTGAAATAAGTCACACAGAAAAGGACACTTCTCATAAGGTATCACTGATAGAGGGAATGTAAAAACCGTTACACTTGAACTGAATTACAAAACAGAACAGAGTCACACATGCAGAAAACACACTATGGCTGCTTAACGGGAAAGGTGAGGTGGGGTGATACATAAAACAAGGGTATCAAATTAGCTCAGATACCGTTCCATAAACCCAATATGTAATAGACAAGACCTACTCCTTGCTCAGAGAACTGGACTCAACACGCCCTATTCACCGCACAAGAATATATCTGACTAATAATAATCGTAAAACCTATGTATTGATATCTCTCTGTTAGTGTGTCAAGTGGGTGTAAAGCGGCATAAACACAGCAGTGAAAAGCAGCTAAACCCCATTATAAAAATAAATTACTTTGAAACACCCATGAAAGAAAGACAGTGAAAGAGAGAGAAATTCTTACACAATGCGTTCAGGGGCTGTGATGCAACCTGGATTGACCATATCTTGACGCACAGCTGGATGAGACATAAGGCTGGACACTCTTGGGGCTGAGAGGTTTGGTGAGGTTGGGTGAGCAAACGCAGACCCTTTAAAGTAATACTGCGTGGTACCCATCGCATGGGTCCCATATCTCCAGGTTCAAGGGCATCTTCCTACATCAAAAACATGCATGAGAAACCCAGAAGATGGTACACCGTGTGATGGGGAAAGGTTTCTAAAACGCACCTCATTTCTCATCTCCTCGTGCCCAGGTTCGCCATTCCAGGCACTTTACTAGTAAGCTCCCTACTTGGAGCATCAGCACCTTTAACCTCCTGTTCCGTACAGGTTGCAATTTGTCCTGAGGATAAACGGGAAGACGTGGAACCAACGAGAGACTAGCTCTTGGTGTTGGGACAGGCACATGTCACTCTATTTTCCCATCAGGAAGAAGAATTAACCACAGGCTCAGCCTGACCCCCGGAACCAGAACAGGGCCTGAAGCCATTCTGCGATTTTGCGGCCAGCTCCCATAAAAACGAGTTGTAGAATGGAGGTTCAGAGCACTGCAATTCACAAACCTGCAGAGTTATAAATGATAACTCTCGTCCACAAATATATTGAGGGAAGGCAAAGAAGAGGATTTGAAATCAAGGCAGAATTGCACGAAACAGATTTCAGGAGGTAGATACGAATCGCCTTTAAAGCACATGAAAAGCGGCAAAACGTTGACAATGATGCCCATGGCCAAAAAGGGCGTATGCGTTTTTTCCTGAATATATTCAGGAGAAAACGCATACGCCCTTTTTGGCCAACCAAGCAACCTGGAAAGGCAAATCAGCGCTACAAAGAAGTCTCGCTTCCCATCGGTCAAAAGGGCCATGCTGAAAAAAGTGTCAAAACCAGAAATGCAGGACAGGCCATGGAGAAATGGGAGCCTTGCTACACTGATGGGCGGGATGTAAATTGCCAAGAGCCACTCTGGAGAAGTGTCCGGTGAGTCCTGAAACATCTGAAAAACACAGCTTAGAGAGCATAGGGCACTTCCACTCATGGGGGTATAAATTGGGAAAATTAAAAATCAGCAAGACACAAGCACCCCAAAGTTTAGGGCTGCTCTGTTGACCAGGACCTCCACTTCATTCCACCTTAAATATCCCAGGAAAGAGAAAAATGGATAAAGAAGTTGTGGTCCTTATGTACAATGGAATATTACTCAGCCATGAAATCAATGTCGTAAGGTTAGTAGCAGCATGATGAGTGGACTTAGGTACGACGATTCTAAGTGAAATAAGTCACACAGAAAAGGACACTTCTCATAAGGTATCACTGATAGAGGGAATGTAAAAACCGTTACACTTGAACTGAATTACAAAACAGAACAGAGTCACACATGCAGAAAACACACTATGGCTGCTTAACGGGAAAGGTGAGGTGGGGTGATACATAAAACAAGGGTATCAAATTAGCTCAGATACCGTTCCATAAACCCAATATGTAATAGACAAGACCTACTCCTTGCTCAGAGAACTGGACTCAACACGCCCTATTCACCGCACAAGAATATATCTGACTAATAATAATCGTAAAACCTATGTATTGATATCTCTCTGTTAGTGTGTCAAGTGGGTGTAAAGCGGCATAAACACAGCAGTGAAAAGCAGCTAAACCCCATTATAAAAATAAATTACTTTGAAACACCCATGAAACAAAGACAGTGAAAGAGAGAGAAATTCTTACACAATGCGTTCAGGGGCTGTGATGCAACCTGGATTGACCATATCTAGACGCACAGCTGGATGAGACATAAGGGTGGACACTCTTGGGGCTGAGAGGTTTGGTGAGGTTGGGTGAGCAAACGCAGACCCTTTAAAGTAATACTGCGTGGTACCCATCGCATTGGTCCCAAATCTCCAGGTTCAAGGGCATCTTCCTACATCAAAAACATGCATGAGAAACCCAGAAGATGGTACACTGTGTGATGGGGAAAGGTTTCTAAAACGCACCTCATTTCTCATCTCCTTGTGCCCGGGTTCGCCATTCCAGCCACTTTACTAGCAAGCTCCCTACTTGGAGCATCAGCACCTTTAACCTCCTGTTCCATACAGGTTGCAATTTGTCCTGAGGATAAACGGGAAGACGTGGAACCAACGAGAGACTAGCTCTTGGTGTTGGGACAGGCACAGGTCACTCTATTTTCCCATCAGAAAGAAGAATTAACCACAGGCTCAGCCTGCCCCCCGGAACCAGAACAGGGCCTGAAGCCATTCTGCGATTTTGCGGCCAGCTCCCATAAAAACGAGTTGTAGAATGGAGGTTCAGGGCACTGCAATTCACAAACCTGCAGAGTTATAAATGATAACTCTCGTCCACAAATATATTGAGGGAAGGCAAAGAAGAGGATTTGAAATCAAGGCAGAATTGCACGAAACAGATTTCAGGAGGTAGATACGAATCGCCTTTAAAGCACATGAAAAGCGGCAAAACGTTGACAATGATGCCCTTGGCCAAAAAGGGCGTATGCGTTTTTTCCTGAATATATTCAGGAAAAAACGCATACGCCCTTTTTGGCCAACCAAGCAACCTGGAAAGGCAAATCAGCGCTACAAAGAAGTCTCGCTTCCCATCGGTCAAAAGGGCCATGCTGAAAAAAGTGTCAAAACCAGAAATGCAGGACAGGCCATGGAGAAATGGGAGCCTTGCTACACTGATGGGCGGGATGTAAATTGCCAAGAGCCACTCTGGAGAAGTGTCCGGTGAGTCCTGAAACATCTGAAAAACACAGCTTAGAGAGCATAGGGCACTTCCACTCATGGGGGTATAAATTGGGAAAATTAAAAATCAGCAAGACACAAGCACCCCAAAGTTTAGGGCTGCTCTGTTGACCAGGACCTCCACTTCATTGCACCTTAAATATCCCAGGAAAGAGAAAAATGGATAAAGAAGTTGTGGTCCTTATGTACAATGGAATATCACTCAGCCATGAAATCAATGTCGTAAGGTTAGTAGCAGCATGATGAGTGGATTTAGGTACGACGATTCTAAGTGAAATAAGTCACAGAAAAGGACACTTCTCATAAGGTATCACTGATAGAGGGAATGTAAAAACCGTTACACTTGAACTGAATTACAAAACAGAACAGAGTCACACATGCAGAAAACACACTATGGCTGCTTAACGGGAAAGGTGAGGTGGGGTGATACATAAAACAAGGGTATCAAATTAGCTCAGATACCGTTCCATAAACCCAATATGTAATAGACAAGACCTACTCCTTGCTCAAAGAACTGGACTCAACACGCCATATTCACCGCACAAGAATATATCTGACTAATAATAATCGTAAAACCTATGTGTTGATATCTCTCTGTTAGTGTGTCAAGTGGGTGTAAAGCGGCATAAACACAGCAGTGAAAAGCAGCTAAACCCCATTATAAAAATAAATTACTTTGAAACACCCATGAAACAAAGACAGTGAAAGAGAGAGAAATTCTTACACAATGCGTTCAGGGGCTGTGATGCAACCTGGATTGACCATAACTAGACGCACAGCTGGATGAGACATAAGGGTGGACACTCTTGGGGCTGAGAGGTTTGGTGAGGTTGGGTGAGCAAACGCAGACCCTTTAAAGGAATACTGCGTGGTACCCATCGCATGGGTCCCAAATCTCCAGGTTCAAGGGCATCTTCCTACATCAAAAACATGCATGAGAAACCCAGAAGATGGTACACCGTGTGATGGGGAAAGGTTTCTAAAACGCACCTCATTTCTCATCTCCTTGTGCCCGGGTTCGCCATTCCAGCCGCTTTACTAGCAAGCTCCCTACTTGGAGCATCAGCACCTTTAACCTCCTGTTCCGTACAGGTTGCAATTTGTCCTGAGGATAAACGGGAAGACGTGGAACCAACGAGAGACTAGCTCTTGGTGTTGGGACAGGCACAGGTCACTCTATTTTCCCATCAGAAAGAAGAATTAACCACAGGCTCAGCCTGCCCCCCGGAACCAGAACAGGGCCTGAAGCCATTCTGCGATTTTGCGGCCAGCTCCCATAAAAACGAGTTGTAGAATGGAGGTTCAGGGCACTGCAATTCACAAACCTGCAGAGTTATAAATGATAACTCTCGTCCACAAATATATTGAGGGAAGGCAAAGAAGAGGATTTGAAATCAAGGCAGAATTGCAGGAAACAGATTTCAGGAGGTAGATACGAATCGCCTTTAAAGCACATGAAAAGCGGCAAAACGTTGACAATGATGCCCTTGGCCAAAAAGGGCGTATGCGTTTTTTCCTGAATATATTCAGGAAAAAACGCATACGCCCTTTTTGGCCAACCAAGCAACCTGGAAAGGCAAATCAGCGCTACAAAGAAGTCTCGCTTCCCATCGGTCAAAAGGGCCATGCTGAAAAAAGTGTCAAAACCAGAAATGCAGGACAGGCCATGGAGAAATGGGAGCCTTGCTACACTGATGGGCGGGATGTAAATTGCCAAGAGCCACTCTGGAGAAGTGTCCGGTGAGTCCTGAAACATCTGAAAAACACAGCGTAGAGAGCATAGGGCACTTCCACTCATGGGGGTATAAATTGGGAAAATTAAAAATCAGCAAGACACAAGCACCCCAAAGTTTAGGGCTGCTCTGTTGACCAGGACCTCCACTTCATTCCACCTTAAATATCCCAGGAAAGAGAAAAATGGATAAAGAAGTTGTGGTCCTTATGTACAATGGAATATCACTCAGCCAGGAAATCAATGTCGTAAGGTTAGTAGCAGCATGATGAGTGGATTTAGGTACGACGATTCTAAGTGAAATAAGTCACACAGAAAAGGACACTTCTCATAAGGTATCACTGATAGAGGGAATGTAAAAACCGTTACACTTGAACTGAATTACAAAACAGAACAGAGTCACACATGCAGAAAACACACTATGGCTGCTTAACGGGAAAGGTGAGGTGGGGTGATACATAAAACAAGGGTATCAAATTAGCTCAGATACCGTTCCATAAACCCAATATGTAATAGACAAGACCTACTCCTTGCTCAGAGAACTGGACTCAACACGCCCTATTCACCGCACAAGAATATATCTGACTAATAATAATCGTAAAACCTATGTATTGATATCTCTCTGTTAGTGTGTCAAGTGGGTGTAAAGCGGCATAAACACAGCAGTGAAAAGCAGCTAAACCCCATTATAAAAATAAATTACTTTGAAACACCCATGAAACAAAGACAGTGAAAGAGAGAGAAATTCTTACACAATGCGTTCAGGGGCTGTGATGCAACCTGGATTGACCATATCTAGACGCACAGCTGGATGAGACATAAGGGTGGACACTCTTGGGGCTGAGAGGTTTGGTGAGGTTGGGTGAGCAAACGCAGACCCTTTAAAGTAATACTGCGTGGTACCCATCGCATGGGTCCCAAATCTCCAGGTTCAAGGGCATCTTCCTACATCAAAAACATGCATGAGAAACCCAGAAGATGGTACACTGTGTGATGGGGAAAGGTTTCTAAAACGCACCTCATTTCTCATCTCCTTGTGCCCGGGTTCGCCATTCCAGCCACTTTATTAGCAAGCTCCCTACTTGGAGCATCAGCACCTTTAACCTCCTGTTCCATACAGGTTGTAATTTGTCCTGAGGATAAACGAGAAGACGTGGAACCAACGAGAGACTAGCTCTTGGTGTTGGGACAGGCACAGGTCACTCTATTTTCCCATCAGAAAGAAGAATTAACCACAGGCTCAGCCTGCACCCCGGAACCAGAACAGGGCCTGAAGCCATTCTGCGATTTTGCGGCCAGCTCCCATAAAAACGAGTTGTAAAATGGAGGTTCAGGGCACTGCAATTCACAAACCTGCAGAGTTATAAATGATAACTCTCGTCCACAAATATATTGAGGGAAGGCAAAGAAGAGGATTTGAAATCAAGGCAGAATTGCAGGAAACAGATTTCAGGAGGTAGATACGAATCGCCTTTAAAGCACATGAAAAGCGGCAAAACGTTGACAATGATGCCCTTGGCCAAAAAGGGCGTATGCGTTTTTTCCTGAATATATTCAGGAAAAAACGCATACGCCCTTTTTGGCCAACCAAGCAACCTGGAAAGGCAAATCAGCGCTACAAAGAAGTCTCGCTTCCCATCGGTCAAAAGGGCCATGCTGAAAAAAGTGTCAAAACCAGAAATGCAGGACAGGCCATGGAGAAATGGGAGCCTTGCTACACTGATGGGCGGGATGTAAATTGCCAAGAGCCACTCTGGAGAAGTGTCCGGTGAGTCCTGAAACATCTGAAAAACACAGCTTAGAGAGCATAGGGCACTTCCACTCATGGGGGTATAAATTGGGAAAATTAAAAATCAGCAAGACACAAGCACCCCAAAGTTTAGGGCTGCTCTGTTGACCAGGACCTCCACTTCATTGCACCTTAAATATCCCAGGAAAGAGAAAAATGGATAAAGAAGTTGTGGTCCTTATGTACAATGGAATATCACTCAGCCATGAAATCAATGTCGTAAGGTTAGTAGCAGCATGATGAGTGGATTTAGGTACGACGATTCTAAGTGAAATAAGTCACAGAAAAGGACACTTCTCATAAGGTATCACTGATAGAGGGAATGTAAAAACCGTTACACTTGAACTGAATTACAAAACAGAACAGAGTCACACATGCAGAAAACACACTATGGCTGCTTAACGGGAAAGGTGAGGTGGGGTGATACATAAAACAAGGGTATCAAATTAGCTCAGATACCGTTCCATAAACCCAATATGTAATAGACAAGACCTACTCCTTGCTCAAAGAACTGGACTCAACACGCCCTATTCACCGCACAAGAATATATCTGACTAATAATAATCGTAAAACCTATGTGTTGATATCTCTCTGTTAGTGTGTCAAGTGGGTGTAAAGCGGCATAAACACAGCAGTGAAAAGCAGCTAAACCCCATTATAAAAATAAATTACTTTGAAACACCCATGAAACAAAGACAGTGAAAGAGAGAGAAATTCTTACACAATGGGTTCAGGGGCTGTGATGCAACCTGGATTGACCATATCTAGACGCACAGCTGGATGAGACATAAGGGTGGACACTCTTGGGGCTGAGAGGTTTGGTGAGGTTGGGTGAGCAAACGCAGACCCTTTAAAGTAATACTGCGTGGTACCCATCGCATGGGTCCCAAATCTCCAGGTTCAAGGGCATCTTCCTACATCAAAAACATGCATGAGAAACCCAGAAGATGGTACACCGTGTGATGGGGAAAGGTTTCTAAAACGCACCTCATTTCTCATTTCCTTGTGCCCGGGTTCGCCATTCCAGCTGCTTTACTAGCAAGCTCCCTACTTGGAGCATCAGCACCTTTAACCTCCTGTTCCGTACAGGTTGCAATTTGTCCTGAGGATAAACGGGAAGACGTGGAACCAACGAGAGACTAGCTCTTGGTGTTGGGACAGGCACAGGTCACTCTATTTTCCCATCAGAAAGAAGAATTAACCACAGGCTCAGCCTGCCCCCCGGAACCAGAACAGGGCCTGAAGCCATTCTGCGATTTTGCGGCCAGCTCCCATAAAAACGAGTTGTAAAATGGAGGTTCAGGGCACTGCAATTCACAAACCTGCAGAGTTTTAAATGATAACTCTCGTCCACAAATATATTGAGGGAAGGCAAAGAAGAGGATTTGAAATCAAGGCAGAATTGCAGGAAACAGATTTCAGGAGGTAGATACGAATCGCCTTTAAAGCACATGAAAAGCGGCAAAACGTTGACAATGATGCCCTTCGCCAGAAAGTGCGTATGCGTTTTTTCCTGAATATATTCAGGAAAAAACGCATACGCCCTTTTTGGCCAACCAAGCAACCTGGAAAGGCAAATCAGCGCTACAAAGAAGTCTCGCTTCCCATCGGTCAAAAGGGCCATGCTGAAAAAAGTGTCAAAACCAGAAATGCAGGACAGGCCATGGAGAAATGGGAGCCTTGCTACACTGATGGGCGGGATGTAAATTGCCAAGAGCCACTCTGGAGAAGTGTCCGGTGAGTCCTGAAACATCTGAAAAACACAGCTTAGAGAGCATAGGGCACTTCCACTCATGGGGGTATAAATTGGGAAAATGAAAAATCAGCAAGACACAAGCACCCCAAAGTTTAGGGCTGCTCTGTTGACCAGGACCTCCACTTCATTGCACCTTAAATATCCCAGGAAAGAGAAAAATGGATAAAGAAGTTGTGGTCCTTATGTACAATGGAATATCACTCAGCCAGGAAATCAATGTCGTAAGGTTAGTAGCAGCATGATGAGTGGATTTAGGTACGACGATTCTAAGTGAAATAAGTCACAGAAAAGGACACTTCTCATAAGGTATCACTGATAGAGGGAATGTAAAAACCGTTACACTTGAACTGAATTACAAAACAGAACAGAGTCACACATGCAGAAAACACACTATGGCTGCTTAACGGGAAAGGTGAGGTGGGGTGATACATAAAACAAGGGTATCAAATTAGCTCAGATACCGTTCCATAAACCCAATATGTAATAGACAAGACCTACTCCTTGCTCAAAGAACTGGACTCAACACGCCCTATTCACCGCACAAGAATATATCTGACTAATAATAATCGTAAAACCTATGTGTTGATATCTCTCTGTTAGTGTGTCAAGTGGGTGTAAAGCGGCATAAACACAGCAGTGAAAAGCAGCTAAACCCCATTATAAAAATAAATTACTTTGAAACACCCATGAAACAAAGACAGTGAAAGAGAGAGAAATTCTTACACAATGCGTTCAGGGGCTGTGATGCAACCTGGATTGACCATATCTAGACGCACAGCTGGATGAGACATAAGGGTGGACACTCTTGGGGCTGAGAGGTTTGGTGAGGTTGGGTGAGCAAACGCAGACCCTTTAAAGTAATACTGCGTGGTACCCATCGCATGGGTCCCAAATCTCCAGGTTCAAGGGCATCTTCCTACATCAAAAACATGCATGAGAAACCCAGAAGATGGTACACCGTGTGATGGGGAAAGGTTTCTAAAACGCACCTCATTTCTCATCTCCTTGTGCCCGGGTTCGCCATTCCAGCCGCTTTACTAGCAAGCTCCCTACTTGGAGCATCAGCACCTTTAACCTCCTGTTCCATACAGGTTGTAATTTGTCCTGAGGATAAACGAGAAGACGTGGAACCAACGAGAGACTAGCTCTTGGTGTTGGGACAGGCACAGGTCACTCTATTTTCCCATCAGAAAGAAGAATTAACCACAGGCTCAGCCTGCCCCCAGGAACCAGAACAGGGCCTGAAGCCATTCTGCGATTTTGCGGCCAGCTCCCATAAAAACGAGTTGTAAAATGGAGGTTCAGGGCACTGCAATTCACAAACCTGCAGAGTTATAAATGATAACTCTCGTCCACAAATATATTGAGGGAAGGCAAAGAAGAGGATTTGAAATCAAGGCAGAATTGCAGGAAACAGATTTCAGGAGGTAGATACGAATCGCCTTTAAAGCACATGAAAAGCGGCAAAACGTTGACAATGATGCCCTTGGCCAAAAAGGGCGTATGCGTTTTTTCCTGAATATATTCAGGAAAAAACGCATACGCCCTTTTTGGCCAACCAAGCAACCTGGAAAGGCAAATCAGCGCTACAAAGAAGTCTCGCTTCCCATCGGTCAAAAGGGCCATGCTGAAAAATGTGTCAAAACCAGAAATGCAGGACAGGCCATGGAGAAATGGGAGCCTTGCTACACTGATGGGCGGGATGTAAATTGCCAAGAGCCACTCTGGAGAAGTGTCCGGTGAGTCCTGAAACATCTGAAAAACACAGCTTAGAGAGCATAGGGCACTTCCACTCATGGGGGTATAAATTGGGAAAATTAAAAATCAGCAAGACACAAGCACCCCAAAGTTTAGGGCTGCTCTGTTGACCAGGACCTCCACTTCATTCCACCTTAAATATCCCAGGAAAGAGAAAAATGGATAAAGAAGTTGTGGTCCATATGTACAATGGAATATCACTCAGCCATGAAATCAATGTCGTAAGGTTAGTAGCAGCATGATGAGTGGATTTAGGTACAACGATTCTAAGTGAAATAAGTCACACAGAAAAGGACACTTCTCATAAGGTATCACTGATAGAGGGAATGTAAAAACCGTTACACTTGAACTGAATTACAAAACAGAACAGAGTCACACATGCAGAAAACACACTATGGCTGCTTAACGGGAAAGGTGAGGTGGGGTGATACATAAAACAAGGGTATCAAATTAGCTCAGATACCGTTCCATAAACCCAATATGTAATAGACAAGACCTACTCCTTGCTCAGAGAACTGGACTCAACACGCCCTATTCACCGCACAAGAATATATCTGACTAATAATAATCGTAAAACCTATGTATTGATATCTCTCTGTTAGTGTGTCAAGTGGGTGTAAAGCGGCATAAACACAGCAGTGAAAAGCAGCTAAACCCCATTATAAAAATAAATTACTTTGAAACACCCATGAAACAAAGACAGTGAAAGAGAGAGAAATTCTTACACAATGGGTTCAGGGGCTGTGATGCAACCTGGATTGACCATATCTAGACGCACAGCTGGATGAGACATAAGGGTGGACACTCTTGGGGCTGAGAGGTTTGGTGAGGTTGGGTGAGCAAACGCAGACCCTTTAAAGTAATACTGCGTGGTACCCATCGCATGGGTCCCAAATCTCCAGGTTCAAGGGCATCTTCCTACATCAAAAACATGCATGAGAAACCCAGAAGATGGTACACCGTGTGATGGGGAAAGGTTTCTAAAACGCACCTCATTTCTCATTTCCTTGTGCCCGGGTTCGCCATTCCAGCTGCTTTACTAGCAAGCTCCCTACTTGGAGCATCAGCACCTTTAACCTCCTGTTCCGTACAGGTTGCAATTTGTCCTGAGGATAAACGGGAAGACGTGGAACCAACGAGAGACTAGCTCTTGGTGTTGGGACAGGCACAGGTCACTCTATTTTCCCATCAGAAAGAAGAATTAACCACAGGCTCAGCCTGCCCCCCGGAACCAGAACAGGGCCTGAAGCCATTCTGCGATTTTGCGGCCAGCTCCCATAAAAACGAGTTGTAAAATGGAGGTTCAGGGCACTGCAATTCACAAACCTGCAGAGTTTTAAATGATAACTCTCGTCCACAAATATATTGAGGGAAGGCAAAGAAGAGGATTTGAAATCAAGGCAGAATTGCAGGAAACAGATTTCAGGAGGTAGATACGAATCGCCTTTAAAGCACATGAAAAGCGGCAAAACGTTGACAATGATGCCCTTCGCCAGAAAGTGCGTATGCGTTTTTTCCTGAATATATTCAGGAAAAAACGCATACGCCCTTTTTGGCCAACCAAGCAACCTGGAAAGGCAAATCAGCGCTACAAAGAAGTCTCGCTTCCCATCGGTCAAAAGGGCCATGCTGAAAAAAGTGTCAAAACCAGAAATGCAGGACAGGCCATGGAGAAATGGGAGCCTTGCTACACTGATGGGCGGGATGTAAATTGCCAAGAGCCACTCTGGAGAAGTGTCCGGTGAGTCCTGAAACATCTGAAAAACACAGCTTAGAGAGCATAGGGCACTTCCACTCATGGGGGTATAAATTGGGAAAATGAAAATTCAGCAAGACACAAGCACCCCAAAGTTTAGGGCTGCTCTGTTGACCAGGACCTCCACTTCATTGCACCTTAAATATCCCAGGAAAGAGAAAAATGGATAAAGAAGTTGTGGTCCTTATGTACAATGGAATATCACTCAGCCAGGAAATCAATGTCGTAAGGTTAGTAGCAGCATGATGAGTGGATTTAGGTACGACGATTCTAAGTGAAATAAGTCACAGAAAAGGACACTTCTCATAAGGTATCACTGATAGAGGGAATGTAAAAACCGTTACACTTGAACTGAATTACAAAACAGAACAGAGTCACACATGCAGAAAACACACTATGGCTGCTTAACGGGAAAGGTGAGGTGGGGTGATACATAAAACAAGGGTATCAAATTAGCTCAGATACCGTTCCATAAACCCAATATGTAATAGACAAGACCTACTCCTTGCTCAAAGAACTGGACTCAACACGCCCTATTCACCGCACAAGAATATATCTGACTAATAATAATCGTAAAACCTATGTGTTGATATCTCTCTGTTAGTGTGTCAAGTGGGTGTAAAGCGGCATAAACACAGCAGTGAAAAGCAGCTAAACCCCATTATAAAAATAAATTACTTTGAAACACCCATGAAACAAAGACAGTGAAAGAGAGAGAAATTCTTACACAATGCGTTCAGGGGCTGTGATGCAACCTGGATTGACCATATCTAGACGCACAGCTGGATGAGACATAAGGGTGGACACTCTTGGGGCTGAGAGGTTTGGTGAGGTTGGGTGAGCAAACGCAGACCCTTTAAAGTAATACTGCGTGGTACCCATCGCATGGGTCCCAAATCTCCAGGTTCAAGGGCATCTTCCTACATCAAAAACATGCATGAGAAACCCAGAAGATGGTACACCGTGTGATGGGGAAAGGTTTCTAAAACGCACCTCATTTCTCATCTCCTTGTGCCCGGGTTCGCCATTCCAGCCGCTTTACTAGCAAGCTCCCTACTTGGAGCATCAGCACCTTTAACCTCCTGTTCCATACAGGTTGTAATTTGTCCTGAGGATAAACGAGAAGACGTGGAACCAACGAGAGACTAGCTCTTGGTGTTGGGACAGGCACAGGTCACTCTATTTTCCCATCAGAAAGAAGAATTAACCACAGGCTCAGCCTGCCCCCAGGAACCAGAACAGGGCCTGAAGCCATTCTGCGATTTTGCGGCCAGCTCCCATAAAAACGAGTTGTAAAATGGAGGTTCAGGGCACTGCAATTCACAAACCTGCAGAGTTATAAATGATAACTCTCGTCCACAAATATATTGAGGGAAGGCAAAGAAGAGGATTTGAAATCAAGGCAGAATTGCAGGAAACAGATTTCAGGAGGTAGATACGAATCGCCTTTAAAGCACATGAAAAGCGGCAAAACGTTGACAATGATGCCCTTGGCCAAAAAGGGCGTATGCGTTTTTTCCTGAATATATTCAGGAAAAAACGCATACGCCCTTTTTGGCCAACCAAGCAACCTGGAAAGGCAAATCAGCGCTACAAAGAAGTCTCGCTTCCCATCGGTCAAAAGGGCCATGCTGAAAAAAGTGTCAAAACCAGAAATGCAGGACAGGCCATGGAGAAATGGGAGCCTTGCTACACTGATGGGCGGGATGTAAATTGCCAAGAGCCACTCTGGAGAAGTGTCCGGTGAGTCCTGAAACATCTGAAAAACACAGCTTAGAGAGCATAGGGCACTTCCACTCATGGGGGTATAAATTGGGAAAATGAAAATTCAGCAAGACACAAGCACCCCAAAGTTTAGGGCTGCTCTGTTGACCAGGACCTCCACTTCATTGCACCTTAAATATCCCAGGAAAGAGAAAAATGGATAAAGAAGTTGTGGTCCTTATGTACAATGGAATATCACTCAGCCATGAAATCAATGTCGTAAGGTTAGTAGCAGCATGATGAGTGGATTTAGGTACGACGATTCTAAGTGAAATAAGTCACACAGAAAAGGACACTTCTCATAAGGTATCACTGATAGAGGCAATGTAAAAACCGTTACACTTGAACTGAATTACAAAACAGAACAGAGTCACACATGCAGAAAACACACTATGGCTGCTTAACGGGAAAGGTGAGGTGGGGTGATACATAAAACAAGGGTATCAAATTAGCTCAGATACCGTTCCATAAACCCAATATGTAATAGACAAGACCTACTCCTTGCTCAGAGAACTGGACTCAACACGCCCTATTCACCGCACAAGAATATATCTGACTAATAATAATCGTAAAACCTATGTATTGATATCTCTCTGTTAGTGTGTCAAGTGGGTGTAAAGCGGCATAAACACAGCAGTGAAAAGCAGCTAAACCCCATTATAAAAATAAATTACTTTGAAACACCCATGAAACAAAGACAGTGAAAGAGAGAGAAATTCTTACACAATGCGTTCAGGGGCTGTGATGCAACCTGGATTGACCATATCTAGACGCACAGCTGGATGAGACATAAGGGTGGACACTCTTGGGGCTGAGAGGTTTGGTGAGGTTGGGTGAGCAAACGCAGACCCTTTAAAGTAATACTGCGTGGTACCCATCGCATGGGTCCCAAATCTCCAGGTTCAAGGGCATCTTCCTACATCAAAAACATGCATGAGAAACCCAGAAGATGGTACACTGTGTGATGGGGAAAGGTTTCTAAAACGCACCTCATTTCTCATCTCCTTGTGCCCGGGTTCGCCATTCCAGCCACTTTACTAGCAAGCTCCCTACTTGGAGCATCAGCACCTTTAACCTCCTGTTCCATACAGGTTGTAATTTGTCCTGAGGATAAACGAGAAGACGTGGAACCAACGAGAGACTAGCTCTTGGTGTTGGGACAGGCACAGGTCACTCTATTTTCCCATCAGGAAGAAGAATTAACCACAGGCTCAGCCTGCCCCCCGGAACCAGAACAGGGCCTGAAGCCATTCTGCGATTTTGCGGCCAGCTCCCATAAAAACGAGTTGTAAAATGGAGGTTCAGGGCACTGCAATTCACAAACCTGCAGAGTTATAAATGATAACTCTCGTCCACAAATATATTGAGGGAAGGCAAAGAAGAGGATTTGAAATCAAGGCAGAATTGCAGGAAACAGATTTCAGGAGGTAGATACGAATCGCCTTTAAAGCACATGAAAAGCGGCAAAACGTTGACAATGATGCCCTTGGCCAAAAAGGGCGTATGCGTTTTTTCCTGAATATATTCAGGAAAAAACGCATACGCCCTTTTTGGCCAACCAAGCAACCTGGAAAGGCAAATCAGCGCTACAAAGAAGTCTCGCTTCCCATCGGTCAAAAGGGCCATGCTGAAAAAAGTGTCAAAACCAGAAATGCAGGACAGGCCATGGAGAAATGGGAGCCTTGCTACACTGATGGGCGGGATGTAAATTGCCAAGAGCCACTCTGGAGAAGTGTCCGGTGAGTCCTGAAACATCTGAAAAACACAGCTTAGAGAGCATAGGGCACTTCCACTCATGGGGGTATAAATTGGGAAAATTAAAAATCAGCAAGACACAAGCACCCCAAAGTTTAGGGCTGCTCTGTTGACCAGGACCTCCACTTCATTCCACCTTAAATATCCCAGGAAAGAGAAAAATGGATAAAGAAGTTGTGGTCCTTATGTACAATGGAATATCACTCAGCCATGAAATCAATGTCGTAAGGTTAGTAGCAGCATGATGAGTGGATTTAGGTACGACGATTCTAACTGAAATAAGTCACACAGAAAAGGACACTTCTCATAAGGTATCACTGATAGAGGGAATGTAAAAACCATTACACTTGAACTGAATTACAAAACAGAACAGAGTCACACATGCAGAAAACACACTATGGCTGCTTAACGGGAAAGGTGAGGTGGGGTGATACATAAAACAAGGGTATCAAATTAGCTCAGATACCGTTCCATAAACCCAATATGTAATAGACAAGACCTACTCCTTGCTCAGAGAACTGGACTCAACACGCCCTATTCACTGCACAAGAATATATCTGACTAATAATAATCGTAAAACCTATGTATTGATATCTCTCTGTTAGTGTGTCAAGTGGGTGTAAAGCGGCATAAACAGAGCAGTGAAAAGCAGCTAAACCCCATTATAAAAATAAATTACTTTGAAACAACCATGATAGAAAGACAGTGAAAGAGAGAGAAATTCTTACACAATGCGTTCAGGGGCTGTGATGCAACCTGGATTGACCATATCTAGACGCACAGCTGGATGAGACATAAGGGTGGACACTCTTGGGGCTGAGAGGTTTGGTGAGGTTGGGTGAGCAAACGCAGACCCTTTAAATTAATACTGCGTGGTACCCATCGCATGAGTCCCAAATCTCCAGGTTCAAGGGCATCTTCCTACATCAAAAACATGCATGAGAAACCCAGAAGTTGGTACACCGTGTGATGGGGAAAGGTTTCTAAAACGCACCTCATTTCTCATCTCCTTGTGCCCGGGTTCGCCATTCCAGCTGCTTTACTAGCAAGCTCCCTACTTGGAGCATCAGCACCTTTAACCTCCTGTTCCGTACAGGTTGCAATTTGTCCTGAGGATAAACGGGAAGACGTGGAACCAACGAGAGACTAGCTCTTGGTGTTGGGACAGGCACAGGTCACTCTATTTTCCCATCAGAAAGAAGAATTAACCACAGGCTCAGCCTGACCCCCGGAACCAGAACAGGGCCTGAAGCCATTCTGCGATTTTGCGGACAGCTCCCATAAAAACGAGTTGTAAAATGGAGGTTCAGGGCACTGCAATTCACAAACCTGCAGAGTTATAAATGATAACTCTCGTCCACAAATATATTGAGGGAAGGCAAAGAAGAGGATTTGAAATCAAGGCAGAATTGCAGGAAACAGATTTCAGGAGGTAGATACGAATCGCCTTTAAAGCACATGAAAAGCGGCAAAACGTTGACAATGATGCCCTTGGCCAAAAAGGGCGTATGCGTTTTTTCCTGAATATATTCAGGAAAAAACACATACGCCCTTTTTGGCCAACCAAGCAACCTGGAAAGGCAAATCAGCGCTACAAAGAAGTCTCGCTTCCCATCGGTCAAAAGGGCCATGCTGAAAAAAGTGTCAAAACCAGAAATGCAGGACAGGCCATGGAGAAATGGGAGCCTTGCTACACTGATGGGCGGGATGTAAATTGCCAAGAGCCACTCTGGAGAAGTGTCCGGTGAGTCCTGAAACATCTGAAAAACACAGCTCAGAGAGCATAGGGCACTTCCACTCATGGGGGTATAAATTGGGAAAATTAAAAATCAGCAAGACACAAGCACCCAAAAGTTTAGGGCTGCTCTGTTGACCAGGACCTCCACTTCATTCCACCGTAAATATCCCAGGAACGAGAAAAATGGATAAAGAAGTTGTGGTCCTTATGTACAATGGAATATCACTCAGCCATGAAATCAATGTCGTAAGGTTAGTAGCAGCATGATGAGTGGATTTAGGTACGACGATTCTAAGTGAAATAAGTCACACAGAAAAGGACACTTCTCATAAGGAATCACTGATAGAGGGAATGTAAAAACCGTTACACTTGAACTGAATTACAAAACAGAACAGAGTCACACATGCAGAAAACACACTATGGCTGCTTAACGGGAAAGGTGAGGTGGGGTGATACATAAAACAAGGGTATCAAATTAGCTCAGATACCGTTCCATAAACCCAATATGTAATAGACAAGACTTACTCCTTGCTCAAAGAACTGGACTCAACACGCCCTATTCACCGCACAAGAATATATCTGACTAATAATAATCGTAAAACCTATGTGTTGATATCTCTCTGTTAGTGTGTCAAGTGGGTGTAAAGCGGCATAAACACAGCAGTGAAAAGCAGCTAAACCCCATTATAAAAATAAATTACTTTGAAACACCCATGAAACAAAGACAGTGAAAGAGAGAGAAATTCTTACACAATGCGTTCAGGGGCTGTGATGCAACCTGGATTGACCATATCTAGACGCACAGCTGGATGAGACATAAGGGTGGACACTCTTGGGGCTGAGAGGTTTGGTGAGGTTGGGTGAGCAAACGCAGACCCTTTAAAGTAATACTGCGTGGTACCCATCGCATGGGTCCCAAATCTCCAGGTTCAAGGGCATCTTCCTACATCAAAAACATGCATGAGAAACCCAGAAGATGGTACACCGTGTGATGGGGAAAGGTTTCTAAAACGCACCTCATTTCTCATCTCCTTGTGCCCGGGTTCGCCATTCCAGCCGCTTTACTAGCAAGCTCCCTACTTGGAGCATCAGCACCTTTAACCTCCTGTTCCATACAGGTTGTAATTTGTCCTGAGGATAAACGAGAAGACATGGAACCAACGAGAGACTAGCTCTTGGTGTTGGGACAGGCACAGGTCACTCTATTTTCCCATCAGAAAGAAGAATTAACCACAGGCTCAGCCTGCCCCCCGGAACCAGAACAGGGCCTGAAGCCATTCTGCGATTTTGCGGCCAGCTCCCATAAAAACGAGTTGTAAAATGGAGGTTCAGGGCACTGCAATTCACAAACCTGCAGAGTTATAAATGATAACTCTCGTCCACAAATATATTGAGGGAAGGCAAAGAAGAGGATTTGAAATCAAGGCAGAATTGCAGGAAACAGATTTCAGGAGGTAGATACGAATTGCCTTTAAAGCACATGAAAAGCGGCAAAACGTTGACAATGATGCCCTTGGCCAAAAAGGGCGTATGCGTTTTTTCCTGAATATATTCAGGAAAAAACGCATACGCCCTTTTTGGCCAACCAAGCAACCTGGAAAGGCAAATCAGCGCTACAAAGAAGTCTCGCTTCCCATCGGTCAAAAGGGCCATGCTGAAAAAAGTGTCAAAACCAGAAATGCAGGACAGGCCATGGAGAAATGGGAGCCTTGCTACACTGATGGGCGGGATGTAAATTGCCAAGAGCCACTCTGGAGAAGTGTCCGGTGAGTCCTGAAACATCTGAAAAACACAGCTTAGAGAGCATAGGGCACTTCCACTCATGGGGGTATAAATTGGGAAAATTAAAAATCAGCAAGACACAAGCACCCCAAAGTTTAGGGCTGCTCTGTTGACCAGGACCTCCACTTCATTCCACCTTAAATATCCCAGGAAAGAGAAAAATGGATAAAGAAGTTGTGGTCCTTATGTACAATGGAATATCACTCAGCCATGAAATCAATGTCGTAAGGTTAGTAGCAGCATGATGAGTGGATTTAGGTACGACGATTCTAAGTGAAATAAGTCACACAGAAAAGGACACTTCTCATAAGGTATCACTGATAGAGGGAATGTAAAAACCGTTACACTTGAACTGAATTACAAAACAGAACAGAGTCACACATGCAGAAAACACACTATGGCTGCTTAACGGGAAAGGTGAGGTGGGGTGATACATAAAACAAGGGTATCAAATTAGCTCAGATACCGTTCCATAAACCCAATATGTAATAGACAAGACCTACTCCTTGCTCAGAGAACTGGACTCAACACGCCCTATTCACCGCACAAGAATATATCTGACTAATAATAATCGTAAAACCTATGTATTGATATCTCTCTGTTAGTGTGTCAAGTGGGTGTAAAGCGGCATAAACACAGCAGTGAAAAGCAGCTAAACCCCATTATAAAAATAAATTACTTTGAAACACCCATGAAACAAAGACAGTGAAAGAGAGAGAAATTCTTACACAATGCGTTCAGGGGCTGTGATGCAACCTGGATTGACCATATCTAGACGCACAGCTGGATGAGACATAAGGGTGGACACTCTTGGGGCTGAGAGGTTTGGTGAGGTTGGGTGAGCAAACGCAGACCCTTTAAAGTAATACTGCGTGGTACCCATCGCATGGGTCCCAAATCTCCAGGTTCAAGGGCATCTTCCTACATCAAAAACATGCATGAGAAACCCAGAAGATGGTACACTGTGTGATGGGGAAATGTTTCTAAAACGCACCTCATTTCTCATCTCCTTGTGCCCGGGTTCTCCATTCCAGCCACTTTACTAGCAAGCTCCCTACTTGGAGCATCAGCACCTTTAACCTCCTGTTCCATACAGGTTGTAATTTGTCCTGAGGATAAACGAGAAGACGTGGAACCAACGAGAGACTAGCTCTTGGTGTTGGGACAGGCACAGGTCACTCTATTTTCCCATCAGAAAGAAGAATTAACCACAGGCTCAGCCTGCCCCCCGGAACCAGAACAGGGCCTGAAGCCATTCTGCGATTTTGCGGCCAGCTCCCATAAAAACGAGTTGTAAAATGGAGGTTCAGGGCACTGCAATTCACAAACCTGCAGAGTTATAAATGATAACTCTCGTCCACAAATATATTGAGGGAAGGCAAAGAAGAGGATTTGAAATCAAGGCAGAATTGCAGGAAACAGATTTCAGGAGGTAGATACGAATCCCCTTTAAAGCACATGAAAAGCGGCAAAACGTTGACAATGATGCCCTTGGCCAAAAAGGGCGTATGCGTTTTTTCCTGAATATATTCAGGAAAAAACGCATACGCCCTTTTTGGCCAACCAAGCAACCTGGAAAGGCAAATCAGCGCTACAAAGAAGTCTCGCTTCCCATCGGTCAAAAGGGCCAGGCTGAAAAAAGTGTCAAAACCAGAAATGCAGGACAGGCCATGGAGAAATGGGAGCCTTGCTACACTGATGGGCGGGATGTAAATTGCCAAGAGCCACTCTGGAGAAGTGTCCGGTGAGTCCTGAAACATCTGAAAAACACAGCTTAGAGAGCATAGGGCACTTCCACTCATGGGGGTATAAATTGGGAAAATTAAAAATCAGCAAGACACAAGCACCCCAAAGTTTAGGGCTGCTCTGTTGACCAGGACCTCCACTTCATTCCACCTTAAATATCCCAGGAAAGAGAAAAATGGATAAAGAAGTTGTGGTCCTTATGTACAATGGAATATCACTCAGCCATGAAATCAATGTCGTAAGGTTAGTAGCAGCATGATGAGTGGATTTAGGTACGACGATTCTAAGTGAAATAAGTCACAGAAAAGGACACTTCTCATAAGGTATCACTGATAGAGGGAATGTAAAAACCGTTACAATTGAACTGAATTACAAAACAGAACAGAGTCACACATGCAGAAAACACACTATGGCTGCTTAACGGGAAAGGTGAGGTGGGGTGATACATAAAACAAGGGTATCAAATTAGCTCAGATACCGTTCCATAAACCCAATATGTAATAGACAAGACTTACTCCTTGCTCAAAGAACTGGACTCAACACGCCCTATTCACCGCACAAGAATATATCTGACTAATAATAATCGTAAAACCTATGTGTTGATATCTCTCTGTTAGTGTGTCAAGTGGGTGTAAAGCGGCATAAACACAGCAGTGAAAAGCAGCTAAACCCCATTATAAAAATAAATTACTTTGAAACACCCATGAAACAAAGACAGTGAAAGAGAGAGAAATTCTTACACAATGCGTTCAGGGGCTGTGATGCAACCTGGATTGACCATATCTAGACGCACAGCTGGATGAGACATAAGGGTGGACACTCTTGGGGCTGAGAGGTTTGGTGAGGTTGGGTGAGCAAACGCAGACCCTTTAAAGTAATACTGCGTGGTACCCATCGCATGGGTCCCAAATCTCCAGGTTCAAGGGCATCTTCCTACATCAAAAACATGCATGAGAAACCCAGAAGATGGTACACCGTGTGATGGGGAAAGGTTTCTAAAACGCACCTCATTTCTCATCTCCTTGTGCCCGGGTTCGCCATTCCAGCCGCTTTACTAGCAAGCTCCCTACTTGGAGCATCAGCACCTTTAACCTCCTGTTCCATACAGGTTGTAATTTGTCCTGAGGATAAACGAGAAGACATGGAACCAACGAGAGACTAGCTCTTGGTGTTGGGACAGGCACAGGTCACTCTATTTTCCCATCAGAAAGAAGAATTAACCACAGGCTCAGCCTGCCCCCCGGAACCAGAACAGGGCCTGAAGCCATTCTGCGATTTTGCGGCCAGCTCCCATAAAAACGAGTTGTAAAATGGAGGTTCAGGGCACTGCAATTCACAAACCTGCAGAGTTATAAATGATAACTCTCGTCCACAAATATATTGAGGGAAGGCAAAGAAGAGGATTTGAAATCAAGGCAGAATTGCAGGAAACAGATTTCAGGAGGTAGATACGAATTGCCTTTAAAGCACATGAAAAGCGGCAAAACGTTGACAATGATGCCCTTGGCCAAAAAGGGCGTATGCGTTTTTTCCTGAATATATTCAGGAAAAAACGCATACGCCCTTTTTGGCCAACCAAGCAACCTGGAAAGGCAAATCAGCGCTACAAAGAAGTCTCGCTTCCCATCGGTCAAAAGGGCCATGCTGAAAAAAGTGTCAAAACCAGAAATGCAGGACAGGCCATGGAGAAATGGGAGCCTTGCTACACTGATGGGCGGGATGTAAATTGCCAAGAGCCACTCTGGAGAAGTGTCCGGTGAGTCCTGAAACATCTGAAAAACACAGCTTAGAGAGCATAGGGCACTTCCACTCATGGGGGTATAAATTGGGAAAATTAAAAATCAGCAAGACACAAGCACCCCAAAGTTTAGGGCTGCTCTGTTGACCAGGACCTCCACTTCATTCCACCTTAAATATCCCAGGAAAGAGAAAAATGGATAAAGAAGTTGTGGTCCTTATGTACAATGGAATATCACTCAGCCATGAAATCAATGTCGTAAGGTTAGTAGCAGCATGATGAGTGGATTTAGGTACGACGATTCTAAGTGAAATAAGTCACACAGAAAAGGACACTTCTCATAAGGTATCACTGATAGAGGGAATGTAAAAACCGTTACACTTGAACTGAATTACAAAACAGAACAGAGTCACACATGCAGAAAACACACTATGGCTGCTTAACGGGAAAGGTGAGGTGGGGTGATACATAAAACAAGGGTATCAAATTAGCTCAGATACCGTTCCATAAACCCAATATGTAATAGACAAGACCTACTCCTTGCTCAGAGAACTGGACTCAACACGCCCTATTCACCGCACAAGAATATATCTGACTAATAATAATCGTAAAACCTATGTATTGATATCTCTCTGTTAGTGTGTCAAGTGGGTGTAAAGCGGCATAAACACAGCAGTGAAAAGCAGCTAAACCCCATTATAAAAATAAATTACTTTGAAACACCCATGAAACAAAGACAGTGAAAGAGAGAGAAATTCTTACACAATGCGTTCAGGGGCTGTGATGCAACCTGGATTGACCATATCTAGACGCACAGCTGGATGAGACATAAGGGTGGACACTCTTGGGGCTGAGAGGTTTGGTGAGGTTGGGTGAGCAAACGCAGACCCTTTAAAGTAATACTGCGTGGTACCCATCGCATGGGTCCCAAATCTCCAGGTTCAAGGGCATCTTCCTACATCAAAAACATGCATGAGAAACCCAGAAGATGGTACACTGTGTGATGGGGAAATGTTTCTAAAACGCACCTCATTTCTCATCTCCTTGTGCCCGGGTTCTCCATTCCAGCCACTTTACTAGCAAGCTCCCTACTTGGAGCATCAGCACCTTTAACCTCCTGTTCCATACAGGTTGTAATTTGTCCTGAGGATAAACGAGAAGACGTGGAACCAACGAGAGACTAGCTCTTGGTGTTGGGACAGGCACAGGTCACTCTATTTTCCCATCAGAAAGAAGAATTAACCACAGGCTCAGCCTGCCCCCAGGATCCAGAACAGGGCCTGAAGCCATTCTGCGATTTTGCGGCCAGCTCCCATAAAAACGAGTTGTAAAATGGAGGTTCAGGGCACTGCAATTCACAAACCTGCAGAGTTATAAATGATAACTCTCGTCCACAAATATATTGAGGGAAGGCAAAGAAGAGGATTTGAAATCAAGGCAGAATTGCAGGAAACAGATTTCAGGAGGTAGATACGAATCCCCTTTAAAGCACATGAAAAGCGGCAAAACGTTGACAATGATGCCCTTGGCCAAAAAGGGCGTATGCGTTTTTTCCTGAATATATTCAGGAAAAAACGCATACGCCCTTTTTGGCCAACCAAGCAACCTGGAAAGGCAAATCAGCGCTACAAAGAAGTCTCGCTTCCCATCGGTCAAAAGGGCCATGCTGAAAAAAGTGTCAAAACCAGAAATGCAGGACAGGCCATGGAGAAATGGGAGCCTTGCTACACTGATGGGCGGGATGTAAATTGCCAAGAGCCACTCTGGAGAAGTGTCCGGTGAGTCCTGAAACATCTGAAAAACACAGCTTAGAGAGCATAGGGCACTTCCACTCATGGGGGTATAAATTGGGAAAATTAAAAATCAGCAAGACACAAGCACCCCAAAGTTTAGGGCTGCTCTGTTGACCAGGACCTCCACTTCATTCCACCTTAAATATCCCAGGAAAGAGAAAAATGGATAAAGAAGTTGTGGTCCTTATGTACAATGGAATATCACTCAGCCATGAAATCAATGTCGTAAGGTTAGTAGCAGCATGATGAGTGGATTTAGGTACGACGATTCTAAGTGAAATAAGTCACAGAAAAGGACACTTCTCATAAGGTATCACTGATAGAGGGAATGTAAAAACCGTTACAATTGAACTGAATTACAAAACAGAACAGAGTCACACATGCAGAAAACACACTATGGCTGCTTAACGGGAAAGGTGTGGTGGGGTGATACATAAAACTAGGGTATCAAATTAGCTCAGATACCGTTCCATAAACCCAATATGTAATAGACAAGACCTACTCCTTGCTCAAAGAACTGGACTCAACACGCCCTATTCACCGCACAAGAATATATCTGACTAATAATAATCGTAAAACCTATGTGTTGATATCTCTCTGTTAGTGTGTCAAGTGGGTGTAAAGCGGCATAAACACAGCAGTGAAAAGCAGCTAAACCCCATTATGAAAATAAATTACTTTGAAACACCCATGAAACAAAGACAGTGAAAGAGAGAGAAATTCTTACACAATGCGTTCAGGGGCTGTGATGCAACCTGGATTGACCATATCTAGACGCACAGCTGGATGAGACATAAGGGTGGACACTCTTGGGGCTGAGAGGTTTGGTGAGGTTGGGTGAGCAAACACAGACCCTTTAAAGTAATACTGCGTGGTACCCATCGCATGGGTCCCAAATCTCCAGGTTCAAGGGCACCTTCCTACATCAAAAACATGCATGAGAAACCCAGAAGGTGGTACACCGTGTGATGGGGAAAGGTTTCTAAAACGCACCTCATTTCTCATCTCCTTGTGCCCGGGTTCGCCATTCCAGCCGCTTTTCTAGCAAGCTCCCTACTTGGAGCATCAGCACCTTTAACCTCCTGTTCCATACAGGTTGTAATTTGTCCTGAGGATAAACGAGAAGACGTGGAACCAACGAGAGACTAGCTCTTGGTGTTGGGACAGGCACAGGTCACTCTATTTTCCCATCAGAAAGAAGAATTAACCACAGGCTCAGCCTGCCCCCAGGAACCAGAACAGGGCCTGAAGCCATTCTGCGATTTTGCGGCCAGCTCCCATAAAAACGAGTTGTAAAATGGAGGTTCAGGGCACTGCAATTCACAAACCTGCAGAGTTATAAATGATAACTCTCGTCCACAAATATATTGAGGGAAGGCAAAGAAGAGGATTTGAAATCAAGGCAGAATTGCAGGAAACAGATTTCAGGAGGTAGATACGAATCGCCTTTAAAGCACATGAAAAGCGGCAAAACGTTGACAATGATGCCCTTGGCCAAAAAGGGCGTATGCGTTTTTTCCTGAATATATTCAGGAAAAAACGCATACGCCCTTTTTGGCCAACCAAGCAACCTGGAAAGGCAAATCAGCGCTACAAAGAAGTCTCGCTTCCCATCGGTCAAAAGGGCCATGCTGAAAAAAGTGTCAAAACCAGAAATGCAGGACAGGCCATGGAGAAATGGGAGCCTTGCTACACTGATGGGCGGGATGTAAATTGCCAAGAGCCACTCTGGAGAAGTGTCCGGTGAGTCCTGAAACATCTGAAAAACACAGCTTAGAGAGCATAGGGCACTTCCACTCATGGGGGTATAAATTGGGAAAATTAAAAATCAGCAAGACACAAGCACCCCAAAGTTGAGGGCTGCTCTGTTGACCAGGACCTCCACTTCATTCCACCTTAAATATCCCAGGAAAGAGAAAAATGGAGAAAGAAGTTGTGGTCCTTATGTACAATGGAATATCACTCAGCCATGAAATCAATGTCGTAAGGTTAGTAGCAGCATGATGAGTGGATTTAGGTACGATGATTCTAAGTGAAATAAGTCACACAGAAAAGGACACTTCTCATAAGGTATCACTGATAGAGGGAATGTAAAAACCGTTACACTTGAACTGAATTACAAAACAGAACAGAGTCACACATGCAGAAAACACACTATGGCTGCTTAACGGGAAAGGTGAGGTGGGGTGATACATAAAACAAGGGTATCAAATTAGCTCAGATACCATTCCATAAACCCAATATGTAATAGACAAGACCTACTCCTTGCTCAGAGAACTGGACTCAACACGCCCTATTCACCGCACAAGAATATATCTGACTAATAATAATCGTAAAACCTATGTATTGATATCTCTCTGTTAGTGTGTCAAGTGGGTGTAAAGCGGCATAAACACAGCAGTGAAAAGCAGCTAAACCCCATTATAAAAATAAATTACTTTGAAACAACCATGAAACAAAGACAGTGAAAGAGAGAGAAATTCTTACACAATGCGTTCAGGGGCTGTGATGCAACCTGGATTGACCATATCTAGACGCACAGCTGGATGAGACATAAGGGTGGACACTCTTGGGGCTGAGAGGTTTGGTGAGGTTGGGTGAGCAAACGCAGACCCTTTAAAGTAATACTGCGTGGTACCCATCGCATGGGTCCCAAATCTCCAGGTTCAAGGGCATCTTCCTACATCAAAAACATGCATGAGAAACCCAGAAGATGGTACACCGTGTGATGGGGAAAGGTTTCTAAAACGCACCTCATTTCTCATCTCCTTGTGCCCGGGTTCGCCATTCCAGCCGCTTTACTAGCAAGCTCCCTACTTGGAGCATCAGCACCTTTAACCTCCTGTTCCATACAGGTTGTAATTTGTCCTGAGGATAAACGAGAAGACGTGGAACCAACGAGAGACTAGCTCTTGGTGTTGGGACAGGCACAGGTCACTCTATTTTCCCATCAGAAAGAAGAATTAACCACAGGCTCAGCCTGCCCCCAGGAACCAGAACAGGGCCTGAAGCCATTCTGCGATTTTGCGGCCAGCTCCCATAAAAACGAGTTGTAAAATGGAGGTTCAGGGCACTGCAATTCACAAACCTGCAGAGTTATAAATGATAACTCTCGTCCACAAATATATTGAGGGAAGGCAAAGAAGAGGATTTGAAATCAAGGCAGAATTGCAGGAAACAGATTTCAGGAGGTAGATACGATTCGCCTTTAAAGCACATGAAAAGCGGCAAAACGTTGACAATGATGCCCTTGGCCAAAAAGGGCGTATGCGTTTTTTCCTGAATATATTCAGGAAAAAACGCATACGCCCTTTTTGGCCAACCAAGCAACCTGGAAAGGCAAATCAGCGCTACAAAGAAGTCTCGCTTCCCATCGGTCAAAAGGGCCATGCTGAAAAAAGTGTCAAAACCAGAAATGCAGGACAGGCCATGGAGAAATGGGAGCCTTGCTACACTGATGGGCGGGATGTAAATTGCCAAGAGCCACTCTGGAGAAGTGTCCGGTGAGTCCTGAAACATCTGAAAAACACAGCTTAGAGAGCATAGGGCACTTCCACTCATGGGGGTATAAATTGGGAAAATGAAAAATCAGCAAGACACAAGCACCTCAAAGTTTAGGGCTGCTCTGTTGACCAGGACCTCCACTTCATTCCACCTTAAAT
Organism: Balaenoptera borealis; assembly: GCF_965194805.1. Taxonomy (NCBI): domain Eukaryota; kingdom Metazoa; phylum Chordata; class Mammalia; order Artiodactyla; family Balaenopteridae; genus Balaenoptera; species Balaenoptera borealis. The sequence goes on from NW_028123988.1 coordinate 438,686, forward strand.
ATCCCAGGAAAGAGAAAAATGGATAAAGAAGTTGTGGTCCATATGTACAATGGAATATCACTCAGCCATGAAATCAATGTCGTAAGGTTAGTAGCAGCATGATGAGTGGATTTAGGTACAACGATTCTAAGTGAAATAAGTCACACAGAAAAGGACACTTCTCATAAGGTATCACTGATAGAGGGAATGTAAAAACCGTTACACTTGAACTGAATTACAAAACAGAACAGAGTCACACATGCAGAAAACACACTATGGCTGCTTAACGGGAAAGGTGAGGTGGGGTGATACATAAAACAAGGGTATCAAATTAGCTCAGATACCGTTCCATAAACCCAATATGTAATAGACAAGACCTACTCCTTGCTCAGAGAACTGGACTCAACACGCCCTATTCACCGCACAAGAATATATCTGACTAATAATAATCGTAAAACCTATGTATTGATATCTCTCTGTTAGTGTGTCAAGTGGGTGTAAAGCGGCATAAACACAGCAGTGAAAAGCAGCTAAACCCCATTATAAAAATAAATTACTTTGAAACACCCATGAAACAAAGACAGTGAAAGAGAGAGAAATTCTTACACAATGCGTTCAGGGGCTGTGATGCAACCTGGATTGACCATATCTAGACGCACAGCTGGATGAGACATAAGGGTGGACACTCTTGGGGCTGAGAGGTTTGGTGAGGTTGGGTGAGCAAACGCAGACCCTTTAAAGTAATACTGCGTGGTACCCATCGCATGGGTCCCAAATCTCCAGGTTCAAGGGTATCTTCCTACATCAAAAACATGCATGAGAAACCCAGAAGATGGTACACTGTGTGATGGGGAAAGGTTTCTAAAACGCACCTCATTTCTCATCTCCTTGTGCCCGGGTTCGCCATTCCAGCCACTTTACTAGCAAGCTCCCTACTTGGAGCATCAGCACCTTTAACCTCCTGTTCCATACAGGTTGTAATTTGTCCTGAGGATAAACGAGAAGACATGGAACCAACGAGAGACTAGCTCTTGGTGTTGGGACAGGCACAGGTCACTCTATTTTCCCATCAGAAAGAAGAATTAACCACAGGCTCAGCCTGCCCCCCGGAACCAGAACAGGGCCTGAAGCCATTCTGCGATTTTGCGGCCAGCTCCCATAAAAACGAGTTGTAAAATGGAGGTTCAGGGCACTGCAATTCACAAACCTGCAGAGTTATAAATGATAACTCTCGTCCACAAATATATTGAGGGAAGGCAAAGAAGAGGATTTGAAATCAAGGCAGAATTGCAGGAAACAGATTTCAGGAGGTAGATACGAATCGCCTTTAAAGCACATGAAAAGCGGCAAAACGTTGACAATGATGCCCTTGGCCAAAAAGGGCGTATGCGTTTTTTCCTGAATATATTCAGGAAAAAACGCATACGCCCTTTTTGGCCAACCAAGCAACCTGGAAAGGCAAATCAGCGCTACAAAGAAGTCTCGCTTCCCATCGGTCAAAAGGGCCATGCTGAAAAAAGTGTCAAAACCAGAAATGCAGGACAGGCCATGGAGAAATGGGAGCCTTGCTACACTGATGGGCGGGATGTAAATTGCCAAGAGCCACTCTGGAGAAGTGTCCGGTGAGTCCTGAAACATCTGAAAAACACAGCTTAGAGAGCATAGGGCACTTCCACTCATGGGGGTATAAATTGGGAAAATTAAAAATCAGCAAGACACAAGCACCCCAAAGTTGAGGGCTGCTCTGTTGACCAGGACCTCCACTTCATTCCACCTTAAATATCCCAGGAAAGAGAAAAATGGAGAAAGAAGTTGTGGTCCTTATGTACAATGGAATATCACTCAGCCATGAAATCAATGTCGTAAGGTTAGTAGCAGCATGATGAGTGGATTTAGGTACGATGATTCTAAGTGAAATAAGTCACACAGAAAAGGACACTTCTCATAAGGTATCACTGATAGAGGGAATGTAAAAACCGTTACACTTGAACTGAATTACAAAACAGAACAGAGTCACACATGCAGAAAACACACTATGGCTGCTTAACGGGAAAGGTGAGGTGGGGTGATACATAAAACAAGGGTATCAAATTAGCTCAGATACCATTCCATAAACCCAATATGTAATAGACAAGACCTACTCCTTGCTCAGAGAACTGGACTCAACACGCCCTATTCACCGCACAAGAATATATCTGACTAGTAATAATCGTAAAACCTATGTATTGATATCTCTCTGTTAGTGTGTCAAGTGGGTGTAAAGCGGCATAAACACAGCAGTGAAAAGCAGCTAAACCCCATTATAAAAATAAATTACTTTGAAACAACCATGAAACAAAGACAGTGAAAGAGAGAGAAATTCTTACACAATGCGTTCAGGGGCTGTGATGCAACCTGGATTGACCATATCTAGACGCACAGCTGGATGAGACATAAGGGTGGACACTCTTGGGGCTGAGAGGTTTGGTGAGGTTGGGTGAGCAAACGCAGACCCTTTAAAGTAATACTGCGTGGTACCCATCGCATGGGTCCCAAATCTCCAGGTTCAAGGGCATCTTCCTACATCAAAAACATGCATGAGAAACCCAGAAGATGGTACACCGTGTGATGGGGAAAGGTTTCTAAAACGCACCTCATTTCTCATCTCCTTGTGCCCGGGTTCGCCATTCCAGCCGCTTTACTAGCAAGCTCCCTACTTGGAGCATCAGCACCTTTAACCTCCTGTTCCATACAGGTTGTAATTTGTCCTGAGGATAAACGAGAAGACGTGGAACCAACGAGAGACTAGCTCTTGGTGTTGGGACAGGCACAGGTCACTCTATTTTCCCATCAGAAAGAAGAATTAACCACAGGCTCAGCCTGCCCCCAGGAACCAGAACAGGGCCTGAAGCCATTCTGCGATTTTGCGGCCAGCTCCCATAAAAACGAGTTGTAAAATGGAGGTTCAGGGCACTGCAATTCACAAACCTGCAGAGTTATAAATGATAACTCTCGTCCACAAATATATTGAGGGAAGGCAAAGAAGAGGATTTGAAATCAAGGCAGAATTGCAGGAAACAGATTTCAGGAGGTAGATACGAATCGCCTTTAAAGCACATGAAAAGCGGCAAAACGTTGACAATGATGCCCTTGGCCAAAAAGGGCGTATGCGTTTTTTCCTGAATATATTCAGGAAAAAACGCATACGCCCTTTTTGGCCAACCAAGCAACCTGGAAAGGCAAATCAGCGCTACAAAGAAGTCTCGCTTCCCATCGGTCAAAAGGGCCATGCTGAAAAAAGTGTCAAAACCAGAAATGCAGGACAGGCCATGGAGAAATGGGAGCCTTGCTACACTGATGGGCGGGATGTAAATTGCCAAGAGCCACTCTGGAGAAGTGTCCGGTGAGTCCTGAAACATCTGAAAAACACAGCTTAGAGAGCATAGGGCACTTCCACTCATGGGGGTATAAATTGGGAAAATTAAAAATCAGCAAGACACAAGCACCCCAAAGTTGAGGGCTGCTCTGTTGACCAGGACCTCCACTTCATTCCACCTTAAATATCCCAGGAAAGAGAAAAATGGAGAAAGAAGTTGTGGTCCTTATGTACAATGGAATATCACTCAGCCATGAAATCAATGTCGTAAGGTTAGTAGCAGCATGATGAGTGGATTTAGGTACGATGATTCTAAGTGAAATAAGTCACACAGAAAAGGACACTTCTCATAAGGTATCACTGATAGAGGGAATGTAAAAACCGTTACACTTGAACTGAATTACAAAACAGAACAGAGTCACACATGCAGAAAACACACTATGGCTGCTTAACGGGAAAGGTGAGGTGGGGTGATACATAAAACAAGGGTATCAAATTAGCTCAGATACCATTCCATAAACCCAATATGTAATAGACAAGACCTACTCCTTGCTCAGAGAACTGGACTCAACACGCCCTATTCACCGCACAAGAATATATCTGACTAGTAATAATCGTAAAACCTATGTATTGATATCTCTCTGTTAGTGTGTCAAGTGGGTGTAAAGCGGCATAAACACAGCAGTGAAAAGCAGCTAAACCCCATTATAAAAATAAATTACTTTGAAACAACCATGAAACAAAGACAGTGAAAGAGAGAGAAATTCTTACACAATGCGTTCAGGGGCTGTGATGCAACCTGGATTGACCATATCTAGACGCACAGCTGGATGAGACATAAGGGTGGACACTCTTGGGGCTGAGAGGTTTGGTGAGGTTGGGTGAGCAAACGCAGACCCTTTAAAGTAATACTGCGTGGTACCCATCGCATGGGTCCCAAATCTCCAGGTTCAAGGGCATCTTCCTACATCAAAAACATGCATGAGAAACCCAGAAGATGGTACACCGTGTGATGGGGAAAGGTTTCTAAAACGCACCTCATTTCTCATCTCCTTGTGCCCGGGTTCGCCATTCCAGCCGCTTTACTAGCAAGCTCCCTACTTGGAGCATCAGCACCTTTAACCTCCTGTTCCATACAGGTTGTAATTTGTCCTGAGGATAAACGAGAAGACGTGGAACCAACGAGAGACTAGCTCTTGGTGTTGGGACAGGCACAGGTCACTCTATTTTCCCATCAGAAAGAAGAATTAACCACAGGCTCAGCCTGCCCCCAGGAACCAGAACAGGGCCTGAAGCCATTCTGCGATTTTGCGGCCAGCTCCCATAAAAACGAGTTGTAAAATGGAGGTTCAGGGCACTGCAATTCACAAACCTGCAGAGTTATAAATGATAACTCTCGTCCACAAATATATTGAGGGAAGGCAAAGAAGAGGATTTGAAATCAAGGCAGAATTGCAGGAAACAGATTTCAGGAGGTAGAAACGAATCGCCTTTAAAGCACATGAAAAGCGGCAAAACGTTGACAATGATGCCCTTGGCCAAAAAGGGCGTATGCGTTTTTTCCTGAGTATATTCAGGAAAAAACGCATACGCCCTTTTTGGCCAACCAAGCAACCTGGAAAGGCAAATCAGCGCTACAAAGAAGTCTCGCTTCCCATCGGTCAAAAGGGCCATGCTGAAAAAAGTGTCAAAACCAGAAATGCAGGACAGGCCATGGAGAAATGGGAGCCTTGCTACACTGATGGGCGGGATGTAAATTGCCAAGAGCCACTCTGGAGAAGTGTCCGGTGAGTCCTGAAACATCTGAAAAACACAGCTTAGAGAGCATAGGGCACTTCCACTCATGGGGGTATAAATTGGGAAAATGAAAAATCAGCAAGACACAAGCACCTCAAAGTTTAGGGCTGCTCTGTTGACCAGGACCTCCACTTCATTCCACCTTAAATATCCCAGGAAAGAGAAAAATGGATAAAGAAGTTGTGGTCCATATGTACAATGGAATATCACTCAGCCATGAAATCAATGTCGTAAGGTTAGTAGCAGCATGATGAGTGGATTTAGGTACAACGATTCTAAGTGAAATAAGTCACACAGAAAAGGACACTTCTCATAAGGTATCACTGATAGAGGGAATGTAAAAACCGTTACACTTGAACTGAATTACAAAACAGAACAGAGTCACACATGCAGAAAACACACTATGGCTGCTTAACGGGAAAGGTGAGGTGGGGTGATACATAAAACAAGGGTATCAAATTAGCTCAGATACCGTTCCATAAACCCAATATGTAATAGACAAGACCTACTCCTTGCTCAGAGAACTGGACTCAACACGCCCTATTCACCGCACAAGAATATATCTGACTAATAATAATCGTAAAACCTATGTATTGATATCTCTCTGTTAGTGTGTCAAGTGGGTGTAAAGCGGCATAAACACAGCAGTGAAAAGCAGCTAAACCCCATTATAAAAATAAATTACTTTGAAACACCCAAGAAACAAAGACAGTGAAAGAGAGAGAAATTCTTACACAATGCGTTCAGGGGCTGTGATGCAACCTGGATTGACCATATCTAGACGCACAGCTGGATGAGACATAAGGGTGGACACTCTTGGGGCTGAGAGGTTTGGTGAGGTTGGGTGAGCAAACGCAGACCCTTTAAAGTAATACTGCGTGGTACCCATCGCATTGGTCCCAAATCTCCAGGTTCAAGGGCATCTTCCTACATCAAAAACATGCATGAGAAACCCAGAAGATGGTACACTGTGTGATGGGGAAAGGTTTCTAAAACGCACCTCATTTCTCATCTCCTTGTGCCCGGGTTCGCCATTCCAGCCACTTTACTAGCAAGCTCCCTACTTGGAGCATCAGCACCTTTAACCTCCTGTTCCATACAGGTTGTAATTTGTCCTGAGGATAAACGAGAAGACATGGAACCAACGAGAGACTAGCTCTTGGTGTTGGGACAGGCACAGGTCACTCTATTTTCCCATCAGAAAGAAGAATTAACCACAGGCTCAGCCTGCCCCCCGGAACCAGAACAGGGCCTGAAGCCATTCTGCGATTTTGCGGCCAGCTCCCATAAAAACGAGTTGTAAAATGGAGGTTCAGGGCACTGCAATTCACAAACCTGCAGAGTTATAAATGATAACTCTCGTCCACAAATATATTGAGGGAAGGCAAAGAAGAGGATTTGAAATCAAGGCAGAATTGCAGGAAACAGATTTCAGGAGGTAGATACGAATCGCCTTTAAAGCACATGAAAAGCGGCAAAACGTTGACAATGATGCCCTTGGCCAAAAAGGGCGTATGCGTTTTTTCCTGAATATATTCAGGAAAAAACGCATACGCCCTTTTTGGCCAACCAAGCAACCTGGAAAGGCAAATCAGCGCTACAAAGAAGTCTCGCTTCCCATCGGTCAAAAGGGCCATGCTGAAAAAAGTGTCAAAACCAGAAATGCAGGACAGGCCATGGAGAAATGGGAGCCTTGCTACACTGATGGGCGGGATGTAAATTGCCAAGAGCCACTCTGGAGAAGTGTCCGGTGAGTCCTGAAACATCTGAAAAACACAGCTTAGAGAGCATAGGGCACTTCCACTCATGGGGGTATAAATTGGGAAAATTAAAAATCAGCAAGACACAAGCACCCCAAAGTTGAGGGCTGCTCTGTTGACCAGGACCTCCACTTCATTCCACCTTAAATATCCCAGGAAAGAGAAAAATGGAGAAAGAAGTTGTGGTCCTTATGTACAATGGAATATCACTCAGCCATGAAATCAATGTCGTAAGGTTAGTAGCAGCATGATGAGTGGATTTAGGTACGATGATTCTAAGTGAAATAAGTCACACAGAAAAGGACACTTCTCATAAGGTATCACTGATAGAGGGAATGTAAAAACCGTTACACTTGAACTGAATTACAAAACAGAACAGAGTCACACATGCAGAAAACACACTATGGCTGCTTAACGGGAAAGGTGAGGTGGGGTGATACATAAAACAAGGGTATCAAATTAGCTCAGATACCGTTCCATAAACCCAATATGTAATAGACAAGACCTACTCCTTGCTCAGAGAACTGGACTCAACACGCCCTATTCACCGCACAAGAATATATCTGACTAATAATAATCGTAAAACCTATGTATTGATATCTCTCTGTTAGTGTGTCAAGTGGGTGTAAAGCGGCATAAACACAGCAGTGAAAAGCAGCTAAACCCCATTATAAAAATAAATTACTTTGAAACACCCATGAAACAAAGACAGTGAAAGAGAGAGAAATTCTTACACAATGCGTTCAGGGGCTGTGATGCAACCTGGATTGACCATATCTAGACGCACAGCTGGATGAGACATAAGGGTGGACACTCTTGGGGCTGAGAGGTTTGGTGAGGTTGGGTGAGCAAACGCAGACCCTTTAAAGTAATACTGCGTGGTACCCATCGCATGGGTCCCAAATCTCCAGGTTCAAGGGCATCTTCCTACATCAAAAACATGCATGAGAAACCCAGAAGATGGTACACCGTGTGATGGGGAAAGGTTTCTAAAACGCACCTCATTTCTCATCTCCTTGTGCCCGGGTTCGCCATTCCAGCCGCTTTACTAGCAAGCTCCCTACTTGGAGCATCAGCACCTTTAACCTCCTGTTCCATACAGGTTGTAATTTGTCCTGAGGATAAACGAGAAGACGTGGAACCAACGAGAGACTAGCTCTTGGTGTTGGGACAGGCACAGGTCACTCTATTTTCCCATCAGAAAGAAGAATTAACCACAGGCTCAGCCTGCCCCCAGGAACCAGAACAGGGCCTGAAGCCATTCTGCGATTTTGCGGCCAGCTCCCATAAAAACGAGTTGTAAAATGGAGGTTCAGGGCACTGCAATTCACAAACCTGCAGAGTTATAAATGATAACTCTCGTCCACAAATATATTGAGGGAAGGCAAAGAAGAGGATTTGAAATCAAGGCAGAATTGCAGGAAACAGATTTCAGGAGGTAGAAACGAATCGCCTTTAAAGCACATGAAAAGCGGCAAAACGTTGACAATGATGCCCTTGGCCAAAAAGGGCGTATGCGTTTTTTCCTGAGTATATTCAGGAAAAAACGCATACGCCCTTTTTGGCCAACCAAGCAACCTGGAAAGGCAAATCAGCGCTACAAAGAAGTCTCGCTTCCCATCGGTCAAAAGGGCCATGCTGAAAAAAGTGTCAAAACCAGAAATGCAGGACAGGCCATGGAGAAATGGGAGCCTTGCTACACTGATGGGCGGGATGTAAATTGCCAAGAGCCACTCTGGAGAAGTGTCCGGTGAGTCCTGAAACATCTGAAAAACACAGCTTAGAGAGCATAGGGCACTTCCACTCATGGGGGTATAAATTGGGAAAATGAAAAATCAGCAAGACACAAGCACCTCAAAGTTTAGGGCTGCTCTGTTGACCAGGACCTCCACTTCATTCCACCTTAAATATCCCAGGAAAGAGAAAAATGGATAAAGAAGTTGTGGTCCATATGTACAATGGAATATCACTCAGCCATGAAATCAATGTCGTAAGGTTAGTAGCAGCATGATGAGTGGATTTAGGTACAACGATTCTAAGTGAAATAAGTCACACAGAAAAGGACACTTCTCATAAGGTATCACTGATAGAGGGAATGTAAAAACCGTTACACTTGAACTGAATTACAAAACAGAACAGAGTCACACATGCAGAAAACACACTATGGCTGCTTAACGGGAAAGGTGAGGTGGGGTGATACATAAAACAAGGGTATCAAATTAGCTCAGATACCGTTCCATAAACCCAATATGTAATAGACAAGACCTACTCCTTGCTCAGAGAACTGGACTCAACACGCCCTATTCACCGCACAAGAATATATCTGACTAATAATAATCGTAAAACCTATGTATTGATATCTCTCTGTTAGTGTGTCAAGTGGGTGTAAAGCGGCATAAACACAGCAGTGAAAAGCAGCTAAACCCCATTATAAAAATAAATTACTTTGAAACACCCATGAAACAAAGACAGTGAAAGAGAGAGAAATTCTTACACAATGCGTTCAGGGGCTGTGATGCAACCTGGATTGACCATATCTAGACGCACAGCTGGATGAGACATAAGGGTGGACACTCTTGGGGCTGAGAGGTTTGGTGAGGTTGGGTGAGCAAACGCAGACCCTTTAAAGTAATACTGCGTGGTACCCATCGCATTGGTCCCAAATCTCCAGGTTCAAGGGTATCTTCCTACATCAAAAACATGCATGAGAAACCCAGAAGATGGTACACTGTGTGATGGGGAAAGGTTTCTAAAACGCACCTCATTTCTCATCTCCTTGTGCCCGGGTTCGCCATTCCAGCCACTTTACTAGCAAGCTCCCTACTTGGAGCATCAGCACCTTTAACCTCCTGTTCCATACAGGTTGTAATTTGTCCTGAGGATAAACGAGAAGACATGGAACCAACGAGAGACTAGCTCTTGGTGTTGGGACAGGCACAGGTCACTCTATTTTCCCATCAGAAAGAAGAATTAACCACAGGCTCAGCCTGCCCCCCGGAACCAGAACAGGGCCTGAAGCCATTCTGCGATTTTGCGGCCAGCTCCCATAAAAACGAGTTGTAAAATGGAGGTTCAGGGCACTGCAATTCACAAACCTGCAGAGTTATAAATGATAACTCTCGTCCACAAATATATTGAGGGAAGGCAAAGAAGAGGATTTGAAATCAAGGCAGAATTGCAGGAAACAGATTTCAGGAGGTAGATACGAATCGCCTTTAAAGCACATGAAAAGCGGCAAAACGTTGACAATGATGCCCTTGGCCAAAAAGGGCGTATGCGTTTTTTCCTGAATATATTCAGGAAAAAACGCATACGCCCTTTTTGGCCAACCAAGCAACCTGGAAAGGCAAATCAGCGCTACAAAGAAGTCTCGCTTCCCATCGGTCAAAAGGGCCATGCTGAAAAAAGTGTCAAAACCAGAAATGCAGGACAGGCCATGGAGAAATGGGAGCCTTGCTACACTGATGGGCGGGATGTAAATTGCCAAGAGCCACTCTGGAGAAGTGTCCGGTGAGTCCTGAAACATCTGAAAAACACAGCTTAGAGAGCATAGGGCACTTCCACTCATGGGGGTATAAATTGGGAAAATTAAAAATCAGCAAGACACAAGCACCCCAAAGTTGAGGGCTGCTCTGTTGACCAGGACCTCCACTTCATTCCACCTTAAATATCCCAGGAAAGAGAAAAATGGAGAAAGAAGTTGTGGTCCTTATGTACAATGGAATATCACTCAGCCATGAAATCAATGTCGTAAGGTTAGTAGCAGCATGATGAGTGGATTTAGGTACGATGATTCTAAGTGAAATAAGTCACACAGAAAAGGACACTTCTCATAAGGTATCACTGATAGAGGGAATGTAAAAACCGTTACACTTGAACTGAATTACAAAACAGAACAGAGTCACACATGCAGAAAACACACTATGGCTGCTTAACGGGAAAGGTGAGGTGGGGTGATACATAAAACAAGGGTATCAAATTAGCTCAGATACCGTTCCATAAACCCAATATGTAATAGACAAGACCTACTCCTTGCTCAGAGAACTGGACTCAACACGCCCTATTCACCGCACAAGAATATATCTGACTAATAATAATCGTAAAACCTATGTATTGATATCTCTCTGTTAGTGTGTCAAGTGGGTGTAAAGCGGCATAAACACAGCAGTGAAAAGCAGCTAAACCCCATTATAAAAATAAATTACTTTGAAACACCCATGAAACAAAGACAGTGAAAGAGAGAGAAATTCTTACACAATGCGTTCAGGGGCTGTGATGCAACCTGGATTGACCATATCTAGACGCACAGCTGGATGAGACATAAGGGTGGACACTCTTGGGGCTGAGAGGTTTGGTGAGGTTGGGTGAGCAAACGCAGACCCTTTAAAGTAATACTGCGTGGTACCCATCGCATGGGTCCCAAATCTCCAGGTTCAAGGGCATCTTCCTACATCAAAAACATGCATGAGAAACCCAGAAGATGGTACACTGTGTGATGGGGAAATGTTTCTAAAACGCACCTCATTTCTCATCTCCTTGTGCCCGGGTTCTCCATTCCAGCCACTTTACTAGCAAGCTCCCTACTTGGAGCATCAGCACCTTTAACCTCCTGTTCCATACAGGTTGTAATTTGTCCTGAGGATAAACGAGAAGACGTGGAACCAACGAGAGACTAGCTCTTGGTGTTGGGACAGGCACAGGTCACTCTATTTTCCCATCAGAAAGAAGAATTAACCACAGGCTCAGCCTGCCCCCAGGAACCAGAACAGGGCCTGAAGCCATTCTGCGATTTTGCGGCCAGCTCCCATAAAAACGAGTTGTAAAATGGAGGTTCAGGGCACTGCAATTCACAAACCTGCAGAGTTATAAATGATAACTCTCGTCCACAAATATATTGAGGGAAGGCAAAGAAGAGGATTTGAAATCAAGGCAGAATTGCAGGAAACAGATTTCAGGAGGTAGATACGAATCCCCTTTAAAGCACATGAAAAGCGGCAAAACGTTGACAATGATGCCCTTGGCCAAAAAGGGCGTATGCGTTTTTTCCTGAATATATTCAGGAAAAAACGCATACGCCCTTTTTGGCCAACCAAGCAACCTGGAAAGGCAAATCAGCGCTACAAAGAAGTCTCGCTTCCCATCGGTCAAAAGGGCCATGCTGAAAAAAGTGTCAAAACCAGAAATGCAGGACAGGCCATGGAGAAATGGGAGCCTTGCTACACTGATGGGCGGGATGTAAATTGCCAAGAGCCACTCTGGAGAAGTGTCCGGTGAGTCCTGAAACATCTGAAAAACACAGCTTAGAGAGCATAGGGCACTTCCACTCATGGGGGTATAAATTGGGAAAATTAAAAATCAGCAAGACACAAGCACCCCAAAGTTTAGGGCTGCTCTGTTGACCAGGACCTCCACTTCATTCCACCTTAAATATCCCAGGAAAGAGAAAAATGGATAAAGAAGTTGTGGTCCTTATGTACAATGGAATATCACTCAGCCATGAAATCAATGTCGTAAGGTTAGTAGCAGCATGATGAGTGGATTTAGGTACGACGATTCTAAGTGAAATAAGTCACAGAAAAGGACACTTCTCATAAGGTATCACTGATAGAGGGAATGTAAAAACCGTTACAATTGAACTGAATTACAAAACAGAACAGAGTCACACATGCAGAAAACACACTATGGCTGCTTAACGGGAAAGGTGTGGTGGGGTGATACATAAAACTAGGGTATCAAATTAGCTCAGATACCGTTCCATAAACCCAATATGTAATAGACAAGACCTACTCCTTGCTCAAAGAACTGGACTCAACACGCCCTATTCACCGCACAAGAATATATCTGACTAATAATAATCGTAAAACCTATGTGTTGATATCTCTCTGTTAGTGTGTCAAGTGGGTGTAAAGCGGCATAAACACAGCAGTGAAAAGCAGCTAAACCCCATTATGAAAATAAATTACTTTGAAACACCCATGAAACAAAGACAGTGAAAGAGAGAGAAATTCTTACACAATGCGTTCAGGGGCTGTGATGCAACCTGGATTGACCATATCTAGACGCACAGCTGGATGAGACATAAGGGTGGACACTCTTGGGGCTGAGAGGTTTGGTGAGGTTGGGTGAGCAAACACAGACCCTTTAAAGTAATACTGCGTGGTACCCATCGCATGGGTCCCAAATCTCCAGGTTCAAGGGCACCTTCCTACATCAAAAACATGCATGAGAAACCCAGAAGGTGGTACACCGTGTGATGGGGAAAGGTTTCTAAAACGCACCTCATTTCTCATCTCCTTGTGCCCGGGTTCGCCATTCCAGCCGCTTTTCTAGCAAGCTCCCTACTTGGAGCATCAGCACCTTTAACCTCCTGTTCCATACAGGTTGTAATTTGTCCTGAGGATAAACGAGAAGACGTGGAACCAACGAGAGACTAGCTCTTGGTGTTGGGACAGGCACAGGTCACTCTATTTTCCCATCAGAAAGAAGAATTAACCACAGGCTCAGCCTGCCCCCAGGAACCAGAACAGGGCCTGAAGCCATTCTGCGATTTTGCGGCCAGCTCCCATAAAAACGAGTTGTAAAATGGAGGTTCAGGGCACTGCAATTCACAAACCTGCAGAGTTATAAATGATAACTCTCGTCCACAAATATATTGAGGGAAGGCAAAGAAGAGGATTTGAAATCAAGGCAGAATTGCAGGAAACAGATTTCAGGAGGTAGATACGAATCGCCTTTAAAGCACATGAAAAGCGGCAAAACGTTGACAATGATGCCCTTGGCCAAAAAGGGCGTATGCGTTTTTTCCTGAATATATTCAGGAAAAAACGCATACGCCCTTTTTGGCCAACCAAGCAACCTGGAAAGGCAAATCAGCGCTACAAAGAAGTCTCGCTTCCCATCGGTCAAAAGGGCCATGCTGAAAAAAGTGTCAAAACCAGAAATGCAGGACAGGCCATGGAGAAATGGGAGCCTTGCTACACTGATGGGCGGGATGTAAATTGCCAAGAGCCACTCTGGAGAAGTGTCCGGTGAGTCCTGAAACATCTGAAAAACACAGCTTAGAGAGCATAGGGCACTTCCACTCATGGGGGTATAAATTGGGAAAATTAAAAATCAGCAAGACACAAGCACCCCAAAGTTGAGGGCTGCTCTGTTGACCAGGACCTCCACTTCATTCCACCTTAAATATCCCAGGAAAGAGAAAAATGGAGAAAGAAGTTGTGGTCCTTATGTACAATGGAATATCACTCAGCCATGAAATCAATGTCGTAAGGTTAGTAGCAGCATGATGAGTGGATTTAGGTACGATGATTCTAAGTGAAATAAGTCACACAGAAAAGGACACTTCTCATAAGGTATCACTGATAGAGGGAATGTAAAAACCGTTACACTTGAACTGAATTACAAAACAGAACAGAGTCACACATGCAGAAAACACACTATGGCTGCTTAACGGGAAAGGTGAGGTGGGGTGATACATAAAACAAGGGTATCAAATTAGCTCAGATACCATTCCATAAACCCAATATGTAATAGACAAGACCTACTCCTTGCTCAGAGAACTGGACTCAACACGCCCTATTCACCGCACAAGAATATATCTGACTAATAATAATCGTAAAACCTATGTATTGATATCTCTCTGTTAGTGTGTCAAGTGGGTGTAAAGCGGCATAAACACAGCAGTGAAAAGCAGCTAAACCCCATTATAAAAATAAATTACTTTGAAACACCCATGAAACAAAGACAGTGAAAGAGAGAGAAATTCTTACACAATGCGTTCAGGGGCTGTGATGCAACCTGGATTGACCATATCTAGACGCACAGCTGGATGAGACATAAGGGTGGACACTCTTGGGGCTGAGAGGTTTGGTGAGGTTGGGTGAGCAAACACAGACCCTTTAAAGTAATACTGCGTGGTACCCATCGCATGGGTCCCAAATCTTCAGGTTCAAGGGCACCTTCCTACATCAAAAACATGCATGAGAAACCCAGAAGGTGGTACACCGTGTGATGGGGAAAGGTTTCTAAAACGCACCTCATTTCTCATCTCCTTGTGCCCGGGTTCGCCATTCCAGCCGCTTTTCTAGCAAGCTCCCTACTTGGAGCATCAGCACCTTTAACCTCCTGTTCCATACAGGTTGTAATTTGTCCTGAGGATAAACGAGAAGACGTGGAACCAACGAGAGACTAGCTCTTGGTGTTGGGACAGGCACAGGTCACTCTATTTTCCCATCAGAAAGAAGAATTAACCACAGGCTCAGCCTGCCCCCAGGAACCAGAACAGGGCCTGAAGCCATTCTGCGATTTTGCGGCCAGCTCCCATAAAAACGAGTTGTAAAATGGAGGTTCAGGGCACTGCAATTCACAAACCTGCAGAGTTATAAATGATAACTCTCGTCCACAAATATATTGAGGGAAGGCAAAGAAGAGGATTTGAAATCAAGGCAGAATTGCAGGAAACAGATTTCAGGAGGTAGATACGAATCGCCTTTAAAGCACATGAAAAGCGGCAAAACGTTGACAATGATGCCCTTGGCCAAAAAGGGCGTATGCGTTTTTTCCTGAATATATTCAGGAAAAAACGCATACGCCCTTTTTGGCCAACCAAGCAACCTGGAAAGGCAAATCAGCGCTACAAAGAAGTCTCGCTTCCCATCGGTCAAAAGGGCCATGCTGAAAAAAGTGTCAAAACCAGAAATGCAGGACAGGCCATGGAGAAATGGGAGCCTTGCTACACTGATGGGCGGGATGTAAATTGCCAAGAGCCACTCTGGAGAAGTGTCCGGTGAGTCCTGAAACATCTGAAAAACACAGCTTAGAGAGCATAGGGCACTTCCACTCATGGGGGTATAAATTGGGAAAATTAAAAATCAGCAAGACACAAGCACCCCAAAGTTGAGGGCTGCTCTGTTGACCAGGACCTCCACTTCATTCCACCTTAAATATCCCAGGAAAGAGAAAAATGGAGAAAGAAGTTGTGGTCCTTATGTACAATGGAATATCACTCAGCCATGAAATCAATGTCGTAAGGTTAGTAGCAGCATGATGAGTGGATTTAGGTACGATGATTCTAAGTGAAATAAGTCACACAGAAAAGGACACTTCTCATAAGGTATCACTGATAGAGGGAATGTAAAAACCGTTACACTTGAACTGAATTACAAAACAGAACAGAGTCACACATGCAGAAAACACACTATGGCTGCTTAACGGGAAAGGTGAGGTGGGGTGATACATAAAACAAGGGTATCAAATTAGCTCAGATACCATTCCATAAACCCAATATGTAATAGACAAGACCTACTCCTTGCTCAGAGAACTGGACTCAACACGCCCTATTCACCGCACAAGAATATATCTGACTAATAATAATCGTAAAACCTATGTATTGATATCTCTCTGTTAGTGTGTCAAGTGGGTGTAAAGCGGCATAAACACAGCAGTGAAAAGCAGCTAAACCCCATTATAAAAATAAATTACTTTGAAACAACCATGAAACAAAGACAGTGAAAGAGAGAGAAATTCTTACACAATGCGTTCAGGGGCTGTGATGCAACCTGGATTGACCATATCTAGACGCACAGCTGGATGAGACATAAGGGTGGACACTCTTGGGGCTGAGAGGTTTGGTGAGGTTGGGTGAGCAAACGCAGACCCTTTAAAGTAATACTGCGTGGTACCCATCGCATGGGTCCCAAATCTCCAGGTTCAAGGGCATCTTCCTACATCAAAAACATGCATGAGAAACCCAGAAGATGGTACACCGTGTGATGGGGAAAGGTTTCTAAAACGCACCTCATTTCTCATCTCCTTGTGCCCGGGTTCGCCATTCCAGCCGCTTTACTAGCAAGCTCCCTACTTGGAGCATCAGCACCTTTAACCTCCTGTTCCATACAGGTTGTAATTTGTCCTGAGGATAAACGAGAAGACGTGGAACCAACGAGAGACTAGCTCTTGGTGTTGGGACAGGCACAGGTCACTCTATTTTCCCATCAGAAAGAAGAATTAACCACAGGCTCAGCCTGCCCCCAGGAACCAGAACAGGGCCTGAAGCCATTCTGCGATTTTGCGGCCAGCTCCCATAAAAACGAGTTGTAAAATGGAGGTTCAGGGCACTGCAATTCACAAACCTGCAGAGTTATAAATGATAACTCTCGTCCACAAATATATTGAGGGAAGGCAAAGAAGAGGATTTGAAATCAAGGCAGAATTGCAGGAAACAGATTTCAGGAGGTAGATACGATTCGCCTTTAAAGCACATGAAAAGCGGCAAAACGTTGACAATGATGCCCTTGGCCAAAAAGGGCGTATGCGTTTTTTCCTGAATATATTCAGGAAAAAACGCATACGCCCTTTTTGGCCAACCAAGCAACCTGGAAAGGCAAATCAGCGCTACAAAGAAGTCTCGCTTCCCATCGGTCAAAAGGGCCATGCTGAAAAAAGTGTCAAAACCAGAAATGCAGGACAGGCCATGGAGAAATGGGAGCCTTGCTACACTGATGGGCGGGATGTAAATTGCCAAGAGCCACTCTGGAGAAGTGTCCGGTGAGTCCTGAAACATCTGAAAAACACAGCTTAGAGAGCATAGGGCACTTCCACTCATGGGGGTATAAATTGGGAAAATGAAAAATCAGCAAGACACAAGCACCTCAAAGTTTAGGGCTGCTCTGTTGACCAGGACCTCCACTTCATTCCACCTTAAATATCCCAGGAAAGAGAAAAATGGATAAAGAAGTTGTGGTCCATATGTACAATGGAATATCACTCAGCCATGAAATCAATGTCGTAAGGTTAGTAGCAGCATGATGAGTGGATTTAGGTACAACGATTCTAAGTGAAATAAGTCACACAGAAAAGGACACTTCTCATAAGGTATCACTGATAGAGGGAATGTAAAAACCGTTACACTTGAACTGAATTACAAAACAGAACAGAGTCACACATGCAGAAAACACACTATGGCTGCTTAACGGGAAAGGTGAGGTGGGGTGATACATAAAACAAGGGTATCAAATTAGCTCAGATACCGTTCCATAAACCCAATATGTAATAGACAAGACCTACTCCTTGCTCAGAGAACTGGACTCAACACGCCCTATTCACCGCACAAGAATATATCTGACTAATAATAATCGTAAAACCTATGTATTGATATCTCTCTGTTAGTGTGTCAAGTGGGTGTAAAGCGGCATAAACACAGCAGTGAAAAGCAGCTAAACCCCATTATAAAAATAAATTACTTTGAAACACCCATGAAACAAAGACAGTGAAAGAGAGAGAAATTCTTACACAATGCGTTCAGGGGCTGTGATGCAACCTGGATTGACCATATCTAGACGCACAGCTGGATGAGACATAAGGGTGGACACTCTTGGGGCTGAGAGGTTTGGTGAGGTTGGGTGAGCAAACGCAGACCCTTTAAAGTAATACTGCGTGGTACCCATCGCATGGGTCCCAAATCTCCAGGTTCAAGGGTATCTTCCTACATCAAAAACATGCATGAGAAACCCAGAAGATGGTACACTGTGTGATGGGGAAAGGTTTCTAAAACGCACCTCATTTCTCATCTCCTTGTGCCCGGGTTCGCCATTCCAGCCACTTTACTAGCAAGCTCCCTACTTGGAGCATCAGCACCTTTAACCTCCTGTTCCATACAGGTTGTAATTTGTCCTGAGGATAAACGAGAAGACATGGAACCAACGAGAGACTAGCTCTTGGTGTTGGGACAGGCACAGGTCACTCTATTTTCCCATCAGAAAGAAGAATTAACCACAGGCTCAGCCTGCCCCCCGGAACCAGAACAGGGCCTGAAGCCATTCTGCGATTTTGCGGCCAGCTCCCATAAAAACGAGTTGTAAAATGGAGGTTCAGGGCACTGCAATTCACAAACCTGCAGAGTTATAAATGATAACTCTCGTCCACAAATATATTGAGGGAAGGCAAAGAAGAGGATTTGAAATCAAGGCAGAATTGCAGGAAACAGATTTCAGGAGGTAGATACGAATCGCCTTTAAAGCACATGAAAAGCGGCAAAACGTTGACAATGATGCCCTTGGCCAAAAAGGGCGTATGCGTTTTTTCCTGAATATATTCAGGAAAAAACGCATACGCCCTTTTTGGCCAACCAAGCAACCTGGAAAGGCAAATCAGCGCTACAAAGAAGTCTCGCTTCCCATCGGTCAAAAGGGCCATGCTGAAAAAAGTGTCAAAACCAGAAATGCAGGACAGGCCATGGAGAAATGGGAGCCTTGCTACACTGATGGGCGGGATGTAAATTGCCAAGAGCCACTCTGGAGAAGTGTCCGGTGAGTCCTGAAACATCTGAAAAACACAGCTTAGAGAGCATAGGGCACTTCCACTCATGGGGGTATAAATTGGGAAAATTAAAAATCAGCAAGACACAAGCACCCCAAAGTTGAGGGCTGCTCTGTTGACCAGGACCTCCACTTCATTCCACCTTAAATATCCCAGGAAAGAGAAAAATGGAGAAAGAAGTTGTGGTCCTTATGTACAATGGAATATCACTCAGCCATGAAATCAATGTCGTAAGGTTAGTAGCAGCATGATGAGTGGATTTAGGTACGATGATTCTAAGTGAAATAAGTCACACAGAAAAGGACACTTCTCATAAGGTATCACTGATAGAGGGAATGTAAAAACCGTTACACTTGAACTGAATTACAAAACAGAACAGAGTCACACATGCAGAAAACACACTATGGCTGCTTAACGGGAAAGGTGAGGTGGGGTGATACATAAAACAAGGGTATCAAATTAGCTCAGATACCATTCCATAAACCCAATATGTAATAGACAAGACCTACTCCTTGCTCAGAGAACTGGACTCAACACGCCCTATTCACCGCACAAGAATATATCTGACTAGTAATAATCGTAAAACCTATGTATTGATATCTCTCTGTTAGTGTGTCAAGTGGGTGTAAAGCGGCATAAACACAGCAGTGAAAAGCAGCTAAACCCCATTATAAAAATAAATTACTTTGAAACAACCATGAAACAAAGACAGTGAAAGAGAGAGAAATTCTTACACAATGCGTTCAGGGGCTGTGATGCAACCTGGATTGACCATATCTAGACGCACAGCTGGATGAGACATAAGGGTGGACACTCTTGGGGCTGAGAGGTTTGGTGAGGTTGGGTGAGCAAACGCAGACCCTTTAAAGTAATACTGCGTGGTACCCATCGCATGGGTCCCAAATCTCCAGGTTCAAGGGCATCTTCCTACATCAAAAACATGCATGAGAAACCCAGAAGATGGTACACCGTGTGATGGGGAAAGGTTTCTAAAACGCACCTCATTTCTCATCTCCTTGTGCCCGGGTTCGCCATTCCAGCCGCTTTACTAGCAAGCTCCCTACTTGGAGCATCAGCACCTTTAACCTCCTGTTCCATACAGGTTGTAATTTGTCCTGAGGATAAACGAGAAGACGTGGAACCAACGAGAGACTAGCTCTTGGTGTTGGGACAGGCACAGGTCACTCTATTTTCCCATCAGAAAGAAGAATTAACCACAGGCTCACCCTGCCCCCAGGAACCAGAACAGGGCCTGAAGCCATTCTGCGATTTTGCGGCCAGCTCCCATAAAAACGAGTTGTAAAATGGAGGTTCAGGGCACTGCAATTCACAAACCTGCAGAGTTATAAATGATAACTCTCGTCCACAAATATATTGAGGGAAGGCAAAGAAGAGGATTTGAAATCAAGGCAGAATTGCAGGAAACAGATTTCAGGAGGTAGAAACGAATCGCCTTTAAAGCACATGAAAAGCGGCAAAACGTTGACAATGATGCCCTTGGCCAAAAAGGGCGTATGCGTTTTTTCCTGAGTATATTCAGGAAAAAACGCATACGCCCTTTTTGGCCAACCAAGCAACCTGGAAAGGCAAATCAGCGCTACAAAGAAGTCTCGCTTCCCATCGGTCAAAAGGGCCATGCTGAAAAAAGTGTCAAAACCAGAAATGCAGGACAGGCCATGGAGAAATGGGAGCCTTGCTACACTGATGGGCGGGATGTAAATTGCCAAGAGCCACTCTGGAGAAGTGTCCGGTGAGTCCTGAAACATCTGAAAAACACAGCTTAGAGAGCATAGGGCACTTCCACTCATGGGGGTATAAATTGGGAAAATGAAAAATCAGCAAGACACAAGCACCTCAAAGTTTAGGGCTGCTCTGTTGACCAGGACCTCCACTTCATTCCACCTTAAATATCCCAGGAAAGAGAAAAATGGATAAAGAAGTTGTGGTCCATATGTACAATGGAATATCACTCAGCCATGAAATCAATGTCGTAAGGTTAGTAGCAGCATGATGAGTGGATTTAGGTACAACGATTCTAAGTGAAATAAGTCACACAGAAAAGGACACTTCTCATAAGGTATCACTGATAGAGGGAATGTAAAAACCGTTACACTTGAACTGAATTACAAAACAGAACAGAGTCACACATGCAGAAAACACACTATGGCTGCTTAACGGGAAAGGTGAGGTGGGGTGATACATAAAACAAGGGTATCAAATTAGCTCAGATACCGTTCCATAAACCCAATATGTAATAGACAAGACCTACTCCTTGCTCAGAGAACTGGACTCAACACGCCCTATTCACCGCACAAGAATATATCTGACTAATAATAATCGTAAAACCTATGTATTGATATCTCTCTGTTAGTGTGTCAAGTGGGTGTAAAGCGGCATAAACACAGCAGTGAAAAGCAGCTAAACCCCATTATAAAAATAAATTACTTTGAAACACCCAAGAAACAAAGACAGTGAAAGAGAGAGAAATTCTTACACAATGCGTTCAGGGGCTGTGATGCAACCTGGATTGACCATATCTAGACGCACAGCTGGATGAGACATAAGGGTGGACACTCTTGGGGCTGAGAGGTTTGGTGAGGTTGGGTGAGCAAACGCAGACCCTTTAAAGTAATACTGCGTGGTACCCATCGCATTGGTCCCAAATCTCCAGGTTCAAGGGCATCTTCCTACATCAAAAACATGCATGAGAAACCCAGAAGATGGTACACTGTGTGATGGGGAAAGGTTTCTAAAACGCACCTCATTTCTCATCTCCTTGTGCCCGGGTTCGCCATTCCAGCCACTTTACTAGCAAGCTCCCTACTTGGAGCATCAGCACCTTTAACCTCCTGTTCCATACAGGTTGTAATTTGTCCTGAGGATAAACGAGAAGACATGGAACCAACGAGAGACTAGCTCTTGGTGTTGGGACAGGCACAGGTCACTCTATTTTCCCATCAGAAAGAAGAATTAACCACAGGCTCAGCCTGCCCCCCGGAACCAGAACAGGGCCTGAAGCCATTCTGCGATTTTGCGGCCAGCTCCCATAAAAACGAGTTGTAAAATGGAGGTTCAGGGCACTGCAATTCACAAACCTGCAGAGTTATAAATGATAACTCTCGTCCACAAATATATTGAGGGAAGGCAAAGAAGAGGATTTGAAATCAAGGCAGAATTGCAGGAAACAGATTTCAGGAGGTAGATACGAATCGCCTTTAAAGCACATGAAAAGCGGCAAAACGTTGACAATGATGCCCTTGGCCAAAAAGGGCGTATGCGTTTTTTCCTGAATATATTCAGGAAAAAACGCATACGCCCTTTTTGGCCAACCAAGCAACCTGGAAAGGCAAATCAGCGCTACAAAGAAGTCTCGCTTCCCATCGGTCAAAAGGGCCATGCTGAAAAAAGTGTCAAAACCAGAAATGCAGGACAGGCCATGGAGAAATGGGAGCCTTGCTACACTGATGGGCGGGATGTAAATTGCCAAGAGCCACTCTGGAGAAGTGTCCGGTGAGTCCTGAAACATCTGAAAAACACAGCTTAGAGAGCATAGGGCACTTCCACTCATGGGGGTATAAATTGGGAAAATTAAAAATCAGCAAGACACAAGCACCCCAAAGTTGAGGGCTGCTCTGTTGACCAGGACCTCCACTTCATTCCACCTTAAATATCCCAGGAAAGAGAAAAATGGAGAAAGAAGTTGTGGTCCTTATGTACAATGGAATATCACTCAGCCATGAAATCAATGTCGTAAGGTTAGTAGCAGCATGATGAGTGGATTTAGGTACGATGATTCTAAGTGAAATAAGTCACACAGAAAAGGACACTTCTCATAAGGTATCACTGATAGAGGGAATGTAAAAACCGTTACACTTGAACTGAATTACAAAACAGAACAGAGTCACACATGCAGAAAACACACTATGGCTGCTTAACGGGAAAGGTGAGGTGGGGTGATACATAAAACAAGGGTATCAAATTAGCTCAGATACCGTTCCATAAACCCAATATGTAATAGACAAGACCTACTCCTTGCTCAGAGAACTGGACTCAACACGCCCTATTCACCGCACAAGAATATATCTGACTAATAATAATCGTAAAACCTATGTATTGATATCTCTCTGTTAGTGTGTCAAGTGGGTGTAAAGCGGCATAAACACAGCAGTGAAAAGCAGCTAAACCCCATTATAAAAATAAATTACTTTGAAACAACCATGAAACAAAGACAGTGAAAGAGAGAGAAATTCTTACACAATGCGTTCAGGGGCTGTGATGCAACCTGGATTGACCATATCTAGACGCACAGCTGGATGAGACATAAGGGTGGACACTCTTGGGGCTGAGAGGTTTGGTGAGGTTGGGTGAGCAAACGCAGACCCTTTAAAGTAATACTGCGTGGTACCCATCGCATGGGTCCCAAATCTCCAGGTTCAAGGGCATCTTCCTATATCAAAAACATGCATGAGAAACCCAGAAGATGGTACACCGTGTGATGGGGAAAGGTTTCTAAAACGCACCTCATTTCTCATCTCCTTGTGCCCGGGTTCGCCATTCCAGCCACTTTACTAGCAAGCTCCCTACTTGGAGCATCAGCACCTTTAACCTCCTGTTCCATACAGGTTGTAATTTGTCCTGAGGATAAACGAGAAGACGTGGAACCAACGAGAGACTAGCTCTTGGTGTTGGGACAGGCACAGGTCACTCTATTTTCCCATCAGAAAGAAGAATTAACCACAGGCTCAGCCTGCCCCCAGGAACCAGAACAGGGCCTGAAGCCATTCTGCGATTTTGCGGCCAGCTCCCATAAAAACGAGTTGTAAAATGGAGGTTCAGGGCACTGCAATTCACAAACCTGCAGAGTTATAAATGATAACTCTCGTCCACAAATATATTGAGGGAAGGCAAAGAAGAGGATTTGAAATCAAGGCAGAATTGCAGGAAACAGATTTCAGGAGGTAGAAACGAATCGCCTTTAAAGCACATGAAAAGCGGCAAAACGTTGACAATGATGCCCTTGGCCAAAAAGGGCGTATGCGTTTTTTCCTGAGTATATTCAGGAAAAAACGCATACGCCCTTTTTGGCCAACCAAGCAACCTGGAAAGGCAAATCAGCGCTACAAAGAAGTCTCGCTTCCCATCGGTCAAAAGGGCCATGCTGAAAAAAGTGTCAAAACCAGAAATGCAGGACAGGCCATGGAGAAATGGGAGCCTTGCTACACTGATGGGCGGGATGTAAATTGCCAAGAGCCACTCTGGAGAAGTGTCCGGTGAGTCCTGAAACATCTGAAAAACACAGCTTAGAGAGCATAGGGCACTTCCACTCATGGGGGTATAAATTGGGAAAATGAAAAATCAGCAAGACACAAGCACCTCAAAGTTTAGGGCTGCTCTGTTGACCAGGACCTCCACTTCATTCCACCTTAAATATCCCAGGAAAGAGAAAAATGGATAAAGAAGTTGTGGTCCATATGTACAATGGAATATCACTCAGCCATGAAATCAATGTCGTAAGGTTAGTAGCAGCATGATGAGTGGATTTAGGTACAACGATTCTAAGTGAAATAAGTCACACAGAAAAGGACACTTCTCATAAGGTATCACTGATAGAGGGAATGTAAAAACCGTTACACTTGAACTGAATTACAAAACAGAACAGAGTCACACATGCAGAAAACACACTATGGCTGCTTAACGGGAAAGGTGAGGTGGGGTGATACATAAAACAAGGGTATCAAATTAGCTCAGATACCGTTCCATAAACCCAATATGTAATAGACAAGACCTACTCCTTGCTCAGAGAACTGGACTCAACACGCCCTATTCACCGCACAAGAATATATCTGACTAATAATAATCGTAAAACCTATGTATTGATATCTCTCTGTTAGTGTGTCAAGTGGGTGTAAAGCGGCATAAACACAGCAGTGAAAAGCAGCTAAACCCCATTATAAAAATAAATTACTTTGAAACACCCATGAAACAAAGACAGTGAAAGAGAGAGAAATTCTTACACAATGCGTTCAGGGGCTGTGATGCAACCTGGATTGACCATATCTAGACGCACAGCTGGATGAGACATAAGGGTGGACACTCTTGGGGCTGAGAGGTTTGGTGAGGTTGGGTGAGCAAACGCAGACCCTTTAAAGTAATACTGCGTGGTACCCATCGCATTGGTCCCAAATCTCCAGGTTCAAGGGTATCTTCCTACATCAAAAACATGCATGAGAAACCCAGAAGATGGTACACTGTGTGATGGGGAAAGGTTTCTAAAACGCACCTCATTTCTCATCTCCTTGTGCCCGGGTTCGCCATTCCAGCCACTTTACTAGCAAGCTCCCTACTTGGAGCATCAGCACCTTTAACCTCCTGTTCCATACAGGTTGTAATTTGTCCTGAGGATAAACGAGAAGACATGGAACCAACGAGAGACTAGCTCTTGGTGTTGGGACAGGCACAGGTCACTCTATTTTCCCATCAGAAAGAAGAATTAACCACAGGCTCAGCCTGCCCCCCGGAACCAGAACAGGGCCTGAAGCCATTCTGCGATTTTGCGGCCAGCTCCCATAAAAACGAGTTGTAAAATGGAGGTTCAGGGCACTGCAATTCACAAACCTGCAGAGTTATAAATGATAACTCTCGTCCACAAATATATTGAGGGAAGGCAAAGAAGAGGATTTGAAATCAAGGCAGAATTGCAGGAAACAGATTTCAGGAGGTAGATACGAATCGCCTTTAAAGCACATGAAAAGCGGCAAAACGTTGACAATGATGCCCTTGGCCAAAAAGGGCGTATGCGTTTTTTCCTGAATATATTCAGGAAAAAACGCATACGCCCTTTTTGGCCAACCAAGCAACCTGGAAAGGCAAATCAGCGCTACAAAGAAGTCTCGCTTCCCATCGGTCAAAAGGGCCATGCTGAAAAAAGTGTCAAAACCAGAAATGCAGGACAGGCCATGGAGAAATGGGAGCCTTGCTACACTGATGGGCGGGATGTAAATTGCCAAGAGCCACTCTGGAGAAGTGTCCGGTGAGTCCTGAAACATCTGAAAAACACAGCTTAGAGAGCATAGGGCACTTCCACTCATGGGGGTATAAATTGGGAAAATTAAAAATCAGCAAGACACAAGCACCCCAAAGTTGAGGGCTGCTCTGTTGACCAGGACCTCCACTTCATTCCACCTTAAATATCCCAGGAAAGAGAAAAATGGATAAAGAAGTTGTGGTCCTTATGTACAATGGAATATCACTCAGCCATGAAATCAATGTCGTAAGGTTAGTAGCAGCATGATGAGTGGATTTAGGTACGATGATTCTAAGTGAAATAAGTCACACAGAAAAGGACACTTCTCATAAGGTATCACTGATAGAGGGAATGTAAAAACCGTTACACTTGAACTGAATTACAAAACAGAACAGAGTCACACATGCAGAAAACACACTATGGCTGCTTAACGGGAAAGGTGAGGTGGGGTGATACATAAAACAAGGGTATCAAATTAGCTCAGATACCATTCCATAAACCCAATATGTAATAGACAAGACCTACTCCTTGCTCAGAGAACTGGACTCAACACGCCCTATTCACCGCACAAGAATATATCTGACTAATAATAATCGTAAAACCTATGTATTGATATCTCTCTGTTAGTGTGTCAAGTGGGTGTAAAGCGGCATAAACACAGCAGTGAAAAGCAGCTAAACCCCATTATAAAAATAAATTACTTTGAAACAACCATGAAACAAAGACAGTGAAAGAGAGAGAAATTCTTACACAATGCGTTCAGGGGCTGTGATGCAACCTGGA
The DNA here is from genome assembly GCF_965194805.1 of Balaenoptera borealis. NCBI lineage: Eukaryota > Metazoa > Chordata > Mammalia > Artiodactyla > Balaenopteridae > Balaenoptera > Balaenoptera borealis. The sequence continues at coordinate 465,702 of NW_028123988.1, forward strand.
TTGACCATATCTAGACGCACAGCTGGATGAGACATAAGGGTGGACACTCTTGGGGCTGAGAGGTTTGGTGAGGTTGGGTGAGCAAACGCAGACCCTTTAAAGTAATACTGCGTGGTACCCATCGCATGGGTCCCAAATCTCCAGGTTCAAGGGCATCTTCCTACATCAAAAACATGCATGAGAAACCCAGAAGATGGTACACCGTGTGATGGGGAAAGGTTTCTAAAACGCACCTCATTTCTCATCTCCTTGTGCCCGGGTTCGCCATTCCAGCCGCTTTACTAGCAAGCTCCCTACTTGGAGCATCAGCACCTTTAACCTCCTGTTCCATACAGGTTGTAATTTGTCCTGAGGATAAACGAGAAGACGTGGAACCAACGAGAGACTAGCTCTTGGTGTTGGGACAGGCACAGGTCACTCTATTTTCCCATCAGAAAGAAGAATTAACCACAGGCTCAGCCTGCCCCCAGGAACCAGAACAGGGCCTGAAGCCATTCTGCGATTTTGCGGCCAGCTCCCATAAAAACGAGTTGTAAAATGGAGGTTCAGGGCACTGCAATTCACAAACCTGCAGAGTTATAAATGATAACTCTCGTCCACAAATATATTGAGGGAAGGCAAAGAAGAGGATTTGAAATCAAGGCAGAATTGCAGGAAACAGATTTCAGGAGGTAGAAACGAATCGCCTTTAAAGCACATGAAAAGCGGCAAAACGTTGACAATGATGCCCTTGGCCAAAAAGGGCGTATGCGTTTTTTCCTGAGTATATTCAGGAAAAAACGCATACGCCCTTTTTGGCCAACCAAGCAACCTGGAAAGGCAAATCAGCGCTACAAAGAAGTCTCGCTTCCCATCGGTCAAAAGGGCCATGCTGAAAAAAGTGTCAAAACCAGAAATGCAGGACAGGCCATGGAGAAATGGGAGCCTTGCTACACTGATGGGCGGGATGTAAATTGCCAAGAGCCACTCTGGAGAAGTGTCCGGTGAGTCCTGAAACATCTGAAAAACACAGCTTAGAGAGCATAGGGCACTTCCACTCATGGGGGTATAAATTGGGAAAATTAAAAATCAGCAAGACACAAGCACCCCAAAGTTGAGGGCTGCTCTGTTGACCAGGACCTCCACTTCATTCCACCTTAAATATCCCAGGAAAGAGAAAAATGGATAAAGAAGTTGTGGTCCTTATGTACAATGGAATATCACTCAGCCATGAAATCAATGTCGTAAGGTTAGTAGCAGCATGATGAGTGGATTTAGGTACGATGATTCTAAGTGAAATAAGTCACACAGAAAAGGACACTTCTCATAAGGTATCACTGATAGAGGGAATGTAAAAACCGTTACACTTGAACTGAATTACAAAACAGAACAGAGTCACACATGCAGAAAACACACTATGGCTGCTTAACGGGAAAGGTGAGGTGGGGTGATACATAAAACAAGGGTATCAAATTAGCTCAGATACCATTCCATAAACCCAATATGTAATAGACAAGACCTACTCCTTGCTCAGAGAACTGGACTCAACACGCCCTATTCACCGCACAAGAATATATCTGACTAATAATAATCGTAAAACCTATGTATTGATATCTCTCTGTTAGTGTGTCAAGTGGGTGTAAAGCGGCATAAACACAGCAGTGAAAAGCAGCTAAACCCCATTATAAAAATAAATTACTTTGAAACAACCATGAAACAAAGACAGTGAAAGAGAGAGAAATTCTTACACAATGCGTTCAGGGGCTGTGATGCAACCTGGATTGACCATATCTAGACGCACAGCTGGATGAGACATAAGGGTGGACACTCTTGGGGCTGAGAGGTTTGGTGAGGTTGGGTGAGCAAACGCAGACCCTTTAAAGTAATACTGCGTGGTACCCATCGCATGGGTCCCAAATCTCCAGGTTCAAGGGCATCTTCCTACATCAAAAACATGCATGAGAAACCCAGAAGATGGTACACCGTGTGATGGGGAAAGGTTTCTAAAACGCACCTCATTTCTCATCTCCTTGTGCCCGGGTTCGCCATTCCAGCCGCTTTACTAGCAAGCTCCCTACTTGGAGCATCAGCACCTTTAACCTCCTGTTCCATACAGGTTGTAATTTGTCCTGAGGATAAACGAGAAGACGTGGAACCAACGAGAGACTAGCTCTTGGTGTTGGGACAGGCACAGGTCACTCTATTTTCCCATCAGAAAGAAGAATTAACCACAGGCTCAGCCTGCCCCCCGGAACCAGAACAGGGCCTGAAGCCATTCTGCGATTTTACGGCCAGCTCCCAAAAAACGAGTTGTAAAATGGAGGTTCAGGGCACTGCAATTCACAAACCTGCAGAGTTATAAATGATAACCCTCGTCCACAAATATATTGAGGGAAGGCAAAGAAGAGGATTTGAAATCAAGGCAGAATTGCAGGAAACAGATTTCAGGAGGTAGATACGAATTGCCTTTAAAGCACATGAAAAGCGGCAAAACGTTGACAATGATGCCCTTGGCCAAAAAGGGCGTATGCGTTTTTTCCTGAATATATTCAGGAAAAAACGCATACGCCCTTTTTGGCCAACCAAGCAACCTGGAAAGGCAAATCAGCGCTACAAAGAAGTCTCGCTTCCCATCGGTCAAAAGGGCCATGCTGAAAAAAGTGTCAAAACCAGAAATGCAGGACAGGCCATGGAGAAATGGGAGCCTTGCTACACTGATGGGCGGGATGTAAATTGCCAAGAGCCACTCTGGAGAAGTGTCCGGTGAGTCCTGAAACATCTGAAAAACACAGCTTAGAGAGCATAGGGCACTTCCACTCATGGGGGTATAAATTGGGAAAATTAAAAATCAGCAAGACACAAGCACCCCAAAGTTTAGGGCTGCTCTGTTGACCAGGACCTCCACTTCATTCCACCTTAAATATCCCAGGAAAGAGAAAAATGGATAAAGAAGTTGTGGTCCTTATGTACAATGGAATATCACTCAGCCAGGAAATCAATGTCGTAAGGTTAGTAGCAGCATGATGAGTGGATTTAGGTACGACGATTCTAAGTGAAATAAGTCACACAGAAAAGGACACTTCTCATAAGGTATCACTGATAGAGGGAATGTAAAAACCATTACACTTGAACTGAATTACAAAACAGAACAGAGTCACACATGCAGAAAACACACTATGGCTGCTTAACGGGAAAGGTGAGGTGGGGTGATACATAAAACAAGGGTATCAAATTAGCTCAGATACCGTTCCATAAACCCAATATGTAATAGACAAGACCTACTCCTTGCTCAGAGAACTGGACTCAACACGCCCTATTCACTGCACAAGAATATATCTGACTAATAATAATCGTAAAACCTATGTATTGATATCTCTCTGTTAGTGTGTCAAGTGGGTGTAAAGCGGCATAAACAGAGCAGTGAAAAGCAGCTAAACCCCATTATAAAAATAAATTACTTTGAAACAACCATGAAACAAAGACAGTGAAAGAGAGAGTAATTCTTACACAATGCGTTCAGGGGCTGTGATGCAACCTGGATTGACCATATCTAGACGCACAGCTGGATGAGACATAAGGGTGGACACTCTTGGGGCTGAGAGGTTTGGTGAGGTTGGGTGAGCAAACGCAGACCCTTTAAAGTAATACTGCGTGGTACCCATCGCATGAGTCCCAAATCTCCAGGTTCAAGGGCATCTTCCTACATCAAAAACATGCATGAGAAACCCAGAAGTTGGTACACCGTGTGATGGGGAAAGGTTTCTAAAACGCACCTCATTTCTCATCTCCTTGTGCCCGGGTTCGCCATTCCAGCCGCTTTACTAGCAAGCTCCCTACTTGGAGCATCAGCACCTTTAACCTCCTGTTCCGTACAGGTTGCAATTTGTCCTGAGGATAAACGGGAAGACGTGGAACCAACGAGAGACTAGCTCTTGGTGTTGGGACAGGCACAGGTCACTCTATTTTCCCATCAGAAAGAAGAATTAACCACAGGCTCAGCCTGCCCCCCGGAACCAGAACAGGGCCTGAAGCCATTCTGCGATTTTGCGGCCAGCTCCCATAAAAACGAGTTGTAAAATGGAGGTTCAGGGCACTGCAATTCACAAACCTGCAGAGTTATAAATGATAACTCTCGTCCACAAATATATTGAGGGAAGGCAAAGAAGAGGATTTGAAATCAAGGCAGAATTGCAGGAAACAGATTTCAGGAGGTAGATACGAATCGCCTTTAAAGCACATGAAAAGCGGCAAAACGTTGACAATGATGCCCTTGGCCAAAAAGGGCGTATGCGTTTTTTCCTGAATATATTCAGGAAAAAACGCATACGCCCTTTTTGGCCAACCAAGCAACCTGGAAAGGCAAATCAGCGCTACAAAGAAGTCTCGCTTCCCATCGGTCAAAAGGGCCATGCTGAAAAAAGTGTCAAAACCAGAAATGCAGGACAGGCCATGGAGAAATGGGAGCCTTGCTACACTGATGGGCGGGATGTAAATTGCCAAGAGCCACTCTGGAGAAGTGTCCGGTGAGTCCTGAAACATCTGAAAAACACAGCTCAGAGAGCATAGGGCACTTCCACTCATGGGGGTATAAATTGGGAAAATTAAAATCAGCAAGACACAAGCACCCAAAAGTTTAGGGCTGCTCTGTTGACCAGGACCTCCACTTCATTCCACCTTAAATATCCCAGGAAAGAGAAAAATGGATAAAGAAGTTGTGGTCCTTATGTACAATGGAATATCACTCAGCCATGAAATCAATGTCGTAAGGTTAGTAGCAGCATGATGAGTGGATTTAGGTACGATGATTCTAAGTGAAATAAGTCACACAGAAAAGGACACTTCTCATAAGGTATCACTGATAGAGGGAATGTAAAAACCGTTACACTTGAACTGAATTACAAAACAGAACAGAGTCACACATGCAGAAAACACACTATGGCTGCTTAACGGGAAAGGTGAGGTGGGGTGATACATAAAACAAGGGTATCAAATTAGCTCAGATACCATTCCATAAACCCAATATGTAATAGACAAGACCTACTCCTTGCTCAGAGAACTGGACTCAACACGCCCTATTCACCGCACAAGAATATATCTGACTAATAATAATCGTAAAACCTATGTATTGATATCTCTCTGTTAGTGTGTCAAGTGGGTGTAAAGCGGCATAAACACAGCAGTGAAAAGCAGCTAAACCCCATTATAAAAATAAATTACTTTGAAACAACCATGAAACAAAGACAGTGAAAGAGAGAGAAATTCTTACACAATGCGTTCAGGGGCTGTGATGCAACCTGGATTGACCATATCTAGACGCACAGCTGGATGAGACATAAGGGTGGACACTCTTGGGGCTGAGAGGTTTGGTGAGGTTGGGTGAGCAAACGCAGACCCTTTAAAGTAATACTGCGTGGTACCCATCGCATGGGTCCCAAATCTCCAGGTTCAAGGGCATCTTCCTACATCAAAAACATGCATGAGAAACCCAGAAGATGGTACACCGTGTGATGGGGAAAGGTTTCTAAAACGCACCTCATTTCTCATCTCCTTGTGCCCGGGTTCGCCATTCCAGCCGCTTTACTAGCAAGCTCCCTACTTGGAGCATCAGCACCTTTTTTTTTTTTTTTTTTTTTTTTTTTTTTTTTATTAATTTATTTATTTATGGCTGTGTTGGGTCTTCGTTTCTGTGCGAGGGCTTTCTCTAGTTGCGGCAAGCGGGGGCCACTCTTCATCGCGGTGCGCGGGCCTCTCACTGTCGCGGCCTCTATTGTTGCGGAGCACAGGCTCCAGACGCGCAGGCTCAGCAATTGTGGCTCACGGGCCTAGTCGCTCCGCGGCATGTGGGATCTTCCCAGACCAGGCCTTGAACCCGTGTCCCCTGCATTGGCAGGCAGATTCTCAACCGCTGCGCCACCAGGGAAGCCCGCATCAGCACCTTTAACCTCCTGTTCCATACAGGTTGTAATTTGTCCTGAGGATAAACGAGAAGACGTGGAACCAACGAGAGACTAGCTCTTGGTGTTGGGACAGGCACAGGTCACTCTATTTTCCCATCAGAAAGAAGAATTAACCACAGGCTCAGCCTGCCCCCAGGAACCAGAACAGGGCCTGAAGCCATTCTGCGATTTTGCGGCCAGCTCCCATAAAAACGAGTTGTAAAATGGAGGTTCAGGGCACTGCAATTCACAAACCTGCAGAGTTATAAATGATAATTCTCGTCCACAAATATATTGAGGGAAGGCAAAGAAGAGGATTTGAAATCAAGGCAGAATTGCAGGAAACAGATTTCAGGAGGTAGATACGATTCACCTTTAAAGCACATGAAAAGCGGCAAAACGTTGACAATGATGCCCTTGGCCAAAAAGGGCGTATGCGTTTTTTCCTGAATATATTCAGGAAAAAACGCATACGCCCTTTTTGGCCAACCAAGCAACCTGGAAAGGCAAATCAGCGCTACAAAGAAGTCTCGCTTCCCATCGGTCAAAAGGGCCATGCTGAAAAAAGTGTCAAAACCAGAAATGCAGGACAGGCCATGGAGAAATGGGAGCCTTGCTACACTGATGGGCGGGATGCAAATTGCCAAGAGCCACTCTGGAGAAGTGTCCGGTGAGTCCTGAAACATCTGAAAAACACAGCTTAGAGAGCATAGGGCACTTCCACTCATGGGGGTATAAATTGGGAAAATTAAAAATCAGCAAGACACAAGCACCTCAAAGTTTAGGGCTGCTCTGTTGACCAGGACCTCCACTTCATTCCACCTTAAATATCCCAGGAAAGAGAAAAATGGATAAAGAAGTTGTGGTCCATATGTACAATGGAATATCACTCAGCCATGAAATCAATGTCGTAAGGTTAGTAGCAGCATGATGAGTGGATTTAGGTACAACGATTCTAAGTGAAATAAGTCACACAGAAAAGGACACTTCTCATAAGGTATCACTGATAGAGGGAATGTAAAAACCGTTACACTTGAACTGAATTACAAAACAGAACAGAGTCACACATGCAGAAAACACACTATGGCTGCTTAACGGGAAAGGTGAGGTGGGGTGATACATAAAACAAGGGTATCAAATTAGCTCACATACCGTTACATAAACCCAATATGTAATAGACAAGACCTACTCCTTGCTCAGAGAACTGGACTCAACACGCCCTATTCACCGCACAAGAATATATCTGACTAATAATAATCGTAAAACCTATGTATTGATATCTCTCTGTTAGTGTGTCAAGTGGGTGTAAAGCGGCATAAACACAGCAGTGAAAAGCAGCTAAACCCCATTATAAAAATAAATTACTTTGAAACACCCATGAAACAAAGACAGTGAAACAGAGAGAAATTCTTACACAATGCGTTCAGGGGCTGTGATGCAACCTGGATTGACCATATCTAGACGCAGAGCTGGATGAGACATAAGGGTGGACACTCTTGGGGCTGAGAGGTTTGGTGAGGTTGGGTGAGCAAACGCAGACCCTTTAAAGTAATACTGCGTGGTACCCATCGCATGGGTCCCAAATCTCCAGGTTCAAGGGCATCTTCCTACATCAAAAACATGCATGAGAAACCCAGAAGATGGTACACCGTGTGATGGGGAAAGGTTTCTAAAACGCACCTCATTTCTCATCTCCTTGTGCCCGGGTTCGCCATTCCAGCCGCTTTACTAGCAAGCTCCCTACTTGGAGCATGAGCACCTTTAACCTCCTGTTCCGTAGAGGTTGCAATTTGTCCTGAGGATAAACGGGAAGACGTGGAACCAACGAGAGACTAGCTCTTGGTGTTGGGACAGGCACAGGTCACTCTATTTTCCCATTAGAAAGAAGAATTAACCACAGGCTCAGCCTGACCCCCGGAACCAGAACAGGGCCTGAAGCTATTCTGCGATTTTGTGGCCAGCTCCCATAAAAACGAGTTGTAAAATGGAGGTTCAGGGCACTGCAATTCACAAACCTGCAGAGTTATAAATGATAACTCTCGTCCACAAATATATTGAGGGAAGGCAAAGAAGAGGATTTGAAATCAAGGCAGAATTGCAGGAAACAGATTTCAGGAGGTAGATACGAATCGCCTTTAAAGCACATGAAAAGCGGCAAAACGTTGACAGTGATGCCCTTGGCCAAAAAGGGCGTATGCGTTTTTTCCTGAATATATTCAGGAAAAAACGCATACGCCCTTTTTGGCCAACCAAGCAACCTGGAAAGGCAAATCAGCGCTACAAAGAAGTCTCGCTTTCCATCGGTCAAAAGGGCCATGCTGAAAAAAGTGTCAAAACCAGAAATGCAGGACAGGCCATGGAGAAATGGGAGCCTTGCTACACTGATGGGCGGGATGTAAATTGCCAAGAGCCACTCTGGAGAAGTGTCCGGTGAGTCCTGAAACATCTGAAAAACACAGCTTAGAGAGCATAGGGCACTTCCACTCATGGGGGTATAAATTGGGAAAATTAAAAATCAGCAAGACACAAGCACCCCAAAATTTAGGGCTGCTCTGTTGACCAGGACCTCCACTTCATTCCACCTTAAATATCCCAGGAAAGAGAAAAATGGATAAAGAAGTTGTGGTCCTTATGTACAATGGAATATCACTCAGCCAGGAAATCAATGTCGTAAGGTTAGTAGCAGCATGATGAGTGGATTTAGGTACGACGATTCTAAGTGAAATAAGTCACACAGAAAAGGACACTTCTCATAAGGTATCACTGATAGAGGGAATGTAAAAACCATTACACTTGAACTGAATTACAAAACAGAACAGAGTCACACATGCAGAAAACACACTATGGCTGCTTAACGGGAAAGGTGAGGTGGGGTGATACATAAAACAAGGGTATCAAATTAGCTCAGATACCGTTCCATAAACCCAATATGTAATAGACAAGACCTACTCCTTGCTCAGAGAACTGGACTCAACACGCCCTATTCACCGCACAAGAATATATCTGACTAATAATAATCGTAAAACCTATGTATTGATATCTCTCTGTTAGTGTGTCAAGTGGGTGTAAAGCGGCATAAACAGAGCAGTGAAAAGCAGCTAAACCCCATTATAAAAATAAATTACTTTGAAACAACCATGAAACAAAGACAGTGAAAGTGAGAGAAATTCTTACACAATGCGTTCAGGGGCTGTGATGCAACCTGGATTGACCATATCTAGACGCACAGCTGGATGAGACATAAGGGTGGACACTCTTGGGGCTGAGAGGTTTGGTGAGGTTGGGTGAGCAAACGCAGACCCTTTAAAGTAATACTGCGTGGTACCCATCGCATGGGTCCCAAATCTCCAGGTTCAAGGGCATCTTCCTACATCAAAAACATGCATGAGAAACCCAGAAGATGGTACACCGTGTGATGGGGAAAGTTTTCTAAAACGCACCTCATTTCTCATCTCCTTGTGCCCGGGTTCGCCATTCCAGCCGCTTTACTAGCAAGCTCCCTACTTGGAACATCAGCACCTTTAACCTCCTGTTCCATACAGGTTGTAATTTGTCCTGAGGATAAACGAGAAGACATGGAACCAACGAGAGACTAGCTCTTGGTGTTGGGACAGGCACAGGTCACTCTATTTTCCCATCAGAAAGAAGAATTAACCACAGGCTCAGCCTGCCCCCCGGAACCAGAACAGGGCCTGAAGCCATTCTGCGATTTTGCGGCCAGCTCCCATAAAAACGAGTTGTAAAATGGAGGTTCAGGGCACTGCAATTCACAAACCTGCAGAGTTATAAATGATAACTCTCGTCCACAAATATATTGAGGGAAGGCAAAGAAGAGGATTTGAAATCAAGGCAGAATTGCAGGAAACAGATTTCAGGAGGTAGATACGAATCGCCTTTAAAGCACATGAAAAGCGGCAAAACGTTGACAATGATGCCCTTGGCCAAAAAGGGCGTATGCGTTTTTTCCTGAATATATTCAGGAAAAAACGCATACGCCCTTTTTGGCCAACCAAGCAACCTGGAAAGGCAAATCAGCGCTACAAAGAAGTCTCGCTTCCCATCGGTCAAAAGGGCCATGCTGAAAAAAGTGTCAAAACCAGAAATGCAGGACAGGCCATGGAGAAATGGGAGCCTTGCTACACTGATGGGCGGGATGTAAATTGCCAAGAGCCACTCTGGAGAAGTGTCCGGTGAGTCCTGAAACATCTGAAAAACACAGCTTAGAGAGCATAGGGCACTTCCACTCATGGGGGTATAAATTGGGAAAATTAAAAATCAGCAAGACACAAGCACCCCAAAGTTGAGGGCTGCTCTGTTGACCAGGACCTCCACTTCATTCCACCTTAAATATCCCAGGAAAGAGAAAAATGGATAAAGAAGTTGTGGTCCTTATGTACAATGGAATATCACTCAGCCATGAAATCAATGTCGTAAGGTTAGTAGCAGCATGATGAGTGGATTTAGGTACGATGATTCTAAGTGAAATAAGTCACACAGAAAAGGACACTTCTCATAAGGTATCACTGATAGAGGGAATGTAAAAACCGTTACACTTGAACTGAATTACAAAACAGAACAGAGTCACACATGCAGAAAACACACTATGGCTGCTTAACGGGAAAGGTGAGGTGGGGTGATACATAAAACAAGGGTATCAAATTAGCTCAGATACCATTCCATAAACCCAATATGTAATAGACAAGACCTACTCCTTGCTCAGAGAACTGGACTCAACACGCCCTATTCACCGCACAAGAATATATCTGACTAATAATAATCGTAAAACCTATGTATTGATATCTCTCTGTTAGTGTGTCAAGTGGGTGTAAAGCGGCATAAACACAGCAGTGAAAAGCAGCTAAACCCCATTATAAAAATAAATTACTTTGAAACAACCATGAAACAAAGACAGTGAAAGAGAGAGAAATTCTTACACAATGCGTTCAGGGGCTGTGATGCAACCTGGATTGACCATATCTAGACGCACAGCTGGATGAGACATAAGGGTGGACACTCTTGGGGCTGAGAGGTTTGGTGAGGTTGGGTGAGCAAACGCAGACCCTTTAAAGTAATACTGCGTGGTACCCATCGCATGGGTCCCAAATCTCCAGGTTCAAGGGCATCTTCCTACATCAAAAACATGCATGAGAAACCCAGAAGATGGTACACCGTGTGATGGGGAAAGGTTTCTAAAACGCACCTCATTTCTCATCTCCTTGTGCCCGGGTTCGCCATTCCAGCCGCTTTACTAGCAAGCTCCCTACTTGGAGCATCAGCACCTTTAACCTCCTGTTCCATACAGGTTGTAATTTGTCCTGAGGATAAACGAGAAGACGTGGAACCAACGAGAGACTAGCTCTTGGTGTTGGGACAGGCACAGGTCACTCTATTTTCCCATCAGAAAGAAGAATTAACCACAGGCTCAGCCTGCCCCCAGGAACCAGAACAGGGCCTGAAGCCATTCTGCGATTTTGCGGCCAGCTCCCATAAAAACGAGTTGTAAAATGGAGGTTCAGGGCACTGCAATTCACAAACCTGCAGAGTTATAAATGATAACTCTCGTCCACAAATATATTGAGGGAAGGCAAAGAAGAGGATTTGAAATCAAGGCAGAATTGCAGGAAACAGATTTCAGGAGGTAGATACGAATCGCCTTTAAAGCACATGAAAAGCGGCAAAACGTTGACAATGATGCCCTTGGCCAAAAAGGGCGTATGCGTTTTTTCCTGAATATATTCAGGAAAAAACGCATACGCCCTTTTTGGCCAACCAAGCAACCTGGAAAGGCAAATCAGCGCTACAAAGAAGTCTCGCTTCCCATCGGTCAAAAGGGCCATGCTGAAAAAAGTGTCAAAACCAGAAATGCAAGACAGGCCATGGAGAAATGGGAGCCTTGCTACACTGATGGGCGGGATGTAAATTGCCAAGAGCCACTCTGGAGAAGTGTCCGGTGAGTCCTGAAACATCTGAAAAACACAGCTTAGAGAGCATAGGGCACTTCCACTCATGGGGGTATAAATTGGGAAAATTAAAAATCAGCAAGACACAAGCACCCCAAAGTTGAGGGCTGCTCTGTTGACCAGGACCTCCACTTCATTCCACCTTAAATATCCCAGGAAAGAGAAAAATGGAGAAAGAAGTTGTGGTCCTTATGTACAATGGAATATCACTCAGCCATGAAATCAATGTCGTAAGGTTAGTAGCAGCATGATGAGTGGATTTAGGTACGATGATTCTAAGTGAAATAAGTCACACAGAAAAGGACACTTCTCATAAGGTATCACTGATAGAGGGAATGTAAAAACCGTTACACTTGAACTGAATTACAAAACAGAACAGAGTCACACATGCAGAAAACACACTATGGCTGCTTAACGGGAAAGGTGAGGTGGGGTGATACATAAAACAAGGGTATCAAATTAGCTCAGATACCATTCCATAAACCCAATATGTAATAGACAAGACCTACTCCTTGCTCAGAGAACTGGACTCAACACGCCCTATTCACCGCACAAGAATATATCTGACTAATAATAATCGTAAAACCTATGTATTGATATCTCTCTGTTAGTGTGTCAAGTGGGTGTAAAGCGGCATAAACACAGCAGTGAAAAGCAGCTAAACCCCATTATAAAAATAAATTACTTTGAAACACCCATGAAACAAAGACAGTGAAAGAGAGAGAAATTCTTACACAATGCGTTCAGGGGCTGTGATGCAACCTGGATTGACCATATCTAGACGCACAGCTGGATGAGACATAAGGGTGGACACTCTTGGGGCTGAGAGGTTTGGTGAGGTTGGGTGAGCAAACACAGACCCTTTAAAGTAATACTGCGTGGTACCCATCGCATGGGTCCCAAATCTTCAGGTTCAAGGGCACCTTCCTACATCAAAAACATGCATGAGAAACCCAGAAGGTGGTACACCGTGTGATGGGGAAAGGTTTCTAAAACGCACCTCATTTCTCATCTCCTTGTGCCCGGGTTCGCCATTCCAGCCGCTTTTCTAGCAAGCTCCCTACTTGGAGCATCAGCACCTTTAACCTCCTGTTCCATACAGGTTGTAATTTGTCCTGAGGATAAACGAGAAGACGTGGAACCAACGAGAGACTAGCTCTTGGTGTTGGGACAGGCACAGGTCACTCTATTTTCCCATCAGAAAGAAGAATTAACCACAGGCTCAGCCTGCCCCCAGGAACCAGAACAGGGCCTGAAGCCATTCTGCGATTTTGCGGCCAGCTCCCATAAAAACGAGTTGTAAAATGGAGGTTCAGGGCACTGCAATTCACAAACCTGCAGAGTTATAAATGATAACTCTCGTCCACAAATATATTGAGGGAAGGCAAAGAAGAGGATTTGAAATCAAGGCAGAATTGCAGGAAACAGATTTCAGGAGGTAGATACGAATCGCCTTTAAAGCACATGAAAAGCGGCAAAACGTTGACAATGATGCCCTTGGCCAAAAAGGGCGTATGCGTTTTTTCCTGAATATATTCAGGAAAAAACGCATACGCCCTTTTTGGCCAACCAAGCAACCTGGAAAGGCAAATCAGCGCTACAAAGAAGTCTCGCTTCCCATCGGTCAAAAGGGCCATGCTGAAAAAAGTGTCAAAACCAGAAATGCAGGACAGGCCATGGAGAAATGGGAGCCTTGCTACACTGATGGGCGGGATGTAAATTGCCAAGAGCCACTCTGGAGAAGTGTCCGGTGAGTCCTGAAACATCTGAAAAACACAGCTTAGAGAGCATAGGGCACTTCCACTCATGGGGGTATAAATTGGGAAAATTAAAAATCAGCAAGACACAAGCACCCCAAAGTTGAGGGCTGCTCTGTTGACCAGGACCTCCACTTCATTCCACCTTAAATATCCCAGGAAAGAGAAAAATGGAGAAAGAAGTTGTGGTCCTTATGTACAATGGAATATCACTCAGCCATGAAATCAATGTCGTAAGGTTAGTAGCAGCATGATGAGTGGATTTAGGTACGATGATTCTAAGTGAAATAAGTCACACAGAAAAGGACACTTCTCATAAGGTATCACTGATAGAGGGAATGTAAAAACCGTTACACTTGAACTGAATTACAAAACAGAACAGAGTCACACATGCAGAAAACACACTATGGCTGCTTAACGGGAAAGGTGAGGTGGGGTGATACATAAAACAAGGGTATCAAATTAGCTCAGATACCATTCCATAAACCCAATATGTAATAGACAAGACCTACTCCTTGCTCAGAGAACTGGACTCAACACGCCCTATTCACCGCACAAGAATATATCTGACTAATAATAATCGTAAAACCTATGTATTGATATCTCTCTGTTAGTGTGTCAAGTGGGTGTAAAGCGGCATAAACACAGCAGTGAAAAGCAGCTAAACCCCATTATAAAAATAAATTACTTTGAAACAACCATGAAACAAAGACAGTGAAAGAGAGAGAAATTCTTACACAATGCGTTCAGGGGCTGTGATGCAACCTGGATTGACCATATCTAGACGCACAGCTGGATGAGACATAAGGGTGGACACTCTTGGGGCTGAGAGGTTTGGTGAGGTTGGGTGAGCAAACGCAGACCCTTTAAAGTAATACTGCGTGGTACCCATCGCATGGGTCCCAAATCTCCAGGTTCAAGGGCATCTTCCTACATCAAAAACATGCATGAGAAACCCAGAAGATGGTACACCGTGTGATGGGGAAAGGTTTCTAAAACGCACCTCATTTCTCATCTCCTTGTGCCCGGGTTCGCCATTCCAGCCGCTTTACTAGCAAGCTCCCTACTTGGAGCATCAGCACCTTTAACCTCCTGTTCCATACAGGTTGTAATTTGTCCTGAGGATAAACGAGAAGACGTGGAACCAACGAGAGACTAGCTCTTGGTGTTGGGACAGGCACAGGTCACTCTATTTTCCCATCAGAAAGAAGAATTAACCACAGGCTCAGCCTGCCCCCAGGAACCAGAACAGGGCCTGAAGCCATTCTGCGATTTTGCGGCCAGCTCCCATAAAAACGAGTTGTAAAATGGAGGTTCAGGGCACTGCAATTCACAAACCTGCAGAGTTATAAATGATAACTCTCGTCCACAAATATATTGAGGGAAGGCAAAGAAGAGGATTTGAAATCAAGGCAGAATTGCAGGAAACAGATTTCAGGAGGTAGATACGATTCGCCTTTAAAGCACATGAAAAGCGGCAAAACGTTGACAATGATGCCCTTGGCCAAAAAGGGCGTATGCGTTTTTTCCTGAATATATTCAGGAAAAAACGCATACGCCCTTTTTGGCCAACCAAGCAACCTGGAAAGGCAAATCAGCGCTACAAAGAAGTCTCGCTTCCCATCGGTCAAAAGGGCCATGCTGAAAAAAGTGTCAAAACCAGAAATGCAGGACAGGCCATGGAGAAATGGGAGCCTTGCTACACTGATGGGCGGGATGTAAATTGCCAAGAGCCACTCTGGAGAAGTGTCCGGTGAGTCCTGAAACATCTGAAAAACACAGCTTAGAGAGCATAGGGCACTTCCACTCATGGGGGTATAAATTGGGAAAATGAAAAATCAGCAAGACACAAGCACCTCAAAGTTTAGGGCTGCTCTGTTGACCAGGACCTCCACTTCATTCCACCTTAAATATCCCAGGAAAGAGAAAAATGGATAAAGAAGTTGTGGTCCATATGTACAATGGAATATCACTCAGCCATGAAATCAATGTCGTAAGGTTAGTAGCAGCATGATGAGTGGATTTAGGTACAACGATTCTAAGTGAAATAAGTCACACAGAAAAGGACACTTCTCATAAGGTATCACTGATAGAGGGAATGTAAAAACCGTTACACTTGAACTGAATTACAAAACAGAACAGAGTCACACATGCAGAAAACACACTATGGCTGCTTAACGGGAAAGGTGAGGTGGGGTGATACATAAAACAAGGGTATCAAATTAGCTCAGATACCGTTCCATAAACCCAATATGTAATAGACAAGACCTACTCCTTGCTCAGAGAACTGGACTCAACACGCCCTATTCACCGCACAAGAATATATCTGACTAATAATAATCGTAAAACCTATGTATTGATATCTCTCTGTTAGTGTGTCAAGTGGGTGTAAAGCGGCATAAACACAGCAGTGAAAAGCAGCTAAACCCCATTATAAAAATAAATTACTTTGAAACACCCATGAAACAAAGACAGTGAAAGAGAGAGAAATTCTTACACAATGCGTTCAGGGGCTGTGATGCAACCTGGATTGACCATATCTAGACGCACAGCTGGATGAGACATAAGGGTGGACACTCTTGGGGCTGAGAGGTTTGGTGAGGTTGGGTGAGCAAACGCAGACCCTTTAAAGTAATACTGCGTGGTACCCATCGCATGGGTCCCAAATCTCCAGGTTCAAGGGTATCTTCCTACATCAAAAACATGCATGAGAAACCCAGAAGATGGTACACTGTGTGATGGGGAAAGGTTTCTAAAACGCACCTCATTTCTCATCTCCTTGTGCCCGGGTTCGCCATTCCAGCCACTTTACTAGCAAGCTCCCTACTTGGAGCATCAGCACCTTTAACCTCCTGTTCCATACAGGTTGTAATTTGTCCTGAGGATAAACGAGAAGACATGGAACCAACGAGAGACTAGCTCTTGGTGTTGGGACAGGCACAGGTCACTCTATTTTCCCATCAGAAAGAAGAATTAACCACAGGCTCAGCCTGCCCCCCGGAACCAGAACAGGGCCTGAAGCCATTCTGCGATTTTGCGGCCAGCTCCCATAAAAACGAGTTGTAAAATGGAGGTTCAGGGCACTGCAATTCACAAACCTGCAGAGTTATAAATGATAACTCTCGTCCACAAATATATTGAGGGAAGGCAAAGAAGAGGATTTGAAATCAAGGCAGAATTGCAGGAAACAGATTTCAGGAGGTAGATACGAATCGCCTTTAAAGCACATGAAAAGCGGCAAAACGTTGACAATGATGCCCTTGGCCAAAAAGGGCGTATGCGTTTTTTCCTGAATATATTCAGGAAAAAACGCATACGCCCTTTTTGGCCAACCAAGCAACCTGGAAAGGCAAATCAGCGCTACAAAGAAGTCTCGCTTCCCATCGGTCAAAAGGGCCATGCTGAAAAAAGTGTCAAAACCAGAAATGCAGGACAGGCCATGGAGAAATGGGAGCCTTGCTACACTGATGGGCGGGATGTAAATTGCCAAGAGCCACTCTGGAGAAGTGTCCGGTGAGTCCTGAAACATCTGAAAAACACAGCTTAGAGAGCATAGGGCACTTCCACTCATGGGGGTATAAATTGGGAAAATTAAAAATCAGCAAGACACAAGCACCCCAAAGTTGAGGGCTGCTCTGTTGACCAGGACCTCCACTTCATTCCACCTTAAATATCCCAGGAAAGAGAAAAATGGAGAAAGAAGTTGTGGTCCTTATGTACAATGGAATATCACTCAGCCATGAAATCAATGTCGTAAGGTTAGTAGCAGCATGATGAGTGGATTTAGGTACGATGATTCTAAGTGAAATAAGTCACACAGAAAAGGACACTTCTCATAAGGTATCACTGATAGAGGGAATGTAAAAACCGTTACACTTGAACTGAATTACAAAACAGAACAGAGTCACACATGCAGAAAACACACTATGGCTGCTTAACGGGAAAGGTGAGGTGGGGTGATACATAAAACAAGGGTATCAAATTAGCTCAGATACCATTCCATAAACCCAATATGTAATAGACAAGACCTACTCCTTGCTCAGAGAACTGGACTCAACACGCCCTATTCACCGCACAAGAATATATCTGACTAGTAATAATCGTAAAACCTATGTATTGATATCTCTCTGTTAGTGTGTCAAGTGGGTGTAAAGCGGCATAAACACAGCAGTGAAAAGCAGCTAAACCCCATTATAAAAATAAATTACTTTGAAACAACCATGAAACAAAGACAGTGAAAGAGAGAGAAATTCTTACACAATGCGTTCAGGGGCTGTGATGCAACCTGGATTGACCATATCTAGACGCACAGCTGGATGAGACATAAGGGTGGACACTCTTGGGGCTGAGAGGTTTGGTGAGGTTGGGTGAGCAAACGCAGACCCTTTAAAGTAATACTGCGTGGTACCCATCGCATGGGTCCCAAATCTCCAGGTTCAAGGGCATCTTCCTACATCAAAAACATGCATGAGAAACCCAGAAGATGGTACACCGTGTGATGGGGAAAGGTTTCTAAAACGCACCTCATTTCTCATCTCCTTGTGCCCGGGTTCGCCATTCCAGCCGCTTTACTAGCAAGCTCCCTACTTGGAGCATCAGCACCTTTAACCTCCTGTTCCATACAGGTTGTAATTTGTCCTGAGGATAAACGAGAAGACGTGGAACCAACGAGAGACTAGCTCTTGGTGTTGGGACAGGCACAGGTCACTCTATTTTCCCATCAGAAAGAAGAATTAACCACAGGCTCAGCCTGCCCCCAGGAACCAGAACAGGGCCTGAAGCCATTCTGCGATTTTGCGGCCAGCTCCCATAAAAACGAGTTGTAAAATGGAGGTTCAGGGCACTGCAATTCACAAACCTGCAGAGTTATAAATGATAACTCTCGTCCACAAATATATTGAGGGAAGGCAAAGAAGAGGATTTGAAATCAAGGCAGAATTGCAGGAAACAGATTTCAGGAGGTAGAAACGAATCGCCTTTAAAGCACATGAAAAGCGGCAAAACGTTGACAATGATGCCCTTGGCCAAAAAGGGCGTATGCGTTTTTTCCTGAGTATATTCAGGAAAAAACGCATACGCCCTTTTTGGCCAACCAAGCAACCTGGAAAGGCAAATCAGCGCTACAAAGAAGTCTCGCTTCCCATCGGTCAAAAGGGCCATGCTGAAAAAAGTGTCAAAACCAGAAATGCAGGACAGGCCATGGAGAAATGGGAGCCTTGCTACACTGATGGGCGGGATGTAAATTGCCAAGAGCCACTCTGGAGAAGTGTCCGGTGAGTCCTGAAACATCTGAAAAACACAGCTTAGAGAGCATAGGGCACTTCCACTCATGGGGGTATAAATTGGGAAAATGAAAAATCAGCAAGACACAAGCACCTCAAAGTTTAGGGCTGCTCTGTTGACCAGGACCTCCACTTCATTCCACCTTAAATATCCCAGGAAAGAGAAAAATGGATAAAGAAGTTGTGGTCCATATGTACAATGGAATATCACTCAGCCATGAAATCAATGTCGTAAGGTTAGTAGCAGCATGATGAGTGGATTTAGGTACAACGATTCTAAGTGAAATAAGTCACACAGAAAAGGACACTTCTCATAAGGTATCACTGATAGAGGGAATGTAAAAACCGTTACACTTGAACTGAATTACAAAACAGAACAGAGTCACACATGCAGAAAACACACTATGGCTGCTTAACGGGAAAGGTGAGGTGGGGTGATACATAAAACAAGGGTATCAAATTAGCTCAGATACCGTTCCATAAACCCAATATGTAATAGACAAGACCTACTCCTTGCTCAGAGAACTGGACTCAACACGCCCTATTCACCGCACAAGAATATATCTGACTAATAATAATCGTAAAACCTATGTATTGATATCTCTCTGTTAGTGTGTCAAGTGGGTGTAAAGCGGCATAAACACAGCAGTGAAAAGCAGCTAAACCCCATTATAAAAATAAATTACTTTGAAACACCCAAGAAACAAAGACAGTGAAAGAGAGAGAAATTCTTACACAATGCGTTCAGGGGCTGTGATGCAACCTGGATTGACCATATCTAGACGCACAGCTGGATGAGACATAAGGGTGGACACTCTTGGGGCTGAGAGGTTTGGTGAGGTTGGGTGAGCAAACGCAGACCCTTTAAAGTAATACTGCGTGGTACCCATCGCATGGGTCCCAAATCTCCAGGTTCAAGGGCATCTTCCTACATCAAAAACATGCATGAGAAACCCAGAAGATGGTACACCGTGTGATGGGGAAAGGTTTCTAAAACGCACCTCATTTCTCATCTCCTTGTGCCCGGGTTCGCCATTCCAGCCGCTTTACTAGCAAGCTCCCTACTTGGAGCATCAGCACCTTTAACCTCCTGTTCCATACAGGTTGTAATTTGTCCTGAGGATAAACGAGAAGACGTGGAACCAACGAGAGACTAGCTCTTGGTGTTGGGACAGGCACAGGTCACTCTATTTTCCCATCAGAAAGAAGAATTAACCACAGGCTCAGCCTGCCCCCAGGAACCAGAACAGGGCCTGAAGCCATTCTGCGATTTTGCGGCCAGCTCCCATAAAAACGAGTTGTAAAATGGAGGTTCAGGGCACTGCAATTCACAAACCTGCAGAGTTATAAATGATAACTCTCGTCCACAAATATATTGAGGGAAGGCAAAGAAGAGGATTTGAAATCAAGGCAGAATTGCAGGAAACAGATTTCAGGAGGTAGATACGAATCGCCTTTAAAGCACATGAAAAGCGGCAAAACGTTGACAATGATGCCCTTGGCCAAAAAGGGCGTATGCGTTTTTTCCTGAATATATTCAGGAAAAAACGCATACGCCCTTTTTGGCCAACCAAGCAACCTGGAAAGGCAAATCAGCGCTACAAAGAAGTCTCGCTTCCCATCGGTCAAAAGGGCCATGCTGAAAAAAGTGTCAAAACCAGAAATGCAAGACAGGCCATGGAGAAATGGGAGCCTTGCTACACTGATGGGCGGGATGTAAATTGCCAAGAGCCACTCTGGAGAAGTGTCCGGTGAGTCCTGAAACATCTGAAAAACACAGCTTAGAGAGCATAGGGCACTTCCACTCATGGGGGTATAAATTGGGAAAATTAAAAATCAGCAAGACACAAGCACCCCAAAGTTGAGGGCTGCTCTGTTGACCAGGACCTCCACTTCATTCCACCTTAAATATCCCAGGAAAGAGAAAAATGGAGAAAGAAGTTGTGGTCCTTATGTACAATGGAATATCACTCAGCCATGAAATCAATGTCGTAAGGTTAGTAGCAGCATGATGAGTGGATTTAGGTACGATGATTCTAAGTGAAATAAGTCACACAGAAAAGGACACTTCTCATAAGGTATCACTGATAGAGGGAATGTAAAAACCGTTACACTTGAACTGAATTACAAAACAGAACAGAGTCACACATGCAGAAAACACACTATGGCTGCTTAACGGGAAAGGTGAGGTGGGGTGATACATAAAACAAGGGTATCAAATTAGCTCAGATACCATTCCATAAACCCAATATGTAATAGACAAGACCTACTCCTTGCTCAGAGAACTGGACTCAACACGCCCTATTCACCGCACAAGAATATATCTGACTAATAATAATCGTAAAACCTATGTATTGATATCTCTCTGTTAGTGTGTCAAGTGGGTGTAAAGCGGCATAAACACAGCAGTGAAAAGCAGCTAAACCCCATTATAAAAATAAATTACTTTGAAACACCCATGAAACAAAGACAGTGAAAGAGAGAGAAATTCTTACACAATGCGTTCAGGGGCTGTGATGCAACCTGGATTGACCATATCTAGACGCACAGCTGGATGAGACATAAGGGTGGACACTCTTGGGGCTGAGAGGTTTGGTGAGGTTGGGTGAGCAAACACAGACCCTTTAAAGTAATACTGCGTGGTACCCATCGCATGGGTCCCAAATCTTCAGGTTCAAGGGCACCTTCCTACATCAAAAACATGCATGAGAAACCCAGAAGGTGGTACACCGTGTGATGGGGAAAGGTTTCTAAAACGCACCTCATTTCTCATCTCCTTGTGCCCGGGTTCGCCATTCCAGCCGCTTTTCTAGCAAGCTCCCTACTTGGAGCATCAGCACCTTTAACCTCCTGTTCCATACAGGTTGTAATTTGTCCTGAGGATAAACGAGAAGACGTGGAACCAACGAGAGACTAGCTCTTGGTGTTGGGACAGGCACAGGTCACTCTATTTTCCCATCAGAAAGAAGAATTAACCACAGGCTCAGCCTGCCCCCAGGAACCAGAACAGGGCCTGAAGCCATTCTGCGATTTTGCGGCCAGCTCCCATAAAAACGAGTTGTAAAATGGAGGTTCAGGGCACTGCAATTCACAAACCTGCAGAGTTATAAATGATAACTCTCGTCCACAAATATATTGAGGGAAGGCAAAGAAGAGGATTTGAAATCAAGGCAGAATTGCAGGAAACAGATTTCAGGAGGTAGATACGAATCGCCTTTAAAGCACATGAAAAGCGGCAAAACGTTGACAATGATGCCCTTGGCCAAAAAGGGCGTATGCGTTTTTTCCTGAATATATTCAGGAAAAAACGCATACGCCCTTTTTGGCCAACCAAGCAACCTGGAAAGGCAAATCAGCGCTACAAAGAAGTCTCGCTTCCCATCGGTCAAAAGGGCCATGCTGAAAAAAGTGTCAAAACCAGAAATGCAGGACAGGCCATGGAGAAATGGGAGCCTTGCTACACTGATGGGCGGGATGTAAATTGCCAAGAGCCACTCTGGAGAAGTGTCCGGTGAGTCCTGAAACATCTGAAAAACACAGCTTAGAGAGCATAGGGCACTTCCACTCATGGGGGTATAAATTGGGAAAATTAAAAATCAGCAAGACACAAGCACCCCAAAGTTGAGGGCTGCTCTGTTGACCAGGACCTCCACTTCATTCCACCTTAAATATCCCAGGAAAGAGAAAAATGGAGAAAGAAGTTGTGGTCCTTATGTACAATGGAATATCACTCAGCCATGAAATCAATGTCGTAAGGTTAGTAGCAGCATGATGAGTGGATTTAGGTACGATGATTCTAAGTGAAATAAGTCACACAGAAAAGGACACTTCTCATAAGGTATCACTGATAGAGGGAATGTAAAAACCGTTACACTTGAACTGAATTACAAAACAGAACAGAGTCACACATGCAGAAAACACACTATGGCTGCTTAACGGGAAAGGTGAGGTGGGGTGATACATAAAACAAGGGTATCAAATTAGCTCAGATACCATTCCATAAACCCAATATGTAATAGACAAGACCTACTCCTTGCTCAGAGAACTGGACTCAACACGCCCTATTCACCGCACAAGAATATATCTGACTAATAATAATCGTAAAACCTATGTATTGATATCTCTCTGTTAGTGTGTCAAGTGGGTGTAAAGCGGCATAAACACAGCAGTGAAAAGCAGCTAAACCCCATTATAAAAATAAATTACTTTGAAACAACCATGAAACAAAGACAGTGAAAGAGAGAGAAATTCTTACACAATGCGTTCAGGGGCTGTGATGCAACCTGGATTGACCATATCTAGACGCACAGCTGGATGAGACATAAGGGTGGACACTCTTGGGGCTGAGAGGTTTGGTGAGGTTGGGTGAGCAAACGCAGACCCTTTAAAGTAATACTGCGTGGTACCCATCGCATGGGTCCCAAATCTCCAGGTTCAAGGGCATCTTCCTACATCAAAAACATGCATGAGAAACCCAGAAGATGGTACACCGTGTGATGGGGAAAGGTTTCTAAAACGCACCTCATTTCTCATCTCCTTGTGCCCGGGTTCGCCATTCCAGCCGCTTTACTAGCAAGCTCCCTACTTGGAGCATCAGCACCTTTAACCTCCTGTTCCATACAGGTTGTAATTTGTCCTGAGGATAAACGAGAAGACGTGGAACCAACGAGAGACTAGCTCTTGGTGTTGGGACAGGCACAGGTCACTCTATTTTCCCATCAGAAAGAAGAATTAACCACAGGCTCAGCCTGCCCCCAGGAACCAGAACAGGGCCTGAAGCCATTCTGCGATTTTGCGGCCAGCTCCCATAAAAACGAGTTGTAAAATGGAGGTTCAGGGCACTGCAATTCACAAACCTGCAGAGTTATAAATGATAACTCTCGTCCACAAATATATTGAGGGAAGGCAAAGAAGAGGATTTGAAATCAAGGCAGAATTGCAGGAAACAGATTTCAGGAGGTAGATACGATTCGCCTTTAAAGCACATGAAAAGCGGCAAAACGTTGACAATGATGCCCTTGGCCAAAAAGGGCGTATGCGTTTTTTCCTGAATATATTCAGGAAAAAACGCATACGCCCTTTTTGGCCAACCAAGCAACCTGGAAAGGCAAATCAGCGCTACAAAGAAGTCTCGCTTCCCATCGGTCAAAAGGGCCATGCTGAAAAAAGTGTCAAAACCAGAAATGCAGGACAGGCCATGGAGAAATGGGAGCCTTGCTACACTGATGGGCGGGATGTAAATTGCCAAGAGCCACTCTGGAGAAGTGTCCGGTGAGTCCTGAAACATCTGAAAAACACAGCTTAGAGAGCATAGGGCACTTCCACTCATGGGGGTATAAATTGGGAAAATGAAAAATCAGCAAGACACAAGCACCTCAAAGTTTAGGGCTGCTCTGTTGACCAGGACCTCCACTTCATTCCACCTTAAATATCCCAGGAAAGAGAAAAATGGATAAAGAAGTTGTGGTCCATATGTACAATGGAATATCACTCAGCCATGAAATCAATGTCGTAAGGTTAGTAGCAGCATGATGAGTGGATTTAGGTACAACGATTCTAAGTGAAATAAGTCACACAGAAAAGGACACTTCTCATAAGGTATCACTGATAGAGGGAATGTAAAAACCGTTACACTTGAACTGAATTACAAAACAGAACAGAGTCACACATGCAGAAAACACACTATGGCTGCTTAACGGGAAAGGTGAGGTGGGGTGATACATAAAACAAGGGTATCAAATTAGCTCAGATACCGTTCCATAAACCCAATATGTAATAGACAAGACCTACTCCTTGCTCAGAGAACTGGACTCAACACGCCCTATTCACCGCACAAGAATATATCTGACTAATAATAATCGTAAAACCTATGTATTGATATCTCTCTGTTAGTGTGTCAAGTGGGTGTAAAGCGGCATAAACACAGCAGTGAAAAGCAGCTAAACCCCATTATAAAAATAAATTACTTTGAAACACCCATGAAACAAAGACAGTGAAAGAGAGAGAAATTCTTACACAATGCGTTCAGGGGCTGTGATGCAACCTGGATTGACCATATCTAGACGCACAGCTGGATGAGACATAAGGGTGGACACTCTTGGGGCTGAGAGGTTTGGTGAGGTTGGGTGAGCAAACGCAGACCCTTTAAAGTAATACTGCGTGGTACCCATCGCATGGGTCCCAAATCTCCAGGTTCAAGGGTATCTTCCTACATCAAAAACATGCATGAGAAACCCAGAAGATGGTACACTGTGTGATGGGGAAAGGTTTCTAAAACGCACCTCATTTCTCATCTCCTTGTGCCCGGGTTCGCCATTCCAGCCACTTTACTAGCAAGCTCCCTACTTGGAGCATCAGCACCTTTAACCTCCTGTTCCATACAGGTTGTAATTTGTCCTGAGGATAAACGAGAAGACATGGAACCAACGAGAGACTAGCTCTTGGTGTTGGGACAGGCACAGGTCACTCTATTTTCCCATCAGAAAGAAGAATTAACCACAGGCTCAGCCTGCCCCCCGGAACCAGAACAGGGCCTGAAGCCATTCTGCGATTTTGCGGCCAGCTCCCATAAAAACGAGTTGTAAAATGGAGGTTCAGGGCACTGCAATTCACAAACCTGCAGAGTTATAAATGATAACTCTCGTCCACAAATATATTGAGGGAAGGCAAAGAAGAGGATTTGAAATCAAGGCAGAATTGCAGGAAACAGATTTCAGGAGGTAGATACGAATCGCCTTTAAAGCACATGAAAAGCGGCAAAACGTTGACAATGATGCCCTTGGCCAAAAAGGGCGTATGCGTTTTTTCCTGAATATATTCAGGAAAAAACGCATACGCCCTTTTTGGCCAACCAAGCAACCTGGAAA
This sequence comes from Balaenoptera borealis, assembly GCF_965194805.1. NCBI lineage: Eukaryota > Metazoa > Chordata > Mammalia > Artiodactyla > Balaenopteridae > Balaenoptera > Balaenoptera borealis. Next base: position 491,482 of record NW_028123988.1, read on the forward strand.
GGCAAATCAGCGCTACAAAGAAGTCTCGCTTCCCATCGGTCAAAAGGGCCATGCTGAAAAAAGTGTCAAAACCAGAAATGCAGGACAGGCCATGGAGAAATGGGAGCCTTGCTACACTGATGGGCGGGATGTAAATTGCCAAGAGCCACTCTGGAGAAGTGTCCGGTGAGTCCTGAAACATCTGAAAAACACAGCTTAGAGAGCATAGGGCACTTCCACTCATGGGGGTATAAATTGGGAAAATTAAAAATCAGCAAGACACAAGCACCCCAAAGTTGAGGGCTGCTCTGTTGACCAGGACCTCCACTTCATTCCACCTTAAATATCCCAGGAAAGAGAAAAATGGAGAAAGAAGTTGTGGTCCTTATGTACAATGGAATATCACTCAGCCATGAAATCAATGTCGTAAGGTTAGTAGCAGCATGATGAGTGGATTTAGGTACGATGATTCTAAGTGAAATAAGTCACACAGAAAAGGACACTTCTCATAAGGTATCACTGATAGAGGGAATGTAAAAACCGTTACACTTGAACTGAATTACAAAACAGAACAGAGTCACACATGCAGAAAACACACTATGGCTGCTTAACGGGAAAGGTGAGGTGGGGTGATACATAAAACAAGGGTATCAAATTAGCTCAGATACCATTCCATAAACCCAATATGTAATAGACAAGACCTACTCCTTGCTCAGAGAACTGGACTCAACACGCCCTATTCACCGCACAAGAATATATCTGACTAGTAATAATCGTAAAACCTATGTATTGATATCTCTCTGTTAGTGTGTCAAGTGGGTGTAAAGCGGCATAAACACAGCAGTGAAAAGCAGCTAAACCCCATTATAAAAATAAATTACTTTGAAACAACCATGAAACAAAGACAGTGAAAGAGAGAGAAATTCTTACACAATGCGTTCAGGGGCTGTGATGCAACCTGGATTGACCATATCTAGACGCACAGCTGGATGAGACATAAGGGTGGACACTCTTGGGGCTGAGAGGTTTGGTGAGGTTGGGTGAGCAAACGCAGACCCTTTAAAGTAATACTGCGTGGTACCCATCGCATGGGTCCCAAATCTCCAGGTTCAAGGGCATCTTCCTACATCAAAAACATGCATGAGAAACCCAGAAGATGGTACACCGTGTGATGGGGAAAGGTTTCTAAAACGCACCTCATTTCTCATCTCCTTGTGCCCGGGTTCGCCATTCCAGCCGCTTTACTAGCAAGCTCCCTACTTGGAGCATCAGCACCTTTAACCTCCTGTTCCATACAGGTTGTAATTTGTCCTGAGGATAAACGAGAAGACGTGGAACCAACGAGAGACTAGCTCTTGGTGTTGGGACAGGCACAGGTCACTCTATTTTCCCATCAGAAAGAAGAATTAACCACAGGCTCAGCCTGCCCCCAGGAACCAGAACAGGGCCTGAAGCCATTCTGCGATTTTGCGGCCAGCTCCCATAAAAACGAGTTGTAAAATGGAGGTTCAGGGCACTGCAATTCACAAACCTGCAGAGTTATAAATGATAACTCTCGTCCACAAATATATTGAGGGAAGGCAAAGAAGAGGATTTGAAATCAAGGCAGAATTGCAGGAAACAGATTTCAGGAGGTAGAAACGAATCGCCTTTAAAGCACATGAAAAGCGGCAAAACGTTGACAATGATGCCCTTGGCCAAAAAGGGCGTATGCGTTTTTTCCTGAGTATATTCAGGAAAAAACGCATACGCCCTTTTTGGCCAACCAAGCAACCTGGAAAGGCAAATCAGCGCTACAAAGAAGTCTCGCTTCCCATCGGTCAAAAGGGCCATGCTGAAAAAAGTGTCAAAACCAGAAATGCAGGACAGGCCATGGAGAAATGGGAGCCTTGCTACACTGATGGGCGGGATGTAAATTGCCAAGAGCCACTCTGGAGAAGTGTCCGGTGAGTCCTGAAACATCTGAAAAACACAGCTTAGAGAGCATAGGGCACTTCCACTCATGGGGGTATAAATTGGGAAAATGAAAAATCAGCAAGACACAAGCACCTCAAAGTTTAGGGCTGCTCTGTTGACCAGGACCTCCACTTCATTCCACCTTAAATATCCCAGGAAAGAGAAAAATGGATAAAGAAGTTGTGGTCCATATGTACAATGGAATATCACTCAGCCATGAAATCAATGTCGTAAGGTTAGTAGCAGCATGATGAGTGGATTTAGGTACAACGATTCTAAGTGAAATAAGTCACACAGAAAAGGACACTTCTCATAAGGTATCACTGATAGAGGGAATGTAAAAACCGTTACACTTGAACTGAATTACAAAACAGAACAGAGTCACACATGCAGAAAACACACTATGGCTGCTTAACGGGAAAGGTGAGGTGGGGTGATACATAAAACAAGGGTATCAAATTAGCTCAGATACCGTTCCATAAACCCAATATGTAATAGACAAGACCTACTCCTTGCTCAGAGAACTGGACTCAACACGCCCTATTCACCGCACAAGAATATATCTGACTAATAATAATCGTAAAACCTATGTATTGATATCTCTCTGTTAGTGTGTCAAGTGGGTGTAAAGCGGCATAAACACAGCAGTGAAAAGCAGCTAAACCCCATTATAAAAATAAATTACTTTGAAACACCCAAGAAACAAAGACAGTGAAAGAGAGAGAAATTCTTACACAATGCGTTCAGGGGCTGTGATGCAACCTGGATTGACCATATCTAGACGCACAGCTGGATGAGACATAAGGGTGGACACTCTTGGGGCTGAGAGGTTTGGTGAGGTTGGGTGAGCAAACGCAGACCCTTTAAAGTAATACTGCGTGGTACCCATCGCATTGGTCCCAAATCTCCAGGTTCAAGGGCATCTTCCTACATCAAAAACATGCATGAGAAACCCAGAAGATGGTACACTGTGTGATGGGGAAAGGTTTCTAAAACGCACCTCATTTCTCATCTCCTTGTGCCCGGGTTCGCCATTCCAGCCACTTTACTAGCAAGCTCCCTACTTGGAGCATCAGCACCTTTAACCTCCTGTTCCATACAGGTTGTAATTTGTCCTGAGGATAAACGAGAAGACATGGAACCAACGAGAGACTAGCTCTTGGTGTTGGGACAGGCACAGGTCACTCTATTTTCCCATCAGAAAGAAGAATTAACCACAGGCTCAGCCTGCCCCCCGGAACCAGAACAGGGCCTGAAGCCATTCTGCGATTTTGCGGCCAGCTCCCATAAAAACGAGTTGTAAAATGGAGGTTCAGGGCACTGCAATTCACAAACCTGCAGAGTTATAAATGATAACTCTCGTCCACAAATATATTGAGGGAAGGCAAAGAAGAGGATTTGAAATCAAGGCAGAATTGCAGGAAACAGATTTCAGGAGGTAGATACGAATCGCCTTTAAAGCACATGAAAAGCGGCAAAACGTTGACAATGATGCCCTTGGCCAAAAAGGGCGTATGCGTTTTTTCCTGAATATATTCAGGAAAAAACGCATACGCCCTTTTTGGCCAACCAAGCAACCTGGAAAGGCAAATCAGCGCTACAAAGAAGTCTCGCTTCCCATCGGTCAAAAGGGCCATGCTGAAAAAAGTGTCAAAACCAGAAATGCAGGACAGGCCATGGAGAAATGGGAGCCTTGCTACACTGATGGGCGGGATGTAAATTGCCAAGAGCCACTCTGGAGAAGTGTCCGGTGAGTCCTGAAACATCTGAAAAACACAGCTTAGAGAGCATAGGGCACTTCCACTCATGGGGGTATAAATTGGGAAAATTAAAAATCAGCAAGACACAAGCACCCCAAAGTTGAGGGCTGCTCTGTTGACCAGGACCTCCACTTCATTCCACCTTAAATATCCCAGGAAAGAGAAAAATGGAGAAAGAAGTTGTGGTCCTTATGTACAATGGAATATCACTCAGCCATGAAATCAATGTCGTAAGGTTAGTAGCAGCATGATGAGTGGATTTAGGTACGATGATTCTAAGTGAAATAAGTCACACAGAAAAGGACACTTCTCATAAGGTATCACTGATAGAGGGAATGTAAAAACCGTTACACTTGAACTGAATTACAAAACAGAACAGAGTCACACATGCAGAAAACACACTATGGCTGCTTAACGGGAAAGGTGAGGTGGGGTGATACATAAAACAAGGGTATCAAATTAGCTCAGATACCGTTCCATAAACCCAATATGTAATAGACAAGACCTACTCCTTGCTCAGAGAACTGGACTCAACACGCCCTATTCACCGCACAAGAATATATCTGACTAATAATAATCGTAAAACCTATGTATTGATATCTCTCTGTTAGTGTGTCAAGTGGGTGTAAAGCGGCATAAACACAGCAGTGAAAAGCAGCTAAACCCCATTATAAAAATAAATTACTTTGAAACAACCATGAAACAAAGACAGTGAAAGAGAGAGAAATTCTTACACAATGCGTTCAGGGGCTGTGATGCAACCTGGATTGACCATATCTAGACGCACAGCTGGATGAGACATAAGGGTGGACACTCTTGGGGCTGAGAGGTTTGGTGAGGTTGGGTGAGCAAACGCAGACCCTTTAAAGTAATACTGCGTGGTACCCATCGCATGGGTCCCAAATCTCCAGGTTCAAGGGCATCTTCCTACATCAAAAACATGCATGAGAAACCCAGAAGATGGTACACCGTGTGATGGGGAAAGGTTTCTAAAACGCACCTCATTTCTCATCTCCTTGTGCCCGGGTTCGCCATTCCAGCCGCTTTACTAGCAAGCTCCCTACTTGGAGCATCAGCACCTTTAACCTCCTGTTCCATACAGGTTGTAATTTGTCCTGAGGATAAACGAGAAGACGTGGAACCAACGAGAGACTAGCTCTTGGTGTTGGGACAGGCACAGGTCACTCTATTTTCCCATCAGAAAGAAGAATTAACCACAGGCTCAGCCTGCCCCCAGGAACCAGAACAGGGCCTGAAGCCATTCTGCGATTTTGCGGCCAGCTCCCATAAAAACGAGTTGTAAAATGGAGGTTCAGGGCACTGCAATTCACAAACCTGCAGAGTTATAAATGATAACTCTCGTCCACAAATATATTGAGGGAAGGCAAAGAAGAGGATTTGAAATCAAGGCAGAATTGCAGGAAACAGATTTCAGGAGGTAGAAACGAATCGCCTTTAAAGCACATGAAAAGCGGCAAAACGTTGACAATGATGCCCTTGGCCAAAAAGGGCGTATGCGTTTTTTCCTGAGTATATTCAGGAAAAAACGCATACGCCCTTTTTGGCCAACCAAGCAACCTGGAAAGGCAAATCAGCGCTACAAAGAAGTCTCGCTTCCCATCGGTCAAAAGGGCCATGCTGAAAAAAGTGTCAAAACCAGAAATGCAGGACAGGCCATGGAGAAATGGGAGCCTTGCTACACTGATGGGCGGGATGTAAATTGCCAAGAGCCACTCTGGAGAAGTGTCCGGTGAGTCCTGAAACATCTGAAAAACACAGCTTAGAGAGCATAGGGCACTTCCACTCATGGGGGTATAAATTGGGAAAATGAAAAATCAGCAAGACACAAGCACCTCAAAGTTTAGGGCTGCTCTGTTGACCAGGACCTCCACTTCATTCCACCTTAAATATCCCAGGAAAGAGAAAAATGGATAAAGAAGTTGTGGTCCATATGTACAATGGAATATCACTCAGCCATGAAATCAATGTCGTAAGGTTAGTAGCAGCATGATGAGTGGATTTAGGTACAACGATTCTAAGTGAAATAAGTCACACAGAAAAGGACACTTCTCATAAGGTATCACTGATAGAGGGAATGTAAAAACCGTTACACTTGAACTGAATTACAAAACAGAACAGAGTCACACATGCAGAAAACACACTATGGCTGCTTAACGGGAAAGGTGAGGTGGGGTGATACATAAAACAAGGGTATCAAATTAGCTCAGATACCGTTCCATAAACCCAATATGTAATAGACAAGACCTACTCCTTGCTCAGAGAACTGGACTCAACACGCCCTATTCACCGCACAAGAATATATCTGACTAATAATAATCGTAAAACCTATGTATTGATATCTCTCTGTTAGTGTGTCAAGTGGGTGTAAAGCGGCATAAACACAGCAGTGAAAAGCAGCTAAACCCCATTATAAAAATAAATTACTTTGAAACACCCATGAAACAAAGACAGTGAAAGAGAGAGAAATTCTTACACAATGCGTTCAGGGGCTGTGATGCAACCTGGATTGACCATATCTAGACGCACAGCTGGATGAGACATAAGGGTGGACACTCTTGGGGCTGAGAGGTTTGGTGAGGTTGGGTGAGCAAACGCAGACCCTTTAAAGTAATACTGCGTGGTACCCATCGCATTGGTCCCAAATCTCCAGGTTCAAGGGTATCTTCCTACATCAAAAACATGCATGAGAAACCCAGAAGATGGTACACTGTGTGATGGGGAAAGGTTTCTAAAACGCACCTCATTTCTCATCTCCTTGTGCCCGGGTTCGCCATTCCAGCCACTTTACTAGCAAGCTCCCTACTTGGAGCATCAGCACCTTTAACCTCCTGTTCCATACAGGTTGTAATTTGTCCTGAGGATAAACGAGAAGACATGGAACCAACGAGAGACTAGCTCTTGGTGTTGGGACAGGCACAGGTCACTCTATTTTCCCATCAGAAAGAAGAATTAACCACAGGCTCAGCCTGCCCCCCGGAACCAGAACAGGGCCTGAAGCCATTCTGCGATTTTGCGGCCAGCTCCCATAAAAACGAGTTGTAAAATGGAGGTTCAGGGCACTGCAATTCACAAACCTGCAGAGTTATAAATGATAACTCTCGTCCACAAATATATTGAGGGAAGGCAAAGAAGAGGATTTGAAATCAAGGCAGAATTGCAGGAAACAGATTTCAGGAGGTAGATACGAATCGCCTTTAAAGCACATGAAAAGCGGCAAAACGTTGACAATGATGCCCTTGGCCAAAAAGGGCGTATGCGTTTTTTCCTGAATATATTCAGGAAAAAACGCATACGCCCTTTTTGGCCAACCAAGCAACCTGGAAAGGCAAATCAGCGCTACAAAGAAGTCTCGCTTCCCATCGGTCAAAAGGGCCATGCTGAAAAAAGTGTCAAAACCAGAAATGCAGGACAGGCCATGGAGAAATGGGAGCCTTGCTACACTGATGGGCGGGATGTAAATTGCCAAGAGCCACTCTGGAGAAGTGTCCGGTGAGTCCTGAAACATCTGAAAAACACAGCTTAGAGAGCATAGGGCACTTCCACTCATGGGGGTATAAATTGGGAAAATTAAAAATCAGCAAGACACAAGCACCCCAAAGTTGAGGGCTGCTCTGTTGACCAGGACCTCCACTTCATTCCACCTTAAATATCCCAGGAAAGAGAAAAATGGATAAAGAAGTTGTGGTCCTTATGTACAATGGAATATCACTCAGCCATGAAATCAATGTCGTAAGGTTAGTAGCAGCATGATGAGTGGATTTAGGTACGATGATTCTAAGTGAAATAAGTCACACAGAAAAGGACACTTCTCATAAGGTATCACTGATAGAGGGAATGTAAAAACCGTTACACTTGAACTGAATTACAAAACAGAACAGAGTCACACATGCAGAAAACACACTATGGCTGCTTAACGGGAAAGGTGAGGTGGGGTGATACATAAAACAAGGGTATCAAATTAGCTCAGATACCATTCCATAAACCCAATATGTAATAGACAAGACCTACTCCTTGCTCAGAGAACTGGACTCAACACGCCCTATTCACCGCACAAGAATATATCTGACTAATAATAATCGTAAAACCTATGTATTGATATCTCTCTGTTAGTGTGTCAAGTGGGTGTAAAGCGGCATAAACACAGCAGTGAAAAGCAGCTAAACCCCATTATAAAAATAAATTACTTTGAAACAACCATGAAACAAAGACAGTGAAAGAGAGAGAAATTCTTACACAATGCGTTCAGGGGCTGTGATGCAACCTGGATTGACCATATCTAGACGCACAGCTGGATGAGACATAAGGGTGGACACTCTTGGGGCTGAGAGGTTTGGTGAGGTTGGGTGAGCAAACGCAGACCCTTTAAAGTAATACTGCGTGGTACCCATCGCATGGGTCCCAAATCTCCAGGTTCAAGGGCATCTTCCTACATCAAAAACATGCATGAGAAACCCAGAAGATGGTACACCGTGTGATGGGGAAAGGTTTCTAAAACGCACCTCATTTCTCATCTCCTTGTGCCCGGGTTCGCCATTCCAGCCGCTTTACTAGCAAGCTCCCTACTTGGAGCATCAGCACCTTTAACCTCCTGTTCCATACAGGTTGTAATTTGTCCTGAGGATAAACGAGAAGACGTGGAACCAACGAGAGACTAGCTCTTGGTGTTGGGACAGGCACAGGTCACTCTATTTTCCCATCAGAAAGAAGAATTAACCACAGGCTCAGCCTGCCCCCAGGAACCAGAACAGGGCCTGAAGCCATTCTGCGATTTTGCGGCCAGCTCCCATAAAAACGAGTTGTAAAATGGAGGTTCAGGGCACTGCAATTCACAAACCTGCAGAGTTATAAATGATAACTCTCGTCCACAAATATATTGAGGGAAGGCAAAGAAGAGGATTTGAAATCAAGGCAGAATTGCAGGAAACAGATTTCAGGAGGTAGAAACGAATCGCCTTTAAAGCACATGAAAAGCGGCAAAACGTTGACAATGATGCCCTTGGCCAAAAAGGGCGTATGCGTTTTTTCCTGAGTATATTCAGGAAAAAACGCATACGCCCTTTTTGGCCAACCAAGCAACCTGGAAAGGCAAATCAGCGCTACAAAGAAGTCTCGCTTCCCATCGGTCAAAAGGGCCATGCTGAAAAAAGTGTCAAAACCAGAAATGCAGGACAGGCCATGGAGAAATGGGAGCCTTGCTACACTGATGGGCGGGATGTAAATTGCCAAGAGCCACTCTGGAGAAGTGTCCGGTGAGTCCTGAAACATCTGAAAAACACAGCTTAGAGAGCATAGGGCACTTCCACTCATGGGGGTATAAATTGGGAAAATTAAAAATCAGCAAGACACAAGCACCCCAAAGTTGAGGGCTGCTCTGTTGACCAGGACCTCCACTTCATTCCACCTTAAATATCCCAGGAAAGAGAAAAATGGATAAAGAAGTTGTGGTCCTTATGTACAATGGAATATCACTCAGCCATGAAATCAATGTCGTAAGGTTAGTAGCAGCATGATGAGTGGATTTAGGTACGATGATTCTAAGTGAAATAAGTCACACAGAAAAGGACACTTCTCATAAGGTATCACTGATAGAGGGAATGTAAAAACCGTTACACTTGAACTGAATTACAAAACAGAACAGAGTCACACATGCAGAAAACACACTATGGCTGCTTAACGGGAAAGGTGAGGTGGGGTGATACATAAAACAAGGGTATCAAATTAGCTCAGATACCATTCCATAAACCCAATATGTAATAGACAAGACCTACTCCTTGCTCAGAGAACTGGACTCAACACGCCCTATTCACCGCACAAGAATATATCTGACTAATAATAATCGTAAAACCTATGTATTGATATCTCTCTGTTAGTGTGTCAAGTGGGTGTAAAGCGGCATAAACACAGCAGTGAAAAGCAGCTAAACCCCATTATAAAAATAAATTACTTTGAAACAACCATGAAACAAAGACAGTGAAAGAGAGAGAAATTCTTACACAATGCGTTCAGGGGCTGTGATGCAACCTGGATTGACCATATCTAGACGCACAGCTGGATGAGACATAAGGGTGGACACTCTTGGGGCTGAGAGGTTTGGTGAGGTTGGGTGAGCAAACGCAGACCCTTTAAAGTAATACTGCGTGGTACCCATCGCATGGGTCCCAAATCTCCAGGTTCAAGGGCATCTTCCTACATCAAAAACATGCATGAGAAACCCAGAAGATGGTACACCGTGTGATGGGGAAAGGTTTCTAAAACGCACCTCATTTCTCATCTCCTTGTGCCCGGGTTCGCCATTCCAGCCGCTTTACTAGCAAGCTCCCTACTTGGAGCATCAGCACCTTTAACCTCCTGTTCCATACAGGTTGTAATTTGTCCTGAGGATAAACGAGAAGACGTGGAACCAACGAGAGACTAGCTCTTGGTGTTGGGACAGGCACAGGTCACTCTATTTTCCCATCAGAAAGAAGAATTAACCACAGGCTCAGCCTGCCCCCCGGAACCAGAACAGGGCCTGAAGCCATTCTGCGATTTTACGGCCAGCTCCCAAAAAACGAGTTGTAAAATGGAGGTTCAGGGCACTGCAATTCACAAACCTGCAGAGTTATAAATGATAACCCTCGTCCACAAATATATTGAGGGAAGGCAAAGAAGAGGATTTGAAATCAAGGCAGAATTGCAGGAAACAGATTTCAGGAGGTAGATACGAATCGCCTTTAAAGCACATGAAAAGCGGCAAAACGTTGACAATGATGCCCTTGGCCAAAAAGGGCGTATGCGTTTTTTCCTGAATATATTCAGGAAAAAACGCATACGCCCTTTTTGGCCAACCAAGCAACCTGGAAAGGCAAATCAGCGCTACAAAGAAGTCTCGCTTCCCATCGGTCAAAAGGGCCATGCTGAAAAAAGTGTCAAAACCAGAAATGCAGGACAGGCCATGGAGAAATGGGAGCCTTGCTACACTGATGGGCGGGATGTAAATTGCCAAGAGCCACTCTGGAGAAGTGTCCGGTGAGTCCTGAAACATCTGAAAAACACAGCTTAGAGAGCATAGGGCACTTCCACTCATGGGGGTATAAATTGGGAAAATTAAAAATCAGCAAGACACAAGCACCCCAAAGTTTAGGGCTGCTCTGTTGACCAGGACCTCCACTTCATTCCACCTTAAATATCCCAGGAAAGAGAAAAATGGATAAAGAAGTTGTGGTCCTTATGTACAATGGAATATCACTCAGCCAGGAAATCAATGTCGTAAGGTTAGTAGCAGCATGATGAGTGGATTTAGGTACGACGATTCTAAGTGAAATAAGTCACACAGAAAAGGACACTTCTCATAAGGTATCACTGATAGAGGGAATGTAAAAACCATTACACTTGAACTGAATTACAAAACAGAACAGAGTCACACATGCAGAAAACACACTATGGCTGCTTAACGGGAAAGGTGAGGTGGGGTGATACATAAAACAAGGGTATCAAATTAGCTCAGATACCGTTCCATAAACCCAATATGTAATAGACAAGACCTACTCCTTGCTCAGAGAACTGGACTCAACACGCCCTATTCACTGCACAAGAATATATCTGACTAATAATAATCGTAAAACCTATGTATTGATATCTCTCTGTTAGTGTGTCAAGTGGGTGTAAAGCGGCATAAACAGAGCAGTGAAAAGCAGCTAAACCCCATTATAAAAATAAATTACTTTGAAACAACCATGAAACAAAGACAGTGAAAGAGAGAGTAATTCTTACACAATGCGTTCAGGGGCTGTGATGCAACCTGGATTGACCATATCTAGACGCACAGCTGGATGAGACATAAGGGTGGACACTCTTGGGGCTGAGAGGTTTGGTGAGGTTGGGTGAGCAAACGCAGACCCTTTAAAGTAATACTGCGTGGTACCCATCGCATGAGTCCCAAATCTCCAGGTTCAAGGGCATCTTCCTACATCAAAAACATGCATGAGAAACCCAGAAGTTGGTACACCGTGTGATGGGGAAAGGTTTCTAAAACGCACCTCATTTCTCATCTCCTTGTGCCCGGGTTCGCCATTCCAGCCGCTTTACTAGCAAGCTCCCTACTTGGAGCATCAGCACCTTTAACCTCCTGTTCCGTACAGGTTGCAATTTGTCCTGAGGATAAACGGGAAGACGTGGAACCAACGAGAGACTAGCTCTTGGTGTTGGGACAGGCACAGGTCACTCTATTTTCCCATCAGAAAGAAGAATTAACCACAGGCTCAGCCTGCCCCCCGGAACCAGAACAGGGCCTGAAGCCATTCTGCGATTTTGCGGCCAGCTCCCATAAAAACGAGTTGTAAAATGGAGGTTCAGGGCACTGCAATTCACAAACCTGCAGAGTTATAAATGATAACTCTCGTCCACAAATATATTGAGGGAAGGCAAAGAAGAGGATTTGAAATCAAGGCAGAATTGCAGGAAACAGATTTCAGGAGGTAGATACGAATCGCCTTTAAAGCACATGAAAAGCGGCAAAACGTTGACAATGATGCCCTTGGCCAAAAAGGGCGTATGCGTTTTTTCCTGAATATATTCAGGAAAAAACGCATACGCCCTTTTTGGCCAACCAAGCAACCTGGAAAGGCAAATCAGCGCTACAAAGAAGTCTCGCTTCCCATCGGTCAAAAGGGCCATGCTGAAAAAAGTGTCAAAACCAGAAATGCAGGACAGGCCATGGAGAAATGGGAGCCTTGCTACACTGATGGGCGGGATGTAAATTGCCAAGAGCCACTCTGGAGAAGTGTCCGGTGAGTCCTGAAACATCTGAAAAACACAGCTCAGAGAGCATAGGGCACTTCCACTCATGGGGGTATAAATTGGGAAAATTAAAATCAGCAAGACACAAGCACCCAAAAGTTTAGGGCTGCTCTGTTGACCAGGACCTCCACTTCATTCCACCTTAAATATCCCAGGAAAGAGAAAAATGGATAAAGAAGTTGTGGTCCTTATGTACAATGGAATATCACTCAGCCATGAAATCAATGTCGTAAGGTTAGTAGCAGCATGATGAGTGGATTTAGGTACGATGATTCTAAGTGAAATAAGTCACACAGAAAAGGACACTTCTCATAAGGTATCACTGATAGAGGGAATGTAAAAACCGTTACACTTGAACTGAATTACAAAACAGAACAGAGTCACACATGCAGAAAACACACTATGGCTGCTTAACGGGAAAGGTGAGGTGGGGTGATACATAAAACAAGGGTATCAAATTAGCTCAGATACCATTCCATAAACCCAATATGTAATAGACAAGACCTACTCCTTGCTCAGAGAACTGGACTCAACACGCCCTATTCACCGCACAAGAATATATCTGACTAATAATAATCGTAAAACCTATGTATTGATATCTCTCTGTTAGTGTGTCAAGTGGGTGTAAAGCGGCATAAACACAGCAGTGAAAAGCAGCTAAACCCCATTATAAAAATAAATTACTTTGAAACAACCATGAAACAAAGACAGTGAAAGAGAGAGAAATTCTTACACAATGCGTTCAGGGGCTGTGATGCAACCTGGATTGACCATATCTAGACGCACAGCTGGATGAGACATAAGGGTGGACACTCTTGGGGCTGAGAGGTTTGGTGAGGTTGGGTGAGCAAACGCAGACCCTTTAAAGTAATACTGCGTGGTACCCATCGCATGGGTCCCAAATCTCCAGGTTCAAGGGCATCTTCCTACATCAAAAACATGCATGAGAAACCCAGAAGATGGTACACCGTGTGATGGGGAAAGGTTTCTAAAACGCACCTCATTTCTCATCTCCTTGTGCCCGGGTTCGCCATTCCAGCCGCTTTACTAGCAAGCTCCCTACTTGGAGCATCAGCACCTTTTTTTTTTTTTTTTTTTTTTTTTTTTTTTTTATTAATTTATTTATTTATGGCTGTGTTGGTTCTTCGTTTCTGTGCGAGGGCTTTCTCTAGTTGCGGCAAGCGGGGGCCACTCTTCATCGCGGTGCGCGGGCCTCTCACTGTCGCGGCCTCTATTGTTGCGGAGCACAGGCTCCAGACGCGCAGGCTCAGCAATTGTGGCTCACGGGCCTAGTCGCTCCGCGGCATGTGGGATCTTCCCAGACCAGGCCTTGAACCCGTGTCCCCTGCATTGGCAGGCAGATTCTCAACCGCTGCGCCACCAGGGAAGCCCGCATCAGCACCTTTAACCTCCTGTTCCATACAGGTTGTAATTTGTCCTGAGGATAAACGAGAAGACGTGGAACCAACGAGAGACTAGCTCTTGGTGTTGGGACAGGCACAGGTCACTCTATTTTCCCATCAGAAAGAAGAATTAACCACAGGCTCAGCCTGCCCCCAGGAACCAGAACAGGGCCTGAAGCCATTCTGCGATTTTGCGGCCAGCTCCCATAAAAACGAGTTGTAAAATGGAGGTTCAGGGCACTGCAATTCACAAACCTGCAGAGTTATAAATGATAATTCTCGTCCACAAATATATTGAGGGAAGGCAAAGAAGAGGATTTGAAATCAAGGCAGAATTGCAGGAAACAGATTTCAGGAGGTAGATACGATTCACCTTTAAAGCACATGAAAAGCGGCAAAACGTTGACAATGATGCCCTTGGCCAAAAAGGGCGTATGCGTTTTTTCCTGAATATATTCAGGAAAAAACGCATACGCCCTTTTTGGCCAACCAAGCAACCTGGAAAGGCAAATCAGCGCTACAAAGAAGTCTCGCTTCCCATCGGTCAAAAGGGCCATGCTGAAAAAAGTGTCAAAACCAGAAATGCAGGACAGGCCATGGAGAAATGGGAGCCTTGCTACACTGATGGGCGGGATGCAAATTGCCAAGAGCCACTCTGGAGAAGTGTCCGGTGAGTCCTGAAACATCTGAAAAACACAGCTTAGAGAGCATAGGGCACTTCCACTCATGGGGGTATAAATTGGGAAAATTAAAAATCAGCAAGACACAAGCACCTCAAAGTTTAGGGCTGCTCTGTTGACCAGGACCTCCACTTCATTCCACCTTAAATATCCCAGGAAAGAGAAAAATGGATAAAGAAGTTGTGGTCCATATGTACAATGGAATATCACTCAGCCATGAAATCAATGTCGTAAGGTTAGTAGCAGCATGATGAGTGGATTTAGGTACAACGATTCTAAGTGAAATAAGTCACACAGAAAAGGACACTTCTCATAAGGTATCACTGATAGAGGGAATGTAAAAACCGTTACACTTGAACTGAATTACAAAACAGAACAGAGTCACACATGCAGAAAACACACTATGGCTGCTTAACGGGAAAGGTGAGGTGGGGTGATACATAAAACAAGGGTATCAAATTAGCTCACATACCGTTACATAAACCCAATATGTAATAGACAAGACCTACTCCTTGCTCAGAGAACTGGACTCAACACGCCCTATTCACCGCACAAGAATATATCTGACTAATAATAATCGTAAAACCTATGTATTGATATCTCTCTGTTAGTGTGTCAAGTGGGTGTAAAGCGGCATAAACACAGCAGTGAAAAGCAGCTAAACCCCATTATAAAAATAAATTACTTTGAAACACCCATGAAACAAAGACAGTGAAACAGAGAGAAATTCTTACACAATGCGTTCAGGGGCTGTGATGCAACCTGGATTGACCATATCTAGACGCAGAGCTGGATGAGACATAAGGGTGGACACTCTTGGGGCTGAGAGGTTTGGTGAGGTTGGGTGAGCAAACGCAGACCCTTTAAAGTAATACTGCGTGGTACCCATCGCATGGGTCCCAAATCTCCAGGTTCAAGGGCATCTTCCTACATCAAAAACATGCATGAGAAACCCAGAAGATGGTACACCGTGTGATGGGGAAAGGTTTCTAAAACGCACCTCATTTCTCATCTCCTTGTGCCCGGGTTCGCCATTCCAGCCGCTTTACTAGCAAGCTCCCTACTTGGAGCATGAGCACCTTTAACCTCCTGTTCCGTAGAGGTTGCAATTTGTCCTGAGGATAAACGGGAAGACGTGGAACCAACGAGAGACTAGCTCTTGGTGTTGGGACAGGCACAGGTCACTCTATTTTCCCATTAGAAAGAAGAATTAACCACAGGCTCAGCCTGACCCCCGGAACCAGAACAGGGCCTGAAGCTATTCTGCGATTTTGTGGCCAGCTCCCATAAAAACGAGTTGTAAAATGGAGGTTCAGGGCACTGCAATTCACAAACCTGCAGAGTTATAAATGATAACTCTCGTCCACAAATATATTGAGGGAAGGCAAAGAAGAGGATTTGAAATCAAGGCAGAATTGCAGGAAACAGATTTCAGGAGGTAGATACGAATCGCCTTTAAAGCACATGAAAAGCGGCAAAACGTTGACAGTGATGCCCTTGGCCAAAAAGGGCGTATGCGTTTTTTCCTGAATATATTCAGGAAAAAACGCATACGCCCTTTTTGGCCAACCAAGCAACCTGGAAAGGCAAATCAGCGCTACAAAGAAGTCTCGCTTTCCATCGGTCAAAAGGGCCATGCTGAAAAAAGTGTCAAAACCAGAAATGCAGGACAGGCCATGGAGAAATGGGAGCCTTGCTACACTGATGGGCGGGATGTAAATTGCCAAGAGCCACTCTGGAGAAGTGTCCGGTGAGTCCTGAAACATCTGAAAAACACAGCTCAGAGAGCATAGGGCACTTCCACTCATGGGGGTATAAATTGGGAAAATTAAAAATCAGCAAGACACAAGCACCCCAAAATTTAGGGCTGCTCTGTTGACCAGGACCTCCACTTCATTCCACCTTAAATATCCCAGGAAAGAGAAAAATGGATAAAGAAGTTGTGGTCCTTATGTACAATGGAATATCACTCAGCCAGGAAATCAATGTCGTAAGGTTAGTAGCAGCATGATGAGTGGATTTAGGTACGACGATTCTAAGTGAAATAAGTCACACAGAAAAGGACACTTCTCATAAGGTATCACTGATAGAGGGAATGTAAAAACCATTACACTTGAACTGAATTACAAAACAGAACAGAGTCACACATGCAGAAAACACACTATGGCTGCTTAACGGGAAAGGTGAGGTGGGGTGATACATAAAACAAGGGTATCAAATTAGCTCAGATACCGTTCCATAAACCCAATATGTAATAGACAAGACCTACTCCTTGCTCAGAGAACTGGACTCAACACGCCCTATTCACCGCACAAGAATATATCTGACTAATAATAATCGTAAAACCTATGTATTGATATCTCTCTGTTAGTGTGTCAAGTGGGTGTAAAGCGGCATAAACAGAGCAGTGAAAAGCAGCTAAACCCCATTATAAAAATAAATTACTTTGAAACAACCATGAAACAAAGACAGTGAAAGTGAGAGAAATTCTTACACAATGCGTTCAGGGGCTGTGATGCAACCTGGATTGACCATATCTAGACGCACAGCTGGATGAGACATAAGGGTGGACACTCTTGGGGCTGAGAGGTTTGGTGAGGTTGGGTGAGCAAACGCAGACCCTTTAAAGTAATACTGCGTGGTACCCATCGCATGGGTCCCAAATCTCCAGGTTCAAGGGCATCTTCCTACATCAAAAACATGCATGAGAAACCCAGAAGATGGTACACCGTGTGATGGGGAAAGTTTTCTAAAACGCACCTCATTTCTCATCTCCTTGTGCCCGGGTTCGCCATTCCAGCCGCTTTACTAGCAAGCTCCCTACTTGGAACATCAGCACCTTTAACCTCCTGTTCCATACAGGTTGTAATTTGTCCTGAGGATAAACGAGAAGACATGGAACCAACGAGAGACTAGCTCTTGGTGTTGGGACAGGCACAGGTCACTCTATTTTCCCATCAGAAAGAAGAATTAACCACAGGCTCAGCCTGCCCCCAGGAACCAGAACAGGGCCTGAAGCCATTCTGCGATTTTGCGGCCAGCTCCCATAAAAACGAGTTGTAAAATGGAGGTTCAGGGCACTGCAATTCACAAACCTGCAGAGTTATAAATGATAACTCTCGTCCACAAATATATTGAGGGAAGGCAAAGAAGAGGATTTGAAATCAAGGCAGAATTGCAGGAAACAGATTTCAGGAGGTAGATACGAATCGCCTTTAAAGCACATGAAAAGCGGCAAAACGTTGACAATGATGCCCTTGGCCAAAAAGGGCGTATGCGTTTTTTCCTGAATATATTCAGGAAAAAACGCATACGCACTTTTTGGCCAACCAAGCAACCTGGAAAGGCAAATCAGCGCTACAAAGAAGTCTCGCTTCCCATCGGTCAAAAGGGCCATGCTGAAAAAAGTGTCAAAACCAGAAATGCAGGACAGGCCATGGAGAAATGGGAGCCTTGCTACACTGATGGGCGGGATGTAAATTGCCAAGAGCCACTCTGGAGAAGTGTCCGGTGAGTCCTGAAACATCTGAAAAACACAGCTTAGAGAGCATAGGGCACTTCCACTCATGGGGGTATAAATTGGGAAAATTAAAAATCAGCAAGACACAAGCACCCCAAAGTTGAGGGCTGCTCTGTTGACCAGGACCTCCACTTCATTCCACCTTAAATATCCCAGGAAAGAGAAAAATGGATAAAGAAGTTGTGGTCCTTATGTACAATGGAATATCACTCAGCCATGAAATCAATGTCGTAAGGTTAGTAGCAGCATGATGAGTGGATTTAGGTACGATGATTCTAAGTGAAATAAGTCACACAGAAAAGGACACTTCTCATAAGGTATCACTGATAGAGGGAATGTAAAAACCGTTACACTTGAACTGAATTACAAAACAGAACAGAGTCACACATGCAGAAAACACACTATGGCTGCTTAACGGGAAAGGTGAGGTGGGGTGATACATAAAACAAGGGTATCAAATTAGCTCAGATACCATTCCATAAACCCAATATGTAATAGACAAGACCTACTCCTTGCTCAGAGAACTGGACTCAACACGCCCTATTCACCGCACAAGAATATATCTGACTAATAATAATCGTAAAACCTATGTATTGATATCTCTCTGTTAGTGTGTCAAGTGGGTGTAAAGCGGCATAAACACAGCAGTGAAAAGCAGCTAAACCCCATTATAAAAATAAATTACTTTGAAACAACCATGAAACAAAGACAGTGAAAGAGAGAGAAATTCTTACACAATGCGTTCAGGGGCTGTGATGCAACCTGGATTGACCATATCTAGACGCACAGCTGGATGAGACATAAGGGTGGACACTCTTGGGGCTGAGAGGTTTGGTGAGGTTGGGTGAGCAAACGCAGACCCTTTAAAGTAATACTGCGTGGTACCCATCGCATGGGTCCCAAATCTCCAGGTTCAAGGGCATCTTCCTACATCAAAAACATGCATGAGAAACCCAGAAGATGGTACACCGTGTGATGGGGAAAGGTTTCTAAAACGCACCTCATTTCTCATCTCCTTGTGCCCGGGTTCGCCATTCCAGCCGCTTTACTAGCAAGCTCCCTACTTGGAGCATCAGCACCTTTAACCTCCTGTTCCATACAGGTTGTAATTTGTCCTGAGGATAAACGAGAAGACGTGGAACCAACGAGAGACTAGCTCTTGGTGTTGGGACAGGCACAGGTCACTCTATTTTCCCATCAGAAAGAAGAATTAACCACAGGCTCAGCCTGCCCCCAGGAACCAGAACAGGGCCTGAAGCCATTCTGCGATTTTGCGGCCAGCTCCCATAAAAACGAGTTGTAAAATGGAGGTTCAGGGCACTGCAATTCACAAACCTGCAGAGTTATAAATGATAACTCTCGTCCACAAATATATTGAGGGAAGGCAAAGAAGAGGATTTGAAATCAAGGCAGAATTGCAGGAAACAGATTTCAGGAGGTAGATACGAATCGCCTTTAAAGCACATGAAAAGCGGCAAAACGTTGACAATGATGCCCTTGGCCAAAAAGGGCGTATGCGTTTTTTCCTGAATATATTCAGGAAAAAACGCATACGCACTTTTTGGCCAACCAAGCAACCTGGAAAGGCAAATCAGCGCTACAAAGAAGTCTCGCTTCCCATCGGTCAAAAGGGCCATGCTGAAAAAAGTGTCAAAACCAGAAATGCAGGACAGGCCATGGAGAAATGGGAGCCTTGCTACACTGATGGGCGGGATGTAAATTGCCAAGAGCCACTCTGGAGAAGTGTCCGGTGAGTCCTGAAACATCTGAAAAACACAGCTTAGAGAGCATAGGGCACTTCCACTCATGGGGGTATAAATTGGGAAAATTAAAAATCAGCAAGACACAAGCACCCCAAAGTTGAGGGCTGCTCTGTTGACCAGGACCTCCACTTCATTCCACCTTAAATATCCCAGGAAAGAGAAAAATGGATAAAGAAGTTGTGGTCCTTATGTACAATGGAATATCACTCAGCCATGAAATCAATGTCGTAAGGTTAGTAGCAGCATGATGAGTGGATTTAGGTACGATGATTCTAAGTGAAATAAGTCACACAGAAAAGGACACTTCTCATAAGGTATCACTGATAGAGGGAATGTAAAAACCGTTACACTTGAACTGAATTACAAAACAGAACAGAGTCACACATGCAGAAAACACACTATGGCTGCTTAACGGGAAAGGTGAGGTGGGGTGATACATAAAACAAGGGTATCAAATTAGCTCAGATACCATTCCATAAACCCAATATGTAATAGACAAGACCTACTCCTTGCTCAGAGAACTGGACTCAACACGCCCTATTCACCGCACAAGAATATATCTGACTAATAATAATCGTAAAACCTATGTATTGATATCTCTCTGTTAGTGTGTCAAGTGGGTGTAAAGCGGCATAAACACAGCAGTGAAAAGCAGCTAAACCCCATTATAAAAATAAATTACTTTGAAACAACCATGAAACAAAGACAGTGAAAGAGAGAGAAATTCTTACACAATGCGTTCAGGGGCTGTGATGCAACCTGGATTGACCATATCTAGACGCACAGCTGGATGAGACATAAGGGTGGACACTCTTGGGGCTGAGAGGTTTGGTGAGGTTGGGTGAGCAAACGCAGACCCTTTAAAGTAATACTGCGTGGTACCCATCGCATGGGTCCCAAATCTCCAGGTTCAAGGGCATCTTCCTACATCAAAAACATGCATGAGAAACCCAGAAGATGGTACACCGTGTGATGGGGAAAGGTTTCTAAAACGCACCTCATTTCTCATCTCCTTGTGCCCGGGTTCGCCATTCCAGCCGCTTTACTAGCAAGCTCCCTACTTGGAGCATCAGCACCTTTAACCTCCTGTTCCATACAGGTTGTAATTTGTCCTGAGGATAAACGAGAAGACGTGGAACCAACGAGAGACTAGCTCTTGGTGTTGGGACAGGCACAGGTCACTCTATTTTCCCATCAGAAAGAAGAATTAACCACAGGCTCAGCCTGCCCCCAGGAACCAGAACAGGGCCTGAAGCCATTCTGCGATTTTGCGGCCAGCTCCCATAAAAACGAGTTGTAAAATGGAGGTTCAGGGCACTGCAATTCACAAACCTGCAGAGTTATAAATGATAACTCTCGTCCACAAATATATTGAGGGAAGGCAAAGAAGAGGATTTGAAATCAAGGCAGAATTGCAGGAAACAGATTTCAGGAGGTAGATACGATTCGCCTTTAAAGCACATGAAAAGCGGCAAAACGTTGACAATGATGCCCTTGGCCAAAAAGGGCGTATGCGTTTTTTCCTGAATATATTCAGGAAAAAACGCATACGCCCTTTTTGGCCAACCAAGCAACCTGGAAAGGCAAATCAGCGCTACAAAGAAGTCTCGCTTCCCATCGGTCAAAAGGGCCATGCTGAAAAAAGTGTCAAAACCAGAAATGCAGGACAGGCCATGGAGAAATGGGAGCCTTGCTACACTGATGGGCGGGATGCAAATTGCCAAGAGCCACTCTGGAGAAGTGTCCGGTGAGTCCTGAAACATCTGAAAAACACAGCTTAGAGAGCATAGGGCACTTCCACTCATGGGGGTATAAATTGGGAAAATGAAAAATCAGCAAGACACAAGCACCTCAAAGTTTAGGGCTGCTCTGTTGACCAGGACCTCCACTTCATTCCACCTTAAATATCCCAGGAAAGAGAAAAATGGATAAAGAAGTTGTGGTCCATATGTACAATGGAATATCACTCAGCCATGAAATCAATGTCGTAAGGTTAGTAGCAGCATGATGAGTGGATTTAGGTACAACGATTCTAAGTGAAATAAGTCACACAGAAAAGGACACTTCTCATAAGGTATCACTGATAGAGGGAATGTAAAAACCGTTACACTTGAACTGAATTACAAAACAGAACAGAGTCACACATGCAGAAAACACACTATGGCTGCTTAACGGGAAAGGTGAGGTGGGGTGATACATAAAACAAGGGTATCAAATTAGCTCAGATACCGTTCCATAAACCCAATATGTAATAGACAAGACCTACTCCTTGCTCAGAGAACTGGACTCAACACGCCCTATTCACCGCACAAGAATATATCTGACTAATAATAATCGTAAAACCTATGTATTGATATCTCTCTGTTAGTGTGTCAAGTGGGTGTAAAGCGGCATAAACACAGCAGTGAAAAGCAGCTAAACCCCATTATAAAAATAAATTACTTTGAAACACCCATGAAACAAAGACAGTGAAACAGAGAGAAATTCTTACACAATGCGTTCAGGGGCTGTGATGCAACCTGGATTGACCATATCTAGACGCACAGCTGGATGAGACATAAGGGTGGACACTCTTGGGGCTGAGAGGTTTGGTGAGGTTGGGTGAGCAAACGCAGACCCTTTAAAGTAATACTGCGTGGTACCCATCGCATGGGTCCCAAATCTCCAGGTTCAAGGGCATCTTCCTACATCAAAAACATGCATGAGAAACCCAGAAGATGGTACACCGTGTGATGGGGAAAGGTTTCTAAAACGCACCTCATTTCTCATCTCCTTGTGCCCGGGTTCGCCATTCCAGCCGCTTTACTAGCAAGCTCCCTACTTGGAGCATGAGCACCTTTAACCTCCTGTTCCGTAGAGGTTGCAATTTGTCCTGAGGATAAACGGGAAGACGTGGAACCAACGAGAGACTAGCTCTTGGTGTTGGGACAGGCACAGGTCACTCTATTTTCCCATCAGAAAGAAGAATTAACCACAGGCTCAGCCTGACCCCCGGAACCAGAACAGGGCCTGAAGCCATTCTGCGATTTTGTGGCCAGCTCCCATAAAAACGAGTTGTAAAATGGAGGTTCAGGGCACTGCAATTCACAAACCTGCAGAGTTATAAATGATAACTCTCGTCCACAAATATATTGAGGGAAGGCAAAGAAGAGGATTTGAAATCAAGGCAGAATTGCAGGAAACAGATTTCAGGAGGTAGATACGAATCGCCTTTAAAGCACATGAAAAGCGGCAAAACGTTGACAGTGATGCCCTTGGCCAAAAAGGGCGTATGCGTTTTTTCCTGAATATATTCAGGAAAAAACGCATACGCCCTTTTTGGCCAACCAAGCAACCTGGAAAGGCAAATCAGCGCTACAAAGAAGTCTCGCTTCCCATCGGTCAAAAGGGCCATGCTGAAAAAAGTGTCAAAACCAGAAATGCAGGACAGGCCATGGAGAAATGGGAGCCTTGCTACACTGATGGGCGGGATGTAAATTGCCAAGAGCCACTCTGGAGAAGTGTCCGGTGAGTCCTGAAACATCTGAAAAACACAGCTTAGAGAGCATAGGGCACTTCCACTCATGGGGGTATAAATTGGGAAAATTAAAAATCAGCAAGACACAAGCACCCCAAAATTTAGGGCTGCTCTGTTGACCAGGACCTCCACTTCATTCCACCTTAAATATCCCAGGAAAGAGAAAAATGGATAAAGAAGTTGTGGTCCTTATGTACAATGGAATATCACTCAGCCAGGAAATCAATGTCGTAAGGTTAGTAGCAGCATGATGAGTGGATTTAGGTACGACGATTCTAAGTGAAATAAGTCACACAGAAAAGGACACTTCTCATAAGGTATCACTGATAGAGGGAATGTAAAAACCATTACACTTGAACTGAATTACAAAACAGAACAGAGTCACACATGCAGAAAACACACTATGGCTGCTTAACGGGAAAGGTGAGGTGGGGTGATACATAAAACAAGGGTATCAAATTAGCTCAGATACCGTTCCATAAACCCAATATGTAATAGACAAGACCTACTCCTTGCTCAGAGAACTGGACTCAACACGCCCTATTCACCGCACAAGAATATATCTGACTAATAATAATCGTAAAACCTATGTATTGATATCTCTCTGTTAGTGTGTCAAGTGGGTGTAAAGCGGCATAAACACAGCAGTGAAAAGCAGCTAAACCCCATTATAAAAATAAATTACTTTGAAACACCCATGAAACAAAGACAGTGAAAGAGAGAGAAATTCTTACACAATGCGTTCAGGGGCTGTGATGCAACCTGGATTGACCATATCTAGACGCACAGCTGGATGAGACATAAGGGTGGACACTCTTGGGGCTGAGAGGTTTGGTGAGGTTGGGTGAGCAAACGCAGACCCTTTAAAGTAATACTGCGTGGTACCCATCGCATGGGTCCCAAATCTCCAGGTTCAAGGGCATCTTCCTACATCAAAAACATGCATGAGAAACCCAGAAGATGGTACACCGTGTGATGGGGAAAGGTTTCTAAAACGCACCTCATTTCTCATCTCCTTGTGCCCGGGTTCGCCATTCCAGCCGCTTTACTAGCAAGCTCCCTACTTGGAGCATCAGCACCTTTAACCTCCTGTTCCATACAGGTTGTAATTTGTCCTGAGGATAAACGAGAAGACGTGGAACCAACGAGAGACTAGCTCTTGGTGTTGGGACAGGCACAGGTCACTCTATTTTCCCATCAGAAAGAAGAATTAACCACAGGCTCAGCCTGCCCCCAGGAACCAGAACAGGGCCTGAAGCCATTCTGCGATTTTGCGGCCAGCTCCCATAAAAACGAGTTGTAAAATGGAGGTTCAGGGCACTGCAATTCACAAACCTGCAGAGTTATAAATGATAACTCTCGTCCACAAATATATTGAGGGAAGGCAAAGAAGAGGATTTGAAATCAAGGCAGAATTGCAGGAAACAGATTTCAGGAGGTAGAAACGAATCGCCTTTAAAGCACATGAAAAGCGGCAAAACGTTGACAATGATGCCCTTGGCCAAAAAGGGCGTATGCGTTTTTTCCTGAGTATATTCAGGAAAAAACGCATACGCCCTTTTTGGCCAACCAAGCAACCTGGAAAGGCAAATCAGCGCTACAAAGAAGTCTCGCTTCCCATCGGTCAAAAGGGCCATGCTGAAAAAAGTGTCAAAACCAGAAATGCAGGACAGGCCATGGAGAAATGGGAGCCTTGCTACACTGATGGGCGGGATGTAAATTGCCAAGAGCCACTCTGGAGAAGTGTCCGGTGAGTCCTGAAACATCTGAAAAACACAGCTTAGAGAGCATAGGGCACTTCCACTCATGGGGGTATAAATTGGGAAAATGAAAAATCAGCAAGACACAAGCACCTCAAAGTTTAGGGCTGCTCTGTTGACCAGGACCTCCACTTCATTCCACCTTAAATATCCCAGGAAAGAGAAAAATGGATAAAGAAGTTGTGGTCCATATGTACAATGGAATATCACTCAGCCATGAAATCAATGTCGTAAGGTTAGTAGCAGCATGATGAGTGGATTTAGGTACAACGATTCTAAGTGAAATAAGTCACACAGAAAAGGACACTTCTCATAAGGTATCACTGATAGAGGGAATGTAAAAACCGTTACACTTGAACTGAATTACAAAACAGAACAGAGTCACACATGCAGAAAACACACTATGGCTGCTTAACGGGAAAGGTGAGGTGGGGTGATACATAAAACAAGGGTATCAAATTAGCTCAGATACCGTTCCATAAACCCAATATGTAATAGACAAGACCTACTCCTTGCTCAGAGAACTGGACTCAACACGCCCTATTCACCGCACAAGAATATATCTGACTAATAATAATCGTAAAACCTATGTATTGATATCTCTCTGTTAGTGTGTCAAGTGGGTGTAAAGCGGCATAAACACAGCAGTGAAAAGCAGCTAAACCCCATTATAAAAATAAATTACTTTGAAACACCCATGAAACAAAGACAGTGAAAGAGAGAGAAATTCTTACACAATGCGTTCAGGGGCTGTGATGCAACCTGGATTGACCATATCTAGACGCACAGCTGGATGAGACATAAGGGTGGACACTCTTGGGGCTGAGAGGTTTGGTGAGGTTGGGTGAGCAAACGCAGACCCTTTAAAGTAATACTGCGTGGTACCCATCGCATTGGTCCCAAATCTCCAGGTTCAAGGGTATCTTCCTACATCAAAAACATGCATGAGAAACCCAGAAGATGGTACACTGTGTGATGGGGAAAGGTTTCTAAAACGCACCTCATTTCTCATCTCCTTGTGCCCGGGTTCGCCATTCCAGCCACTTTACTAGCAAGCTCCCTACTTGGAGCATCAGCACCTTTAACCTCCTGTTCCATACAGGTTGTAATTTGTCCTGAGGATAAACGAGAAGACATGGAACCAACGAGAGACTAGCTCTTGGTGTTGGGACAGGCACAGGTCACTCTATTTTCCCATCAGAAAGAAGAATTAACCACAGGCTCAGCCTGCCCCCCGGAACCAGAACAGGGCCTGAAGCCATTCTGCGATTTTGCGGCCAGCTCCCATAAAAACGAGTTGTAAAATGGAGGTTCAGGGCACTGCAATTCACAAACCTGCAGAGTTATAAATGATAACTCTCGTCCACAAATATATTGAGGGAAGGCAAAGAAGAGGATTTGAAATCAAGGCAGAATTGCAGGAAACAGATTTCAGGAGGTAGATACGAATCGCCTTTAAAGCACATGAAAAGCGGCAAAACGTTGACAATGATGCCCTTGGCCAAAAAGGGCGTATGCGTTTTTTCCTGAATATATTCAGGAAAAAACGCATACGCCCTTTTTGGCCAACCAAGCAACCTGGAAAGGCAAATCAGCGCTACAAAGAAGTCTCGCTTCCCATCGGTCAAAAGGGCCATGCTGAAAAAAGTGTCAAAACCAGAAATGCAGGACAGGCCATGGAGAAATGGGAGCCTTGCTACACTGATGGGCGGGATGTAAATTGCCAAGAGCCACTCTGGAGAAGTGTCCGGTGAGTCCTGAAACATCTGAAAAACACAGCTTAGAGAGCATAGGGCACTTCCACTCATGGGGGTATAAATTGGGAAAATTAAAAATCAGCAAGACACAAGCACCCCAAAGTTGAGGGCTGCTCTGTTGACCAGGACCTCCACTTCATTCCACCTTAAATATCCCAGGAAAGAGAAAAATGGATAAAGAAGTTGTGGTCCTTATGTACAATGGAATATCACTCAGCCATGAAATCAATGTCGTAAGGTTAGTAGCAGCATGATGAGTGGATTTAGGTACGATGATTCTAAGTGAAATAAGTCACACAGAAAAGGACACTTCTCATAAGGTATCACTGATAGAGGGAATGTAAAAACCGTTACACTTGAACTGAATTACAAAACAGAACAGAGTCACACATGCAGAAAACACACTATGGCTGCTTAACGGGAAAGGTGAGGTGGGGTGATACATAAAACAAGGGTATCAAATTAGCTCAGATACCATTCCATAAACCCAATATGTAATAGACAAGACCTACTCCTTGCTCAGAGAACTGGACTCAACACGCCCTATTCACCGCACAAGAATATATCTGACTAATAATAATCGTAAAACCTATGTATTGATATCTCTCTGTTAGTGTGTCAAGTGGGTGTAAAGCGGCATAAACACAGCAGTGAAAAGCAGCTAAACCCCATTATAAAAATAAATTACTTTGAAACACCCATGAAACAAAGACAGTGAAACAGAGAGAAATTCTTACACAATGCGTTCAGGGGCTGTGATGCAACCTGGATTGACCATATCTAGACGCAGAGCTGGATGAGACATAAGGGTGGACACTCTTGGGGCTGAGAGGTTTGGTGAGGTTGGGTGAGCAAACGCAGACCCTTTAAAGTAATACTGCGTGGTACCCATCGCATGGGTCCCAAATCTCCAGGTTCAAGGGCATCTTCCTACATCAAAAACATGCATGAGAAACCCAGAAGATGGTACACCGTGTGATGGGGAAAGGTTTCTAAAACGCACCTCATTTCTCATCTCCTTGTGCCCGGGTTCGCCATTCCAGCCGCTTTACTAGCAAGCTCCCTACTTGGAGCATGAGCACCTTTAACCTCCTGTTCCGTAGAGGTTGCAATTTGTCCTGAGGATAAACGGGAAGACGTGGAACCAACGAGAGACTAGCTCTTGGTGTTGGGACAGGCACAGGTCACTCTATTTTCCCATCAGAAAGAAGAATTAACCACAGGCTCAGCCTGACCCCCGGAACCAGAACAGGGCCTGAAGCCATTCTGCGATTTTGTGGCCAGCTCCCATAAAAACGAGTTGTAAAATGGAGGTTCAGGGCACTGCAATTCACAAACCTGCAGAGTTATAAATGATAACTCTCGTCCACAAATATATTGAGGGAAGGCAAAGAAGAGGATTTGAAATCAAGGCAGAATTGCAGGAAACAGATTTCAGGAGGTAGATACGAATCGCCTTTAAAGCACATGAAAAGCGGCAAAACGTTGACAGTGATGCCCTTGGCCAAAAAGGGCGTATGCGTTTTTTCCTGAATATATTCAGGAAAAAACGCATACGCCCTTTTTGGCCAACCAAGCAACCTGGAAAGGCAAATCAGCGCTACAAAGAAGTCTCGCTTTCCATCGGTCAAAAGGGCCATGCTGAAAAAAGTGTCAAAACCAGAAATGCAGGACAGGCCATGGAGAAATGGGAGCCTTGCTACACTGATGGGCGGGATGTAAATTGCCAAGAGCCACTCTGGAGAAGTGTCCGGTGAGTCCTGAAACATCTGAAAAACACAGCTTAGAGAGCATAGGGCACTTCCACTCATGGGGGTATAAATTGGGAAAATTAAAAATCAGCAAGACACAAGCACCCCAAAGTTGAGGGCTGCTCTGTTGACCAGGACCTCCACTTCATTCCACCTTAAATATCCCAGGAAAGAGAAAAATGGATAAAGAAGTTGTGGTCCTTATGTACAATGGAATATCACTCAGCCATGAAATCAATGTCGTAAGGTTAGTAGCAGCATGATGAGTGGATTTAGGTACGATGATTCTAAGTGAAATAAGTCACACAGAAAAGGACACTTCTCATAAGGTATCACTGATAGAGGGAATGTAAAAACCGTTACACTTGAACTGAATTACAAAACAGAACAGAGTCACACATGCAGAAAACACACTATGGCTGCTTAACGGGAAAGGTGAGGTGGGGTGATACATAAAACAAGGGTATCAAATTAGCTCAGATACCATTCCATAAACCCAATATGTAATAGACAAGACCTACTCCTTGCTCAGAGAACTGGACTCAACACGCCCTATTCACCGCACAAGAATATATCTGACTAATAATAATCGTAAAACCTATGTATTGATATCTCTCTGTTAGTGTGTCAAGTGGGTGTAAAGCGGCATAAACACAGCAGTGAAAAGCAGCTAAACCCCATTATAAAAATAAATTACTTTGAAACAACCATGAAACAAAGACAGTGAAAGAGAGAGAAATTCTTACACAATGCGTTCAGGGGCTGTGATGCAACCTGGATTGACCATATCTAGACGCACAGCTGGATGAGACATAAGGGTGGACACTCTTGGGGCTGAGAGGTTTGGTGAGGTTGGGTGAGCAAACGCAGACCCTTTAAAGTAATACTGCGTGGTACCCATCGCATGGGTCCCAAATCTCCAGGTTCAAGGGCATCTTCCTACATCAAAAACATGCATGAGAAACCCAGAAGATGGTACACCGTGTGATGGGGAAAGGTTTCTAAAACGCACCTCATTTCTCATCTCCTTGTGCCCGGGTTCGCCATTCCAGCCGCTTTACTAGCAAGCTCCCTACTTGGAGCATCAGCACCTTTAACCTCCTGTTCCATACAGGTTGTAATTTGTCCTGAGGATAAACGAGAAGACGTGGAACCAACGAGAGACTAGCTCTTGGTGTTGGGACAGGCACAGGTCACTCTATTTTCCCATCAGAAAGAAGAATTAACCACAGGCTCAGCCTGCCCCCAGGAACCAGAACAGGGCCTGAAGCCATTCTGCGATTTTGCGGCCAGCTCCCATAAAAACGAGTTGTAAAATGGAGGTTCAGGGCACTGCAATTCACAAACCTGCAGAGTTATAAATGATAACTCTCGTCCACAAATATATTGAGGGAAGGCAAAGAAGAGGATTTGAAATCAAGGCAGAATTGCAGGAAACAGATTTCAGGAGGTAGATACGATTCGCCTTTAAAGCACATGAAAAGCGGCAAAACGTTGACAATGATGCCCTTGGCCAAAAAGGGCGTATGCGTTTTTTCCTGAATATATTCAGGAAAAAACGCATACGCCCTTTTTGGCCAACCAAGCAACCTGGAAAGGCAAATCAGCGCTACAAAGAAGTCTCGCTTCCCATCGGTCAAAAGGGCCATGCTGAAAAAAGTGTCAAAACCAGAAATGCAGGACAGGCCATGGAGAAATGGGAGCCTTGCTACACTGATGGGCGGGATGCAAATTGCCAAGAGCCACTCTGGAGAAGTGTCCGGTGAGTCCTGAAACATCTGAAAAACACAGCTTAGAGAGCATAGGGCACTTCCACTCATGGGGGTATAAATTGGGAAAATGAAAAATCAACAAGACACAAGCACCTCAAAGTTTAGGGCTGCTCTGTTGACCAGGACCTCCACTTCATTCCACCTTAAATATCCCAGGAAAGAGAAAAATGGATAAAGAAGTTGTGGTCCATATGTACAATGGAATATCACTCAGCCATGAAATCAATGTCGTAAGGTTAGTAGCAGCATGATGAGTGGATTTAGGTACAACGATTCTAAGTGAAATAAGTCACACAGAAAAGGACACTTCTCATAAGGTATCACTGATAGAGGGAATGTAAAAACCGTTACACTTGAACTGAATTACAAAACAGAACAGAGTCACACATGCAGAAAACACACTATGGCTGCTTAACGGGAAAGGTGAGGTGGGGTGATACATAAAACAAGGGTATCAAATTAGCTCACATACCGTTCCATAAACCCAATATGTAATAGACAAGACCTACTCCTTGCTCAGAGAACTGGACTCAACACGCCCTATTCACCGCACAAGAATATATCTGACTAATAATAATCGTAAAACCTATGTATTGATATCTCTCTGTTAGTGTGTCAAGTGGGTGTAAAGCGGCATAAACACAGCAGTGAAAAGCAGCTAAACCCCATTATAAAAATAAATTACTTTGAAACACCCATGAAACAAAGACAGTGAAACAGAGAGAAATTCTTACACAATGCGTTCAGGGGCTGTGATGCAACCTGGATTGACCATATCTAGACGCAGAGCTGGATGAGACATAAGGGTGGACACTCTTGGGGCTGAGAGGTTTGGTGAGGTTGGGTGAGCAAACGCAGACCCTTTAAAGTAATACTGCGTGGTACCCATCGCATGGGTCCCAAATCTCCAGGTTCAAGGGCATCTTCCTACATCAAAAACATGCATGAGAAACCCAGAAGATGGTACACCGTGTGATGGGGAAAGGTTTCTAAAACGCACCTCATTTCTCATCTCCTTGTGCCCGGGTTCGCCATTCCAGCCGCTTTACTAGCAAGCTCCCTACTTGGAGCATGAGCACCTTTAACCTCCTGTTCCGTAGAGGTTGCAATTTGTCCTGAGGATAAACGGGAAGACGTGGAACCAACGAGAGACTAGCTCTTGGTGTTGGGACAGGCACAGGTCACTCTATTTTCCCATCAGAAAGAAGAATTAACCACAGGCTCAGCCTGACCCCCGGAACCAGAACAGGGCCTGAAGCCATTCTGCGATTTTGTGGCCAGCTCCCATAAAAACGAGTTGTAAAATGGAGGTTCAGGGCACTGCAATTCACAAACCTGCAGAGTTATAAATGATAACTCTCGTCCACAAATATATTGAGGGAAGGCAAAGAAGAGGATTTGAAATCAAGGCAGAATTGCAGGAAACAGATTTCAGGAGGTAGATACGAATCGCCTTTAAAGCACATGAAAAGCGGCAAAACGTTGACAGTGATGCCCTTGGCCAAAAAGGGCGTATGCGTTTTTTCCTGAATATATTCAGGAAAAAACGCATACGCCCTTTTTGGCCAACCAAGCAACCTGGAAAGGCAAATCAGCGCTACAAAGAAGTCTCGCTTTCCATCGGTCAAAAGGGCCATGCTGAAAAAAGTGTCAAAACCAGAAATGCAGGACAGGCCATGGAGAAATGGGAGCCTTGCTACACTGATGGGCGGGATGTAAATTGCCAAGAGCCACTCTGGAGAAGTGTCCGGTGAGTCCTGAAACATCTGAAAAACACAGCTTAGAGAGCATAGGGCACTTCCACTCATGGGGGTATAAATTGGGAAAATTAAAAATCAGCAAGACACAAGCACCCCAAAATTTAGGGCTGCTCTGTTGACCAGGACCTCCACTTCATTCCACCTTAAATATCCCAGGAAAGAGAAAAATGGATAAAGAAGTTGTGGTCCTTATGTACAATGGAATATCACTCAGCCAGGAAATCAATGTCGTAAGGTTAGTAGCAGCATGATGAGTGGATTTAGGTACGACGATTCTAAGTGAAATAAGTCACACAGAAAAGGACACTTCTCATAAGGTATCACTGATAGAGGGAATGTAAAAACCATTACACTTGAACTGAATTACAAAACAGAACAGAGTCACACATGCAGAAAACACACTATGGCTGCTTAACGGGAAAGGTGAGGTGGGGTGATACATAAAACAAGGGTATCAAATTAGCTCAGATACCGTTCCATAAACCCAATATGTAATAGACAAGACCTACTCCTTGCTCAGAGAACTGGACTCAACACGCCCTATTCACCGCACAAGAATATATCTGACTAATAATAATCGTAAAACCTATGTATTGATATCTCTCTGTTAGTGTGTCAAGTGGGTGTAAAGCGGCATAAACAGAGCAGTGAAAAGCAGCTAAACCCCATTATAAAAATAAATTACTTTGAAACAACCATGAAACAAAGACAGTGAAAGTGAGAGAAATTCTTACACAATGCGTTCAGGGGCTGTGATGCAACCTGGATTGACCATATCTAGACGCACAGCTGGATGAGACATAAGGGTGGACACTCTTGGGGCTGAGAGGTTTGGTGAGGTTGGGTGAGCAAACGCAGACCCTTTAAAGTAATACTGCGTGGTACCCATCGCATGGGTCCCAAATCTCCAGGTTCAAGGGCATCTTCCTACATCAAAAACATGCATGAGAAACCCAGAAGATGGTACACCGTGTGATGGGGAAAGTTTTCTAAAACGCACCTCATTTCTCATCTCCTTGTGCCCGGGTTCGCCATTCCAGCCGCTTTACTAGCAAGCTCCCTACTTGGAGCATCAGCACCTTTAACCTCCTGTTCCATACAGGTTGTAATTTGTCCTGAGGATAAACGAGAAGACATGGAACCAACGAGAGACTAGCTCTTGGTGTTGGGACAGGCACAGGTCACTCTATTTTCCCATCAGAAAGAAGAATTAACCACAGGCTCAGCCTGCCCCCCGGAACCAGAACAGGGCCTGAAGCCATTCTGCGATTTTGCGGCCAGCTCCCATAAAAACGAGTTGTAAAATGGAGGTTCAGGGCACTGCAATTCACAAACCTGCAGAGTTATAAATGATAACTCTCGTCCACAAATATATTGAGGGAAGGCAAAGAAGAGGATTTGAAATCAAGGCAGAATTGCAGGAAACAGATTTCAGGAGGTAGATACGAATCGCCTTTAAAGCACATGAAAAGCGGCAAAACGTTGACAATGATGCCCTTGGCCAAAAAGGGCGTATGCGTTTTTTCCTGAATATATTCAGGAAAAAACGCATACGCCCTTTTTGGCCAACCAAGCAACCTGGAAAGGCAAATCAGCGCTACAAAGAAGTCTCGCTTCCCATCGGTCAAAAGGGCCATGCTGAAAAAAGTGTCAAAACCAGAAATGCAGGACAGGCCATGGAGAAATGGGAGCCTTGCTACACTGATGGGCGGGATGTAAATTGCCAAGAGCCACTCTGGAGAAGTGTCCGGTGAGTCCTGAAACATCTGAAAAACACAGCTTAGAGAGCATAGGGCACTTCCACTCATGGGGGTATAAATTGGGAAAATTAAAAATCAGCAAGACACAAGCACCCCAAAGTTGAGGGCTGCTCTGTTGACCAGGACCTCCACTTCATTCCACCTTAAATATCCCAGGAAAGAGAAAAATGGATAAAGAAGTTGTGGTCCTTATGTACAATGGAATATCACTCAGCCATGAAATCAATGTCGTAAGGTTAGTAGCAGCATGATGAGTGGATTTAGGTACGATGATTCTAAGTGAAATAAGTCACACAGAAAAGGACACTTCTCATAAGGTATCACTGATAGAGGGAATGTAAAAACCGTTACAATTGAACTGAATAACAAAACAGAACAGAGTCACACATGCAGAAAACACACTATGGCTGCTTAACGGGAAAGGTGAGGTGGGGTGATACATAAAACAAGGGTATCAAATTAGCTCAGATACCATTCCATAAACCCAATATGTAATAGACAAGACCTACTCCTTGCTCAGAGAACTGGACTCAACACGCCCTATTCACCGCACAAGAATATATCTGACTAATAATAATCGTAAAACCTATGTATTGATATCTCTCTGTTAGTGTGTCAAGTGGGTGTAAAGCGGCATAAACACAGCAGTGAAAAGCAGCTAAACCCCATTATAAAAATAAATTACTTTGAAACAACCATGAAACAAAGACAGTGAAAGAGAGAGAAATTCTTACACAATGCGTTCAGGGGCTGTGATGCAACCTGGATTGACCATATCTAGACGCACAGCTGGATGAGACATAAGGGTGGACACTCTTGGGGCTGAGAGGTTTGGTGAGGTTGGGTGAGCAAACGCAGACCCTTTAAAGTAATACTGCGTGGTACCCATCGCATGGGTCCCAAATCTCCAGGTTCAAGGGCATCTTCCTACATCAAAAACATGCATGAGAAACCCAGAAGATGGTACACCGTGTGATGGGGAAAGGTTTCTAAAACGCACCTCATTTCTCATCTCCTTGTGCCCGGGTTCGCCATTCCAGCCGCTTTACTAGCAAGCTCCCTACTTGGAGCATCAGCACCTTTAACCTCCTGTTCCATACAGGTTGTAATTTGTCCTGAGGATAAACGAGAAGACGTGGAACCAATGAGAGACTAGCTCTTGGTGTTGGGACAGGCACAGGTCACTCTATTTTCCCATCAGAAAGAAGAATTAACCACAGGCTCAGCCTGCCCCCAGGAACCAGAACAGGGCCTGAAGCCATTCTGCGATTTTGCGGCCAGCTCCCATAAAAACGAGTTGTAAAATGGAGGTTCAGGGCACTGCAATTCACAAACCTGCAGAGTTATAAATGATAACTCTCGTCCACAAATATATTGAGGGAAGGCAAAGAAGAGGATTTGAAATCAAGGCAGAATTGCAGGAAACAGATTTCAGGAGGTAGAAACGAATCGCCTTTAAAGCACATGAAAAGCGGCAAAACGTTGACAATGATGCCCTTGGCCAAAAAGGGCGTATGCGTTTTTTCCTGAGTATATTCAGGAAAAAACGCATACGCCCTTTTTGGCCAACCAAGCAACCTGGAAAGGCAAATCAGCGCTACAAAGAAGTCTCGCTTCCCATCGGTCAAAAGGGCCATGCTGAAAAAAGTGTCAAAACCAGAAATGCAGGACAGGCCATGGAGAAATGGGAGCCTTGCTACACTGATGGGCGGGATGTAAATTGCCAAGAGCCACTCTGGAGAAGTGTCCGGTGAGTCCTGAAACATCTGAAAAACACAGCTTAGAGAGCATAGGGCACTTCCACTCATGGGGGTATAAATTGGGAAAATGAAAAATCAGCAAGACACAAGCACCTCAAAGTTTAGGGCTGCTCTGTTGACCAGGACCTCCACTTCATTCCACCTTAAATATCCCAGGAAAGAGAAAAATGGATAAAGAAGTTGTGGTCCATATGTACAATGGAATATCACTCAGCCATGAAATCAATGTCGTAAGGTTAGTAGCAGCATGATGAGTGGATTTAGGTACAACGATTCTAAGTGAAATAAGTCACACAGAAAAGGACACTTCTCATAAGGTATCACTGATAGAGGGAATGTAAAAACCGTTACACTTGAACTGAATTACAAAACAGAACAGAGTCACACATGCAGAAAACACACTATGGCTGCTTAACGGGAAAGGTGAGGTGGGGTGATACATAAAACAAGGGTATCAAATTAGCTCAGATACCGTTCCATAAACCCAATATGTAATAGACAAGACCTACTCCTTGCTCAGAGAACTGGACTCAACACGCCCTATTCACCGCACAAGAATATATCTGACTAATAATAATCGTAAAACCTATGTATTGATATCTCTCTGTTAGTGTGTCAAGTGGGTGTAAAGCGGCATAAACACAGCAGTGAAAAGCAGCTAAACCCCATTATAAAAATAAATTACTTTGAAACACCCATGAAACAAAGACAGTGAAAGAGAGAGAAATTCTTACACAATGCGTTCAGGGGCTGTGATGCAACCTGGATTGACCATATCTAGACGCACAGCTGGATGAGACATAAGGGTGGACACTCTTGGGGCTGAGAGGTTTGGTGAGGTTGGGTGAGCAAACGCAGACCCTTTAAAGTAATACTGCGTGGTACCCATCGCATTGGTCCCAAATCTCCAGGTTCAAGGGTATCTTCCTACATCAAAAACATGCATGAGAAACCCAGAAGATGGTACACTGTGTGATGGGGAAAGGTTTCTAAAACGCACCTCATTTCTCATCTCCTTGTGCCCGGGTTCGCCATTCCAGCCACTTTACTAGCAAGCTCCCTACTTGGAGCATCAGCACCTTTAACCTCCTGTTCCATACAGGTTGTAATTTGTCCTGAGGATAAACGAGAAGACATGGAACCAACGAGAGACTAGCTCTTGGTGTTGGGACAGGCACAGGTCACTCTATTTTCCCATCAGAAAGAAGAATTAACCACAGGCTCAGCCTGCCCCCCGGAACCAGAACAGGGCCTGAAGCCATTCTGCGATTTTGCGGCCAGCTCCCATAAAAACGAGTTGTAAAATGGAGGTTCAGGGCACTGCAATTCACAAACCTGCAGAGTTATAAATGATAACTCTCGTCCACAAATATATTGAGGGAAGGCAAAGAAGAGGATTTGAAATCAAGGCAGAATTGCAGGAAACAGATTTCAGGAGGTAGATACGAATCGCCTTTAAAGCACATGAAAAGCGGCAAAACGTTGACAATGATGCCCTTGGCCAAAAAGGGCGTATGCGTTTTTTCCTGAATATATTCAGGAAAAAACGCATACGCCCTTTTTGGCCAACCAAGCAACCTGGAAAGGCAAATCAGCGCTACAAAGAAGTCTCGCTTCCCATCGGTCAAAAGGGCCATGCTGAAAAAAGTGTCAAAACCAGAAATGCAGGACAGGCCATGGAGAAATGGGAGCCTTGCTACACTGATGGGCGGGATGTAAATTGCCAAGAGCCACTCTGGAGAAGTGTCCGGTGAGTCCTGAAACATCTGAAAAACACAGCTTAGAGAGCATAGGGCACTTCCACTCATGGGGGTATAAATTGGGAAAATTAAAAATCAGCAAGACACAAGCACCCCAAAGTTGAGGGCTGCTCTGTTGACCAGGACCTCCACTTCATTCCACCTTAAATATCCCAGGAAAGAGAAAAATGGATAAAGAAGTTGTGGTCCTTATGTACAATGGAATATCACTCAGCCATGAAATCAATGTCGTAAGGTTAGTAGCAGCATGATGAGTGGATTTAGGTACGATGATTCTAAGTGAAATAAGTCACACAGAAAAGGACACTTCTCATAAGGTATCACTGATAGAGGGAATGTAAAAACCGTTACACTTGAACTGAATTACAAAACAGAACAGAGTCACACATGCAGAAAACACACTATGGCTGCTTAACGGGAAAGGTGAGGTGGGGTGATACATAAAACAAGGGTATCAAATTAGCTCAGATACCATTCCATAAACCCAATATGTAATAGACAAGACCTACTCCTTGCTCAGAGAACTGGACTCAACACGCCCTATTCACCGCACAAGAATATATCTGACTAATAATAATCGTAAAACCTATGTATTGATATCTCTCTGTTAGTGTGTCAAGTGGGTGTAAAGCGGCATAAACACAGCAGTGAAAAGCAGCTAAACCCCATTATAAAAATAAATTACTTTGAAACACCCATGAAACAAAGACAGTGAAACAGAGAGAAATTCTTACACAATGCGTTCAGGGGCTGTGATGCAACCTGGATTGACCATATCTAGACGCAGAGCTGGATGAGACATAAGGGTGGACACTCTTGGGGCTGAGAGGTTTGGTGAGGTTGGGTGAGCAAACGCAGACCCTTTAAAGTAATACTGCGTGGTACCCATCGCATGGGTCCCAAATCTCCAGGTTCAAGGGCATCTTCCTACATCAAAAACATGCATGAGAAACCCAGAAGATGGTACACCGTGTGATGGGGAAAGGTTTCTAAAACGCACCTCATTTCTCATCTCCTTGTGCCCGGGTTCGCCATTCCAGCCGCTTTACTAGCAAGCTCCCTACTTGGAGCATGAGCACCTTTAACCTCCTGTTCCGTAGAGGTTGCAATTTGTCCTGAGGATAAACGGGAAGACGTGGAACCAACGAGAGACTAGCTCTTGGTGTTGGGACAGGCACAGGTCACTCTATTTTCCCATCAGAAAGAAGAATTAACCACAGGCTCAGCCTGACCCCCGGAACCAGAACAGGGCCTGAAGCCATTCTGCGATTTTGTGGCCAGCTCCCATAAAAACGAGTTGTAAAATGGAGGTTCAGGGCACTGCAATTCACAAACCTGCAGAGTTATAAATGATAACTCTCGTCCACAAATATATTGAGGGAAGGCAAAGAAGAGGATTTGAAATCAAGGCAGAATTGCAGGAAACAGATTTCAGGAGGTAGATACGAATCGCCTTTAAAGCACATGAAAAGCGGCAAAAAGTTGACAGTGATGCCCTTGGCCAAAAAGGGCGTATGCGTTTTTTCCTGAATATATTCAGGAAAAAACGCATACGCCCTTTTTGGCCAACCAAGCAACCTGGAAAGGCAAATCAGCGCTACAAAGAAGTCTCGCTTTCCATCGGTCAAAAGGGCCATGCTGAAAAAAGTGTCAAAACCAGAAATGCAGGACAGGCCATGGAGAAATGGGAGCCTTGCTACACTGATGGGCGGGATGTAAATTGCCAAGAGCCACTCTGGAGAAGTGTCCGGTGAGTCCTGAAACATCTGAAAAACACAGCTTAGAGAGCATAGGGCACTTCCACTCATGGGGGTATAAATTGGGAAAATTAAAAATCAGCAAGACACAAGCACCCCAAAATTTAGGGCTGCTCTGTTGACCAGGACCTCCACTTCATTCCACCTTAAATATCCCAGGAAAGAGAAAAATGGATAAAGAAGTTGTGGTCCTTATGTACAATGGAATATCACTCAGCCAGGAAATCAATGTCGTAAGGTTAGTAGCAGCATGATGAGTGGATTTAGGTACGACGATTCTAAGTGAAATAAGTCACACAGAAAAGGACACTTCTCATAAGGTATCACTGATAGAGGGAATGTAAAAACCATTACACTTGAACTGAATTACAAAACAGAACAGAGTCACACATGCAGAAAACACACTATGGCTGCTTAACGGGAAAGGTGAGGTGGGGTGATACATAAAACAAGGGTATCAAATTAGCTCAGATACCGTTCCATAAACCCAATATGTAATAGACAAGACCTACTCCTTGCTCAGAGAACTGGACTCAACACGCCCTATTCACCGCACAAGAATATATCTGACTAATAATAATCGTAAAACCTATGTATTGATATCTCTCTGTTAGTGTGTCAAGTGGGTGTAAAGCGGCATAAACAGAGCAGTGAAAAGCAGCTAAACCCCATTATAAAAATAAATTACTTTGAAACAACCATGAAACAAAGACAGTGAAAGTGAGAGAAATTCTTACACAATGCGTTCAGGGGCTGTGATGCAACCTGGATTGACCATATCTAGACGCACAGCTGGATGAGACATAAGGGTGGACACTCTTGGGGCTGAGAGGTTTGGTGAGGTTGGGTGAGCAAACGCAGACCCTTTAAAGTAATACTGCGTGGTACCCATCGCATGGGTCCCAAATCTCCAGGTTCAAGGGCATCTTCCTACATCAAAAACATGCATGAGAAACCCAGAAGATGGTACACCGTGTGATGGGGAAAGTTTTCTAAAACGCACCTCATTTCTCATCTCCTTGTGCCCGGGTTCGCCATTCCAGCCGCTTTACTAGCAAGCTCCCTACTTGGAGCATCAGCACCTTTAACCTCCTGTTCCATACAGGTTGTAATTTGTCCTGAGGATAAACGAGAAGACATGGAACCAACGAGAGACTAGCTCTTGGTGTTGGGACAGGCACAGGTCACTCTATTTTCCCATCAGAAAGAAGAATTAACCACAGGCTCAGCCTGCCCCCCGGAACCAGAACAGGGCCTGAAGCCATTCTGCGATTTTGCGGCCAGCTCCCATAAAAACGAGTTGTAAAATGGAGGTTCAGGGCACTGCAATTCACAAACCTGCAGAGTTATAAATGATAACTCTCGTCCACAAATATATTGAGGGAAGGCAAAGAAGAGGATTTGAAATCAAGGCAGAATTGCAGGAAACAGATTTCAGGAGGTAGATACGAATCGCCTTTAAAGCACATGAAAAGCGGCAAAACGTTGACAATGATGCCCTTGGCCAAAAAGGGCGTATGCGTTTTTTCCTGAATATATTCAGGAAAAAACGCATACGCCCTTTTTGGCCAACCAAGCAACCTGGAAAGGCAAATCAGCGCTACAAAGAAGTCTCGCTTCCCATCGGTCAAAAGGGCCATGCTGAAAAAAGTGTCAAAACCAGAAATGCAGGACAGGCCATGGAGAAATGGGAGCCTTGCTACACTGATGGGCGGGATGTAAATTGCCAAGAGCCACTCTGGAGAAGTGTCCGGTGAGTCCTGAAACATCTGAAAAACACAGCTTAGAGAGCATAGGGCACTTCCACTCATGGGGGTATAAATTGGGAAAATTAAAAATCAGCAAGACACAAGCACCCCAAAGTTGAGGGCTGCTCTGTTGACCAGGACCTCCACTTCATTCCACCTTAAATATCCCAGGAAAGAGAAAAATGGATAAAGAAGTTGTGGTCCTTATGTACAATGGAATATCACTCAGCCATGAAATCAATGTCGTAAGGTTAGTAGC
The DNA here is from genome assembly GCF_965194805.1 of Balaenoptera borealis. Taxonomy (NCBI): domain Eukaryota; kingdom Metazoa; phylum Chordata; class Mammalia; order Artiodactyla; family Balaenopteridae; genus Balaenoptera; species Balaenoptera borealis. Next base: position 532,703 of record NW_028123988.1, read on the forward strand.
AGCATGATGAGTGGATTTAGGTACGATGATTCTAAGTGAAATAAGTCACACAGAAAAGGACACTTCTCATAAGGTATCACTGATAGAGGGAATGTAAAAACCGTTACACTTGAACTGAATTACAAAACAGAACAGAGTCACACATGCAGAAAACACACTATGGCTGCTTAACGGGAAAGGTGAGGTGGGGTGATACATAAAACTAGGGTATCAAATTAGCTCAGATACCATTCCATAAACCCAATATGTAATAGACAAGACCTACTCCTTGCTCAGAGAACTGGACTCAACACGCCCTATTCACCGCACAAGAATATATCTGACTAATAATAATCGTAAAACCTATGTATTGATATCTCTCTGTTAGTGTGTCAAGTGGGTGTAAAGCGGCATAAACACAGCAGTGAAAAGCAGCTAAACCCCATTATAAAAATAAATTACTTTGAAACAACCATGAAACAAAGACAGTGAAAGAGAGAGAAATTCTTACACAATGCGTTCAGGGGCTGTGATGCAACCTGGATTGACCATATCTAGACGCACAGCTGGATGAGACATAAGGGTGGACACTCTTGGGGCTGAGAGGTTTGGTGAGGTTGGGTGAGCAAACGCAGACCCTTTAAAGTAATACTGCGTGGTACCCATCGCATGGGTCCCAAATCTCCAGGTTCAAGGGCATCTTCCTACATCAAAAACATGCATGAGAAACCCAGAAGATGGTACACCGTGTGATGGGGAAAGGTTTCTAAAACGCACCTCATTTCTCATCTCCTTGTGCCCGGGTTCGCCATTCCAGCCGCTTTACTAGCAAGCTCCCTACTTGGAGCATCAGCACCTTTAACCTCCTGTTCCATACAGGTTGTAATTTGTCCTGAGGATAAACGAGAAGACGTGGAACCAACGAGAGACTAGCTCTTGGTGTTGGGACAGGCACAGGTCACTCTATTTTCCCATCAGAAAGAAGAATTAACCACAGGCTCAGCCTGCCCCCAGGAACCAGAACAGGGCCTGAAGCCATTCTGCGATTTTGCGGCCAGCTCCCATAAAAACGAGTTGTAAAATGGAGGTTCAGGGCACTGCAATTCACAAACCTGCAGAGTTATAAATGATAACTCTCGTCCACAAATATATTGAGGGAAGGCAAAGAAGAGGATTTGAAATCAAGGCAGAATTGCAGGAAACAGATTTCAGGAGGTAGAAACGAATCGCCTTTAAAGCACATGAAAAGCGGCAAAACGTTGACAATGATGCCCTTGGCCAAAAAGGGCGTATGCGTTTTTTCCTGAGTATATTCAGGAAAAAACGCATACGCCCTTTTTGGCCAACCAAGCAACCTGGAAAGGCAAATCAGCGCTACAAAGAAGTCTCGCTTCCCATCGGTCAAAAGGGCCATGCTGAAAAAAGTGTCAAAACCAGAAATGCAGGACAGGCCATGGAGAAATGGGAGCCTTGCTACACTGATGGGCGGGATGTAAATTGCCAAGAGCCACTCTGGAGAAGTGTCCGGTGAGTCCTGAAACATCTGAAAAACACAGCTTAGAGAGCATAGGGCACTTCCACTCATGGGGGTATAAATTGGGAAAATGAAAAATCAGCAAGACACAAGCACCTCAAAGTTTAGGGCTGCTCTGTTGACCAGGACCTCCACTTCATTCCACCTTAAATATCCCAGGAAAGAGAAAAATGGATAAAGAAGTTGTGGTCCATATGTACAATGGAATATCACTCAGCCATGAAATCAATGTCGTAAGGTTAGTAGCAGCATGATGAGTGGATTTAGGTACAACGATTCTAAGTGAAATAAGTCACACAGAAAAGGACACTTCTCATAAGGTATCACTGATAGAGGGAATGTAAAAACCGTTACACTTGAACTGAATTACAAAACAGAACAGAGTCACACATGCAGAAAACACACTATGGCTGCTTAACGGGAAAGGTGAGGTGGGGTGATACATAAAACAAGGGTATCAAATTAGCTCAGATACCGTTCCATAAACCCAATATGTAATAGACAAGACCTACTCCTTGCTCAGAGAACTGGACTCAACACGCCCTATTCACCGCACAAGAATATATCTGACTAATAATAATCGTAAAACCTATGTATTGATATCTCTCTGTTAGTGTGTCAAGTGGGTGTAAAGCGGCATAAACACAGCAGTGAAAAGCAGCTAAACCCCATTATAAAAATAAATTACTTTGAAACACCCATGAAACAAAGACAGTGAAAGAGAGAGAAATTCTTACACAATGCGTTCAGGGGCTGTGATGCAACCTGGATTGACCATATCTAGACGCACAGCTGGATGAGACATAAGGGTGGACACTCTTGGGGCTGAGAGGTTTGGTGAGGTTGGGTGAGCAAACGCAGACCCTTTAAAGTAATACTGCGTGGTACCCATCGCATTGGTCCCAAATCTCCAGGTTCAAGGGTATCTTCCTACATCAAAAACATGCATGAGAAACCCAGAAGATGGTACACTGTGTGATGGGGAAAGGTTTCTAAAACGCACCTCATTTCTCATCTCCTTGTGCCCGGGTTCGCCATTCCAGCCACTTTACTAGCAAGCTCCCTACTTGGAGCATCAGCACCTTTAACCTCCTGTTCCATACAGGTTGTAATTTGTCCTGAGGATAAACGAGAAGACATGGAACCAACGAGAGACTAGCTCTTGGTGTTGGGACAGGCACAGGTCACTCTATTTTCCCATCAGAAAGAAGAATTAACCACAGGCTCAGCCTGCCCCCCGGAACCAGAACAGGGCCTGAAGCCATTCTGCGATTTTGCGGCCAGCTCCCATAAAAACGAGTTGTAAAATGGAGGTTCAGGGCACTGCAATTCACAAACCTGCAGAGTTATAAATGATAACTCTCGTCCACAAATATATTGAGGGAAGGCAAAGAAGAGGATTTGAAATCAAGGCAGAATTGCAGGAAACAGATTTCAGGAGGTAGATACGAATCGCCTTTAAAGCACATGAAAAGCGGCAAAACGTTGACAATGATGCCCTTGGCCAAAAAGGGCGTATGCGTTTTTTCCTGAATATATTCAGGAAAAAACGCATACGCCCTTTTTGGCCAACCAAGCAACCTGGAAAGGCAAATCAGCGCTACAAAGAAGTCTCGCTTCCCATCGGTCAAAAGGGCCATGCTGAAAAAAGTGTCAAAACCAGAAATGCAGGACAGGCCATGGAGAAATGGGAGCCTTGCTACACTGATGGGCGGGATGTAAATTGCCAAGAGCCACTCTGGAGAAGTGTCCGGTGAGTCCTGAAACATCTGAAAAACACAGCTTAGAGAGCATAGGGCACTTCCACTCATGGGGGTATAAATTGGGAAAATTAAAAATCAGCAAGACACAAGCACCTCAAAGTTGAGGGCTGCTCTGTTGACCAGGACCTCCACTTCATTCCACCTTAAATATCCCAGGAAAGAGAAAAATGGATAAAGAAGTTGTGGTCCTTATGTACAATGGAATATCACTCAGCCATGAAATCAATGTCGTAAGGTTAGTAGCAGCATGATGAGTGGATTTAGGTACGATGATTCTAAGTGAAATAAGTCACACAGAAAAGGACACTTCTCATAAGGTATCACTGATAGAGGGAATGTAAAAACCGTTACACTTGAACTGAATTACAAAACAGAACAGAGTCACACATGCAGAAAACACACTATGGCTGCTTAACGGGAAAGGTGAGGTGGGGTGATACATAAAACAAGGGTATCAAATTAGCTCAGATACCATTCCATAAACCCAATATGTAATAGACAAGACCTACTCCTTGCTCAGAGAACTGGACTCAACACGCCCTATTCACCGCACAAGAATATATCTGACTAATAATAATCGTAAAACCTATGTATTGATATCTCTCTGTTAGTGTGTCAAGTGGGTGTAAAGCGGCATAAACACAGCAGTGAAAAGCAGCTAAACCCCATTATAAAAATAAATTACTTTGAAACAACCATGAAACAAAGACAGTGAAAGAGAGAGAAATTCTTACACAATGCGTTCAGGGGCTGTGATGCAACCTGGATTGACCATATCTAGACGCACAGCTGGATGAGACATAAGGGTGGACACTCTTGGGGCTGAGAGGTTTGGTGAGGTTGGGTGAGCAAACGCAGACCCTTTAAAGTAATACTGCGTGGTACCCATCGCATGGGTCCCAAATCTCCAGGTTCAAGGGCATCTTCCTACATCAAAAACATGCATGAGAAACCCAGAAGATGGTACACCGTGTGATGGGGAAAGGTTTCTAAAACGCACCTCATTTCTCATCTCCTTGTGCCCGGGTTCGCCATTCCAGCCGCTTTACTAGCAAGCTCCCTACTTGGAGCATCAGCACCTTTAACCTCCTGTTCCATACAGGTTGTAATTTGTCCTGAGGATAAACGAGAAGACGTGGAACCAACGAGAGACTAGCTCTTGGTGTTGGGACAGGCACAGGTCACTCTATTTTCCCATCAGAAAGAAGAATTAACCACAGGCTCAGCCTGCCCCCAGGAACCAGAACAGGGCCTGAAGCCATTCTGCGATTTTGCGGCCAGCTCCCATAAAAACGAGTTGTAAAATGGAGGTTCAGGGCACTGCAATTCACAAACCTGCAGAGTTATAAATGATAACTCTCGTCCACAAATATATTGAGGGAAGGCAAAGAAGAGGATTTGAAATCAAGGCAGAATTGCAGGAAACAGATTTCAGGAGGTAGATACGATTCGCCTTTAAAGCACATGAAAAGCGGCAAAACGTTGACAATGATGCCCTTGGCCAAAAAGGGCGTATGCGTTTTTTCCTGAATATATTCAGGAAAAAACGCATACGCCCTTTTTGGCCAACCAAGCAACCTGGAAAGGCAAATCAGCGCTACAAAGAAGTCTCGCTTCCCATCGGTCAAAAGGGCCATGCTGAAAAAAGTGTCAAAACCAGAAATGCAGGACAGGCCATGGAGAAATGGGAGCCTTGCTACACTGATGGGCGGGATGCAAATTGCCAAGAGCCACTCTGGAGAAGTGTCCGGTGAGTCCTGAAACATCTGAAAAACACAGCTTAGAGAGCATAGGGCACTTCCACTCATGGGGGTATAAATTGGGAAAATTAAAAATCAACAAGACACAAGCACCTCAAAGTTTAGGGCTGCTCTGTTGACCAGGACCTCCACTTCATTCCACCTTAAATATCCCAGGAAAGAGAAAAATGGATAAAGAAGTTGTGGTCCATATGTACAATGGAATATCACTCAGCCATGAAATCAATGTCGTAAGGTTAGTAGCAGCATGATGAGTGGATTTAGGTACAACGATTCTAAGTGAAATAAGTCACACAGAAAAGGACACTTCTCATAAGGTATCACTGATAGAGGGAATGTAAAAACCGTTACACTTGAACTGAATTACAAAACAGAACAGAGTCACACATGCAGAAAACACACTATGGCTGCTTAACGGGAAAGGTGAGGTGGGGTGATACATAAAACAAGGGTATCAAATTAGCTCAGATACCGTTCCATAAACCCAATATGTAATAGACAAGACCTACTCCTTGCTCAGAGAACTGGACTCAACACGCCCTATTCACCGCACAAGAATATATCTGACTAATAATAATCGTAAAACCTATGTATTGATATCTCTCTGTTAGTGTGTCAAGTGGGTGTAAAGCGGCATAAACACAGCAGTGAAAAGCAGCTAAACCCCATTATAAAAATAAATTACTTTGAAACACCCATGAAACAAAGACAGTGAAACAGAGAGAAATTCTTACACAATGCGTTCAGGGGCTGTGATGCAACCTGGATTGACCATATCTAGACGCACAGCTGGATGAGACATAAGGGTGGACACTCTTGGGGCTGAGAGGTTTGGTGAGGTTGGGTGAGCAAACGCAGACCCTTTAAAGTAATACTGCGTGGTACCCATCGCATTGGTCCCAAATCTCCAGGTTCAAGGGTATCTTCCTACATCAAAAACATGCATGAGAAACCCAGAAGATGGTACACTGTGTGATGGGGAAAGGTTTCTAAAACGCACCTCATTTCTCATCTCCTTGTGCCCGGGTTCGCCATTCCAGCCGCTTTACTAGCAAGCTCCCTACTTGGAGCATCAGCACCTTTAACCTCCTGTTCCGTACAGGTTGCAATTTGTCCTGAGGATAAACGGGAAGACGTGGAACCAACGAGAGACTAGCTCTTGGTGTTGGGACAGGCACAGGTCACTCTATTTTCCCATCAGAAAGAAGAATTAACCACAGGCTCAGCCTGCCCCCCGGAACCAGAACAGGGCCTGAAGCCATTCTGCGATTTTGCGGCCAGCTCCCATAAAAACGAGTTGTAAAATGGAGGTTCAGGGCACTGCAATTCACAAACCTGCAGAGTTATAAATGATAACTCTCGTCCACAAATATATTGAGGGAAGGCAAAGAAGAGGATTTGAAATCAAGGCAGAATTGCAGGAAACAGATTTCAGGAGGTAGATACGAATCGCCTTTAAAGCACATGAAAAGCGGCAAAACGTTGACAATGATGCCCTTGGCCAAAAAGGGCGTATGCGTTTTTTCCTGAATATATTCAGGAAAAAACGCATATGCCCTTTTTGGCCAACCAAGCAACCTGGAAAGGCAAATCAGCGCTACAAAGAAGTCTCGCTTCCCATCGGTCAAAAGGGCCATGCTGAAAAAAGTGTCAAAACCAGAAATGCAGGACAGGCCATGGAGAAATGGGAGCCTTGCTACACTGATGGGCGGGATGTAAATTGCCAAGAGCCACTCTGGAGAAGTGTCCGGTGAGTCCTGAAACATCTGAAAAACACAGCTTAGAGAGCATAGGGCACTTCCACTCATGGGGGTATAAATTGGGAAAATTAAAAATCAGCAAGACACAAGCACCCCAAAGTTGAGGGCTGCTCTGTTGACCAGGACCTCCACTTCATTCCACCTTAAATATCCCAGGAAAGAGAAAAATGGATAAAGAAGTTGTGGTCCTTATGTACAATGGAATATCACTCAGCCATGAAATCAATGTCGTAAGGTTAGTAGCAGCATGATGAGTGGATTTAGGTACGATGATTCTAAGTGAAATAAGTCACACAGAAAAGGACACTTCTCATAAGGTATCACTGATAGAGGGAATGTAAAAACCGTTACACTTGAACTGAATTACAAAACAGAACAGAGTCACACATGCAGAAAACACACTATGGCTGCTTAACGGGAAAGGTGAGGTGGGGTGATACATAAAACAAGGGTATCAAATTAGCTCAGATACCATTCCATAAACCCAATATGTAATAGACAAGACCTACTCCTTGCTCAGAGAACTGGACTCAACACGCCCTATTCACCGCACAAGAATATATCTGACTAATAATAATCGTAAAACCTATGTATTGATATCTCTCTGTTAGTGTGTCAAGTGGGTGTAAAGCGGCATAAACACAGCAGTGAAAAGCAGCTAAACCCCATTATAAAAATAAATTACTTTGAAACAACCATGAAACAAAGACAGTGAAAGAGAGAGAAATTCTTACACAATGCGTTCAGGGGCTGTGATGCAACCTGGATTGACCATATCTAGACGCACAGCTGGATGAGACATAAGGGTGGACACTCTTGGGGCTGAGAGGTTTGGTGAGGTTGGGTGAGCAAACGCAGACCCTTTAAAGTAATACTGCGTGGTACCCATCGCATGGGTCCCAAATCTCCAGGTTCAAGGGCATCTTCCTACATCAAAAACATGCATGAGAAACCCAGAAGATGGTACACCGTGTGATGGGGAAAGGTTTCTAAAACGCACCTCATTTCTCATCTCCTTGTGCCCGGGTTCGCCATTCCAGCCGCTTTACTAGCAAGCTCCCTACTTGGAGCATCAGCACCTTTAACCTCCTGTTCCATACAGGTTGTAATTTGTCCTGAGGATAAACGAGAAGACGTGGAACCAACGAGAGACTAGCTCTTGGTGTTGGGACAGGCACAGGTCACTCTATTTTCCCATCAGAAAGAAGAATTAACCACAGGCTCAGCCTGCCCCCAGGAACCAGAACAGGGCCTGAAGCCATTCTGCGATTTTGCGGCCAGCTCCCATAAAAACGAGTTGTAAAATGGAGGTTCAGGGCACTGCAATTCACAAACCTGCAGAGTTATAAATGATAACTCTCGTCCACAAATATATTGAGGGAAGGCAAAGAAGAGGATTTGAAATCAAGGCAGAATTGCAGGAAACAGATTTCAGGAGGTAGATACGATTCGCCTTTAAAGCACATGAAAAGCGGCAAAACGTTGACAATGATGCCCTTGGCCAAAAAGGGCGTATGCGTTTTTTCCTGAATATATTCAGGAAAAAACGCATACGCCCTTTTTGGCCAACCAAGCAACCTGGAAAGGCAAATCAGCGCTACAAAGAAGTCTCGCTTCCCATCGGTCAAAAGGGCCATGCTGAAAAAAGTGTCAAAACCAGAAATGCAGGACAGGCCATGGAGAAATGGGAGCCTTGCTACACTGATGGGCGGGATGCAAATTGCCAAGAGCCACTCTGGAGAAGTGTCCGGTGAGTCCTGAAACATCTGAAAAACACAGCTTAGAGAGCATAGGGCACTTCCACTCATGGGGGTATAAATTGGGAAAATGAAAAATCAACAAGACACAAGCACCTCAAAGTTTAGGGCTGCTCTGTTGACCAGGACCTCCACTTCATTCCACCTTAAATATCCCAGGAAAGAGAAAAATGGATAAAGAAGTTGTGGTCCATATGTACAATGGAATATCACTCAGCCATGAAATCAATGTCGTAAGGTTAGTAGCAGCATGATGAGTGGATTTAGGTACAACGATTCTAAGTGAAATAAGTCACACAGAAAAGGACACTTCTCATAAGGTATCACTGATAGAGGGAATGTAAAAACCGTTACACTTGAACTGAATTACAAAACAGAACAGAGTCACACATGCAGAAAACACACTATGGCTGCTTAACGGGAAAGGTGAGGTGGGGTGATACATAAAACAAGGGTATCAAATTAGCTCACATACCGTTCCATAAACCCAATATGTAATAGACAAGACCTACTCCTTGCTCAGAGAACTGGACTCAACACGCCCTATTCACCGCACAAGAATATATCTGACTAATAATAATCGTAAAACCTATGTATTGATATCTCTCTGTTAGTGTGTCAAGTGGGTGTAAAGCGGCATAAACACAGCAGTGAAAAGCAGCTAAACCCCATTATAAAAATAAATTACTTTGAAACACCCATGAAACAAAGACAGTGAAACAGAGAGAAATTCTTACACAATGCGTTCAGGGGCTGTGATGCAACCTGGATTGACCATATCTAGACGCACAGCTGGATGAGACATAAGGGTGGACACTCTTGGGGCTGAGAGGTTTGGTGAGGTTGGGTGAGCAAACGCAGACCCTTTAAAGTAATACTGCGTGGTACCCATCGCATGGGTCCCAAATCTCCAGGTTCAAGGGCATCTTCCTACATCAAAAACATGCATGAGAAACCCAGAAGATGGTACACCGTGTGATGGGGAAAGGTTTCTAAAACGCACCTCATTTCTCATCTCCTTGTGCCCGGGTTCGCCATTCCAGCCGCTTTACTAGCAAGCTCCCTACTTGGAGCATGAGCACCTTTAACCTCCTGTTCCGTAGAGGTTGCAATTTGTCCTGAGGATAAACGGGAAGACGTGGAACCAACGAGAGACTAGCTCTTGGTGTTGGGACAGGCACAGGTCACTCTATTTTCCCATCAGAAAGAAGAATTAACCACAGGCTCAGCCTGACCCCCGGAACCAGAACAGGGCCTGAAGCCATTCTGCGATTTTGTGGCCAGCTCCCATAAAAACGAGTTGTAAAATGGAGGTTCAGGGCACTGCAATTCACAAACCTGCAGAGTTATAAATGATAACTCTCGTCCACAAATATATTGAGGGAAGGCAAAGAAGAGGATTTGAAATCAAGGCAGAATTGCAGGAAACAGATTTCAGGAGGTAGATACGAATCGCCTTTAAAGCACATGAAAAGCGGCAAAACGTTGACAGTGATGCCCTTGGCCAAAAAGGGCGTATGCGTTTTTTCCTGAATATATTCAGGAAAAAACGCATACGCCCTTTTTGGCCAACCAAGCAACCTGGAAAGGCAAATCAGCGCTACAAAGAAGTCTCGCTTTCCATCGGTCAAAAGGGCCATGCTGAAAAAAGTGTCAAAACCAGAAATGCAGGACAGGCCATGGAGAAATGGGAGCCTTGCTACACTGATGGGCGGGATGTAAATTGCCAAGAGCCACTCTGGAGAAGTGTCCGGTGAGTCCTGAAACATCTGAAAAACACAGCTTAGAGAGCATAGGGCACTTCCACTCATGGGGGTATAAATTGGGAAAATTAAAAATCAGCAAGACACAAGCACCCCAAAATTTAGGGCTGCTCTGTTGACCAGGACCTCCACTTCATTCCACCTTAAATATCCCAGGAAAGAGAAAAATGGATAAAGAAGTTGTGGTCCTTATGTACAATGGAATATCACTCAGCCAGGAAATCAATGTCGTAAGGTTAGTAGCAGCATGATGAGTGGATTTAGGTACGACGATTCTAAGTGAAATAAGTCACACAGAAAAGGACACTTCTCATAAGGTATCACTGATAGAGGGAATGTAAAAACCATTACACTTGAACTGAATTACAAAACAGAACAGAGTCACACATGCAGAAAACACACTATGGCTGCTTAACGGGAAAGGTGAGGTGGGGTGATACATAAAACAAGGGTATCAAATTAGCTCAGATACCGTTCCATAAACCCAATATGTAATAGACAAGACCTACTCCTTGCTCAGAGAACTGGACTCAACACGCCCTATTCACCGCACAAGAATATATCTGACTAATAATAATCGTAAAACCTATGTATTGATATCTCTCTGTTAGTGTGTCAAGTGGGTGTAAAGCGGCATAAACAGAGCAGTGAAAAGCAGCTAAACCCCATTATAAAAATAAATTACTTTGAAACAACCATGAAACAAAGACAGTGAAAGTGAGAGAAATTCTTACACAATGCGTTCAGGGGCTGTGATGCAACCTGGATTGACCATATCTAGACGCACAGCTGGATGAGACATAAGGGTGGACACTCTTGGGGCTGAGAGGTTTGGTGAGGTTGGGTGAGCAAACGCAGACCCTTTAAAGTAATACTGCGTGGTACCCATCGCATGGGTCCCAAATCTCCAGGTTCAAGGGCATCTTCCTACATCAAAAACATGCATGAGAAACCCAGAAGATGGTACACCGTGTGATGGGGAAAGTTTTCTAAAACGCACCTCATTTCTCATCTCCTTGTGCCCGGGTTCGCCATTCCAGCCGCTTTACTAGCAAGCTCCCTACTTGGAGCATCAGCACCTTTAACCTCCTGTTCCATACAGGTTGTAATTTGTCCTGAGGATAAACGAGAAGACATGGAACCAACGAGAGACTAGCTCTTGGTGTTGGGACAGGCACAGGTCACTCTATTTTCCCATCAGAAAGAAGAATTAACCACAGGCTCAGCCTGCCCCCCGGAACCAGAACAGGGCCTGAAGCCATTCTGCGATTTTGCGGCCAGCTCCCATAAAAACGAGTTGTAAAATGGAGGTTCAGGGCACTGCAATTCACAAACCTGCAGAGTTATAAATGATAACTCTCGTCCACAAATATATTGAGGGAAGGCAAAGAAGAGGATTTGAAATCAAGGCAGAATTGCAGGAAACAGATTTCAGGAGGTAGATACGAATCGCCTTTAAAGCACATGAAAAGCGGCAAAACGTTGACAATGATGCCCTTGGCCAAAAAGGGCGTATGCGTTTTTTCCTGAATATATTCAGGAAAAAACGCATACGCCCTTTTTGGCCAACCAAGCAACCTGGAAAGGCAAATCAGCGCTACAAAGAAGTCTCGCTTCCCATCGGTCAAAAGGGCCATGCTGAAAAAAGTGTCAAAACCAGAAATGCAGGACAGGCCATGGAGAAATGGGAGCCTTGCTACACTGATGGGCGGGATGTAAATTGCCAAGAGCCACTCTGGAGAAGTGTCCGGTGAGTCCTGAAACATCTGAAAAACACAGCTTAGAGAGCATAGGGCACTTCCACTCATGGGGGTATAAATTGGGAAAATTAAAAATCAGCAAGACACAAGCACCCCAAAGTTGAGGGCTGCTCTGTTGACCAGGACCTCCACTTCATTCCACCTTAAATATCCCAGGAAAGAGAAAAATGGATAAAGAAGTTGTGGTCCTTATGTACAATGGAATATCACTCAGCCATGAAATCAATGTCGTAAGGTTAGTAGCAGCATGATGAGTGGATTTAGGTACGATGATTCTAAGTGAAATAAGTCACACAGAAAAGGACACTTCTCATAAGGTATCACTGATAGAGGGAATGTAAAAACCGTTACAATTGAACTGAATTACAAAACAGAACAGAGTCACACATGCAGAAAACACACTATGGCTGCTTAACGGGAAAGGTGAGGTGGGGTGATACATAAAACAAGGGTATCAAATTAGCTCAGATACCATTCCATAAACCCAATATGTAATAGACAAGACCTACTCCTTGCTCAGAGAACTGGACTCAACACGCCCTATTCACCGCACAAGAATATATCTGACTAATAATAATCGTAAAACCTATGTATTGATATCTCTCTGTTAGTGTGTCAAGTGGGTGTAAAGCGGCATAAACACAGCAGTGAAAAGCAGCTAAACCCCATTATAAAAATAAATTACTTTGAAACAACCATGAAACAAAGACAGTGAAAGAGAGAGAAATTCTTACACAATGCGTTCAGGGGCTGTGATGCAACCTGGATTGACCATATCTAGACGCACAGCTGGATGAGACATAAGGGTGGACACTCTTGGGGCTGAGAGGTTTGGTGAGGTTGGGTGAGCAAACGCAGACCCTTTAAAGTAATACTGCGTGGTACCCATCGCATGGGTCCCAAATCTCCAGGTTCAAGGGCATCTTCCTACATCAAAAACATGCATGAGAAACCCAGAAGATGGTACACCGTGTGATGGGGAAAGGTTTCTAAAACGCACCTCATTTCTCATCTCCTTGTGCCCGGGTTCGCCATTCCAGCCGCTTTACTAGCAAGCTCCCTACTTGGAGCATCAGCACCTTTAACCTCCTGTTCCATACAGGTTGTAATTTGTCCTGAGGATAAACGAGAAGACGTGGAACCAACGAGAGACTAGCTCTTGGTGTTGGGACAGGCACAGGTCACTCTATTTTCCCATCAGAAAGAAGAATTAACCACAGGCTCAGCCTGCCCCCAGGAACCAGAACAGGGCCTGAAGCCATTCTGCGATTTTGCGGCCAGCTCCCATAAAAACGAGTTGTAAAATGGAGGTTCAGGGCACTGCAATTCACAAACCTGCAGAGTTATAAATGATAACTCTCGTCCACAAATATATTGAGGGAAGGCAAAGAAGAGGATTTGAAATCAAGGCAGAATTGCAGGAAACAGATTTCAGGAGGTAGAAACGAATCGCCTTTAAAGCACATGAAAAGCGGCAAAACGTTGACAATGATGCCCTTGGCCAAAAAGGGCGTATGCGTTTTTTCCTGAGTATATTCAGGAAAAAACGCATACGCCCTTTTTGGCCAACCAAGCAACCTGGAAAGGCAAATCAGCGCTACAAAGAAGTCTCGCTTCCCATCGGTCAAAAGGGCCATGCTGAAAAAAGTGTCAAAACCAGAAATGCAGGACAGGCCATGGAGAAATGGGAGCCTTGCTACACTGATGGGCGGGATGTAAATTGCCAAGAGCCACTCTGGAGAAGTGTCCGGTGAGTCCTGAAACATCTGAAAAACACAGCTTAGAGAGCATAGGGCACTTCCACTCATGGGGGTATAAATTGGGAAAATGAAAAATCAGCAAGACACAAGCACCTCAAAGTTTAGGGCTGCTCTGTTGACCAGGACCTCCACTTCATTCCACCTTAAATATCCCAGGAAAGAGAAAAATGGATAAAGAAGTTGTGGTCCATATGTACAATGGAATATCACTCAGCCATGAAATCAATGTCGTAAGGTTAGTAGCAGCATGATGAGTGGATTTAGGTACAACGATTCTAAGTGAAATAAGTCACACAGAAAAGGACACTTCTCATAAGGTATCACTGATAGAGGGAATGTAAAAACCGTTACACTTGAACTGAATTACAAAACAGAACAGAGTCACACATGCAGAAAACACACTATGGCTGCTTAACGGGAAAGGTGAGGTGGGGTGATACATAAAACAAGGGTATCAAATTAGCTCAGATACCGTTCCATAAACCCAATATGTAATAGACAAGACCTACTCCTTGCTCAGAGAACTGGACTCAACACGCCCTATTCACCGCACAAGAATATATCTGACTAATAATAATCGTAAAACCTATGTATTGATATCTCTCTGTTAGTGTGTCAAGTGGGTGTAAAGCGGCATAAACACAGCAGTGAAAAGCAGCTAAACCCCATTATAAAAATAAATTACTTTGAAACACCCATGAAACAAAGACAGTGAAAGAGAGAGAAATTCTTACACAATGCGTTCAGGGGCTGTGATGCAACCTGGATTGACCATATCTAGACGCACAGCTGGATGAGACATAAGGGTGGACACTCTTGGGGCTGAGAGGTTTGGTGAGGTTGGGTGAGCAAACGCAGACCCTTTAAAGTAATACTGCGTGGTACCCATCGCATTGGTCCCAAATCTCCAGGTTCAAGGGTATCTTCCTACATCAAAAACATGCATGAGAAACCCAGAAGATGGTACACTGTGTGATGGGGAAAGGTTTCTAAAACGCACCTCATTTCTCATCTCCTTGTGCCCGGGTTCGCCATTCCAGCCACTTTACTAGCAAGCTCCCTACTTGGAGCATCAGCACCTTTAACCTCCTGTTCCATACAGGTTGTAATTTGTCCTGAGGATAAACGAGAAGACATGGAACCAACGAGAGACTAGCTCTTGGTGTTGGGACAGGCACAGGTCACTCTATTTTCCCATCAGAAAGAAGAATTAACCACAGGCTCAGCCTGCCCCCCGGAACCAGAACAGGGCCTGAAGCCATTCTGCGATTTTGCGGCCAGCTCCCATAAAAACGAGTTGTAAAATGGAGGTTCAGGGCACTGCAATTCACAAACCTGCAGAGTTATAAATGATAACTCTCGTCCACAAATATATTGAGGGAAGGCAAAGAAGAGGATTTGAAATCAAGGCAGAATTGCAGGAAACAGATTTCAGGAGGTAGATACGAATCGCCTTTAAAGCACATGAAAAGCGGCAAAACGTTGACAATGATGCCCTTGGCCAAAAAGGGCGTATGCGTTTTTTCCTGAATATATTCAGGAAAAAACGCATACGCCCTTTTTGGCCAACCAAGCAACCTGGAAAGGCAAATCAGCGCTACAAAGAAGTCTCGCTTCCCATCGGTCAAAAGGGCCATGCTGAAAAAAGTGTCAAAACCAGAAATGCAGGACAGGCCATGGAGAAATGGGAGCCTTGCTACACTGATGGGCGGGATGTAAATTGCCAAGAGCCACTCTGGAGAAGTGTCCGGTGAGTCCTGAAACATCTGAAAAACACAGCTTAGAGAGCATAGGGCACTTCCACTCATGGGGGTATAAATTGGGAAAATTAAAAATCAGCAAGACACAAGCACCCCAAAGTTGAGGGCTGCTCTGTTGACCAGGACCTCCACTTCATTCCACCTTAAATATCCCAGGAAAGAGAAAAATGGATAAAGAAGTTGTGGTCCTTATGTACAATGGAATATCACTCAGCCATGAAATCAATGTCGTAAGGTTAGTAGCAGCATGATGAGTGGATTTAGGTACGATGATTCTAAGTGAAATAAGTCACACAGAAAAGGACACTTCTCATAAGGTATCACTGATAGAGGGAATGTAAAAACCGTTACACTTGAACTGAATTACAAAACAGAACAGAGTCACACATGCAGAAAACACACTATGGCTGCTTAACGGGAAAGGTGAGGTGGGGTGATACATAAAACAAGGGTATCAAATTAGCTCAGATACCATTCCATAAACCCAATATGTAATAGACAAGACCTACTCCTTGCTCAGAGAACTGGACTCAACACGCCCTATTCACCGCACAAGAATATATCTGACTAATAATAATCGTAAAACCTATGTATTGATATCTCTCTGTTAGTGTGTCAAGTGGGTGTAAAGCGGCATAAACACAGCAGTGAAAAGCAGCTAAACCCCATTATAAAAATAAATTACTTTGAAACACCCATGAAACAAAGACAGTGAAACAGAGAGAAATTCTTACACAATGCGTTCAGGGGCTGTGATGCAACCTGGATTGACCATATCTAGACGCAGAGCTGGATGAGACATAAGGGTGGACACTCTTGGGGCTGAGAGGTTTGGTGAGGTTGGGTGAGCAAACGCAGACCCTTTAAAGTAATACTGCGTGGTACCCATCGCATGGGTCCCAAATCTCCAGGTTCAAGGGCATCTTCCTACATCAAAAACATGCATGAGAAACCCAGAAGATGGTACACCGTGTGATGGGGAAAGGTTTCTAAAACGCACCTCATTTCTCATCTCCTTGTGCCCGGGTTCGCCATTCCAGCCGCTTTACTAGCAAGCTCCCTACTTGGAGCATGAGCACCTTTAACCTCCTGTTCCGTAGAGGTTGCAATTTGTCCTGAGGATAAACGGGAAGACGTGGAACCAACGAGAGACTAGCTCTTGGTGTTGGGACAGGCACAGGTCACTCTATTTTCCCATCAGAAAGAAGAATTAACCACAGGCTCAGCCTGCCCCCAGGAACCAGAACAGGGCCTGAAGCCATTCTGCGATTTTGCGGCCAGCTCCCATAAAAACGAGTTGTAAAATGGAGGTTCAGGGCACTGCAATTCACAAACCTGCAGAGTTATAAATGATAACTCTCGTCCACAAATATATTGAGGGAAGGCAAAGAAGAGGATTTGAAATCAAGGCAGAATTGCAGGAAACAGATTTCAGGAGGTAGAAACGAATCGCCTTTAAAGCACATGAAAAGCGGCAAAACGTTGACAATGATGCCCTTGGCCAAAAAGGGCGTATGCGTTTTTTCCTGAGTATATTCAGGAAAAAACGCATACGCCCTTTTTGGCCAACCAAGCAACCTGGAAAGGCAAATCAGCGCTACAAAGAAGTCTCGCTTCCCATCGGTCAAAAGGGCCATGCTGAAAAAAGTGTCAAAACCAGAAATGCAGGACAGGCCATGGAGAAATGGGAGCCTTGCTACACTGATGGGCGGGATGTAAATTGCCAAGAGCCACTCTGGAGAAGTGTCCGGTGAGTCCTGAAACATCTGAAAAACACAGCTTAGAGAGCATAGGGCACTTCCACTCATGGGGGTATAAATTGGGAAAATGAAAAATCAGCAAGACACAAGCACCTCAAAGTTTAGGGCTGCTCTGTTGACCAGGACCTCCACTTCATTCCACCTTAAATATCCCAGGAAAGAGAAAAATGGATAAAGAAGTTGTGGTCCATATGTACAATGGAATATCACTCAGCCATGAAATCAATGTCGTAAGGTTAGTAGCAGCATGATGAGTGGATTTAGGTACAACGATTCTAAGTGAAATAAGTCACACAGAAAAGGACACTTCTCATAAGGTATCACTGATAGAGGGAATGTAAAAACCGTTACACTTGAACTGAATTACAAAACAGAACAGAGTCACACATGCAGAAAACACACTATGGCTGCTTAACGGGAAAGGTGAGGTGGGGTGATACATAAAACAAGGGTATCAAATTAGCTCAGATACCGTTCCATAAACCCAATATGTAATAGACAAGACCTACTCCTTGCTCAGAGAACTGGACTCAACACGCCCTATTCACCGCACAAGAATATATCTGACTAATAATAATCGTAAAACCTATGTATTGATATCTCTCTGTTAGTGTGTCAAGTGGGTGTAAAGCGGCATAAACACAGCAGTGAAAAGCAGCTAAACCCCATTATAAAAATAAATTACTTTGAAACACCCATGAAACAAAGACAGTGAAAGAGAGAGAAATTCTTACACAATGCGTTCAGGGGCTGTGATGCAACCTGGATTGACCATATCTAGACGCACAGCTGGATGAGACATAAGGGTGGACACTCTTGGGGCTGAGAGGTTTGGTGAGGTTGGGTGAGCAAACGCAGACCCTTTAAAGTAATACTGCGTGGTACCCATCGCATTGGTCCCAAATCTCCAGGTTCAAGGGTATCTTCCTACATCAAAAACATGCATGAGAAACCCAGAAGATGGTACACTGTGTGATGGGGAAAGGTTTCTAAAACGCACCTCATTTCTCATCTCCTTGTGCCCGGGTTCGCCATTCCAGCCACTTTACTAGCAAGCTCCCTACTTGGAGCATCAGCACCTTTAACCTCCTGTTCCATACAGGTTGTAATTTGTCCTGAGGATAAACGAGAAGACATGGAACCAACGAGAGACTAGCTCTTGGTGTTGGGACAGGCACAGGTCACTCTATTTTCCCATCAGAAAGAAGAATTAACCACAGGCTCAGCCTGCCCCCCGGAACCAGAACAGGGCCTGAAGCCATTCTGCGATTTTGCGGCCAGCTCCCATAAAAACGAGTTGTAAAATGGAGGTTCAGGGCACTGCAATTCACAAACCTGCAGAGTTATAAATGATAACTCTCGTCCACAAATATATTGAGGGAAGGCAAAGAAGAGGATTTGAAATCAAGGCAGAATTGCAGGAAACAGATTTCAGGAGGTAGATACGAATCGCCTTTAAAGCACATGAAAAGCGGCAAAACGTTGACAATGATGCCCTTGGCCAAAAAGGGCGTATGCGTTTTTTCCTGAATATATTCAGGAAAAAACGCATACGCCCTTTTTGGCCAACCAAGCAACCTGGAAAGGCAAATCAGCGCTACAAAGAAGTCTCGCTTCCCATCGGTCAAAAGGGCCATGCTGAAAAAAGTGTCAAAACCAGAAATGCAGGACAGGCCATGGAGAAATGGGAGCCTTGCTACACTGATGGGCGGGATGTAAATTGCCAAGAGCCACTCTGGAGAAGTGTCCGGTGAGTCCTGAAACATCTGAAAAACACAGCTTAGAGAGCATAGGGCACTTCCACTCATGGGGGTATAAATTGGGAAAATTAAAAATCAGCAAGACACAAGCACCCCAAAGTTGAGGGCTGCTCTGTTGACCAGGACCTCCACTTCATTCCACCTTAAATATCCCAGGAAAGAGAAAAATGGATAAAGAAGTTGTGGTCCTTATGTACAATGGAATATCACTCAGCCATGAAATCAATGTCGTAAGGTTAGTAGCAGCATGATGAGTGGATTTAGGTACAACGATTCTAAGTGAAATAAGTCACACAGAAAAGGACACTTCTCATAAGGTATCACTGATAGAGGGAATGTAAAAACCGTTACACTTGAACTGAATTACAAAACAGAACAGAGTCACACATGCAGAAAACACACTATGGCTGCTTAACGGGAAAGGTGAGGTGGGGTGATACATAAAACAAGGGTATCAAATTAGCTCAGATACCGTTCCATAAACCCAATATGTAATAGACAAGACCTACTCCTTGCTCAGAGAACTGGACTCAACACGCCCTATTCACCGCACAAGAATATATCTGACTAATAATAATCGTAAAACCTATGTATTGATATCTCTCTGTTAGTGTGTCAAGTGGGTGTAAAGCGGCATAAACACAGCAGTGAAAAGCAGCTAAACCCCATTATAAAAATAAATTACTTTGAAACACCCATGAAACAAAGACAGTGAAAGAGAGAGAAATTCTTACACAATGCGTTCAGGGGCTGTGATGCAACCTGGATTGACCATATCTAGACGCACAGCTGGATGAGACATAAGGGTGGACACTCTTGGGGCTGAGAGGTTTGGTGAGGTTGGGTGAGCAAACGCAGACCCTTTAAAGTAATACTGCGTGGTACCCATCGCATTGGTCCCAAATCTCCAGGTTCAAGGGTATCTTCCTACATCAAAAACATGCATGAGAAACCCAGAAGATGGTACACTGTGTGATGGGGAAAGGTTTCTAAAACGCACCTCATTTCTCATCTCCTTGTGCCCGGGTTCGCCATTCCAGCCACTTTACTAGCAAGCTCCCTACTTGGAGCATCAGCACCTTTAACCTCCTGTTCCATACAGGTTGTAATTTGTCCTGAGGATAAACGAGAAGACATGGAACCAACGAGAGACTAGCTCTTGGTGTTGGGACAGGCACAGGTCACTCTATTTTCCCATCAGAAAGAAGAATTAACCACAGGCTCAGCCTGCCCCCCGGAACCAGAACAGGGCCTGAAGCCATTCTGCGATTTTGCGGCCAGCTCCCATAAAAACGAGTTGTAAAATGGAGGTTCAGGGCACTGCAATTCACAAACCTGCAGAGTTATAAATGATAACTCTCGTCCACAAATATATTGAGGGAAGGCAAAGAAGAGGATTTGAAATCAAGGCAGAATTGCAGGAAACAGATTTCAGGAGGTAGATACGAATCGCCTTTAAAGCACATGAAAAGCGGCAAAACGTTGACAATGATGCCCTTGGCCAAAAAGGGCGTATGCGTTTTTTCCTGAATATATTCAGGAAAAAACGCATACGCCCTTTTTGGCCAACCAAGCAACCTGGAAAGGCAAATCAGCGCTACAAAGAAGTCTCGCTTCCCATCGGTCAAAAGGGCCATGCTGAAAAAAGTGTCAAAACCAGAAATGCAGGACAGGCCATGGAGAAATGGGAGCCTTGCTACACTGATGGGCGGGATGTAAATTGCCAAGAGCCACTCTGGAGAAGTGTCCGGTGAGTCCTGAAACATCTGAAAAACACAGCTTAGAGAGCATAGGGCACTTCCACTCATGGGGGTATAAATTGGGAAAATTAAAAATCAGCAAGACACAAGCACCCCAAAGTTGAGGGCTGCTCTGTTGACCAGGACCTCCACTTCATTCCACCTTAAATATCCCAGGAAAGAGAAAAATGGATAAAGAAGTTGTGGTCCTTATGTACAATGGAATATCACTCAGCCATGAAATCAATGTCGTAAGGTTAGTAGCAGCATGATGAGTGGATTTAGGTACGATGATTCTAAGTGAAATAAGTCACACAGAAAAGGACACTTCTCATAAGGTATCACTGATAGAGGGAATGTAAAAACCGTTACACTTGAACTGAATTACAAAACAGAACAGAGTCACACATGCAGAAAACACACTATGGCTGCTTAACGGGAAAGGTGAGGTGGGGTGATACATAAAACAAGGGTATCAAATTAGCTCAGATACCATTCCATAAACCCAATATGTAATAGACAAGACCTACTCCTTGCTCAGAGAACTGGACTCAACACGCCCTATTCACCGCACAAGAATATATCTGACTAATAATAATCGTAAAACCTATGTATTGATATCTCTCTGTTAGTGTGTCAAGTGGGTGTAAAGCGGCATAAACACAGCAGTGAAAAGCAGCTAAACCCCATTATAAAAATAAATTACTTTGAAACAACCATGAAACAAAGACAGTGAAAGAGAGAGAAATTCTTACACAATGCGTTCAGGGGCTGTGATGCAACCTGGATTGACCATATCTAGACGCACAGCTGGATGAGACATAAGGGTGGACACTCTTGGGGCTGAGAGGTTTGGTGAGGTTGGGTGAGCAAACGCAGACCCTTTAAAGTAATACTGCGTGGTACCCATCGCATGGGTCCCAAATCTCCAGGTTCAAGGGCATCTTCCTACATCAAAAACATGCATGAGAAACCCAGAAGATGGTACACCGTGTGATGGGGAAAGGTTTCTAAAACGCACCTCATTTCTCATCTCCTTGTGCCCGGGTTCGCCATTCCAGCCGCTTTACTAGCAAGCTCCCTACTTGGAGCATCAGCACCTTTAACCTCCTGTTCCATACAGGTTGTAATTTGTCCTGAGGATAAACGAGAAGACGTGGAACCAACGAGAGACTAGCTCTTGGTGTTGGGACAGGCACAGGTCACTCTATTTTCCCATCAGAAAGAAGAATTAACCACAGGCTCAGCCTGCCCCCAGGAACCAGAACAGGGCCTGAAGCCATTCTGCGATTTTGCGGCCAGCTCCCATAAAAACGAGTTGTAAAATGGAGGTTCAGGGCACTGCAATTCACAAACCTGCAGAGTTATAAATGATAACTCTCGTCCACAAATATATTGAGGGAAGGCAAAGAAGAGGATTTGAAATCAAGGCAGAATTGCAGGAAACAGATTTCAGGAGGTAGATACGATTCGCCTTTAAAGCACATGAAAAGCGGCAAAACGTTGACAATGATGCCCTTGGCCAAAAAGGGCGTATGCGTTTTTTCCTGAATATATTCAGGAAAAAACGCATACGCCCTTTTTGGCCAACCAAGCAACCTGGAAAGGCAAATCAGCGCTACAAAGAAGTCTCGCTTCCCATCGGTCAAAAGGGCCATGCTGAAAAAAGTGTCAAAACCAGAAATGCAGGACAGGCCATGGAGAAATGGGAGCCTTGCTACACTGATGGGCGGGATGCAAATTGCCAAGAGCCACTCTGGAGAAGTGTCCGGTGAGTCCTGAAACATCTGAAAAACACAGCTTAGAGAGCATAGGGCACTTCCACTCATGGGGGTATAAATTGGGAAAATTAAAAATCAACAAGACACAAGCACCTCAAAGTTTAGGGCTGCTCTGTTGACCAGGACCTCCACTTCATTCCACCTTAAATATCCCAGGAAAGAGAAAAATGGATAAAGAAGTTGTGGTCCATATGTACAATGGAATATCACTCAGCCATGAAATCAATGTCGTAAGGTTAGTAGCAGCATGATGAGTGGATTTAGGTACAACGATTCTAAGTGAAATAAGTCACACAGAAAAGGACACTTCTCATAAGGTATCACTGATAGAGGGAATGTAAAAACCGTTACACTTGAACTGAATTACAAAACAGAACAGAGTCACACATGCAGAAAACACACTATGGCTGCTTAACGGGAAAGGTGAGGTGGGGTGATACATAAAACAAGGGTATCAAATTAGCTCAGATACCGTTCCATAAACCCAATATGTAATAGACAAGACCTACTCCTTGCTCAGAGAACTGGACTCAACACGCCCTATTCACCGCACAAGAATATATCTGACTAATAATAATCGTAAAACCTATGTATTGATATCTCTCTGTTAGTGTGTCAAGTGGGTGTAAAGCGGCATAAACACAGCAGTGAAAAGCAGCTAAACCCCATTATAAAAATAAATTACTTTGAAACACCCATGAAACAAAGACAGTGAAACAGAGAGAAATTCTTACACAATGCGTTCAGGGGCTGTGATGCAACCTGGATTGACCATATCTAGACGCACAGCTGGATGAGACATAAGGGTGGACACTCTTGGGGCTGAGAGGTTTGGTGAGGTTGGGTGAGCAAACGCAGACCCTTTAAAGTAATACTGCGTGGTACCCATCGCATTGGTCCCAAATCTCCAGGTTCAAGGGTATCTTCCTACATCAAAAACATGCATGAGAAACCCAGAAGATGGTACACTGTGTGATGGGGAAAGGTTTCTAAAACGCACCTCATTTCTCATCTCCTTGTGCCCGGGTTCGCCATTCCAGCCACTTTACTAGCAAGCTCCCTACTTGGAGCATCAGCACCTTTAACCTCCTGTTCCATACAGGTTGTAATTTGTCCTGAGGATAAACGAGAAGACATGGAACCAACGAGAGACTAGCTCTTGGTGTTGGGACAGGCACAGGTCACTCTATTTTCCCATCAGAAAGAAGAATTAACCACAGGCTCAGCCTGCCCCCCGGAACCAGAACAGGGCCTGAAGCCATTCTGCGATTTTGCGGCCAGCTCCCATAAAAACGAGTTGTAAAATGGAGGTTCAGGGCACTGCAATTCACAAACCTGCAGAGTTATAAATGATAACTCTCGTCCACAAATATATTGAGGGAAGGCAAAGAAGAGGATTTGAAATCAAGGCAGAATTGCAGGAAACAGATTTCAGGAGGTAGATACGAATCGCCTTTAAAGCACATGAAAAGCGGCAAAACGTTGACAATGATGCCCTTGGCCAAAAAGGGCGTATGCGTTTTTTCCTGAATATATTCAGGAAAAAACGCATACGCCCTTTTTGGCCAACCAAGCAACCTGGAAAGGCAAATCAGCGCTACAAAGAAGTCTCGCTTCCCATCGGTCAAAAGGGCCATGCTGAAAAAAGTGTCAAAACCAGAAATGCAGGACAGGCCATGGAGAAATGGGAGCCTTGCTACACTGATGGGCGGGATGTAAATTGCCAAGAGCCACTCTGGAGAAGTGTCCGGTGAGTCCTGAAACATCTGAAAAACACAGCTTAGAGAGCATAGGGCACTTCCACTCATGGGGGTATAAATTGGGAAAATTAAAAATCAGCAAGACACAAGCACCCCAAAGTTGAGGGCTGCTCTGTTGACCAGGACCTCCACTTCATTCCACCTTAAATATCCCAGGAAAGAGAAAAATGGATAAAGAAGTTGTGGTCCTTATGTACAATGGAATATCACTCAGCCATGAAATCAATGTCGTAAGGTTAGTAGCAGCATGATGAGTGGATTTAGGTACGATGATTCTAAGTGAAATAAGTCACACAGAAAAGGACACTTCTCATAAGGTATCACTGATAGAGGGAATGTAAAAACCGTTACACTTGAACTGAATTACAAAACAGAACAGAGTCACACATGCAGAAAACACACTATGGCTGCTTAACGGGAAAGGTGAGGTGGGGTGATACATAAAACAAGGGTATCAAATTAGCTCAGATACCATTCCATAAACCCAATATGTAATAGACAAGACCTACTCCTTGCTCAGAGAACTGGACTCAACACGCCCTATTCACCGCACAAGAATATATCTGACTAATAATAATCGTAAAACCTATGTATTGATATCTCTCTGTTAGTGTGTCAAGTGGGTGTAAAGCGGCATAAACACAGCAGTGAAAAGCAGCTAAACCCCATTATAAAAATAAATTACTTTGAAACAACCATGAAACAAAGACAGTGAAAGAGAGAGAAATTCTTACACAATGCGTTCAGGGGCTGTGATGCAACCTGGATTGACCATATCTAGACGCACAGCTGGATGAGACATAAGGGTGGACACTCTTGGGGCTGAGAGGTTTGGTGAGGTTGGGTGAGCAAACGCAGACCCTTTAAAGTAATACTGCGTGGTACCCATCGCATGGGTCCCAAATCTCCAGGTTCAAGGGCATCTTCCTACATCAAAAACATGCATGAGAAACCCAGAAGATGGTACACCGTGTGATGGGGAAAGGTTTCTAAAACGCACCTCATTTCTCATCTCCTTGTGCCCGGGTTCGCCATTCCAGCCGCTTTACTAGCAAGCTCCCTACTTGGAGCATCAGCACCTTTAACCTCCTGTTCCATACAGGTTGTAATTTGTCCTGAGGATAAACGAGAAGACGTGGAACCAACGAGAGACTAGCTCTTGGTGTTGGGACAGGCACAGGTCACTCTATTTTCCCATCAGAAAGAAGAATTAACCACAGGCTCAGCCTGCCCCCAGGAACCAGAACAGGGCCTGAAGCCATTCTGCGATTTTGCGGCCAGCTCCCATAAAAACGAGTTGTAAAATGGAGGTTCAGGGCACTGCAATTCACAAACCTGCAGAGTTATAAATGATAACTCTCGTCCACAAATATATTGAGGGAAGGCAAAGAAGAGGATTTGAAATCAAGGCAGAATTGCAGGAAACAGATTTCAGGAGGTAGATACGATTCGCCTTTAAAGCACATGAAAAGCGGCAAAACGTTGACAATGATGCCCTTGGCCAAAAAGGGCGTATGCGTTTTTTCCTGAGTATATTCAGGAAAAAACGCATACGCCCTTTTTGGCCAACCAAGCAACCTGGAAAGGCAAATCAGCGCTACAAAGAAGTCTCGCTTCCCATCGGTCAAAAGGGCCATGCTGAAAAAAGTGTCAAAACCAGAAATGCAGGACAGGCCATGGAGAAATGGGAGCCTTGCTACACTGATGGGCGGGATGTAAATTGCCAAGAGCCACTCTGGAGAAGTGTCCGGTGAGTCCTGAAACATCTGAAAAACACAGCTTAGAGAGCATAGGGCACTTCCACTCATGGGGGTATAAATTGGGAAAATTAAAAATCAGCAAGACACAAGCACCTCAAAGTTTAGGGCTGCTCTGTTGACCAGGACCTCCACTTCATTCCACCTTAAGTATCCCAGGAAAGAGAAAAATGGATAAAGAAGTTGTGGTCCATATGTACAATGGAATATCACTCAGCCATGAAATCAATGTCGTAAGGTTAGTAGCAGCATGATGAGTGGATTTAGGTACAACGATTCTAAGTGAAATAAGTCACACAGAAAAGGACACTTCTCATAAGGTATCACTGATAGAGGGAATGTAAAAACCGTTACACTTGAACTGAATTACAAAACAGAACAGAGTCACACATGCAGAAAACACACTATGGCTGCTTAACGGGAAAGGTGAGGTGGGGTGATACATAAAACAAGGGTATCAAATTAGCTCAGATACCGTTCCATAAACCCAATATGTAATAGACAAGACCTACTCCTTGCTCAGAGAACTGGACTCAACACGCCCTATTCACCGCACAAGAATATATCTGACTAATAATAATCGTAAAACCTATGTATTGATATCTCTCTGTTAGTGTGTCAAGTGGGTGTAAAGCGGCATAAACACAGCAGTGAAAAGCAGCTAAACCCCATTATAAAAATAAATTACTTTGAAACACCCATGAAACAAAGACAGTGAAAGAGAGAGAAATTCTTACACAATGCGTTCAGGGGCTGTGATGCAACCTGGATTGACCATATCTAGACGCACAGCTGGATGAGACATAAAGGTGGACACTCTTGGGGCTGAGAGGTTTGGTGAGGTTGGGTGAGCAAACGCAGACCCTTTAAAGTAATACTGCGTGGTACCCATCGCATTGGTCCCAAATCTCCAGGTTCAAGGGTATCTTCCTACATCAAAAACATGCATGAGAAACCCAGAAGATGGTACACTGTGTGATGGGGAAAGGTTTCTAAAACGCACCTCATTTCTCATCTGCTTGTGCCCGGGTTCGCCATTCCAGCCGCTTTACTAGCAAGCTCCCTACTTGGAGCATGAGCACCTTTAACCTCCTGTTCCGTAGAGGTTGCAATTTGTCCTGAGGATAAACGGGAAGACGTGGAACCAACGAGAGACTAGCTCTTGGTGTTGGGACAGGCACAGGTCACTCTATTTTCCCATCAGAAAGAAGAATTAACCACAGGCTCAGCCTGACCCCCGGAACCAGAACAGGGCCTGAAGCCATTCTGCGATTTTGTGGCCAGCTCCCATAAAAACGAGTTGTAAAATGGAGGTTCAGGGCACTGCAATTCACAAACCTGCAGAGTTATAAATGATAACTCTCGTCCACAAATATATTGAGGGAAGGCAAAGAAGAGGATTTGAAATCAAGGCAGAATTGCAGGAAACAGATTTCAGGAGGTAGATACGAATCGCCTTTAAAGCACATGAAAAGCGGCAAAACGTTGACAGTGATGCCCTTGGCCAAAAAGGGCGTATGCGTTTTTTCCTGAATATATTCAGGAAAAAACGCATACGCCCTTTTTGGCCAACCAAGCAACCTGGAAAGGCAAATCAGCGCTACAAAGAAGTCTCGCTTTCCATCGGTCAAAAGGGCCATGCTGAAAAAAGTGTCAAAACCAGAAATGCAGGACAGGCCATGGAGAAATGGGAGCCTTGCTACACTGATGGGCGGGATGTAAATTGCCAAGAGCCACTCTGGAGAAGTGTCCGGTGAGTCCTGAAACATCTGAAAA
Organism: Balaenoptera borealis; assembly: GCF_965194805.1. Classification (NCBI taxonomy): domain Eukaryota; kingdom Metazoa; phylum Chordata; class Mammalia; order Artiodactyla; family Balaenopteridae; genus Balaenoptera; species Balaenoptera borealis. Next base: position 560,632 of record NW_028123988.1, read on the forward strand.
ACACAGCTTAGAGAGCATAGGGCACTTCCACTCATGGGGGTATAAATTGGGAAAATTAAAAATCAGCAAGACACAAGCACCCCAAAATTTAGGGCTGCTCTGTTGACCAGGACCTCCACTTCATTCCACCTTAAATATCCCAGGAAAGAGAAAAATGGATAAAGAAGTTGTGGTCCTTATGTACAATGGAATATCACTCAGCCAGGAAATCAATGTCGTAAGGTTAGTAGCAGCATGATGAGTGGATTTAGGTACGACGATTCTAAGTGAAATAAGTCACACAGAAAAGGACACTTCTCATAAGGTATCACTGATAGAGGGAATGTAAAAACCATTACACTTGAACTGAATTACAAAACAGAACAGAGTCACACATGCAGAAAACACACTATGGCTGCTTAACGGGAAAGGTGAGGTGGGGTGATACATAAAACAAGGGTATCAAATTAGCTCAGATACCGTTCCATAAACCCAATATGTAATAGACAAGACCTACTCCTTGCTCAGAGAACTGGACTCAACACGCCCTATTCACCGCACAAGAATATATCTGACTAATAATAATCGTAAAACCTATGTATTGATATCTCTCTGTTAGTGTGTCAAGTGGGTGTAAAGCGGCATAAACACAGCAGTGAAAAGCAGCTAAACCCCATTATAAAAATAAATTACTTTGAAACAACCATGAAACAAAGACAGTGAAAGTGAGAGAAATTCTTACACAATGCGTTCAGGGGCTGTGATGCAACCTGGATTGACCATATCTAGACGCACAGCTGGATGAGACATAAGGGTGGACACTCTTGGGGCTGAGAGGTTTGGTGAGGTTGGGTGAGCAAACGCAGACCCTTTAAAGTAATACTGCGTGGTACCCATCGCATGGGTCCCAAATCTCCAGGTTCAAGGGCATCTTCCTACATCAAAAACATGCATGAGAAACCCAGAAGATGGTACACCGTGTGATGGGGAAAGTTTTCTAAAACGCACCTCATTTCTCATCTCCTTGTGCCCGGGTTCGCCATTCCAGCCGCTTTACTAGCAAGCTCCCTACTTGGAGCATCAGCACCTTTAACCTCCTGTTCCATACAGGTTGTAATTTGTCCTGAGGATAAACGAGAAGACGTGGAACCAACGAGAGACTAGCTCTTGGTGTTGGGACAGGCACAGGTCACTCTATTTTCCCATCAGAAAGAAGAATTAACCACAGGCTCAGCCTGCCCCCAGGAACCAGAACAGGGCCTGAAGCCATTCTGCGATTTTGCGGCCAGCTCCCATAAAAACGAGTTGTAAAATGGAGGTTCAGGGCACTGCAATTCACAAACCTGCAGAGTTATAAAGGATAACTCTCGTCCACAAATATATTGAGGGAAGGCAAAGAAGAGGATTTGAAATCAAGGCAGAATTGCAGGAAACAGATTTCAGGAGGTAGATACGAATCGCCTTTAAAGCACATGAAAAGCGGCAAAACGTTGACAATGATGCCCTTGGCCAAAAAGGGCGTATGCGTTTTTTCCTGAATATATTCAGGAAAAAACGCATACGCCCTTTTTGGCCAACCAAGCAACCTGGAAAGGCAAATCAGCGCTACAAAGAAGTCTCGCTTCCCATCGGTCAAAAGGGCCATGCTGAAAAAAGTGTCAAAACCAGAAATGCAGGACAGGCCATGGAGAAATGGGAGCCTTGCTACACTGATGGGCGGGATGTAAATTGCCAAGAGCCACTCTGGAGAAGTGTCCGGTGAGTCCTGAAACATCTGAAAAACACAGCTTAGAGAGCATAGGGCACTTCCACTCATGGGGGTATAAATTGGGAAAATTAAAAATCAGCAAGACACAAGCACCCCAAAGTTGAGGGCTGCTCTGTTGACCAGGACCTCCACTTCATTCCACCTTAAATATCCCAGGAAAGAGAAAAATGGATAAAGAAGTTGTGGTCCTTATGTACAATGGAATATCACTCAGCCATGAAATCAATGTCGTAAGGTTAGTAGCAGCATGATGAGTGGATTTAGGTACGATGATTCTAAGTGAAATAAGTCACACAGAAAAGGACACTTCTCATAAGGTATCACTGATAGAGGGAATGTAAAAACCGTTACACTTGAACTGAATTACAAAACAGAACAGAGTCACACATGCAGAAAACACACTATGGCTGCTTAACGGGAAAGGTGAGGTGGGGTGATACATAAAACAAGGGTATCAAATTAGCTCAGATACCATTCCATAAACCCAATATGTAATAGACAAGACCTACTCCTTGCTCAGAGAACTGGACTCAACACGCCCTATTCACCGCACAAGAATATATCTGACTAATAATAATCGTAAAACCTATGTATTGATATCTCTCTGTTAGTGTGTCAAGTGGGTGTAAAGCGGCATAAACACAGCAGTGAAAAGCAGCTAAACCCCATTATAAAAATAAATTACTTTGAAACAACCATGAAACAAAGACAGTGAAAGAGAGAGAAATTCTTACACAATGCGTTCAGGGGCTGTGATGCAACCTGGATTGACCATATCTAGACGCACAGCTGGATGAGACATAAGGGTGGACACTCTTGGGGCTGAGAGGTTTGGTGAGGTTGGGTGAGCAAACGCAGACCCTTTAAAGTAATACTGCGTGGTACCCATCGCATGGGTCCCAAATCTCCAGGTTCAAGGGCATCTTCCTACATCAAAAACATGCATGAGAAACCCAGAAGATGGTACACCGTGTGATGGGGAAAGGTTTCTAAAACGCACCTCATTTCTCATCTCCTTGTGCCCGGGTTCGCCATTCCAGCCGCTTTACTAGCAAGCTCCCTACTTGGAGCATCAGCACCTTTAACCTCCTGTTCCATACAGGTTGTAATTTGTCCTGAGGATAAACGAGAAGACGTGGAACCAACGAGAGACTAGCTCTTGGTGTTGGGACAGGCACAGGTCACTCTATTTTCCCATCAGAAAGAAGAATTAACCACAGGCTCAGCCTGCCCCCAGGAACCAGAACAGGGCCTGAAGCCATTCTGCGATTTTGCGGCCAGCTCCCATAAAAACGAGTTGTAAAATGGAGGTTCAGGGCACTGCAATTCACAAACCTGCAGAGTTATAAATGATAACTATCGTCCACAAATATATTGAGGGAAGGCAAAGAAGAGGATTTGAAATCAAGGCAGAATTGCAGGAAACAGATTTCAGGAGGTAGATACGATTCGCCTTTAAAGCACATGAAAAGCGGCAAAACGTTGACAATGATGCCCTTGGCCAAAAAGGGCGTATGCGTTTTTTCCTGAATATATTCAGGAAAAAACGCATACGCCCTTTTTGGCCAACCAAGCAACCTGGAAAGGCAAATCAGCGCTACAAAGAAGTCTCGCTTCCCATCGGTCAAAAGGGCCATGCTGAAAAAAGTGTCAAAACCAGAAATGCAGGACAGGCCATGGAGAAATGGGAGCCTTGCTACACTGATGGGCGGGATGTAAATTGCCAAGAGCCACTCTGGAGAAGTGTCCGGTGAGTCCTGAAACATCTGAAAAACACAGCTTAGAGAGCATAGGGCACTTCCACTCATGGGGTTATAAATTGGGAAAATTAAAAATCAGCAAGACACAAGCACCTCAAAGTTTAGGGCTGCTCTGTTGACCAGGACCTCCACTTCATTCCACCTTAAATATCCCAGGAAAGAGAAAAATGGATAAAGAAGTTGTGGTCCATATGTACAATGGAATATCACTCAGCCATGAAATCAATGTCGTAAGGTTAGTAGCAGCATGATGAGTGGATTTAGGTACAACGATTCTAAGTGAAATAAGTCACACAGAAAAGGACACTTCTCATAAGGTATCACTGATAGAGGGAATGTAAAAACCGTTACACTTGAACTGAATTACAAAACAGAACAGAGTCACACATGCAGAAAACACACTATGGCTGCTTAACGGGAAAGGTGAGGTGGGGTGATACATAAAACAAGGGTATCAAATTAGCTCAGATACCGTTCCATAAACCCAATATGTAATAGACAAGACCTACTCCTTGCTCAGAGAACTGGACTCAACACGCCCTATTCACCGCACAAGAATATATCTGACTAATAATAATCGTAAAACCTATGTATTGATATCTCTCTGTTAGTGTGTCAAGTGGGTGTAAAGCGGCATAAACACAGCAGTGAAAAGCAGCTAAACCCCATTATAAAAATAAATTACTTTGAAACAACCATGAAACAAAGACAGTGAAAGAGAGAGTAATTCTTACACAATGCGTTCAGGGGCTGTGATGCAACCTGGATTGACCATATCTAGACGCACAGCTGGATGAGACATAAGGGTGGACACTCTTGGGGCTGAGAGGTTTGGTGAGGTTGGGTGAGCAAACGCAGACCCTTTAAAGTAATACTGCGTGGTACCCATCGCATGAGTCCCAAATCTCCAGGTTCAAGGGCATCTTCCTACATCAAAAACATGCATGAGAAACCCAGAAGTTGGTACACCGTGTGATGGGGAAAGGTTTCTAAAACGCACCTCATTTCTCATCTCCTTGTGCCCGGGTTCGCCATTCCAGCCGCTTTACTAGCAAGCTCCCTACTTGGAGCATCAGCACCTTTAACCTCCTGTTCCGTACAGGTTGCAATTTGTCCTGAGGATAAACGGGAAGACGTGGAACCAACGAGAGACTAGCTCTTGGTGTTGGGACAGGCACAGGTCACTCTATTTTCCCATCAGAAAGAAGAATTAACCACAGGCTCAGCCTGCCCCCCGGAACCAGAACAGGGCCTGAAGCCATTCTGCGATTTTGCGGCCAGCTCCCATAAAAACGAGTTGTAAAATGGAGGTTCAGGGCACTGCAATTCACAAACCTGCAGAGTTATAAAGGATAACTCTCGTCCACAAATATATTGAGGGAAGGCAAAGAAGAGGATTTGAAATCAAGGCAGAATTGCAGGAAACAGATTTCAGGAGGTAGATACGAATCGCCTTTAAAGCACATGAAAAGCGGCAAAACGTTGACAATGATGCCCTTGGCCAAAAAGGGCGTATGCGTTTTTTCCTGAATATATTCAGGAAAAAACGCATACGCCCTTTTTGGCCAACCAAGCAACCTGGAAAGGCAAATCAGCGCTACAAAGAAGTCTCGCTTCCCATCGGTCAAAAGGGCCATGCTGAAAAAAGTGTCAAAACCAGAAATGCAGGACAGGCCATGGAGAAATGGGAGCCTTGCTACACTGATGGGCGGGATGTAAATTGCCAAGAGCCACTCTGGAGAAGTGTCCGGTGAGTCCTGAAACATCTGAAAAACACAGCTCAGAGAGCATAGGGCACTTCCACTCATGGGGGTATAAATTGGGAAAATTAAAATCAGCAAGACACAAGCACCCAAAAGTTTAGGGCTGCTCTGTTGACCAGGACCTCCACTTCATTCCACCTTAAATATCCCAGGAAAGAGAAAAATGGATAAAGAAGTTGTGGTCCTTATGTACAATGGAATATCACTCAGCCATGAAATCAATGTCGTAAGATTAGTAGCAGCATGATGAGTGGATTTAGGTACGACGATTCTAAGTGAAATAAGTCACACAGAAAAGGACACTTCTCATAAGGTATCACTGATAGAGGGAATGTAAAAACCATTACACTTGAACTGAATTACAAAACAGAACAGAGTCACACATGCAGAAAACACACTATGGCTGCTTAACGGGAAAGGTGAGGTGGGGTGATACATAAAACAAGGGTATCAAATTAGCTCACATACCGTTCCATAAACCCAATATGTAATAGACAAGACCTACTCCTTGCTCAGAGAACTGGACTCAACACGCCCTATTCACTGCACAAGAATATATCTGACTAATAATAATCGTAAAACCTATGTATTGATATCTCTCTGTTAGTGTGTCAAGTGGGTGTAAAGCGGCATAAACACAGCAGTGAAAAGCAGCTAAACCCCATTATAAAAATAAATTACTTTGAAACAACCATGAAACAAAGACAGTGAAAGAGAGAGAAACTCTTACACAATGCGTTCAGGGGCTGTGATGCAACCTGGATTGACCATATCTAGACGCACAGCTGGATGAGACATAAGGGTGGACACTCTTGGGGCTGAGAGGTTTGGTGAGGTTGGGTGAGCAAACGCAGACCCTTTAAAGTAATACTGCGTGGTACCCATCGCATTGGTCCCAAATCTCCAGGTTCAAGGGTATCTTCCTACATCAAAAACATGCATGAGAAACCCAGAAGATGGTACACTGTGTGATGGGGAAAGGTTTCTAAAACGCACCTCATTTCTCATCTCCTTGTGCCCGGGTTCGCCATTCCAGCCACTTTACTAGCAAGCTCCCTACTTGGAGCATCAGCACCTTTAACCTCCTGTTCCATACAGGTTGTAATTTGTCCTGAGGATAAACGAGAAGACGTGGAACCAACGAGAGACTAGCTCTTGGTGTTGGGACAGGCACAGGTCACTCTATTTTCCCATCAGAAAGAAGAATTAACCACAGGCTCAGCCTGCCCCCAGGAACCAGAACAGGGCCTGAAGCCATTCTGCGATTTTGCGGCCAGCTCCCATAAAAACGAGTTGTAAAATGGAGGTTCAGGGCACTGCAATTCACAAACCTGCAGAGTTATAAATGATAACCCTCGTCCACAAATATATTGAGGGAAGGCAAAGAAGAGGATTTGAAATCAAGGCAGAATTGCAGGAAACAGATTTCAGGAGGTAGATACGAATCGCCTTTAAAGCACATGAAAAGCGGCAAAACGTTGACAATGATGCCCTTGGCCAAAAAGGGCGTATGCGTTTTTTCCTGAATATATTCAGGAAAAAAGGCATACGCCCTTTTTGGCCAACCAAGCAACCTGGAAAGGCAAATCAGCGCTACAAAGAAGTCTCGCTTCCCATCGGTCAAAAGGGCCATGCTGAAAAAAGTGTCAAAACCAGAAATGCAGGACAGGCCATGGAGAAATGGGAGCCTTGCTACACTGATGGGCGGGATGTAAATTGCCAAGAGCCACTCTGGAGAAGTGTCCGGTGAGTCCTGAAACATCTGAAAAACACAGCTTAGAGAGCATAGGGCACTTCCACTCATGGGGGTATAAATTGGGAAAATTAAAAATCAGCAAGACACAAGCACCCCAAAGTTGAGGGCTGCTCTGTTGACCAGGACCTCCACTTCATTCCACCTTAAATATCCCAGGAAAGAGAAAAATGGATAAAGAAGTTGTGGTCCTTATGTACAATGGAATATCACTCAGCCAGGAAATCAATGTCGTAAGGTTAGTAGCAGCATGATGAGTGGATTTAGGTACGACGATTCTAAGTGAAATAAGTCACACAGAAAAGGACACTTCTCATAAGGTATCACTGATAGAGGGAATGTAAAAACCATTACACTTGAACTGAATTACAAAACAGAACAGAGTCACACATGCAGAAAACACACTATGGCTGCTTAACGGGAAAGGTGAGGTGGGGTGATACATAAAACAAGGGTATCAAATTAGCTCAGATACCGTTCCATAAACCCAATATGTAATAGACAAGACCTACTCCTTGCTCAGAGAACTGGACTCAACACGCCCTATTCACTGCACAAGAATATATCTGACTAATAATAATCGTAAAACCTATGTATTGATATCTCTCTGTTAGTGTGTCAAGTGGGTGTAAAGCGGCATAAACACAGCAGTGAAAAGCAGCTAAACCCCATTATAAAAATAAATTACTTTGAAACAACCATGAAACAAAGACAGTGAAAGAGAGAGTAATTCTTACACAATGCATTCAGGGGCTGTGATGCAACCTGGATTGACCATATCTAGACGCACAGCTGGATGAGACATAAGGGTGGACACTCTTGGGGCTGAGAGGTTTGGTGAGGTTGGGTGAGCAAACGCAGACCCTTTAAAGTAATACTGCGTGGTACCCATCGCATGAGTCCCAAATCTCCAGGTTCAAGGGCATCTTCCTACATCAAAAACATGCATGAGAAACCCAGAAGTTGGTACACCGTGTGATGGGGAAAGGTTTCTAAAACGCACCTCATTTCTCATCTCCTTGTGCCCGGGTTCGCCATTCCAGCCGCTTTACTAGCAAGCTCCCTACTTGGAGCATCAGCACCTTTAACCTCCTGTTCCGTACAGGTTGCAATTTGTCCTGAGGATAAACGGGAAGACGTGGAACCAACGAGAGACTAGCTCTTGGTGTTGGGACAGGCACAGGTCACTCTATTTTCCCATCAGAAAGAAGAATTAACCACAGGCTCAGCCTGCCCCCCGGAACCAGAACAGGGCCTGAAGCCATTCTGCGATTTTGCGGCCAGCTCCCATAAAAACGAGTTGTAAAATGGAGGTTCAGGGCACTGCAATTCACAAACCTGCAGAGTTATAAATGATAACTCTCGTCCACAAATATATTGAGGGAAGGCAAAGAAGAGGATTTGAAATCAAGGCAGAATTGCAGGAAACAGATTTCAGGAGGTAGATACGAATCGCCTTTAAAGCACATGAAAAGCGGCAAAACGTTGACAATGATGCCCTTGGCCAAAAAGGGCGTATGCGTTTTTTCCTGAATATATTCAGGAAAAAACGCATACGCCCTTTTTGGCCAACCAAGCAACCTGGAAAGGCAAATCAGCGCTACAAAGAAGTCTCGCTTCCCATCGGTCAAAAGGGCCATGCTGAAAAAAGTGTCAAAACCAGAAATGCAGGACAGGCCATGGAGAAATGGGAGCCTTGCTACACTGATGGGCGGGATGTAAATTGCCAAGAGCCACTCTGGAGAAGTGTCCGGTGAGTCCTGAAACATCTGAAAAACACAGCTCAGAGAGCATAGGGCACTTCCACTCATGGGGGTATAAATTGGGAAAATTAAAATCAGCAAGACACAAGCACCCAAAAGTTTAGGGCTGCTCTGTTGACCAGGACCTCCACTTCATTCCACCTTAAATATCCCAGGAAAGAGAAAAATGGATAAAGAAGTTGTGGTCCTTATGTACAATGGAATATCACTCAGCCATGAAATCAATGTCGTAAGATTAGTAGCAGCATGATGAGTGGATTTAGGTACGACGATTCTAAGTGAAATAAGTCACACAGAAAAGGACACTTCTCATAAGGTATCACTGATAGAGGGAATGTAAAAACCATTACACTTGAACTGAATTACAAAACAGAACAGAGTCACACATGCAGAAAACACACTATGGCTGCTTAACGGGAAAGGTGAGGTGGGGTGATACATAAAACAAGGGTATCAAATTAGCTCACATACCGTTCCATAAACCCAATATGTAATAGACAAGACCTACTCCTTGCTCAGAGAACTGGACTCAACACGCCCTATTCAACGCACAAGAATATATCTGACTAATAATAATCGTAAAACCTATGTATTGATATCTCTCTGTTAGTGTGTCAAGTGGGTGTAAAGCGGCATAAACACAGCAGTGAAAAGCAGCTAAACCCCATTATAAAAATAAATTACTTTGAAACAACCATGAAACAAAGACAGTGAAAGAGAGAGAAACTCTTACACAATGCGTTCAGGGGCTGTGATGCAACCTGGATTGACCATATCTAGACGCACAGCTGGATGAGACATAAGGGTGGACACTCTTGGGGCTGAGAGGTTTGGTGAGGTTGGGTGAGCAAACGCAGACCCTTTAAAGTAATACTGCGTGGTACCCATCGCATTGGTCCCAAATCTCCAGGTTCAAGGGTATCTTCCTACATCAAAAACATGCATGAGAAACCCAGAAGATGGTACACTGTGTGATGGGGAAAGGTTTCTAAAACGCACCTCATTTCTCATCTCCTTGTGCCCGGGTTCGCCATTCCAGCCACTTTACTAGCAAGCTCCCTACTTGGAGCATCAGCACCTTTAACCTCCTGTTCCATACAGGTTGTAATTTGTCCTGAGGATAAACGAGAAGACATGGAACCAACGAGAGACTAGCTCTTGGTGTTGGGACAGGCACAGGTCACTCTATTTTCCCATCAGAAAGAAGAATTAACCACAGGCTCAGCCTGCCCCCCGGAACCAGAACAGGGCCTGAAGCCATTCTGCGATTTTGCGGCCAGCTCCCATAAAAACGAGTTGTAAAATGGAGGTTCAGGGCACTGCAATTCACAAACCTGCAGAGTTATAAATGATAACTCTCGTCCACAAATATATTGAGGGAAGGCAAAGAAGAGGATTTGAAATCAAGGCAGAATTGCAGGAAACAGATTTCAGGAGGTAGATACGAATCGCCTTTAAAGCACATGAAAAGCGGCAAAACGTTGACAATGATGCCCTTGGCCAAAAAGGGCGTATGCGTTTTTTCCTGAATATATTCAGGAAAAAACGCATACGCCCTTTTTGGCCAACCAAGCAACCTGGAAAGGCAAATCAGCGCTACAAAGAAGTCTCGCTTCCCATCGGTCAAAAGGGCCATGCTGAAAAAAGTGTCAAAACCAGAAATGCAGGACAGGCCATGGAGAAATGGGAGCCTTGCTACACTGATGGGCGGGATGTAAATTGCCAAGAGCCACTCTGGAGAAGTGTCCGGTGAGTCCTGAAACATCTGAAAAACACAGCTCAGAGAGCATAGGGCACTTCCACTCATGGGGGTATAAATTGGGAAAATTAAAAATCAGCAAGACACAAGCACCTCAAAGTTTAGGGCTGCTCTGTTGACCAGGACCTCCACTTCATTCCACCTTAAATATCCCAGGAAAGAGAAAAATGGATAAAGAAGTTGTGGTCCATATGTACAATGGAATATCACTCAGCCATGAAATCAATGTCGTAAGGTTAGTAGCAGCATGATGAGTGGATTTAGGTACGACGATTCTAAGTGAAATAAGTCACACAGAAAAGGACACTTCTCATAAGGTATCACTGATAGAGGGAATGTAAAAACCGTTACACTTGAACTGAATTACAAAACAGAACAGAGTCACACATGCAGAAAACACACTATGGCTGCTTAACGGGAAAGGTGAGGTGGGGTGATACATAAAACAAGGGTATCAAATTAGCTCACATACCGTTCCATAAACCCAATATGTAATAGACAAGACCTACTCCTTGCTCAGAGAACTGGACTCAACACGCCCTATTCACCGCACAAGAATATATCTGACTAATAATAATCGTAAAACCTATGTATTGATATCTCTCTGTTAGTGTGTCAAGTGGGTGTAAAGCGGCATAAACACAGCAGTGAAAAGCAGCTAAACCCCATTATAAAAATAAATTACTTTGAAACACCCATGAAACAAAGACAGTGAAACAGAGAGAAATTCTTACACAATGCGTTCAGGGGCTGTGATGCAACCTGGATTGACCATATCTAGACGCAGAGCTGGATGAGACATAAGGGTGGACACTCTTGGGGCTGAGAGGTTTGGTGAGGTTGGGTGAGCAAACGCAGACCCTTTAAAGTAATACTGCGTGGTACCCATCGCATGGGTCCCAAATCTCCAGGTTCAAGGGCATCTTCCTACATCAAAAACATGCATGAGAAACCCAGAAGATGGTACACCGTGTGATGGGGAAAGGTTTCTAAAACGCACCTCATTTCTCATCTCCTTGTGCCCGGGTTCGCCATTCCAGCCGCTTTACTAGCAAGCTCCCTACTTGGAGCATGAGCACCTTTAACCTCCTGTTCCGTAGAGGTTGCAATTTGTCCTGAGGATAAACGGGAAGACGTGGAACCAACGAGAGACTAGCTCTTGGTGTTGGGACAGGCACAGGTCACTCTATTTTCCCATCAGAAAGAAGAATTAACCACAGGCTCAGCCTGACCCCCGGAACCAGAACAGGGCCTGAAGCCATTCTGCGATTTTGTGGCCAGCTCCCATAAAAACGAGTTGTAAAATGGAGGTTCAGGGCACTGCAATTCACAAACCTGCAGAGTTATAAATGATAACTCTCGTCCACAAATATATTGAGGGAAGGCAAAGAAGAGGATTTGAAATCAAGGCAGAATTGCAGGAAACAGATTTCAGGAGGTAGATACGAATCGCCTTTAAAGCACATGAAAAGCGGCAAAACGTTGACAGTGATGCCCTTGGCCAAAAAGGGCGTATGCGTTTTTTCCTGAATATATTCAGGAAAAAACGCATACGCCCTTTTTGGCCAACCAAGCAACCTGGAAAGGCAAATCAGCGCTACAAAGAAGTCTCGCTTTCCATCGGTCAAAAGGGCCATGCTGAAAAAAGTGTCAAAACCAGAAATGCAGGACAGGCCATGGAGAAATGGGAGCCTTGCTACACTGATGGGCGGGATGTAAATTGCCAAGAGCCACTCTGGAGAAGTGTCCGGTGAGTCCTGAAACATCTGAAAAACACAGCTTAGAGAGCATAGGGCACTTCCACTCATGGGGGTATAAATTGGGAAAATTAAAAATCAGCAAGACACAAGCACCCCAAAATTTAGGGCTGCTCTGTTGACCAGGACCTCCACTTCATTCCACCTTAAATATCCCAGGAAAGAGAAAAATGGATAAAGAAGTTGTGGTCCTTATGTACAATGGAATATCACTCAGCCAGGAAATCAATGTCGTAAGGTTAGTAGCAGCATGATGAGTGGATTTAGGTACGACGATTCTAAGTGAAATAAGTCACACAGAAAAGGACACTTCTCATAAGGTATCACTGATAGAGGGAATGTAAAAACCATTACACTTGAACTGAATTACAAAACAGAACAGAGTCACACATGCAGAAAACACACTATGGCTGCTTAACGGGAAAGGTGAGGTGGGGTGATACATAAAACAAGGGTATCAAATTAGCTCAGATACCGTTCCATAAACCCAATATGTAATAGACAAGACCTACTCCTTGCTCAGAGAACTGGACTCAACACGCCCTATTCACCGCACAAGAATATATCTGACTAATAATAATCGTAAAACCTATGTATTGATATCTCTCTGTTAGTGTGTCAAGTGGGTGTAAAGCGGCATAAACAGAGCAGTGAAAAGCAGCTAAACCCCATTATAAAAATAAATTACTTTGAAACAACCATGAAACAAAGACAGTGAAAGTGAGAGAAATTCTTACACAATGCGTTCAGGGGCTGTGATGCAACCTGGATTGACCATATCTAGACGCACAGCTGGATGAGACATAAGGGTGGACACTCTTGGGGCTGAGAGGTTTGGTGAGGTTGGGTGAGCAAACGCAGACCCTTTAAAGTAATACTGCGTGGTACCCATCGCATGGGTCCCAAATCTCCAGGTTCAAGGGCATCTTCCTACATCAAAAACATGCATGAGAAACCCAGAAGATGGTACACCGTGTGATGGGGAAAGTTTTCTAAAACGCACCTCATTTCTCATCTCCTTGTGCCCGGGTTCGCCATTCCAGCCGCTTTACTAGCAAGCTCCCTACTTGGAGCATCAGCACCTTTAACCTCCTGTTCCATACAGGTTGTAATTTGTCCTGAGGATAAACGAGAAGACGTGGAACCAACGAGAGACTAGCTCTTGGTGTTGGGACAGGCACAGGTCACTCTATTTTCCCATCAGAAAGAAGAATTAACCACAGGCTCAGCCTGCCCCCCGGAACCAGAACAGGGCCTGAAGCCATTCTGCGATTTTGCGGCCAGCTCCCATAAAAACGAGTTGTAAAATGGAGGTTCAGGGCACTGCAATTCACAAACCTGCAGAGTTATAAATGATAACTCTCGTCCACAAATATATTGAGGGAAGGCAAAGAAGAGGATTTGAAATCAAGGCAGAATTGCAGGAAACAGATTTCAGGAGGTAGATACGAATCGCCTTTAAAGCACATGAAAAGCGGCAAAACGTTGACAATGATGCCCTTGGCCAAAAAGGGCGTATGCGTTTTTTCCTGAATATATTCAGGAAAAAACGCATACGCCCTTTTTGGCCAACCAAGCAACCTGGAAAGGCAAATCAGCGCTACAAAGAAGTCTCGCTTCCCATCGGTCAAAAGGGCCATGCTGAAAAAAGTGTCAAAACCAGAAATGCAGGACAGGCCATGGAGAAATGGGAGCCTTGCTACACTGATGGGCGGGATGTAAATTGCCAAGAGCCACTCTGGAGAAGTGTCCGGTGAGTCCTGAAACATCTGAAAAACACAGCTCAGAGAGCATAGGGCACTTCCACTCATGGGGGTATAAATTGGGAAAATTAAAAATCAGCAAGACACAAGCACCTCAAAGTTTAGGGCTGCTCTGTTGACCAGGACCTCCACTTCATTCCACCTTAAATATCCCAGGAAAGAGAAAAATGGATAAAGAAGTTGTGGTCCATATGTACAATGGAATATCACTCAGCCATGAAATCAATGTCGTAAGGTTAGTAGCAGCATGATGAGTGGATTTAGGTACGACGATTCTAAGTGAAATAAGTCACACAGAAAAGGACACTTCTCATAAGGTATCACTGATAGAGGGAATGTAAAAACCGTTACACTTGAACTGAATTACAAAACAGAACAGAGTCACACATGCAGAAAACACACTATGGCTGCTTAACGGGAAAGGTGAGGTGGGGTGATACATAAAACAAGGGTATCAAATTAGCTCACATACCGTTCCATAAACCCAATATGTAATAGACAAGACCTACTCCTTGCTCAGAGAACTGGACTCAACACGCCCTATTCACCGCACAAGAATATATCTGACTAATAATAATCGTAAAACCTATGTATTGATATCTCTCTGTTAGTGTGTCAAGTGGGTGTAAAGCGGCATAAACACAGCAGTGAAAAGCAGCTAAACCCCATTATAAAAATAAATTACTTTGAAACACCCATGAAACAAAGACAGTGAAACAGAGAGAAATTCTTACACAATGCGTTCAGGGGCTGTGATGCAACCTGGATTGACCATATCTAGACGCAGAGCTGGATGAGACATAAGGGTGGACACTCTTGGGGCTGAGAGGTTTGGTGAGGTTGGGTGAGCAAACGCAGACCCTTTAAAGTAATACTGCGTGGTACCCATCGCATGGGTCCCAAATCTCCAGGTTCAAGGGCATCTTCCTACATCAAAAACATGCATGAGAAACCCAGAAGATGGTACACCGTGTGATGGGGAAAGGTTTCTAAAACGCACCTCATTTCTCATCTCCTTGTGCCCGGGTTCGCCATTCCAGCCGCTTTACTAGCAAGCTCCCTACTTGGAGCATGAGCACCTTTAACCTCCTGTTCCGTAGAGGTTGCAATTTGTCCTGAGGATAAACGGGAAGACGTGGAACCAACGAGAGACTAGCTCTTGGTGTTGGGACAGGCACAGGTCACTCTATTTTCCCATCAGAAAGAAGAATTAACCACAGGCTCAGCCTGACCCCCGGAACCAGAACAGGGCCTGAAGCCATTCTGCGATTTTGTGGCCAGCTCCCATAAAAACGAGTTGTAAAATGGAGGTTCAGGGCACTGCAATTCACAAACCTGCAGAGTTATAAATGATAACTCTCGTCCACAAATATATTGAGGGAAGGCAAAGAAGAGGATTTGAAATCAAGGCAGAATTGCAGGAAACAGATTTCAGGAGGTAGATACGAATCGCCTTTAAAGCACATGAAAAGCGGCAAAACGTTGACAGTGATGCCCTTGGCCAAAAAGGGCGTATGCGTTTTTTCCTGAATATATTCAGGAAAAAACGCATACGCCCTTTTTGGCCAACCAAGCAACCTGGAAAGGCAAATCAGCGCTACAAAGAAGTCTCGCTTTCCATCGGTCAAAAGGGCCATGCTGAAAAAAGTGTCAAAACCAGAAATGCAGGACAGGCCATGGAGAAATGGGAGCCTTGCTACACTGATGGGCGGGATGTAAATTGCCAAGAGCCACTCTGGAGAAGTGTCCGGTGAGTCCTGAAACATCTGAAAAACACAGCTTAGAGAGCATAGGGCACTTCCACTCATGGGGGTATAAATTGGGAAAATTAAAAATCAGCAAGACACAAGCACCCCAAAATTTAGGGCTGCTCTGTTGACCAGGACCTCCACTTCATTCCACCTTAAATATCCCAGGAAAGAGAAAAATGGATAAAGAAGTTGTGGTCCTTATGTACAATGGAATATCACTCAGCCAGGAAATCAATGTCGTAAGGTTAGTAGCAGCATGATGAGTGGATTTAGGTACGACGATTCTAAGTGAAATAAGTCACACAGAAAAGGACACTTCTCATAAGGTATCACTGATAGAGGGAATGTAAAAACCATTACACTTGAACTGAATTACAAAACAGAACAGAGTCACACATGCAGAAAACACACTATGGCTGCTTAACGGGAAAGGTGAGGTGGGGTGATACATAAAACAAGGGTATCAAATTAGCTCAGATACCGTTCCATAAACCCAATATGTAATAGACAAGACCTACTCCTTGCTCAGAGAACTGGACTCAACACGCCCTATTCACCGCACAAGAATATATCTGACTAATAATAATCGTAAAACCTATGTATTGATATCTCTCTGTTAGTGTGTCAAGTGGGTGTAAAGCGGCATAAACAGAGCAGTGAAAAGCAGCTAAACCCCATTATAAAAATAAATTACTTTGAAACAACCATGAAACAAAGACAGTGAAAGTGAGAGAAATTCTTACACAATGCGTTCAGGGGCTGTGATGCAACCTGGATTGACCATATCTAGACGCACAGCTGGATGAGACATAAGGGTGGACACTCTTGGGGCTGAGAGGTTTGGTGAGGTTGGGTGAGCAAACGCAGACCCTTTAAAGTAATACTGCGTGGTACCCATCGCATGGGTCCCAAATCTCCAGGTTCAAGGGCATCTTCCTACATCAAAAACATGCATGAGAAACCCAGAAGATGGTACACCGTGTGATGGGGAAAGTTTTCTAAAACGCACCTCATTTCTCATCTCCTTGTGCCCGGGTTCGCCATTCCAGCCGCTTTACTAGCAAGCTCCCTACTTGGAGCATCAGCACCTTTAACCTCCTGTTCCATACAGGTTGTAATTTGTCCTGAGGATAAACGAGAAGACGTGGAACCAACGAGAGACTAGCTCTTGGTGTTGGGACAGGCACAGGTCACTCTATTTTCCCATCAGAAAGAAGAATTAACCACAGGCTCAGCCTGCCCCCCGGAACCAGAACAGGGCCTGAAGCCATTCTGCGATTTTGCGGCCAGCTCCCATAAAAACGAGTTGTAAAATGGAGGTTCAGGGCACTGCAATTCACAAACCTGCAGAGTTATAAATGATAACTCTCGTCCACAAATATATTGAGGGAAGGCAAAGAAGAGGATTTGAAATCAAGGCAGAATTGCAGGAAACAGATTTCAGGAGGTAGATACGAATCGCCTTTAAAGCACATGAAAAGCGGCAAAACGTTGACAATGATGCCCTTGGCCAAAAAGGGCGTATGCGTTTTTTCCTGAATATATTCAGGAAAAAACGCATACGCCCTTTTTGGCCAACCAAGCAACCTGGAAAGGCAAATCAGCGCTACAAAGAAGTCTCGCTTCCCATCGGTCAAAAGGGCCATGCTGAAAAAAGTGTCAAAACCAGAAATGCAGGACAGGCCATGGAGAAATGGGAGCCTTGCTACACTGATGGGCGGGATGTAAATTGCCAAGAGCCACTCTGGAGAAGTGTCCGGTGAGTCCTGAAACATCTGAAAAACACAGCTTAGAGAGCATAGGGCACTTCCACTCATGGGGGTATAAATTGGGAAAATTAAAAATCAGCAAGACACAAGCACCCCAAAGTTGAGGGCTGCTCTGTTGACCAGGACCTCCACTTCATTCCACCTTAAATATCCCAGGAAAGAGAAAAATGGATAAAGAAGTTGTGGTCCTTATGTACAATGGAATATCACTCAGCCATGAAATCAATGTCGTAAGGTTAGTAGCAGCATGATGAGTGGATTTAGGTACGATGATTCTAAGTGAAATAAGTCACACAGAAAAGGACACTTCTCATAAGGTATCACTGATAGAGGGAATGTAAAAACCGTTACACTTGAACTGAATTACAAAACAGAACAGAGTCACACATGCAGAAAACACACTATGGCTGCTTAACGGGAAAGGTGAGGTGGGGTGATACATAAAACAAGGGTATCAAATTAGCTCAGATACCATTCCATAAACCCAATATGTAATAGACAAGACCTACTCCTTGCTCAGAGAACTGGACTCAACACGCCCTATTCACCGCACAAGAATATATCTGACTAATAATAATCGTAAAACCTATGTATTGATATCTCTCTGTTAGTGTGTCAAGTGGGTGTAAAGCGGCATAAACACAGCAGTGAAAAGCAGCTAAACCCCATTATAAAAATAAATTACTTTGAAACAACCATGAAACAAAGACAGTGAAAGAGAGAGAAATTCTTACACAATGCGTTCAGGGGCTGTGATGCAACCTGGATTGACCATATCTAGACGCACAGCTGGATGAGACATAAGGGTGGACACTCTTGGGGCTGAGAGGTTTGGTGAGGTTGGGTGAGCAAACGCAGACCCTTTAAAGTAATACTGCGTGGTACCCATCGCATGGGTCCCAAATCTCCAGGTTCAAGGGCATCTTCCTACATCAAAAACATGCATGAGAAACCCAGAAGATGGTACACCGTGTGATGGGGAAAGGTTTCTAAAACGCACCTCATTTCTCATCTCCTTGTGCCCGGGTTCGCCATTCCAGCCGCTTTACTAGCAAGCTCCCTACTTGGAGCATCAGCACCTTTAACCTCCTGTTCCATACAGGTTGTAATTTGTCCTGAGGATAAACGAGAAGACGTGGAACCAACGAGAGACTAGCTCTTGGTGTTGGGACAGGCACAGGTCACTCTATTTTCCCATCAGAAAGAAGAATTAACCACAGGCTCAGCCTGCCCCCAGGAACCAGAACAGGGCCTGAAGCCATTCTGCGATTTTGTGGCCAGCTCCCATAAAAACGAGTTGTAAAATGGAGGTTCAGGGCACTGCAATTCACAAACCTGCAGAGTTATAAATGATAACTCTCGTCCACAAATATATTGAGGGAAGGCAAAGAAGAGGATTTGAAATCAAGGCAGAATTGCAGGAAACAGATTTCAGGAGGTAGATACGATTCGCCTTTAAAGCACATGAAAAGCGGCAAAACGTTGACAATGATGCCCTTGGCCAAAAAGGGCGTATGCGTTTTTTCCTGAATATATTCAGGAAAAAACGCATACGCCCTTTTTGGCCAACCAAGCAACCTGGAAAGGCAAATCAGCGCTACAAAGAAGTCTCGCTTCCCATCGGTCAAAAGGGCCATGCTGAAAAAAGTGTCAAAACCAGAAATGCAGGACAGGCCATGGAGAAATGGGAGCCTTGCTACACTGATGGGCGGGATGCAAATTGCCAAGAGCCACTCTGGAGAAGTGTCCGGTGAGTCCTGAAACATCTGAAAAACACAGCTTAGAGAGCATAGGGCACTTCCACTCATGGGGGTATAAATTGGGAAAATTAAAAATCAGCAAGACACAAGCACCTCAAAGTTTAGGGCTGCTCTGTTGACCAGGACCTCCACTTCATTCCACCTTAAATATCCCAGGAAAGAGAAAAATGGATAAAGAAGTTGTGGTCCATATGTACAATGGAATATCACTCAGCCATGAAATCAATGTCGTAAGGTTAGTAGCAGCATGATGAGTGGATTTAGGTACAACGATTCTAAGTGAAATAAGTCACACAGAAAAGGACACTTCTCATAAGGTATCACTGATAGAGGGAATGTAAAAACCGTTACACTTGAACTGAATTACAAAACAGAACAGAGTCACACATGCAGAAAACACACTATGGCTGCTTAACGGGAAAGGTGAGGTGGGGTGATACATAAAACAAGGGTATCAAATTAGCTCAGATACCGTTCCATAAACCCAATATGTAATAGACAAGACCTACTCCTTGCTCAGAGAACTGGACTCAACACGCCCTATTCACCGCACAAGAATATATCTGACTAATAATAATCGTAAAACCTATGTATTGATATCTCTCTGTTAGTGTGTCAAGTGGGTGTAAAGCGGCATAAACACAGCAGTGAAAAGCAGCTAAACCCCATTATAAAAATAAATTACTTTGAAACACCCATGAAACAAAGACAGTGAAACAGAGAGAAATTCTTACACAATGCGTTCAGGGGCTGTGATGCAACCTGGATTGACCATATCTAGACGCAGAGCTGGATGAGACATAAGGGTGGACACTCTTGGGGCTGAGAGGTTTGGTGAGGTTGGGTGAGCAAACGCAGACCCTTTAAAGTAATACTGCGTGGTACCCATCGCATGGGTCCCAAATCTCCAGGTTCAAGGGCATCTTCCTACATCAAAAACATGCATGAGAAACCCAGAAGATGGTACACTCTGTGATGGGGAAAGGTTTCTAAAACGCACCTCATTTCTCATCTCCTTGTGCCCGGGTTCGCCATTCCAGCCGCTTTACTAGCAAGCTCCCTACTTGGAGCATCAGCACCTTTAACCTCCTGTTCCATACAGGTTGTAATTTGTCCTGAGGATAAACGAGAAGACGTGGAACCAACGAGAGACTAGCTCTTGGTGTTGGGACAGGCACAGGTCACTCTATTTTCCCATCAGAAAGAAGAATTAACCACAGGCTCAGCCTGCCCCCCGGAACCAGAACAGGGCCTGAAGCCATTCTGCGATTTTACGGCCAGCTCCCAAAAAACGAGTTGTAAAATGGAGGTTCAGGGCACTGCAATTCACAAACCTGCAGAGTTATAAATGATAACCCTCGTCCACAAATATATTGAGGGAAGGCAAAGAAGAGGATTTGAAATCAAGGCAGAATTGCAGGAAACAGATTTCAGGAGGTAGATACGAATCGCCTTTAAAGCACATGAAAAGCGGCAAAACGTTGACAATGATGCCCTTGGCCAAAAAGGGCGTATGCGTTTTTTCCTGAATATATTCAGGAAAAAAGGCATACGCCCTTTTTGGCCAACCAAGCAACCTGGAAAGGCAAATCAGCGCTACAAAGAAGTCTCGCTTCCCATCGGTCAAAAGGGCCATGCTGAAAAAAGTGTCAAAACCAGAAATGCAGGACAGGCCATGGAGAAATGGGAGCCTTGCTACACTGATGGGCGGGATGTAAATTGCCAAGAGCCACTCTGGAGAAGTGTCCGGTGAGTCCTGAAACATCTGAAAAACACAGCTTAGAGAGCATAGGGCACTTCCACTCATGGGGGTATAAATTGGGAAAATTAAAAATCAGCAAGACACAAGCACCCCAAAGTTGAGGGCTGCTCTGTTGACCAGGACCTCCACTTCATTCCACCTTAAATATCCCAGGAAAGAGAAAAATGGATAAAGAAGTTGTGGTCCTTATGTACAATGGAATATCACTCAGCCAGGAAATCAATGTCGTAAGGTTAGTAGCAGCATGATGAGTGGATTTAGGTACGATGATTCTAAGTGAAATAAGTCACACAGAAAAGGACACTTCTCATAAGGTATCACTGATAGAGGGAATGTAAAAACCGTTACACTTGAACTGAATTACAAAACAGAACAGAGTCACACATGCAGAAAACACACTATGGCTGCTTAACGGGAAAGGTGAGGTGGGGTGATACATAAAACAAGGGTATCAAATTAGCTCACATACCATTCCATAAACCCAATATGTAATAGACAAGACCTACTCCTTGCTCAGAGAACTGGACTCAACACGCCCTATTCACCGCACAAGAATATATCTGACTAATAATAATCGTAAAACCTATGTATTGATATCTCTCTGTTAGTGTGTCAAGTGGGTGTAAAGCGGCATAAACACAGCAGTGAAAAGCAGCTAAACCCCATTATAAAAATAAATTACTTTGAAACAACCATGAAACAAAGACAGTGAAAGAGAGAGAAATTCTTACACAATGCGTTCAGGGGCTGTGATGCAACCTGGATTGACCATATCTAGACGCACAGCTGGATGAGACATAAGGGTGGACACTCTTGGGGCTGAGAGGTTTGGTGAGGTTGGGTGAGCAAACGCAGACCCTTTAAAGTAATACTGCATGGTACCCATCGCATGGGTCCCAAATCTCCAGGTTCAAGGGCATCTTCCTACATCAAAAACATGCATGAGAAACCCAGAAGATGGTACACCGTGTGATGGGGAAAGGTTTCTAAAACGCACCTCATTTCTCATCTCCTTGTGCCCGGGTTCGCCATTCCAGCCGCTTTACTAGCAAGCTCCCTACTTGGAGCATCAGCACCTTTAACCTCCTGTTCCATACAGGTTGTAATTTGTCCTGAGGATAAACGAGAAGACGTGGAACCAACGAGAGACTAGCTCTTGGTGTTGGGACAGGCACAGGTCACTCTATTTTCCCATCAGAAAGAAGAATTAACCACAGGCTCAGCCTGCCCCCAGGAACCAGAACAGGGCCTGAAGCCATTCTGCGATTTTGCGGCCAGCTCCCATAAAAACGAGTTGTAAAATGGAGGTTCAGGGCACTGCAATTCACAAACCTGCAGAGTTATAAATGATAACTCTCGTCCACAAATATATTGAGGGAAGGCAAAGAAGAGGATTTGAAATCAAGGCAGAATTGCAGGAAACAGATTTCAGGAGGTAGATACGATTCGCCTTTAAAGCACATGAAAAGCGGCAAAACGTTGACAATGATGCCCTTGGCCAAAAAGGGCGTATGCGTTTTTTCCTGAATATATTCAGGAAAAAACGCATACGCCCTTTTTGGCCAACCAAGCAACCTGGAAAGGCAAATCAGCGCTACAAAGAAGTCTCGCTTCCCATCGGTCAAAAGGGCCATGCTGAAAAAAGTGTCAAAACCAGAAATGCAGGACAGGCCATGGAGAAATGGGAGCCTTGCTACACTGATGGGCGGGATGCAAATTGCCAAGAGCCACTCTGGAGAAGTGTCCGGTGAGTCCTGAAACATCTGAAAAACACAGCTTAGAGAGCATAGGGCACTTCCACTCATGGGGGTATAAATTGGGAAAATTAAAAATCAGCAAGACACAAGCACCTCAAAGTTTAGGGCTGCTCTGTTGACCAGGACCTCCACTTCATTCCACCTTAAATATCCCAGGAAAGAGAAAAATGGATAAAGAAGTTGTGGTCCATATGTACAATGGAATATCACTCAGCCATGAAATCAATGTCGTAAGGTTAGTAGCAGCATGATGAGTGGATTTAGGTACAACGATTCTAAGTGAAATAAGTCACACAGAAAAGGACACTTCTCATAAGGTATCACTGATAGAGGGAATGTAAAAACCGTTACACTTGAACTGAATTACAAAACAGAACAGAGTCACACATGCAGAAAACACACTATGGCTGCTTAACGGGAAAGGTGAGGTGGGGTGATACATAAAACAAGGGTATCAAATTAGCTCAGATACCGTTCCATAAACCCAATATGTAATAGACAAGACCTACTCCTTGCTCAGAGAACTGGACTCAACACGCCCTATTCACCGCACAAGAATATATCTGACTAATAATAATCGTAAAACCTATGTATTGATATCTCTCTGTTAGTGTGTCAAGTGGGTGTAAAGCGGCATAAACACAGCAGTGAAAAGCAGCTAAACCCCATTATAAAAATAAATTACTTTGAAACACCCATGAAACAAAGACAGTGAAACAGAGAGAAATTCTTACACAATGCGTTCAGGGGCTGTGATGCAACCTGGATTGACCATATCTAGACGCAGAGCTGGATGAGACATAAGGGTGGACACTCTTGGGGCTGAGAGGTTTGGTGAGGTTGGGTGAGCAAACGCAGACCCTTTAAAGTAATACTGCGTGGTACCCATCGCATGGGTCCCAAATCTCCAGGTTCAAGGGCATCTTCCTACATCAAAAACATGCATGAGAAACCCAGAAGTTGGTACACCGTGTGATGGGGAAAGGTTTCTAAAACGCACCTCATTTCTCATCTCCTTGTGCCCGGGTTCGCCATTCCAGCCGCTTTACTAGCAAGCTCCCTACTTGGAGCATCAGCACCTTTAACCTCCTGTTCCGTACAGGTTGCAATTTGTCCTGAGGATAAACGGGAAGACGTGGAACCAACGAGAGACTAGCTCTTGGTGTTGGGACAGGCACAGGTCACTCTATTTTCCCATCAGAAAGAAGAATTAACCACAGGCTCAGCCTGCCCCCCGGAACCAGAACAGGGCCTGAAGCCATTCTGCGATTTTGCGGCCAGCTCCCATAAAAACGAGTTGTAAAATGGAGGTTCAGGGCACTGCAATTCACAAACCTGCAGAGTTATAAATGATAACTCTCGTCCACAAATATATTGAGGGAAGGCAAAGAAGAGGATTTGAAATCAAGGCAGAATTGCAGGAAACAGATTTCAGGAGGTAGATACGAATCGCCTTTAAAGCACATGAAAAGCGGCAAAACGTTGACAATGATGCCCTTGGCCAAAAAGGGCGTATGCGTTTTTTCCTGAATATATTCAGGAAAAAACGCATACGCCCTTTTTGGCCAACCAAGCAACCTGGAAAGGCAAATCAGCGCTACAAAGAAGTCTCGCTTCCCATCGGTCAAAAGGGCCATGCTGAAAAAAGTGTCAAAACCAGAAATGCAGGACAGGCCATGGAGAAA
This sequence comes from Balaenoptera borealis, assembly GCF_965194805.1. Lineage (NCBI taxonomy): Eukaryota > Metazoa > Chordata > Mammalia > Artiodactyla > Balaenopteridae > Balaenoptera > Balaenoptera borealis. The sequence goes on from NW_028123988.1 coordinate 585,181, forward strand.
TGGGAGCCTTGCTACACTGATGGGCGGGATGTAAATTGCCAAGAGCCACTCTGGAGAAGTGTCCGGTGAGTCCTGAAACATCTGAAAAACACAGCTCAGAGAGCATAGGGCACTTCCACTCATGGGGGTATAAATTGGGAAAATTAAAATCAGCAAGACACAAGCACCCAAAAGTTTAGGGCTGCTCTGTTGACCAGGACCTCCACTTCATTCCACCTTAAATATCCCAGGAAAGAGAAAAATGGATAAAGAAGTTGTGGTCCTTATGTACAATGGAATATCACTCAGCCATGAAATCAATGTCGTAAGATTAGTAGCAGCATGATGAGTGGATTTAGGTACGACGATTCTAAGTGAAATAAGTCACACAGAAAAGGACACTTCTCATAAGGTATCACTGATAGAGGGAATGTAAAAACCATTACACTTGAACTGAATTACAAAACAGAACAGAGTCACACATGCAGAAAACACACTATGGCTGCTTAACGGGAAAGGTGAGGTGGGGTGATACATAAAACAAGGGTATCAAATTAGCTCACATACCGTTCCATAAACCCAATATGTAATAGACAAGACCTACTCCTTGCTCAGAGAACTGGACTCAACACGCCCTATTCAACGCACAAGAATATATCTGACTAATAATAATCGTAAAACCTATGTATTGATATCTCTCTGTTAGTGTGTCAAGTGGGTGTAAAGCGGCATAAACACAGCAGTGAAAAGCAGCTAAACCCCATTATAAAAATAAATTACTTTGAAACAACCATGAAACAAAGACAGTGAAAGAGAGAGAAACTCTTACACAATGCGTTCAGGGGCTGTGATGCAACCTGGATTGACCATATCTAGACGCACAGCTGGATGAGACATAAGGGTGGACACTCTTGGGGCTGAGAGGTTTGGTGAGGTTGGGTGAGCAAACGCAGACCCTTTAAAGTAATACTGCGTGGTACCCATCGCATTGGTCCCAAATCTCCAGGTTCAAGGGTATCTTCCTACATCAAAAACATGCATGAGAAACCCAGAAGATGGTACACTGTGTGATGGGGAAAGGTTTCTAAAACGCACCTCATTTCTCATCTCCTTGTGCCCGGGTTCGCCATTCCAGCCACTTTACTAGCAAGCTCCCTACTTGGAGCATCAGCACCTTTAACCTCCTGTTCCATACAGGTTGTAATTTGTCCTGAGGATAAACGAGAAGACGTGGAACCAACGAGAGACTAGCTCTTGGTGTTGGGACAGGCACAGGTCACTCTATTTTCCCATCAGAAAGAAGAATTAACCACAGGCTCAGCCTGCCCCCAGGAACCAGAACAGGGCCTGAAGCCATTCTGCGATTTTGCGGCCAGCTCCCATAAAAACGAGTTGTAAAATGGAGGTTCAGGGCACTGCAATTCACAAACCTGCAGAGTTATAAATGATAACCCTCGTCCACAAATATATTGAGGGAAGGCAAAGAAGAGGATTTGAAATCAAGGCAGAATTGCAGGAAACAGATTTCAGGAGGTAGATACGAATCGCCTTTAAAGCACATGAAAAGCGGCAAAACGTTGACAATGATGCCCTTGGCCAAAAAGGGCGTATGCGTTTTTTCCTGAATATATTCAGGAAAAAAGGCATACGCCCTTTTTGGCCAACCAAGCAACCTGGAAAGGCAAATCAGCGCTACAAAGAAGTCTCGCTTCCCATCGGTCAAAAGGGCCATGCTGAAAAAAGTGTCAAAACCAGAAATGCAGGACAGGCCATGGAGAAATGGGAGCCTTGCTACACTGATGGGCGGGATGTAAATTGCCAAGAGCCACTCTGGAGAAGTGTCCGGTGAGTCCTGAAACATCTGAAAAACACAGCTTAGAGAGCATAGGGCACTTCCACTCATGGGGGTATAAATTGGGAAAATTAAAAATCAGCAAGACACAAGCACCCCAAAGTTGAGGGCTGCTCTGTTGACCAGGACCTCCACTTCATTCCACCTTAAATATCCCAGGAAAGAGAAAAATGGATAAAGAAGTTGTGGTCCTTATGTACAATGGAATATCACTCAGCCAGGAAATCAATGTCGTAAGGTTAGTAGCAGCATGATGAGTGGATTTAGGTACGACGATTCTAAGTGAAATAAGTCACACAGAAAAGGACACTTCTCATAAGGTATCACTGATAGAGGGAATGTAAAAACCATTACACTTGAACTGAATTACAAAACAGAACAGAGTCACACATGCAGAAAACACACTATGGCTGCTTAACGGGAAAGGTGAGGTGGGGTGATACATAAAACAAGGGTATCAAATTAGCTCAGATACCGTTCCATAAACCCAATATGTAATAGACAAGACCTACTCCTTGCTCAGAGAACTGGACTCAACACGCCCTATTCACTGCACAAGAATATATCTGACTAATAATAATCGTAAAACCTATGTATTGATATCTCTCTGTTAGTGTGTCAAGTGGGTGTAAAGCGGCATAAACACAGCAGTGAAAAGCAGCTAAACCCCATTATAAAAATAAATTACTTTGAAACAACCATGAAACAAAGACAGTGAAAGAGAGAGTAATTCTTACACAATGCGTTCAGGGGCTGTGATGCAACCTGGATTGACCATATCTAGACGCACAGCTGGATGAGACATAAGGGTGGACACTCTTGGGGCTGAGAGGTTTGGTGAGGTTGGGTGAGCAAACGCAGACCCTTTAAAGTAATACTGCGTGGTACCCATCGCATGAGTCCCAAATCTCCAGGTTCAAGGGCATCTTCCTACATCAAAAACATGCATGAGAAACCCAGAAGTTGGTACACCGTGTGATGGGGAAAGGTTTCTAAAACGCACCTCATTTCTCATCTCCTTGTGCCCGGGTTCGCCATTCCAGCCGCTTTACTAGCAAGCTCCCTACTTGGAGCATCAGCACCTTTAACCTCCTGTTCCGTACAGGTTGCAATTTGTCCTGAGGATAAACGGGAAGACGTGGAACCAACGAGAGACTAGCTCTTGGTGTTGGGACAGGCACAGGTCACTCTATTTTCCCATCAGAAAGAAGAATTAACCACAGGCTCAGCCTGCCCCCCGGAACCAGAACAGGGCCTGAAGCCATTCTGCGATTTTGCGGCCAGCTCCCATAAAAACGAGTTGTAAAATGGAGGTTCAGGGCACTGCAATTCACAAACCTGCAGAGTTATAAATGATAACTCTCGTCCACAAATATATTGAGGGAAGGCAAAGAAGAGGATTTGAAATCAAGGCAGAATTGCAGGAAACAGATTTCAGGAGGTAGATACGAATCGCCTTTAAAGCACATGAAAAGCGGCAAAACGTTGACAATGATGCCCTTGGCCAAAAAGGGCGTATGCGTTTTTTCCTGAATATATTCAGGAAAAAACGCATACGCCCTTTTTGGCCAACCAAGCAACCTGGAAAGGCAAATCAGCGCTACAAAGAAGTCTCGCTTCCCATCGGTCAAAAGGGCCATGCTGAAAAAAGTGTCAAAACCAGAAATGCAGGACAGGCCATGGAGAAATGGGAGCCTTGCTACACTGATGGGCGGGATGTAAATTGCCAAGAGCCACTCTGGAGAAGTGTCCGGTGAGTCCTGAAACATCTGAAAAACACAGCTCAGAGAGCATAGGGCACTTCCACTCATGGGGGTATAAATTGGGAAAATTAAAATCAGCAAGACACAAGCACCCAAAAGTTTAGGGCTGCTCTGTTGACCAGGACCTCCACTTCATTCCACCTTAAATATCCCAGGAAAGAGAAAAATGGATAAAGAAGTTGTGGTCCTTATGTACAATGGAATATCACTCAGCCATGAAATCAATGTCGTAAGATTAGTAGCAGCATGATGAGTGGATTTAGGTACGACGATTCTAAGTGAAATAAGTCACACAGAAAAGGACACTTCTCATAAGGTATCACTGATAGAGGGAATGTAAAAACCATTACACTTGAACTGAATTACAAAACAGAACAGAGTCACACATGCAGAAAACACACTATGGCTGCTTAACGGGAAAGGTGAGGTGGGTTGATACATAAAACAAGGGTATCAAATTAGCTCACATACCGTTCCATAAACCCAATATGTAATAGACAAGACCTACTCCTTGCTCAGAGAACTGGACTCAACACGCCCTATTCAACGCACAAGAATATATCTGACTAATAATAATCGTAAAACCTATGTATTGATATCTCTCTGTTAGTGTGTCAAGTGGGTGTAAAGCGGCATAAACACAGCAGTGAAAAGCAGCTAAACCCCATTATAAAAATAAATTACTTTGAAACAACCATGAAACAAAGACAGTGTAAGAGAGAGAAACTCTTACACAATGCGTTCAGGGGCTGTGATGCAACCTGGATTGACCATATCTAGACGCACAGCTGGATGAGACATAAGGGTGGACACTCTTGGGGCTGAGAGGTTTGGTGAGGTTGGGTGAGCAAACGCAGACCCTTTAAAGTAATACTGCGTGGTACCCATCGCATTGGTCCCAAATCTCCAGGTTCAAGGGTATCTTCCTACATCAAAAACATGCATGAGAAACCCAGAAGATGGTACACTGTGTGATGGGGAAAGGTTTCTAAAACGCACCTCATTTCTCATCTCCTTGTGCCCGGGTTCGCCATTCCAGCCACTTTACTAGCAAGCTCCCTACTTGGAGCATCAGCACCTTTAACCTCCTGTTCCATACAGGTTGTAATTTGTCCTGAGGATAAACGAGAAGACATGGAACCAACGAGAGACTAGCTCTTGGTGTTGGGACAGGCACAGGTCACTCTATTTTCCCATCAGAAAGAAGAATTAACCACAGGCTCAGCCTGCCCCCCGGAACCAGAACAGGGCCTGAAGCCATTCTGCGATTTTGCGGCCAGCTCCCATAAAAACGAGTTGTAAAATGGAGGTTCAGGGCACTGCAATTCACAAACCTGCAGAGTTATAAATGATAACTCTCGTCCACAAATATATTGAGGGAAGGCAAAGAAGAGGATTTGAAATCAAGGCAGAATTGCAGGAAACAGATTTCAGGAGGTAGATACGAATCGCCTTTAAAGCACATGAAAAGCGGCAAAACGTTGACAATGATGCCCTTGGCCAAAAAGGGCGTATGCGTTTTTTCCTGAATATATTCAGGAAAAAACGCATACGCCCTTTTTGGCCAACCAAGCAACCTGGAAAGGCAAATCAGCGCTACAAAGAAGTCTCGCTTCCCATCGGTCAAAAGGGCCATGCTGAAAAAAGTGTCAAAACCAGAAATGCAGGACAGGCCATGGAGAAATGGGAGCCTTGCTACACTGATGGGCGGGATGTAAATTGCCAAGAGCCACTCTGGAGAAGTGTCCGGTGAGTCCTGAAACATCTGAAAAACACAGCTCAGAGAGCATAGGGCACTTCCACTCATGGGGGTATAAATTGGGAAAATTAAAAATCAGCAAGACACAAGCACCTCAAAGTTTAGGGCTGCTCTGTTGACCAGGACCTCCACTTCATTCCACCTTAAATATCCCAGGAAAGAGAAAAATGGATAAAGAAGTTGTGGTCCATATGTACAATGGAATATCACTCAGCCATGAAATCAATGTCGTAAGGTTAGTAGCAGCATGATGAGTGGATTTAGGTACGACGATTCTAAGTGAAATAAGTCACACAGAAAAGGACACTTCTCATAAGGTATCACTGATAGAGGGAATGTAAAAACCGTTACACTTGAACTGAATTACAAAACAGAACAGAGTCACACATGCAGAAAACACACTATGGCTGCTTAACGGGAAAGGTGAGGTGGGGTGATACATAAAACAAGGGTATCAAATTAGCTCACATACCGTTCCATAAACCCAATATGTAATAGACAAGACCTACTCCTTGCTCAGAGAACTGGACTCAACACGCCCTATTCACCGCACAAGAATATATCTGACTAATAATAATCGTAAAACCTATGTATTGATATCTCTCTGTTAGTGTGTCAAGTGGGTGTAAAGCGGCATAAACACAGCAGTGAAAAGCAGCTAAACCCCATTATAAAAATAAATTACTTTGAAACACCCATGAAACAAAGACAGTGAAACAGAGAGAAATTCTTACACAATGCGTTCAGGGGCTGTGATGCAACCTGGATTGACCATATCTAGACGCAGAGCTGGATGAGACATAAGGGTGGACACTCTTGGGGCTGAGAGGTTTGGTGAGGTTGGGTGAGCAAACGCAGACCCTTTAAAGTAATACTGCGTGGTACCCATCGCATGGGTCCCAAATCTCCAGGTTCAAGGGCATCTTCCTACATCAAAAACATGCATGAGAAACCCAGAAGATGGTACACCGTGTGATGGGGAAAGGTTTCTAAAACGCACCTCATTTCTCATCTCCTTGTGCCCGGGTTCGCCATTCCAGCCGCTTTACTAGCAAGCTCCCTACTTGGAGCATGAGCACCTTTAACCTCCTGTTCCGTAGAGGTTGCAATTTGTCCTGAGGATAAACGGGAAGACGTGGAACCAACGAGAGACTAGCTCTTGGTGTTGGGACAGGCACAGGTCACTCTATTTTCCCATCAGAAAGAAGAATTAACCACAGGCTCAGCCTGACCCCCGGAACCAGAACAGGGCCTGAAGCCATTCTGCGATTTTGTGGCCAGCTCCCATAAAAACGAGTTGTAAAATGGAGGTTCAGGGCACTGCAATTCACAAACCTGCAGAGTTATAAATGATAACTCTCGTCCACAAATATATTGAGGGAAGGCAAAGAAGAGGATTTGAAATCAAGGCAGAATTGCAGGAAACAGATTTCAGGAGGTAGATACGAATCGCCTTTAAAGCACATGAAAAGCGGCAAAACGTTGACAGTGATGCCCTTGGCCAAAAAGGGCGTATGCGTTTTTTCCTGAATATATTCAGGAAAAAACGCATACGCCCTTTTTGGCCAACCAAGCAACCTGGAAAGGCAAATCAGCGCTACAAAGAAGTCTCGCTTTCCATCGGTCAAAAGGGCCATGCTGAAAAAAGTGTCAAAACCAGAAATGCAGGACAGGCCATGGAGAAATGGGAGCCTTGCTACACTGATGGGCGGGATGTAAATTGCCAAGAGCCACTCTGGAGAAGTGTCCGGTGAGTCCTGAAACATCTGAAAAACACAGCTTAGAGAGCATAGGGCACTTCCACTCATGGGGGTATAAATTGGGAAAATTAAAAATCAGCAAGACACAAGCACCCCAAAATTTAGGGCTGCTCTGTTGACCAGGACCTCCACTTCATTCCACCTTAAATATCCCAGGAAAGAGAAAAATGGATAAAGAAGTTGTGGTCCTTATGTACAATGGAATATCACTCAGCCAGGAAATCAATGTCGTAAGGTTAGTAGCAGCATGATGAGTGGATTTAGGTACGACGATTCTAAGTGAAATAAGTCACACAGAAAAGGACACTTCTCATAAGGTATCACTGATAGAGGGAATGTAAAAACCATTACACTTGAACTGAATTACAAAACAGAACAGAGTCACACATGCAGAAAACACACTATGGCTGCTTAACGGGAAAGGTGAGGTGGGGTGATACATAAAACAAGGGTATCAAATTAGCTCAGATACCGTTCCATAAACCCAATATGTAATAGACAAGACCTACTCCTTGCTCAGAGAACTGGACTCAACACGCCCTATTCACCGCACAAGAATATATCTGACTAATAATAATTGTAAAACCTATGTATTGATATCTCTCTGTTAGTGTGTCAAGTGGGTGTAAAGCGGCATAAACAGAGCAGTGAAAAGCAGCTAAACCCCATTATAAAAATAAATTACTTTGAAACAACCATGAAACAAAGACAGTGAAAGTGAGAGAAATTCTTACACAATGCGTTCAGGGGCTGTGATGCAACCTGGATTGACCATATCTAGACGCACAGCTGGATGAGACATAAGGGTGGACACTCTTGGGGCTGAGAGGTTTGGTGAGGTTGGGTGAGCAAACGCAGACCCTTTAAAGTAATACTGCGTGGTACCCATCGCATGGGTCCCAAATCTCCAGGTTCAAGGGCATCTTCCTACATCAAAAACATGCATGAGAAACCCAGAAGATGGTACACCGTGTGATGGGGAAAGTTTTCTAAAACGCACCTCATTTCTCATCTCCTTGTGCCCGGGTTCGCCATTCCAGCCGCTTTACTAGCAAGCTCCCTACTTGGAGCATCAGCACCTTTAACCTCCTGTTCCATACAGGTTGTAATTTGTCCTGAGGATAAACGAGAAGACGTGGAACCAACGAGAGACTAGCTCTTGGTGTTGGGACAGGCACAGGTCACTCTATTTTCCCATCAGAAAGAAGAATTAACCACAGGCTCAGCCTGCCCCCCGGAACCAGAACAGGGCCTGAAGCCATTCTGCGATTTTGCGGCCAGCTCCCATAAAAACGAGTTGTAAAATGGAGGTTCAGGGCACTGCAATTCACAAACCTGCAGAGTTATAAATGATAACTCTCGTCCACAAATATATTGAGGGAAGGCAAAGAAGAGGATTTGAAATCAAGGCAGAATTGCAGGAAACAGATTTCAGGAGGTAGATACGAATCGCCTTTAAAGCACATGAAAAGCGGCAAAACGTTGACAATGATGCCCTTGGCCAAAAAGGGCGTATGCGTTTTTTCCTGAATATATTCAGGAAAAAACGCATACGCCCTTTTTGGCCAACCAAGCAACCTGGAAAGGCAAATCAGCGCTACAAAGAAGTCTCGCTTCCCATCGGTCAAAAGGGCCATGCTGAAAAAAGTGTCAAAACCAGAAATGCAGGACAGGCCATGGAGAAATGGGAGCCTTGCTACACTGATGGGCGGGATGTAAATTGCCAAGAGCCACTCTGGAGAAGTGTCCGGTGAGTCCTGAAACATCTGAAAAACACAGCTTAGAGAGCATAGGGCACTTCCACTCATGGGGGTATAAATTGGGAAAATTAAAAATCAGCAAGACACAAGCACCCCAAAGTTGAGGGCTGCTCTGTTGACCAGGACCTCCACTTCATTCCACCTTAAATATCCCAGGAAAGAGAAAAATGGATAAAGAAGTTGTGGTCCTTATGTACAATGGAATATCACTCAGCCATGAAATCAATGTCGTAAGGTTAGTAGCAGCATGATGAGTGGATTTAGGTACGATGATTCTAAGTGAAATAAGTCACACAGAAAAGGACACTTCTCATAAGGTATCACTGATAGAGGGAATGTAAAAACCGTTACACTTGAACTGAATTACAAAACAGAACAGAGTCACACATGCAGAAAACACACTATGGCTGCTTAACGGGAAAGGTGAGGTGGGGTGATACATAAAACAAGGGTATCAAATTAGCTCAGATACCATTCCATAAACCCAATATGTAATAGACAAGACCTACTCCTTGCTCAGAGAACTGGACTCAACACGCCCTATTCACCGCACAAGAATATATCTGACTAATAATAATCGTAAAACCTATGTATTGATATCTCTCTGTTAGTGTGTCAAGTGGGTGTAAAGCGGCATAAACACAGCAGTGAAAAGCAGCTAAACCCCATTATAAAAATAAATTACTTTGAAACAACCATGAAACAAAGACAGTGAAAGAGAGAGAAATTCTTACACAATGCGTTCAGGGGCTGTGATGCAACCTGGATTGACCATATCTAGACGCACAGCTGGATGAGACATAAGGGTGGACACTCTTGGGGCTGAGAGGTTTGGTGAGGTTGGGTGAGCAAACGCAGACCCTTTAAAGTAATACTGCGTGGTACCCATCGCATGGGTCCCAAATCTCCAGGTTCAAGGGCATCTTCCTACATCAAAAACATGCATGAGAAACCCAGAAGATGGTACACCGTGTGATGGGGAAAGGTTTCTAAAACGCACCTCATTTCTCATCTCCTTGTGCCCGGGTTCGCCATTCCAGCCGCTTTACTAGCAAGCTCCCTACTTGGAGCATCAGCACCTTTAACCTCCTGTTCCATACAGGTTGTAATTTGTCCTGAGGATAAACGAGAAGACGTGGAACCAACGAGAGACTAGCTCTTGGTGTTGGGACAGGCACAGGTCACTCTATTTTCCCATCAGAAAGAAGAATTAACCACAGGCTCAGCCTGCCCCCAGGAACCAGAACAGGGCCTGAAGCCATTCTGCGATTTTGTGGCCAGCTCCCATAAAAACGAGTTGTAAAATGGAGGTTCAGGGCACTGCAATTCACAAACCTGCAGAGTTATAAATGATAACTCTCGTCCACAAATATATTGAGGGAAGGCAAAGAAGAGGATTTGAAATCAAGGCAGAATTGCAGGAAACAGATTTCAGGAGGTAGATACGATTCGCCTTTAAAGCACATGAAAAGCGGCAAAACGTTGACAATGATGCCCTTGGCCAAAAAGGGCGTATGCGTTTTTTCCTGAATATATTCAGGAAAAAACGCATACGCCCTTTTTGGCCAACCAAGCAACCTGGAAAGGCAAATCAGCGCTACAAAGAAGTCTCGCTTCCCATCGGTCAAAAGGGCCATGCTGAAAAAAGTGTCAAAACCAGAAATGCAGGACAGGCCATGGAGAAATGGGAGCCTTGCTACACTGATGGGCGGGATGCAAATTGCCAAGAGCCACTCTGGAGAAGTGTCCGGTGAGTCCTGAAACATCTGAAAAACACAGCTTAGAGAGCATAGGGCACTTCCACTCATGGGGGTATAAATTGGGAAAATTAAAAATCAGCAAGACACAAGCACCTCAAAGTTTAGGGCTGCTCTGTTGACCAGGACCTCCACTTCATTCCACCTTAAATATCCCAGGAAAGAGAAAAATGGATAAAGAAGTTGTGGTCCATATGTACAATGGAATATCACTCAGCCATGAAATCAATGTCGTAAGGTTAGTAGCAGCATGATGAGTGGATTTAGGTACAACGATTCTAAGTGAAATAAGTCACACAGAAAAGGACACTTCTCATAAGGTATCACTGATAGAGGGAATGTAAAAACCGTTACACTTGAACTGAATTACAAAACAGAACAGAGTCACACATGCAGAAAACACACTATGGCTGCTTAACGGGAAAGGTGAGGTGGGGTGATACATAAAACAAGGGTATCAAATTAGCTCAGATACCGTTCCATAAACCCAATATGTAATAGACAAGACCTACTCCTTGCTCAGAGAACTGGACTCAACACGCCCTATTCACCGCACAAGAATATATCTGACTAATAATAATCGTAAAACCTATGTATTGATATCTCTCTGTTAGTGTGTCAAGTGGGTGTAAAGCGGCATAAACACAGCAGTGAAAAGCAGCTAAACCCCATTATAAAAATAAATTACTTTGAAACACCCATGAAACAAAGACAGTGAAACAGAGAGAAATTCTTACACAATGCGTTCAGGGGCTGTGATGCAACCTGGATTGACCATATCTAGACGCAGAGCTGGATGAGACATAAGGGTGGACACTCTTGGGGCTGAGAGGTTTGGTGAGGTTGGGTGAGCAAACGCAGACCCTTTAAAGTAATACTGCGTGGTACCCATCGCATGGGTCCCAAATCTCCAGGTTCAAGGGCATCTTCCTACATCAAAAACATGCATGAGAAACCCAGAAGATGGTACACTCTGTGATGGGGAAAGGTTTCTAAAACGCACCTCATTTCTCATCTCCTTGTGCCCGGGTTCGCCATTCCAGCCGCTTTACTAGCAAGCTCCCTACTTGGAGCATCAGCACCTTTAACCTCCTGTTCCATACAGGTTGTAATTTGTCCTGAGGATAAACGAGAAGACGTGGAACCAACGAGAGACTAGCTCTTGGTGTTGGGACAGGCACAGGTCACTCTATTTTCCCATCAGAAAGAAGAATTAACCACAGGCTCAGCCTGCCCCCCGGAACCAGAACAGGGCCTGAAGCCATTCTGCGATTTTACGGCCAGCTCCCAAAAAACGAGTTGTAAAATGGAGGTTCAGGGCACTGCAATTCACAAACCTGCAGAGTTATAAATGATAACCCTCGTCCACAAATATATTGAGGGAAGGCAAAGAAGAGGATTTGAAATCAAGGCAGAATTGCAGGAAACAGATTTCAGGAGGTAGATACGAATCGCCTTTAAAGCACATGAAAAGCGGCAAAACGTTGACAATGATGCCCTTGGCCAAAAAGGGCGTATGCGTTTTTTCCTGAATATATTCAGGAAAAAAGGCATACGCCCTTTTTGGCCAACCAAGCAACCTGGAAAGGCAAATCAGCGCTACAAAGAAGTCTCGCTTCCCATCGGTCAAAAGGGCCATGCTGAAAAAAGTGTCAAAACCAGAAATGCAGGACAGGCCATGGAGAAATGGGAGCCTTGCTACACTGATGGGCGGGATGTAAATTGCCAAGAGCCACTCTGGAGAAGTGTCCGGTGAGTCCTGAAACATCTGAAAAACACAGCTTAGAGAGCATAGGGCACTTCCACTCATGGGGGTATAAATTGGGAAAATTAAAAATCAGCAAGACACAAGCACCCCAAAGTTTAGGGCTGCTCTGTTGACCAGGACCTCCACTTCATTCCACCTTAAATATCCCAGGAAAGAGAAAAATGGATAAAGAAGTTGTGGTCCTTATGTACAATGGAATATCACTCAGCCAGGAAATCAATGTCGTAAGGTTAGTAGCAGCATGATGAGTGGATTTAGGTACGATGATTCTAAGTGAAATAAGTCACACAGAAAAGGACACTTCTCATAAGGTATCACTGATAGAGGGAATGTAAAAACCGTTACACTTGAACTGAATTACAAAACAGAACAGAGTCACACATGCAGAAAACACACTATGGCTGCTTAACGGGAAAGGTGAGGTGGGGTGATACATAAAACAAGGGTATCAAATTAGCTCACATACCATTCCATAAACCCAATATGTAATAGACAAGACCTACTCCTTGCTCAGAGAACTGGACTCAACACGCCCTATTCACCGCACAAGAATATATCTGACTAATAATAATCGTAAAACCTATGTATTGATATCTCTCTGTTAGTGTGTCAAGTGGGTGTAAAGCGGCATAAACACAGCAGTGAAAAGCAGCTAAACCCCATTATAAAAATAAATTACTTTGAAACAACCATGAAACAAAGACAGTGAAAGAGAGAGAAATTCTTACACAATGCGTTCAGGGGCTGTGATGCAACCTGGATTGACCATATCTAGACGCACAGCTGGATGAGACATAAGGGTGGACACTCTTGGGGCTGAGAGGTTTGGTGAGGTTGGGTGAGCAAACGCAGACCCTTTAAAGTAATACTGCATGGTACCCATCGCATGGGTCCCAAATCTCCAGGTTCAAGGGCATCTTCCTACATCAAAAACATGCATGAGAAACCCAGAAGATGGTACACCGTGTGATGGGGAAAGGTTTCTAAAACGCACCTCATTTCTCATCTCCTTGTGCCCGGGTTCGCCATTCCAGCCGCTTTACTAGCAAGCTCCCTACTTGGAGCATCAGCACCTTTAACCTCCTGTTCCATACAGGTTGTAATTTGTCCTGAGGATAAACGAGAAGACGTGGAACCAACGAGAGACTAGCTCTTGGTGTTGGGACAGGCACAGGTCACTCTATTTTCCCATCAGAAAGAAGAATTAACCACAGGCTCAGCCTGCCCCCAGGAACCAGAACAGGGCCTGAAGCCATTCTGCGATTTTGCGGCCAGCTCCCATAAAAACGAGTTGTAAAATGGAGGTTCAGGGCACTGCAATTCACAAACCTGCAGAGTTATAAATGATAACTCTCGTCCACAAATATATTGAGGGAAGGCAAAGAAGAGGATTTGAAATCAAGGCAGAATTGCAGGAAACAGATTTCAGGAGGTAGATACGATTCGCCTTTAAAGCACATGAAAAGCGGCAAAACGTTGACAATGATGCCCTTGGCCAAAAAGGGCGTATGCGTTTTTTCCTGAATATATTCAGGAAAAAACGCATACGCCCTTTTTGGCCAACCAAGCAACCTGGAAAGGCAAATCAGCGCTACAAAGAAGTCTCGCTTCCCATCGGTCAAAAGGGCCATGCTGAAAAAAGTGTCAAAACCAGAAATGCAGGACAGGCCATGGAGAAATGGGAGCCTTGCTACACTGATGGGCGGGATGCAAATTGCCAAGAGCCACTCTGGAGAAGTGTCCGGTGAGTCCTGAAACATCTGAAAAACACAGCTTAGAGAGCATAGGGCACTTCCACTCATGGGGGTATAAATTGGGAAAATTAAAAATCAGCAAGACACAAGCACCTCAAAGTTTAGGGCTGCTCTGTTGACCAGGACCTCCACTTCATTCCACCTTAAATATCCCAGGAAAGAGAAAAATGGATAAAGAAGTTGTGGTCCATATGTACAATGGAATATCACTCAGCCATGAAATCAATGTCGTAAGGTTAGTAGCAGCATGATGAGTGGATTTAGGTACAACGATTCTAAGTGAAATAAGTCACACAGAAAAGGACACTTCTCATAAGGTATCACTGATAGAGGGAATGTAAAAACCGTTACACTTGAACTGAATTACAAAACAGAACAGAGTCACACATGCAGAAAACACACTATGGCTGCTTAACGGGAAAGGTGAGGTGGGGTGATACATAAAACAAGGGTATCAAATTAGCTCAGATACCGTTCCATAAACCCAATATGTAATAGACAAGACCTACTCCTTGCTCAGAGAACTGGACTCAACACGCCCTATTCACCGCACAAGAATATATCTGACTAATAATAATCGTAAAACCTATGTATTGATATCTCTCTGTTAGTGTGTCAAGTGGGTGTAAAGCGGCATAAACACAGCAGTGAAAAGCAGCTAAACCCCATTATAAAAATAAATTACTTTGAAACACCCATGAAACAAAGACAGTGAAACAGAGAGAAATTCTTACACAATGCGTTCAGGGGCTGTGATGCAACCTGGATTGACCATATCTAGACGCAGAGCTGGATGAGACATAAGGGTGGACACTCTTGGGGCTGAGAGGTTTGGTGAGGTTGGGTGAGCAAACGCAGACCCTTTAAAGTAATACTGCGTGGTACCCATCGCATGGGTCCCAAATCTCCAGGTTCAAGGGCATCTTCCTACATCAAAAACATGCATGAGAAACCCAGAAGATGGTACACTCTGTGATGGGGAAAGGTTTCTAAAACGCACCTCATTTCTCATCTCCTTGTGCCCGGGTTCGCCATTCCAGCCGCTTTACTAGCAAGCTCCCTACTTGGAGCATCAGCACCTTTAACCTCCTGTTCCATACAGGTTGTAATTTGTCCTGAGGATAAACGAGAAGACGTGGAACCAACGAGAGACTAGCTCTTGGTGTTGGGACAGGCACAGGTCACTCTATTTTCCCATCAGAAAGAAGAATTAACCACAGGCTCAGCCTGCCCCCCGGAACCAGAACAGGGCCTGAAGCCATTCTGCGATTTTACGGCCAGCTCCCAAAAAACGAGTTGTAAAATGGAGGTTCAGGGCACTGCAATTCACAAACCTGCAGAGTTATAAATGATAACCCTCGTCCACAAATATATTGAGGGAAGGCAAAGAAGAGGATTTGAAATCAAGGCAGAATTGCAGGAAACAGATTTCAGGAGGTAGATACGATTCGCCTTTAAAGCACATGAAAAGCGGCAAAACGTTGACAATGATGCCCTTGGCCAAAAAGGGCGTATGCGTTTTTTCCTGAATATATTCAGGAAAAAAGGCATACGCCCTTTTTGGCCAACCAAGCAACCTGGAAAGGCAAATCAGCGCTACAAAGAAGTCTCGCTTCCCATCGGTCAAAAGGGCCATGCTGAAAAAAGTGTCAAAACCAGAAATGCAGGACAGGCCATGGAGAAATGGGAGCCTTGCTACACTGATGGGCGGGATGTAAATTGCCAAGAGCCACTCTGGAGAAGTGTCCGGTGAGTCCTGAAACATCTGAAAAACACAGCTTAGAGAGCATAGGGCACTTCCACTCATGGGGGTATAAATTGGGAAAATTAAAAATCAGCAAGACACAAGCACCCCAAAGTTTAGGGCTGCTCTGTTGACCAGGACCTCCACTTCATTCCACCTTAAATATCCCAGGAAAGAGAAAAATGGATAAAGAAGTTGTGGTCCTTATGTACAATGGAATATCACTCAGCCAGGAAATCAATGTCGTAAGGTTAGTAGCAGCATGATGAGTGGATTTAGGTACGACGATTCTAAGTGAAATAAGTCACACAGAAAAGGACACTTCTCATAAGGTATCACTGATAGAGGGAATGTAAAAACCATTACACTTGAACTGAATTACAAAACAGAACAGAGTCACACATGCAGAAAACACACTATGGCTGCTTAACGGGAAAGGTGAGGTGGGGTGATACATAAAACAAGGGTATCAAATTAGCTCAGATACCGTTCCATAAACCCAATATGTAATAGACAAGACCTACTCCTTGCTCAGAGAACTGGACTCAACACGCCCTATTCACTGCACAAGAATATATCTGACTAATAATAATCGTAAAACCTATGTATTGATATCTCTCTGTTAGTGTGTCAAGTGGGTGTAAAGCGGCATAAACAGAGCAGTGAAAAGCAGCTAAACCCCATTATAAAAATAAATTACTTTGAAACAACCATGAAACAAAGACAGTGAAAGAGAGAGTAATTCTTACACAATGCGTTCAGGGGCTGTGATGCAACCTGGATTGACCATATCTAGACGCACAGCTGGATGAGACATAAGGGTGGACACTCTTGGGGCTGAGAGGTTTGGTGAGGTTGGGTGAGCAAACGCAGACCCTTTAAAGTAATACTGCGTGGTACCCATCGCATGAGTCCCAAATCTCCAGGTTCAAGGGCATCTTCCTACATCAAAAACATGCATGAGAAACCCAGAAGTTGGTACACCGTGTGATGGGGAAAGGTTTCTAAAACGCACCTCATTTCTCATCTCCTTGTGCCCGGGTTCGCCATTCCAGCCGCTTTACTAGCAAGCTCCCTACTTGGAGCATCAGCACCTTTAACCTCCTGTTCCGTACAGGTTGCAATTTGTCCTGAGGATAAACGGGAAGACGTGGAACCAACGAGAGACTAGCTCTTGGTGTTGGGACAGGCACAGGTCACTCTATTTTCCCATCAGAAATAAGAATTAACCACAGGCTCAGCCTGCCCCCCGGAACCAGAACAGGGCCTGAAGCCATTCTGCGATTTTGCGGCCAGCTCCCATAAAAACGAGTTGTAAAATGGAGGTTCAGGGCACTGCAATTCACAAACCTGCAGAGTTATAAATGATAACTCTCGTCCACAAATATATTGAGGGAAGGCAAAGAAGAGGATTTGAAATCAAGGCAGAATTGCAGGAAACAGATTTCAGGAGGTAGATACGAATCGCCTTTAAAGCACATGAAAAGCGGCAAAACGTTGACAATGATGCCCTTGGCCAAAAAGGGCGTATGCGTTTTTTCCTGAATATATTCAGGAAAAAACGCATACGCCCTTTTTGGCCAACCAAGCAACCTGGAAAGGCAAATCAGCGCTACAAAGAAGTCTCGCTTCCCATCGGTCAAAAGGGCCATGCTGAAAAAAGTGTCAAAACCAGAAATGCAGGACAGGCCATGGAGAAATGGGAGCCTTGCTACACTGATGGGCGGGATGTAAATTGCCAAGAGCCACTCTGGAGAAGTGTCCGGTGAGTCCTGAAACATCTGAAAAACACAGCTCAGAGAGCATAGGGCACTTCCACTCATGGGGGTATAAATTGGGAAAATTAAAATCAGCAAGACACAAGCACCCAAAAGTTTAGGGCTGCTCTGTTGACCAGGACCTCCACTTCATTCCACCTTAAATATCCCAGGAAAGAGAAAAATGGATAAAGAAGTTGTGGTCCTTATGTACAATGGAATATCACTCAGCCATGAAATCAATGTCGTAAGATTAGTAGCAGCATGATGAGTGGATTTAGGTACGACGATTCTAAGTGAAATAAGTCACACAGAAAAGGACACTTCTCATAAGGTATCACTGATAGAGGGAATGTAAAAACCATTACACTTGAACTGAATTACAAAACAGAACAGAGTCACACATGCAGAAAACACACTATGGCTGCTTAACGGGAAAGGTGAGGTGGGGTGATACATAAAACAAGGGTATCAAATTAGCTCACATACCGTTCCATAAACCCAATATGTAATAGACAAGACCTACTCCTTGCTCAGAGAACTGGACTCAACACGCCCTATTCAACGCACAAGAATATATCTGACTAATAATAATCGTAAAACCTATGTATTGATATCTCTCTGTTAGTGTGTCAAGTGGGTGTAAAGCGGCATAAACACAGCAGTGAAAAGCAGCTAAACCCCATTATAAAAATAAATTACTTTGAAACAACCATGAAACAAAGACAGTGAAAGAGAGAGAAACTCTTACACAATGCGTTCAGGGGCTGTGATGCAACCTGGATTGACCATATCTAGACGCACAGCTGGATGAGACATAAGGGTGGACACTCTTGGGGCTGAGAGGTTTGGTGAGGTTGGGTGAGCAAACGCAGACCCTTTAAAGTAATACTGCGTGGTACCCATCGCATTGGTCCCAAATCTCCAGGTTCAAGGGTATCTTCCTACATCAAAAACATGCATGAGAAACCCAGAAGATGGTACACTGTGTGATGGGGAAAGGTTTCTAAAACGCACCTCATTTCTCATCTCCTTGTGCCCGGGTTCGCCATTCCAGCCACTTTACTAGCAAGCTCCCTACTTGGAGCATCAGCACCTTTAACCTCCTGTTCCGTACAGGTTGTAATTTGTCCTGAGGATAAACGAGAAGACATGGAACCAACGAGAGACTAGCTCTTGGTGTTGGGACAGGCACAGGTCACTCTATTTTCCCATCAGAAAGAAGAATTAACCACAGGCTCAGCCTGCCCCCCGGAACCAGAACAGGGCCTGAAGCCATTCTGCGATTTTGCGGCCAGCTCCCATAAAAACGAGTTGTAAAATGGAGGTTCAGGGCACTGCAATTCACAAACCTGCAGAGTTATAAATGATAACTCTCGTCCACAAATATATTGAGGGAAGGCAAAGAAGAGGATTTGAAATCAAGGCAGAATTGCAGGAAACAGATTTCAGGAGGTAGATACGAATCGCCTTTAAAGCACATGAAAAGCGGCAAAACGTTGACAATGATGCCCTTGGCCAAAAAGGGCGTATGCGTTTTTTCCTGAATATATTCAGGAAAAAACGCATACGCCCTTTTTGGCCAACCAAGCAACCTGGAAAGGCAAATCAGCGCTACAAAGAAGTCTCGCTTCCCATCGGTCAAAAGGGCCATGCTGAAAAAAGTGTCAAAACCAGAAATGCAGGACAGGCCATGGAGAAATGGGAGCCTTGCTACACTGATGGGCGGGATGTAAATTGCCAAGAGCCACTCTGGAGAAGTGTCCGGTGAGTCCTGAAACATCTGAAAAACACAGCTCAGAGAGCATAGGGCACTTCCACTCATGGGGGTATAAATTGGGAAAATTAAAAATCAGCAAGACACAAGCACCCCAAAGTTGAGGGCTGCTCTGTTGACCAGGACCTCCACTTCATTCCACCTTAAATATCCCAGGAAAGAGAAAAATGGATAAAGAAGTTGTGGTCCTTATGTACAATGGAATATCACTCAGCCATGAAATCAATGTCGTAAGGTTAGTAGCAGCATGATGAGTGGATTTAGGTACAACGATTCTAAGTGAAATAAGTCACACAGAAAAGGACACTTCTCATAAGGTATCACTGATAGAGGGAATGTAAAAACCGTTACACTTGAACTGAATTACAAAACAGAACAGAGTCACACATGCAGAAAACACACTATGGCTGCTTAACGGGAAAGGTGAGGTGGGGTGATACATAAAACAAGGGTATCAAATTAGCTCAGATACCGTTCCATAAACCCAATATGTAATAGACAAGACCTACTCTTTGCTCAGAGAACTGGACTCAACACGCCCTATTCACCGCACAAGAATATATCTGACTAATAATAATCTTAAAACCTATGTATTGATATCTCTCTGTTAGTGTGTCAAGTGGGTGTAAAGCGGCATAAACGCAGCAGTGAAAAGCAGCTAAACCCCATTATAAAAATAAATTACTTTGAAACAACCATGAAACAAAGACAGTGAAAGAGAGAGAAATTCTTACACAATGCGTTCAGGGGCTGTGATGCAACCTGGATTGACCATATATAGACGCACAGCTGGATGAGACATAAGGGTGGACACTCTTGGGGCTGAGAGGTTTGGTGAGGTTGGGTGAGCAAACGCAGACCCTTTAAAGTAATACTGCGTGGTACCCATCGCATGGGTCCCAAATCTCCAGGTTCAAGGGCATCTTCCTACATCAAAAAAATGCATGAGAAACTCAGAAGATGGTACACTCTGTGATGGGGAAAGGTTTCTAAAACGCACCTCATTTCTCATCTCCTTGTGCCCGGGTTCGCCATTCCAGCCGCTTTACTAGCAAGCTCCCTACTTGGAGCATCAGCACCTTTAACCTCCTGTTCCATACAGGTTGTAATTTGTCCTGAGTATAAACGAGAAGACGTGGAACCAACGAGAGACTAGCTCTTGGTGTTGGGACAGGCACAGGTCACTCTATTTTCCCATCAGAAAGAAGAATTAACCACAGGCTCAGCCTGCCCCCCGGAACCAGAACAGGGCCTGAAGCCATTCTGCGATTTTACGGCCAGCTCCCATAAAAACGAGTTGTAAAATCGAGGTTCAGGGCACAGCAATTCACAAACCTGCAGAGTTATAAATGATAACTCTCGTCCACAAATATATTGAGGGAAGGCAAAGAAGAGGATTTGAAATCAAGGCAGAATTGCAGGAAACAGATTTCAGGAGGTAGATACGATTCGCCTT
The DNA here is from genome assembly GCF_965194805.1 of Balaenoptera borealis. Classification (NCBI taxonomy): domain Eukaryota; kingdom Metazoa; phylum Chordata; class Mammalia; order Artiodactyla; family Balaenopteridae; genus Balaenoptera; species Balaenoptera borealis. The sequence goes on from NW_028123988.1 coordinate 606,067, forward strand.
TAAAGCACATGAAAAGCGGCAAAACGTTGACAATGATGCCCTTGGCCAAAAAGGGCGTATGCGTTTTTTCCTGAATATATTCAGGAAAAAACGCATACGCCCTTTTTGGCCAACCAAGCAACCTGGAAAGGCAAATCAGCGCTACAAAGAAGTCTCGCTTCCCATCGGTCAAAAGGGCCATGCTGAAAAAAGTGTCAAAACCAGAAATGCAGGACAGGCCATGGAGAAATGGGAGCCTTGCTACACTGATGGGCGGGATGTAAATTGCCAAGAGCCACTCTGGAGAAGTGTCCGGTGAGTCCTGAAACATCTGAAAAACACAGCTCAGAGAGCATAGGGCACTTCCACTCATGGGGGTATAAATTGGGAAAATTAAAAATCAGCAAGACACAAGCACCCCAAAGGTGAGGGCTGCTCTGTTGACCAGGACCTCCACTTCATTCCACCTTAAATATCCCAGGAAAGAGAAAAATGGATAAAGAAGTTGTGGTCCTTATGTACAATGGAATATCACTCAGCCAGGAAATCAATGTCGTAAGGTTAGTAGCAGCATGATGAGTGGATTTAGGTACGACGATTCTAAGTGAAATAAGTCACACAGAAAAGGACACTTCTCATAAGGTATCACTGATAGAGGGAATGTAAAAACCATTACACTTGAACTGAATTACAAAACAGAACAGAGTCACACATGCAGAAAACACACTATGGCTGCTTAACGGGAAAGGTGAGGTGGGGTGATACATAAAACAAGGGTATCAAATTAGCTCAGATACCGTTCCATAAACCCAATATGTAATAGACAAGACCTACTCCTTGCTCAGAGAACTGGACTCAACACGCCCTATTCACCGCACAAGAATATATCTGACTAATAATAATCGTAAAACCTATGTATTGATATCTCTCTGTTAGTGTGTCAAGTGGGTGTAAAGCGGCATAAACACAGCAGTGAAAAGCAGCTAAACCCCATTATAAAAATAAATTACTTTGAAACAACCATGAAACAAAGACAGTGAAAGAGAGAGAAACTCTTACACAATGCGTTCAGGGGCTGTGATGCAACCTGGATTGACCATATCTAGACGCACAGCTGGATGAGACATAAGGGTGGACACTCTTGGGGCTGAGAGGTTTGGTGAGGTTGGGTGAGCAAACGCAGACCCTTTAAAGTAATACTGCGTGGTACCCATCGCATGGGTCCCAAATCTCCAGGTTCAAGGGCATCTTCCTACATCAAAAACATGCATGAGAAACCCAGAAGATGGTACACCGTGTGATGGGGAAAGGTTTCTAAAACGCACCTCATTTCTCATCTCCTTGTGCCCGGGTTCGCCATTCCAGCCGCTTTACTAGCAAGCTCCCTACTTGGAGCATGAGCACCTTTAACCTCCTGTTCCGTAGAGGTTGCAATTTGTCCTGAGGATAAACGGGAAGACGTGGAACCAACGAGAGACTAGCTCTTGGTGTTGGGACCGGCACAGGTCACTCTATTTTCCCATCAGAAAGAAGAATTAACCACAGGCTCAGCCTGCCCCCCGGAACCAGAACAGGGCCTGAAGCCATTCTGCGATTTTGTGGCCAGCTCCCATAAAAACGAGTTGTAAAATGGAGGTTCAGGGCACTGCAATTCACAAACCTGCAGAGTTATAAATGATAACTCTCGTCCACAAATATATTGAGGGAAGGCAAAGAAGAGGATTTGAAATCAAGGCAGAATTGCAGGAAACAGATTTCAGGAGGTAGATACGAATCGCCTTTAAAGCACATGAAAAGCGGCAAAACGTTGACAGTGATGCCCTTGGCCAAAAAGGGCGTATGCGTTTTTTCCTGAATATATTCAGGAAAAAACGCATACGCCCTTTTTGGCCAACCAAGCAACCTGGAAAGGCAAATCAGCGCTACAAAGAAGTCTCGCTTTCCATCGGTCAAAAGGGCCATGCTGAAAAAAGTGTCAAAACCAGAAATGCAGGACAGGCCATGGAGAAATGGGAGCCTTGCTACACTGATGGGCGGGATGTAAATTGCCAAGAGCCACTCTGGAGAAGTGTCCGGTGAGTCCTGAAACATCTGAAAAACACAGCTTAGAGAGCATAGGGCACTTCCACTCATGGGGGTATAAATTGGGAAAATTAAAAATCAGCAAGACACAAGGACCCCAAAATTTAGGGCTGCTCTGTTGACCAGGACCTCCACTTCATTCCACCTTCAATATCCCAGGAAAGAGAAAAATGGATAAAGAAGTTGTGGTCCTTATGTACAATGGAATATCACTCAGCCAGGAAATCAATGTCGTAAGGTTAGTAGCAGCATGATGAGTGGATTTAGGTACGACGATTCTAAGTGAAATAAGTCACACAGAAAAGGACACTTCTCATAAGGTATCACTGATAGAGGGAATGTAAAAACCATTACACTTGAACTGAATTACAAAACAGAACAGAGTCACACATGCAGAAAACACACTATGGCTGCTTAACGGGAAAGGTGAGGTGGGGTGATACATAAAACAAGGGTATCAAATTAGCTCAGATACCGTTCCATAAACCCAATATGTAATAGACAAGACCTACTCCTTGCTCAGAGAACTGGACTCAACACGCCCTATTCACTGCACAAGAATATATCTGACTAATAATAATCGTAAAACCTATGTATTGATATCTCTCTGTTAGTGTGTCAAGTGGGTGTAAAGCGGCATAAACAGAGCAGTGAAAAGCAGCTAAACCCCATTATAAAAATAAATTACTTTGAAACAACCATGAAACAAAGACAGTGAAAGTGAGAGAAATTCTTACACAATGCGTTCAGGGGCTGTGATGCAACCTGGATTGACCATATCTAGACGCACAGCTGGATGAGACATAAGGGTGGACACTCTTGGGGCTGAGAGGTTTGGTGAGGTTGGGTGAGCAAACGCAGACCCTTTAAAGTAATACTGCGTGGTACCCATCGCATGGGTCCCAAATCTCCAGGTTCAAGGGCATCTTCCTACATCAAAAACATGCATGAGAAACCCAGAAGATGGTACACCGTGTGATGGGGAAAGTTTTCTAAAACGCACCTCATTTCTCATCTCCTTGTGCCCGGGTTCGCCATTCCAGCCGCTTTACTAGCAAGCTCCCTACTTGGAGCATCAGCACCTTTAACCTCCTGTTCCGTACAGGTTGCAATTTGTCCTGAGGATAAACGGGAAGACGTGGAACCAACGAGAGACTAGCTCTTGGTGTTGGGACAGGCACAGGTCACTCTATTTTCCCATCAGAAAGAAGAATTAACCACAGGCTCAGCCTGCCCCCCGGAACCAGAACAGGGCCTGAAGCCATTCTGCGATTTTGCGGCCAGCTCCCATAAAAACGAGTTGTAAAATGGAGGTTCAGGGCACTGCCATTCACAAACCTGCAGAGTTATAAATGATAACTCTCGTCCACAAATATATTGAGGGAAGGCAAAGAAGAGGATTTGAAATCAAGGCAGAATTGCAGGAAACAGATTTCAGGAGGTAGATACGAATCGCCTTTAAAGCACATGAAAAGCGGCAAAACGTTGACAATGATGCCCTTGGCCAAAAAGGGCGTATGCGTTTTTTCCTGAATATATTCAGGAAAAAACGCATACGCCCTTTTTGGCCAACCAAGCAACCTGGAAAGGCAAATCAGCGCTACAAAGAAGTCTCGCTTCCCATCGGTCAAAAGGGCCATGCTGAAAAAAGTGTCAAAACCAGAAATGCAGGACAGGCCATGGAGAAATGGGAGCCTTGCTACAGTGATGGGCGGGATGTAAATTGCCAAGAGCCACTCTGGAGAAGTGTCCGGTGAGTCCTGAAACATCTGAAAAACACAGCTCAGAGAGCATAGGGCACTTCCACTCATGGGGGTATAAATTGGGAAAATTAAAAATCAGCAAGACACAAGCACCCCAAAGTTTAGGGCTGCTCTGTTGACCAGGACCTCCACTTCATTCCACCTTAAATATCCCAGGAAAGAGAAAAATGGATAAAGAAGTTGTGGTCCTTATGTACAATGGAATATCACTCAGCCATGAAATCAATGTCGTAAGGTTAGTAGCAGCATGATGAGTGGATTTAGGTACGACGATTCTAAGTGAAATAAGACACACAGAAAAGGACACTTCTCATAAGGTATCACTGATAGAGGGAATGTAAAAACCATTACACTTGAACTGAATTACAAAACAGAACAGTGTCACACATGCAGAAAACACACTATGGCTGCTTAACGGGAAAGGTGAGGTGGGGTGATACATAAAACAAGGGTATCAAATTAGCTCACATACCGTTCCATAAACCCAATATGTAATAGACAAGACCTACTCCTTGCTCAGAGAACTGGACTCAACACGCCCTATTCACCGCACAAGAATATATCTGACTAATAATAATCGTAAAACCTATGTATTGATATCTCTCTGTTAGTGTGTCAAGTGGGTGTAAAGCGGCATAAACACAGCAGTGAAAAGCAGCTAAACCCCATTATAAAAATAAATTACTTTGAAACACCCATGAAACAAAGACAGTGAAAGAGAGAGAAATTCTTACACAATGCGTTCAGGGGCTGTGATGCAACCTGGATTGACCATATCTAGACGCACAGCTGGATGAGACATAAGGGTGGACACTCTTGGGGCTGAGAGGTTTGGTGAGGTTGGGTGAGCAAACGCAGACCCTTTAAAGTAATACTGCGTGGTACCCATCGCATGGGTCCCAAATCTCCAGGTTCAAGGGCATCTTCCTACATCAAAAACATGCATGAGAAACCCAGAAGATGGTACACCGTGTGATGGGGAAAGGTTTCTAAAACGCACCTCATTTCTCATCTCCTTGTGCCCGGGTTCGCCATTCCAGCCGCTTTACTAGCAAGCTCCCTACTTGGAGCATGAGCACCTTTAACCTCCTGTTCCGTACAGGTTGCAATTTGTCCTGAGGATAAACGGGAAGACGTGGAACCAACGAGAGACTAGCTCTTGGTGTTGGGACAGGCACAGGTCACTCTATTTTCCCATCAGAAAGAAGAATTAACCACAGGCTCAGCCTGACCCCCGGAACAGAACAGGGCCTGAAGCCATTCTGCGATTTTGTGGCCAGCTCCCATAAAAACGAGTTGTAAAATCGAGGTTCAGGGCACTGCAATTCACAAACCTGCAGAGTTATAAATGATAACTCTCGTCCACAAATATATTGAGGGAAGGCAAAGAAGAGGATTTGAAATCAAGGCAGAATTGCAGGAAACAGATTTCAGGAGGTAGATACGAATCGCCTTTAAAGCACATGAAAAGCGGCAAAACGTTGACAATGATGCCCTTGGCCAAAAAGGGCGTATGCGTTTTTTTCCTGAATATATTCAGGAAAAAACGCATACGCCCTTTTTGGCCAACCAAGCAACCTGGAAAGGCAAATCAGCGCTACAAAGAAGTCTCGCTTCCCATCGGTCAAAAGGGCCATGCTGAAAAAAGTGTCAAAACCAGAAATGCAGGACAGGCCATGGAGAAATGGGAGCCTTGCTACACTGATGGGCGGGATGTAAATTGCCAAGAGCCACTCTGGAGAAGTGTCCGGTGAGTCCTGAAACATCTGAAAAACACAGCTCAGAGAGCATAGGGCACTTCCACTCATGGGTGTATAAATTGGGAAAATTAAAAATCAGCAAGACACAAGCACCCCAAAGTTTAGGGCTGCTCTGTTGACCAGGACCTCCACTTCATTCCACCTTAAATATCCCAGGAAAGAGAAAAATGGATAAAGAAGTTGTGGTCCTTATGTACAATGGAATATCACTCAGCCATGAAATCAATGTCGTAAGGTTAGTAGCAGCATGATGAGTGGATTTAGGTACGACGATTCTAAGTGAAATAAGTCACACAGAAAAGGACACTTCTCATAAGGTATCACTGATGGAGGGAATGTAAAAACCATTACACTTGAACTGAATTACAAAACAGAACAGAGTCACACATGCAGAAAACACACTATGGCTGCTTAACGGGAAAGGTGAGGTGGGGTGATACATAAAACAAGGGTATCAAATTAGCTCACATACCGTTCCATAAACCCAATATGTAATAGACAAGACCTACTCCTTGCTCAGAGAACTGGACTCAACACGCCCTATTCACCGCACAAGAATATATCTGACTAATAATAATCGTAAAACCTATGTATTGATATCTCTCTGTTAGTGTGTCAAGTGGGTGTAAAGCGGCATAAACACAGCAGTGAAAATCAGCTAAACCCCATTATAAAAATAAATTACTTTGAAACACCCATGAAACAAAGACAGTGAAAGAGAGAGAAATTCTTACACAATGCGTTCAGGGGCTGTGATGCAACCTGGTTTGACCATATCTAGACGCACAGCTGGATGAGACATAAGGGTGGACACTCTTGGGGCTGAGAGGTTTGATGAGGTTGGGTGAGCAAACGCAGACCCTTTAAAGTAATACTGCGTGGTACCCATCGCATGGGTCCCAAATCTCCAGGTTCAAGGGCATCTTCCTACATCAAAAACATGCATGAGAAACCCAGAAGTTGGTACACCGTGTGATGGGGAAAGGTTTCTAAAACGCACCTCATTTCTCATCTCCTTGTGCCCGGGTTCGCCATTCCAGCCGCTTTACTAGCAAGCTCCCTACTTGGAGCATCAGCACCTTTAACCTCCTGTTCCGTACAGGTTGCAATTTGTCCTGAGGATAAACGGGAAGACGTGGAACCAACGAGAGACTAGCTCTTGGTGTTGGGACAGGCACAGGTCACTCTATTTTCCCATCAGAAAGAAGAATTAACCACAGGCTCAGCCTGCCCCCCGGAACAGAACAGGGCCTGAAGCCATTCTGCGATTTTGTGGCCAGCTCCCATAAAAACGAGTTGTAAAATCGAGGTTCAGGGCACTGCAATTCACAAACCTGCAGAGTTATAAATGATAACTCTCGTCCACAAATATATTGAGGGAAGGCAAAGAAGAGGATTTGAAATCAAGGCAGAATTGCAGGAAACAGATTTCAGGAGGTAGATACGAATCGCCTTTAAAGCACATGAAAAGCGGCAAAACGTTGACAATGATGCCCTTGGCCAAAAAGGGCGTATGCGTTTTTTTCCTGAATATATTCAGGAAAAAACGCATACGCCCTTTTTGGCCAACCAAGCAACCTGGAAAGGCAAATCAGCGCTACAAAGAAGTCTCGCTTCCCATCGGTCAAAAGGGCCATGCTGAAAAAAGTGTCAAAACCAGAAATGCAGGACAGGCCATGGAGAAATGGGAGCCTTGCTACACTGATGGGCGGGATGTAAATTGCCAAGAGCCACTCTGGAGAAGTGTCCGGTGAGTCCTGAAACATCTGAAAAACACAGCTTAGAGAGCATAGGGCACTTCCACTCATGGGGGTATAAATTGGGAAAATTAAAAATCAGCAAGACACAAGCACCCCAAAGTTTAGGGCTGCTCTGTTGACCAGGACCTCCACTTCATTCCACCTTAAATATCCCAGGAAAGAGAAAAATGGATAAAGAAGTTGTGGTCCTTATGTACAATGGAATATCACTCAGCCATGAAATCAATGTCGTAAGGTTAGTAGCAGCATGATGAGTGGATTTAGGTATGACGATTCTAAGTGAAATAAGTCACACAGAAAAGGACACTTCTCATAAGGTATCACTGATAGAGGGAATGTAAAAACCATTACACTTGAACTGAATTACAAAACAGAACAGAGTCACACATGCAGAAAACACACTATGGCTGCTTAACGGGAAAGGTGAGGTGGGGTGATACATAAAACAAGGGTATCAAATTAGCTCACATACCGTTCCATAAACCCAATATGTAATAGACAAGACCTACTCCTTGCTCAGAGAACTGGACTCAACACGCCCTATTCACTGCACAAGAATATATCTGACTAATAATAATCGTAAAACCTATGTATTGATATCTCTCTGTTAGTGTGTCAAGTGGGTGTAAAGCGGCATAAACAGAGCAGTGAAAAGCAGCTAAACCCCATTATAAAAATAAATTACTTTGAAACAACCATGAAACAAAGACAGTGAAAGAGAGAGAAATTCTTACACAATGCGTTCAGGGGCTGTGATGCAACCTGGATTGACCATATCTAGACGCACAGCTGGATGAGACATAAGGGTGGACACTCTTGGGGCTGAGAGGTTTGGTGAGGTTGGGTGAGCAAACGCAGACCCTTTAAAGTAATACTGCGTGGTACCCATCGCATGGGTCCCAAATCTCCAGGTTCAAGGGCATCTTCCTACATCAAAAACATGCATGAGAAACCCAGAAGTTGGTACACCGTGTGATGGGGAAAGGTTTCTAAAACGCACCTCATTTCTCATCTCCTTGTGCCCGGGTTCGCCATTCCAGCCGCTTTACTAGCAAGCTCCCTACTTGGAGCATCAGCACCTTTAACCTCCTGTTCCGTACAGGTTGCAATTTGTCCTGAGGATAAACGGGAAGACGTGGAACCAACGAGAGACTAGCTCTTTGTGTTGGGACAGGCACAGGTCACTCTATTTTCCCATCAGAAAGAAGAATTAACCACAGGCTCAGCCTGCCCCCCGGAACCAGAACAGGGCCTGAAGCCATTCTGCGATTTTGCGGCCAGCTCCCATAAAAACGAGTTGTAAAATGGAGGTTCAGGGCACTGCAATTCACAAACCTGCAGAGTTATAAATGATAACTCTCATCCACAAATATATTGAGGGAAGGCAAAGAAGAGGATTTGAAATCAAGGCAGAATTGCACGAAACAGATTTCAGGAGGTAGATTCGAATCGCCTTTAAAGCACATGAAAAGCGGCAAAACGTTGACAATGATGCCCTTGGCCAAAAAGGGCGTATGCGTTTTTTCCTGAATATATTCAGGAAAAAACGCATACGCCCTTTTTGGCCAACCAAGCAACCTGGAAAGGCAAATCAGCGCTACAAAGAAGTCTCGCTTCCCATCGGTCAAAAGGGCCATGCTGAAAAAAGTGTCAAAACCAGAAATGCAGGACAGGCCATGGAGAAATGGGAGCCTTGCTACACTGATGGGCGGGATGTAAATTGCCAAGAGCCACTCTGGAGAAGTGTCCGGTGAGTCCTGAAACATCTGAAAAACACAGCTCAGAGAGCATAGGGCACTTCCACTCATGGGTGTATAAATTGGGAAAATTAAAAATCAGCAAGACACAAGCACCCCAAAGTTTAGGGCTGCTCTGTTGACCAGGACCTCCACTTCATTCCACCTTAAATATCCCAGGAAAGAGAAAAATGGATAAAGAAGTTGTGGTCCTTATGTACAATGGAATATCACTCAGCCATGAAATCAATGTCGTAAGGTTAGTAGCAGCATGATGAGTGGATTTAGGTACGACGATTCTAAGTGAAATAAGTCACACAGAAAAGGACACTTCTCATAAGGTATCACTGATGGAGGGAATGTAAAAACCATTACACTTGAACTGAATTACAAAACAGAACAGAGTCACACATGCAGAAAACACACTATGGCTGCTTAACGGGAAAGGTGAGGTGGGGTGATACATAAAACAAGGGTATCAAATTAGCTCACATACCGTTCCATAAACCCAATATGTAATAGACAAGACCTACTCCTTGCTCAGAGAACTGGACTCAACACGCCCTATTCACCGCACAAGAATATATCTGACTAATAATAATCGTAAAACCTATGTATTGATATCTCTCTGTTAGTGTGTCAAGTGGGTGTAAAGCGGCATAAACACAGCAGTGAAAATCAGCTAAACCCCATTATAAAAATAAATTACTTTGAAACACCCATGAAACAAAGACAGTGAAAGAGAGAGAAATTCTTACACAATGCGTTCAGGGGCTGTGATGCAACCTGGTTTGACCATATCTAGACGCACAGCTGGATGAGACATAAGGGTGGACACTCTTGGGGCTGAGAGGTTTGATGAGGTTGGGTGAGCAAACGCAGACCCTTTAAAGTAATACTGCGTGGTACCCATCGCATGGGTCCCAAATCTCCAGGTTCAAGGGCATCTTCCTACATCAAAAACATGCATGAGAAACCCAGAAGATGGTACACCGTGTGATGGGGAAAGGTTTCTAAAACGCACCTCATTTCTCATCTCCTTGTGCCCGGGTTCGCCATTCCAGCCGCTTTACTAGCAAGCTCCCTACTTGGAGCATCAGCACCTTTAACCTCCTGTTCCGTACAGGTTGCAATTTGTCCTGAGGATAAACGGGAAGACGTGGAACCAACGAGAGACTAGCTCTTGGTGTTGGGACAGGCACAGGTCACTCTATTTTCCCATCAGAAAGAAGAATTAACCACAGGCTCAGCCTGCCCCCCGGAACCAGAACAGGGCCTGAAGCCATTCTGCGATTTTGCGGCCAGCTCCCATAAAAACGAGTTGTAAAATGGAGGTTCAGGGCACTGCAATTCACAAACCTGCAGAGTTATAAATGATAACTCTCGTCCACAAATATATTGAGGGAAGGCAAAGAAGAGGATTTGAAATCAAGGCAGAATTGCAGGAAACAGATTTCAGGAGGTAGATACGAATCGCCTTTAAAGCACATGAAAAGCGGCAAAACGTTGACAATGATGCCCTTGGCCAAAAAGGGCGTATGCGTTTTTTCCTGAATATATTCAGGAAAAAACGCATACGCCCTTTTTGGCCAACCAAGCAACCTGGAAAGGCAAATCAGCGCTACAAAGAAGTCTCGCTTCCCATCAGTCAAAAGGGCCATGCTGAAAAAAGTGTCAAAACCAGAAATGCAGGACAGGCCATGGAGAAATGGGAGCCTTGCTACACTGATGGGCGGGATGTAAATTGCCAAGAGCCACTCTGGAGAAGTGTCCGGTGAGTCCTGAAACATCTGAAAAACACAGCTCAGAGAGCATAGGGCACTTCCACTCATGGGGGTATAAATTGGGAAAATTAAAAATCAGCAAGACACAAGCACCCCAAAGTTTAGGGCTGCTCTGTTGACCAGGACCTCCACTTCATTCCACCTTAAATATCCCAGGAAAGAGAAAAATGGATAAAGAAGTTGTGGTCCTTATGTACAATGGAATATCACTCAGCCAGGAAATCAATGTCGTAAGGTTAGTAGCAGCATGATGAGTGGATTTAGGTACGACGATTCTAAGTGAAATAAGTCACACAGAAAAGGACACTTCTCATAAGGTATCACTGATAGAGGGAATGTAAAAACCATTACACTTGAACTGAATTACAAAACAGAACAGTGTCACACATGCAGAAAACACACTATGGCTGCTTAACGGGAAAGGTGAGGTGGGGTGATACATAAAACAAGGGTATCAAATTAGCTCACATACCGTTCCATAAACCCAATATGTAATAGACAAGACCTACTCCTTGCTCAGAGAACTGGACTCAACACGCCCTATTCACCGCACAAGAATATATCTGACTAATAATAATCGTAAAACCTATGTATTGATATCTCTCTGTTAGTGTGTCAAGTGGGTGTAAAGCGGCATAAACACAGCAGTGAAAAGCAGCTAAACCCCATTATAAAAATAAATTACTTTGAAACACCCATGAAACAAAGACAGTGAAACAGAGAGAAATTCTTACACAATGCGTTCAGGGGCTGTGATGCAACCTGGATTGACCATATCTAGACGCACAGCTGGATGAGACATAAGGGTGGACACTCTTGGGGCTGAGAGGTTTGGTGAGGTTGGGTGAGCAAACGCAGACCCTTTAAAGTAATACTGCGTGGTACCCATCGCATGGGTCCCAAATCTCCAGGTTCAAGGGCATCTTCCTACATCAAAAACATGCATGAGAAACCCAGAAGATGGTACACCGTGTGATGGGGAAAGGTTTCTAAAACGCACCTCATTTCTCATCTCCTTGTGCCCGGGTTCGCCATTCCAGCCGCTTTACTAGCAAGCTCCCTACTTGGAGCATGAGCACCTTTAACCTCCTGTTCCGTACAGGTTGCAATTTGTCCTGAGGATAAACGGGAAGACGTGGAACCAACGAGAGACTAGCTCTTGGTGTTGGGACAGGCACAGGTCACTCTATTTTCCCATCAGAAAGAAGAATTAACCACAGGCTCAGCCTGCCCCCCGGAACCAGAACAGGGCCTGAAGCCATTCTGCGATTTTGCGGCCAGCTCCCATAAAAACGAGTTGTAAAATGGAGGTTCAGGGCACTGCAATTCACAAACCTGCAGAGTTATAAATGATAACTCTCGTCCACAAATATATTGAGGGAAGGCAAAGAAGAGGATTTGAAATCAAGGCAGAATTGCAGGAAACAGATTTCAGGAGGTAGATACGAATCGCCTTTAAAGCACAGGAAAAGCGGCAAAACGTTGACAATGATGCCCTTGGCCAAAAAGGGCGTATGCGTTTTTTCCTGAATATATTCAGGAAAAAACGCATACGCCCTTTTTGGCCAACCAAGCAACCTGGAAAGGCAAATCAGCGCTACAAAGAAGTCTCGCATCCCATCGGTCAAAAGGGCCATGCTGAAAAAAGTGTCAAAACCAGAAATGCAGGACAGGCCATGGAGAAATGGGAGCCTTGCTACACTGATGGGCGGGATGTAAATTGCCAAGAGCCACTCTGGAGAAGTGTCCGGTGAGTCCTGAAACATCTGAAAAACACAGCTCAGAGAGCATAGGGCACTTCCACTCATGGGGGTATAAATTGGGAAAATTAAAAATCAGCAAGACACAAGCACCCCAAAGTTGAGGGCTGCTCTGTTGACCAGGACCTCCACTTCATTCCACCTTAAATATCCCAGGAAAGAGAAAAATGGATAAAGAAGTTGTGGTCCTTATGTACAATGGAATATCACTCAGCCAGGAAATCAATGTCGTAAGGTTAGTAGCAGCATGATGAGTGGATTTAGGTACGACGATTCTAAGTGAAATAAGTCACACAGAAAAGGACACTTCTCATAAGGTATCACTGATAGAGGGAATGTAAAAACCATTACACTTGAACTGAATTACAAAACAGAACAGAGTCACACATGCAGAAAACACACTATGGCTGCTTAACGGGAAAGGTGAGGTGGGGTGATACATAAAACAAGGGTATCAAATTAGCTCAGATACCATTCCAAAAACCCAATATGTAATAGACAAGACCTACTCCTTGCTCAGAGAACTGGACTCAACACGCCCTATTCACTGCACAAGAATATATCTGACTAATAATAATCGTAAAACCTATGTATTGATATCTCTCTGTTTGTGTGTCAAGTGGGTGTAAAGCGGCATAAACAGAGCAGTGAAAAGCAGCTAAACCCCATTATAAAAATAAATTACTTTGAAACACCCATGAAACAAAGACAGTGAAAGAGAGAGAAATTCTTACACAATGCGTTCAGGGGCTGTGATGCAACCTGGATTGACCATATCTAGACGCACAGCTGGATGAGACATAAGGGTGGACACTCTTGGGGCTGAGAGGTTTGGTGAGGTTGGGTGAGCAAACGCAGACCCTTTAAAGGAATACTGCGTGGTACCCATCGCATGGGTCCCAAATCTCCAGGTTCAAGGGCATCTTCCTACATCAAAAACATGCATGAGAAACCCAGAAGATGGTACACCGTGTGATGGGGAAAGGTTTCTAAAACGCACCTCATTTCTCATCTCCTTGTGCCCGGGTTCGCCATTCCAGCCACTTTACTAGCAAGCTCCCTACTTGGAGCATCAGCACCTTTAACCTCCTGTTCCGTAGAGGTTGCAATTTGTCCTGAGGATAAACGGGAAGACGTGGAACCAACGAGAGACTAGCTCTTGGTGTTGGGACAGGCACAGGTCACTCTATTTTCCCATCAGAAAGAAGAATTAACCACAGGCTCAGCCTGACCCCCGGAACCAGAACAGGGCCTGAAGCCATTCTGCGATTTTGCGGCCAGCTCCCATAAAAACGAGTTGTAAAATGGAGGTTCAGGGCACTGCAATTCACAAACCTGCAGAGTTATAAATGATAACTCTCATCCACAAATATATTGAGGGAAGGCAAAGAAGAGGATTTGAAATCAAGGCAGAATTGCAGGAAACAGATTTCAGGAGGTAGATACGAATCGCCTTTAAAGCACATGAAAAGCGGCAAAACGTTGACAATGATGCCCTTGGCCAAAAAGGGCGTATGCGATTTTTCCTGAATATATTCAGGAAAAAACGCATACGCCCTTTTTGGCCAACCAAGCAACCTGGAAAGGCAAATCAGCGCTACAAAGAAGTCTCGCTTCCCATCGGTCAAAAGGGCCATGCTGAAAAAAGTGTCAAAACCAGAAATGCAGGACAGGCCATGGAGAAATGGGAGCCTTGCTACACTGATGGGCGGGATGTAAATTGCCAAGAGCCACTCTGGAGAAGTGTCCGGTGAGTCCTGAAACATCTGAAAAACACAGCTCAGAGAGCATAGGGCACTTCCACTCATGGGGGTATAAATTGGGAAAATTAAAAATCAGCAAGACACAAGCACCCCAAAGTTTAGGGCTGCTCTGTTGACCAGGACCTCCACTTCATTCCACCTTAAATATCCCAGGAAAGAGAAAAATGGATAAAGAAGTTGTGGTCCTTATGTACAATGGAATATCACTCAGCCAGGAAATCAATGTCGTAAGGTTAGTAGCAGCATGATGAGTGGATTTAGGTACGACGATTCTAAGTGAAATAAGTCACACAGAAAAGGACACTTCTCATAAGGTATCACTGATAGAGGGAATGTAAAAACCATTACACTTGAACTGAATTACAAAACAGAACAGAGTCACACATGCAGAAAACACACTATGGCTGCTTAACGGGAAAGGTGAGGTGGGGTGATACATAAAACAAGGGTATCAAATTAGCTCACATACCGTTCCATAAACCCAATATGTAATAGACAAGACCTACTCCTTGCTCGGAGAACTGGACTCAACACGCCCTATTCACCGCACAAGAATATATCTGACTAATAATAATCGTAAAACCTATGTATTGATATCTCTCTGTTAGTGTGTCAAGTGGGTGTAAAGCGACATAAACAGAGCAGTGAAAAGCAGCTAAACCCCATTATAAAAATAAATTATTTTGAAACAACCATGAAACAAAGACAGTGAAAGAGAGAGAAACTCTTACACAATGCGTTCAGGGGCTGTGATGCAACCTGGATTGACCATATCTAGACGCACAGCTGGATGAGACATAAGGGTGGACATTCTTGGGGCTGAGAGGTTTGGTGAGGTTGGGTGAGCAAACGCAGACCCTTTAAAGTAATACTTCGTGGTACCCATCGCATGGGTCCCAAATCTCCAGGTTCAAGGGCATCTTCCTACATCAAAAACATGCATGAGAAACCCAGAAGATGGTACACCGTGTGATGGGGAAAGGTTTCTAAAACGCACCTCATTTCTCATCTCCTTGTGCCCGGGTTCGCCATTCCAGCCGCTTTACTAGCAAGCTCCCTACTTGGAGCATCAGCACCTTTAACCTCCTGTTCCGTAGAGGTTGCAATTTGTCCTGAGGATAAACGGGAAGACGTGGAACCAACGAGAGACTAGCTCTTGGTGTTGGGACAGGCACAGGTCACTCTATTTTCCCATCAGAAAGAAGAATTAACCACAGGCTCAGCCTGCCCCCCGGAACCAGAACAGGGCCTGAAGCCATTCTGCGATTTTGCGGCCAGCTCCCATAAAAACGAGTTGTAAAATGGAGGTTCAGGGCACTGCAATTCACAAACCTGCAGAGTTATAAATGATAACTCTCGTCCACAAATATATTGAGGGAAGGCAAAGAAGAGGATTTGAAATCAAGGCAGAATTGCAGGAAACAGATTTCAGGAGGTAGATACGAATCGCCTTTAAAGCACATGAAAAGCGGCAAAACGTTGACAATGATGCCCTTGGCCAAAAAGGGCGTATGCGTTTTTTCCTGAATATATTCAGGAAAAAACGCATACGCCCTTTTTGGCCAACCAAGCAACCTGGAAAGGCAAATCAGCGCTACAAAGAAGTCTCGCTTCCCATCGGTCAAAAGGGCCATGCTGAAAAAAGTGTCAAAACCAGAAATGCAGGACAGGCCATGGAGAAATGGGAGCCTTACTACACTGATGGGCGGGATGTAAATTGCCAAGAGCCACTCTGGAGAAGTGTCCGGTGAGTCCTGAAACATCTGAAAAACACAGCTCAGAGAGCATAGGGCACTTCCACTCATGGGGGTATAAATTGGGAAAATTAAAAATCAGCAAGACACAAGCACCCCAAAGTTTAGGGCTGCTCTGTTGACCAGGACCTCCACTTCATTCCACCTTAAATATCCCAGGAAAGAGAAAAATGGATAAAGAAGTTGTGGTCCTTATGTACAATGGAATATCACTCAGCCAGGAAATCAATGTCGTAAGGTTAGTAGCAGCATGATGAGTGGATTTAGGTACGACGATTCTAAGTGAAATAAGTCACACAGAAAAGGACACTTCTCATAAGGTATCACTGATAGAGGGAATGTAAAAACCATTACACTTGAACTGAATTACAAAACAGCACAGTGTCACACATGCAGAAAACACACTATGGCTGCTTAACGGGAAAGGTGAGGTGGGGTGATACATAAAACAAGGGTATCAAATTAGCTCACATACCGTTCCATAAACCCAATATGTAATAGACAAGACCTACTCCTTGCTCAGAGAACTGGACTCAACACGCCCTATTCACTGCACAAGAATATATCTGACTAATAATAATCGTAAAACCTATGTATTGATATCTCTCTGTTAGTGTGTCAAGTGGGTGTAAAGCGGCATAAACACAGCAGTGAAAAGCAGCTAAACCCCATTATAAAAATAAATTATTTTG
Source organism: Balaenoptera borealis (assembly GCF_965194805.1). Taxonomy (NCBI): domain Eukaryota; kingdom Metazoa; phylum Chordata; class Mammalia; order Artiodactyla; family Balaenopteridae; genus Balaenoptera; species Balaenoptera borealis. Next base: position 622,900 of record NW_028123988.1, read on the forward strand.
AAACAACCATGAAACAAAGACAGTGAAAGAGAGAGAAATTCTTACACAATGCGTTCAGGGGCTGTGATGCAACCTGGATTGACCATATCTAGACGCACAGCTGGATGAGACATAAGGGTGGACACTCTTGGGGCTGAGAGGTTTGGTGAGGTTGGGTGAGCAAACGCAGACCCTTTAAAGTAATACTGCGTGGTACCCATCTCATGGGTCCCAAATCTCCAGGTTCAAGGGCATCTTCCTACATCAAAAACATGCATGAGAAACCCAGAAGTTGGTACACCGTGTGATGGGGAAAGGTTTCTAAAACGCACCTCATTTCTCATCTCCTTGTGCCCGGGTTCGCCATTCCAGCCGCTTTACTAGCAAGCTCCCTACTTGGAGCATCAGCACCTTTAACCTCCTGTTCCGTACAGGTTGCAATTTGTCCTGAGGATAAACGGGAAGACGTGGAACCAACGAGAGACTAGCTCTTGGTGTTGGGACAGGCACAGGTCACTCTATTTTCCCATCAGAAAGAAGAATTAACCACAGGCTCAGCCTGCCCCCCGGAACCAGAACAGGGCCTGAAGCCATTCTGCGATTTTGCGGCCAGCTCCCATAAAAACGAGTTGTAAAATGGAGGTTCAGGGCACTGCAATTCACAAACCTGCAGAGTTATAAATGATAACTCTCATCCACAAATATATTGAGGGAAGGCAAAGAAGAGGATTTGAAATCAAGGCAGAATTGCAGGAAACAGATTTCAGGAGGTAGATTCGAATCGCCTTTAAAGCACATGAAAAGCGGCAAAACGTTGACAATGATGCCCTTGGCCAAAAAGGGCGTATGCGTTTTTTCCTGAATATATTCAGGAAAAAACGCATACGCCCTTTTTGGCCAACCAAGCAACCTGGAAAGGGAAATCAGCGCTACAAAGAAGTCTCGCTTCCCATCGGTCAAAAGGGCCATGCTGAAAAAAGCGTCAAAACCAGAAATGCAGGACAGGCCATGGAGAAATGGGAGCCTTGCTACACTGATGGGCGGGATGTAAATTGCCAAGAGCCACTCTGGAGAAGTGTCCGGTGAGTCCTGAAACATCTGAAAAACACAGCTCAGAGAGCATAGGGCACTTCCACTCATGGGTGTATAAATTGGGAAAATTAAAAATCAGCAAGACACAAGCACCCCAAAGTTTAGGGCTGCTCTGTTGACCAGGACCTCCACTTCATTCCACCTTAAATATCCCAGGAAAGAGAAAAATGGATAAAGAAGTTGTGGTCCTTATGTACAATGGAATATCACTCAGCCATGAAATCAATGTCGTAAGGTTAGTAGCAGCATGATGAGTGGATTTAGGTACGACGATTCTAAGTGAAATAAGTCACACAGAAAAGGACACTTCTCATAAGGTATCACTGATAGAGGGAATGTAAAAACCATTACACTTGAACTGAATTACAAAACAGAACAGTGTCACACATGCAGAAAACACACTATGGCTGCTTAACGGGAAAGGTGAGGTGGGGTGATACATAAAACAAGGGTATCAAATTAGCTCACATACCGTTCCATAAACCCAATATGTAATAGACAAGACCTACTCCTTGCTCAGAGAACTGGACTCAACACGCCCTATTCACCGCACAAGAATATATCTGACTAATAATAATCGTAAAACCTATGTATTGATATCTCTCTGTTAGTGTGTCAAGTGGGTGTAAAGCGGCATAAACACAGCAGTGAAAAGCAGCTAAACCCCATTATAAAAATAAATTACTTTGAAAAACCCATGAAACAAAGACAGTGAAAGAGAGAGAAATTCTTACACAATGCGTTCAGGGGCTGTGATGCAACCTGGATTGACCATATCTAGACGCACAGCTGGATGAGACATAAGGGTGGATACTCTTGGGGCTGAGAGGTTTGGTGAGGTTGGGTGAGCAAACGCAGACCCTTTAAAGTAATACTGCGTGGTACCCATCGCATGGGTCCCAAATCTCCAGGTTCAAGGGCATCTTCCTACATCAAAAACATGCATGAGAAACCCAGAAGATGGTACACCGTGTGATGGGGAAAGGTTTCTAAAACGCACCTCATTTCTCATCTCCTTGTGCCCGGGTTCGCCATTCCAGCCGCTTTACTAGCAATCTCCCTACTTGGAGCATCAGCACCTTTAACCTCCTGTTCCGTAGAGGTTGCAATTTGTCCTGAGGATAAACGGGAAGACGTGGAACCAACGAGAGACTAGCTCTTGGTGTTGGGACAGGCACAGGTCACTCTATTTTCCCATCAGAAAGAAGAATTAACCACAGGCTCAGCCTGCCCCCCGGAACCAGAACAGGGCCTGAAGCCATTCTGCGATTTTGCGGCCAGCTCCCATAAAAACGAGTTGTAAAATGGAGGTTCAGGGCACTGCAATTCACAAACCTGCAGAGTTATAAATGATAACTCTCGTCCACAAATATATTGAGGGAAGGCAAAGAAGAGGATTTGAAATCAAGGCAGAATTGCAGGAAACAGATTTCAGGAGGTAGATACGAATCGCCTTTAAAGCACATGAAAAGCGGCAAAACGTTGACAATGATGCCCTTGGCCAAAAAGGGCGTATGCGTTTTTTCCTGAATATATTCAGGAAAAAACGCATACGCCCTTTTTGGCCAACCAAGCAACCTGGAAAGGCAAATCAGCGCTACAAAGAAGTCTCGCTTCCCATCGGTCAAAAGGGCCATGCTGAAAAAAGTGTCAAAACCAGAAATGCAGGACAGGCCATGGAGAAATGGGAGCCTTGCTACACTGATGGGCGGGATGTAAATTGCCAAGAGCCACTCTGGAGAAGTGTCCGGTGAGTCCTGAAACATCTGAAAAACACAGCTCAGAGAGCATAGGGCACTTCCACTCATGGGGGTATAAATTGGGAAAATTAAAAATCAGCAAGACACAAGCACCCCAAAGATTAGGGCTGCTCTGTTGACCAGGACCTCCACTTCATTCCACCTTAAATATCCCAGGAAAGAGAAAAATGGATAAAGAAGTTGTGGTCCTTATGTACAATGGAATATCACTCAGCCAGGAAATCAATGTCGTATGGTTAGTAGCAGCATGATGAGTGGATTTAGGTACGACGATTCTAAGTGAAATAAGTCACACAGAAAAGGACACTTCTCATAAGGTATCACTGATAGAGGGAATGTAAAAACCATTACACTTGAACTGAATTACAAAACAGCACAGTGTCACACATGCAGAAAACACACTATGGCTGCTTAACGGGAAAGGTGAGGTGGGGTGATACATAAAACAAGGGTATCAAATTAGCTCACATACCGTTCCATAAACCCAATATGTAATAGACAAGACCTACTCCTTGCTCAGAGAACTGGACTCAACACGCCCTATTCACTGCACAAGAATATATCTGACTAATAATAATCGTAAAACCTATGTATTGATATCTCTCTGTTAGTGTGTCAAGTGGGTGTAAAGCGGCATAAACACAGCAGTGAAAAGCAGCTAAACCCCATTATAAAAATAAATTATTTTGAAACAACCATGAAACAAAGACAGTGAAAGAGAGAGAAATTCTTACACAATGCGTTCAGGGGCTGTGATGCAACCTGGATTGACCATATCTAGACGCACAGCTGGATGAGACATAAGGGTGGACACTCTTGGGGCTGAGAGGTTTGGTGAGGTTGGGTGAGCAAACGCAGACCCTTTAAAGTAATACTGCGTGGTACCCATCGCATGGGTCCCAAATCTCCAGGTTCAAGGGCATCTTCCTACATCAAAAACATGCATGAGAAACCCAGAAGATGGTGCACCGTGTGATGGGGAAAGGTTTCTAAAACGCACCTCATTTCTCATCTCCTTGTGCCCGGGTTTGCCATTCCAGCCGCTTTACTAGCAAGCTCCCTACTTGGAGCATCAGCACCTTTAACCTCCTGTTCCGTAGAGGTTGCAATTTGTCCTGAGGATAAACGGGAAGACGTGGAACCAACGAGAGACTAGCTCTTGGTGTTGGGACAGGCACAGGTCACTCTATTTTCCCATCAGAAAGAAGAATTAACCACAGGCTCAGCCTGCCCCCCGGAACCAGAACAGGGCCTGAAGCCATTCTGCGATTTTGCGGCCAGCTCCCATAAAAACGAGTTGTAAAATGGAGGTTCAGGGCACTGCAATTCACAAACCTGCAGAGTTATAAATGATAACTCTCGTCCACAAATATATTGAGGGAAGGCAAAGAAGAGGATTTGAAATCAAGGCAGAATTGCAGGAAACAGATTTCAGGAGGTAGATACGAATCGCCTTTAAAGCACATGAAAAGCGGCAAAACGTTGACAATGATGCCCTTGGCCAAAAAGGGCGTATGCGTTTTTTCCTGAATATATTCAGGAAAAAACGCATACGCCCTTTTTGGCCAACCAAGCAACCTGGAAAGGCAAATCAGCGCTACAAAGAAGTCTCGCTTCCCATCGGTCAAAAGGGCCATGCTGAAAAAAGTGTCAAAACCAGAAATGCAGGACAGGCCATGGAGAAATGGGAGCCTTGCTACACTGATGGGCGGGATGTAAATTGCCAAGAGCCACTCTGGAGAAGTGTCCGGTGAGTCCTGAAACATCTGAAAAACACAGCTCAGAGAGCATAGGGCACTTCCACTCATGGGGGTATAAATTGGGAAAATTAAAAATCAGCAAGACACAAGCACCCCAAAGTTTAGGGCTGCTCTGTTGACCAGGACCTCCACTTCATTCCACCTTAAATATCCCAGGAAAGAGAAAAATGGATAAAGAAGTTGTGGTCCTTATGTACAATGGAATATCACTCAGCCAGGAAATCAATGTCGTAAGGTTAGTAGCAGCATGATGAGTGGATTTAGGTACGACGATTCTAAGTGAAATAAGTCACACAGAAAAGGACACTTCTCATAAGGTATCACTGATAGAGGGAATGTAAAAACCATTACACTTGAACTGAATTACAAAACAGCACAGTGTCACACATGCAGAAAACACACTATGGCTGCTTAACGGGAAAGGTGAGGTGGGGTGATACATAAAACAAGGGTATCAAATTAGCTCACATACCGTTCCATAAACCCAATATGTAATAGACAAGACCTACTCCTTGCTCAGAGAACTGGACTCAACACGCCCTATTCACTGCACAAGAATATATCTGACTAATAATAATCGTAAAACCTATGTATTGATATCTCTCTGTTAGTGTGTCAAGTGGGTGTAAAGCGGCATAAACACAGCAGTGAAAAGCAGCTAAACCCCATTATAAAAATAAATTATTTTGAAACAACCATGAAACAAAGACAGTGAAAGAGAGAGAAATTCTTACACAATGCGTTCAGGGGCTGTGATGCAACCTGGATTGACCATATCTAGACGCACAGCTGGATGAGACATAAGGGTGGACACTCTTGGGGCTGAGAGGTTTGGTGAGGTTGGGTGAGCAAACACAGACCCTTTAAAGTAATACTGCGTGGTACCCATCACATGGGTCCCAAATCTCCAGGTTCAAGGGAATCTTCCTACATCAAAAACATGCATGAGAAACCCAGAAGATGGTACACCGTGTGATGGGGAAAGGTTTCTAAAACGCACCTCATTTCTCATCTCCTTGTGCCCGGGTTCGCCATTCCAGCCGCTTTACTAGCAAGCTCCCTACTTGGAGCATCAGCACCTTTAACCTCCTGTTCCGTAGAGGTTGCAATTTGTCCTGAGGATAAACGGGAAGACGTGGAACCAACGAGAGACTAGCTCTTGGTGTTGGGACAGGCACAGGTCACTCTATTTTCCCATCAGAAAGAAGAATTAACCACAGGCTCAGCCTGCCCCCCGGAACCAGAACAGGGCCTGAAGCCATTCTGCGATTTTGCGGCCAGCTCCCATAAAAACGAGTTGTAAAATGGAGGTTCAGGGCACTGAAATTCACAAACCTGCAGAGTTATAAATGATAACTCTCGTCCACAAATATATTGAGGGAAGGCAAAGAAGAGGATTTGAAATCAAGGCAGAATTGCAGGAAACAGATTTCAGGAGGTAGATACGAATCGCCTTTAAAGCACATGAAAAGCAGCAAAACGTTGACAATGATGCCCTTGGCCAAAAAGGGCGTATGCGTTTTTTCCTGAATATATTCAGGAAAAAACGCATACGCCCTTTTTGGCCAACCAAGCAACCTGGAAAGGCAAATCAGCGCTACAAAGAAGTCTCGCTTCCCATCGGTCAAAAGGGCCATGCTGAAAAAAGTGTCAAAACCAGAAATGCAGGACAGGCCATGGAGAAATGGGAGCCTTGCTACACTGATGGGCGGGATGTAAATTGCCAAGAGCCACTCTGGAGAAGTGTCCGGTGAGTCCTGAAACATCTGAAAAACACAGCTCAGAGAGCATAGGGCACTTCCACTCATGGGGGTATAAATTGGGAAAATTAAAAATCAGCAAGACACAAGCACCCCAAAGTTTAGGGCTGCTCTGTTGACCAGGACCTCCACTTCATTCCACCTTAAATATCCCAGGAAAGAGAAAAATGGATAAAGAAGTTGTGGTCCTTATGTACAATGGAATATCACTCAACCATGAAATCAATGTCGTAAGGTTAGTAGCAGCATGATGAGTGGATTTAGGTACGACGATTCTAAGTGAAATAAGTCACACAGAAAAGGACACTTCTCATAAGGTATCACTGATAGAGGGAATGTAAAAACCATTTCACTTGAACTGAATTACAAAACAGAACAGAGTCACACATGCAGAAAACACACTATGGCTGCTTAACGGGAAAGGTGAAGTGGGGTGATACATAAAACAAGGGTATCAAATTAGCTCAGATACCGTTCCATAAACCCAATATGTAATAGACAAGACCTACTCCTTGCTCAGAGAACTGGACTCAACACGCCCTATTCACCGCACAAGAATATATCTGACTAATAATAATCGTAAAACCTATGTATTGATATCTCTCTGTTAGTGTGTCAAGTGGGTGTAAAGCGGCATAAACACAGCAGTGAAAAGCAGCTAAACCCCATTATAAAAATAAATTACTTTGAAACAACCATGAAACAAAGACAGTGAAAGAGAGAGAAACTCTTACACAATGCGTTCAGGGGCTGTGATGCAACCTGGATTGACCATATCTAGACGCACAGCTGGATGAGACATAAGGGTGGACATTCTTGGGGCTGAGAGGTTTGGTGAGGTTGGGTGAGCAAACGCAGACCCTTTAAAGTAATACTGCGTGGTACCCATCGCATGGGTCCCAAATCTCCAGGTTCAAGGGCATCTTCCTACATCAAAAACATGCATGAGAAACCCAGAAGATGGTACACCGTGTGATGGGGAAAGGTTTCTAAAACGCACCTCATTTCTCATCTCCTTGTGCCCGGGTTCGCCATTCCAGCCACTTTACTAGCAAGCTCCCTACTTGGAGCATGAGCACCTTTAACCTCCTGTTCCGTACAGGTTGCAATTTGTCCTGAGGATAAACGGGAAGACGTGGAACCAACGAGAGACTAGCTCTTGGTGTTGGGACAGGCACAGGTCACTCTATTTTCCCATCAGAAAGAAGAATTAACCACAGGCTCAGCCTGACCCCCGGAACCAGAACAGGGCCTGAAGCCATTCTGCGATTTTGTGGCCAGCTCCCATAAAAACGAGTTGTAAAATGGAGGTTCAGGGCACTGCAATTCACAAACCTGCAGAGTTATAAATGATAACTCTCGTCCACAAATATATTGAGGGAAGGCAAAGAAGAGGATTTGAAATCAAGGCAGAATTGCAGGAAACAGATTTCAGGAGGTAGATACGAATCGCCTTTAAAGCACATGAAAAGCGGCAAAACGTTGACAATGATGCCCTTGGCCAAAAAGGGCGTATGCGTTTTTTCTTGAATATATTCAGGAAAAAACGCATAGGCCCTTTTTGGCCAACCAAGCAACCTGGAAAGGCAAATCAGCGCTACAAAGAAGTCTCGCTTCCCATCGGTCAAAAGGGCCATGCTGAAAAATGTGTCAAAACCAGAAATGCAGGACAGGCCATGGAGAAATGGGAGCCTTGCTACACTGATGGGCGGGATGTAAATTGCCAAGAGCCACTCCGGAGAAGTGTCCGGTGAGTCCTGAAACATCTGAAAAACACAGCTTAGAGAGCATAGGGCACTTCCACTCATGGGGGTATAAATTGGGAAAATTAAAAATCAGCAAGACACAAGCACCCCAAAGTTGAGGGCTGCTCTGTTGACCAGGACCTCCACTTCATTCCACCTTAAATATCCCAGGAAAGAGAAAAATGGATAAAGAAGTTGTGGTCCTTATGTACAATGGAATATCACTCAACCATGAAATCAATGTCGTAAGGTTAGTAGCAGCATGATGAGTGGATTTAGGTACGACGATTCTAAGTGAAATAAGTCACACAGAAAAGGGCACTTCTCATAAGGTATCACTGATAGAGGGAATGTAAAAAACGTTACACTTGAACTGAATTACAAAACAGAACAGAGTCACACATGCAGAAAACACACTATGGCTGCTTAACGGGAAAGGTGAGGTGGGGTGATATATAAAACAAGGGTATCAAATTAGCTCAGATACCGTTCCATAAACCCAATATGTAATAGACAAGACCTACTCCTTGCTCAGAGAACTGGACTCAACACGCCCTATTCACCGCACAAGAATATATCTGACTAATAATAATCGTAAAACCTATGTATTGATATCTCTCTGTTAGTGTGTCAAGTGGGTGTAAAGTGGCATAAACACAGCAGTGAAAAGCAGCTAAACCCCATTATAAAAATAAATTACTTTGAAACAACCATGAAACAAAGACAGTGAAAGAGAGAGAAATTCTTACACAATGCGTTCAGGGGCTGTGATGCAACCTGGATTGACCATATCTAGACGCACAGCTGGATGAGACATAAGGGTGGACACTCTTGGGGCTGAGAGGTTTGGTGAGGTTGGGTGAGCAAACGCAGACCCTTTAAAGTAATACTGCGTGGTACCCATCGCATGGGTCCCAAATCTCCAGGTTCAAGGGCATCTTCCTACATCAAAAACATGCATGAGAAACCCAGAAGATGGTACACCGTGTGATGGGGAAAGGTTTCTAAAACGCACCTCATTTCTCATCTCCTTGTGCCCAGGTTCGCCATTCCAGCCGCTTTACTAGCAAGCTCCCTACTTGGAGCATGAGCACCTTTAACCTCCTGTTCCGTACAGGTTGCAATTTGTCCTGAGGATAAACGGGAAGACGTGGAACCAACGAGAGACTAGCTCTTGGTGTTGGGACAGGCACAGGTCACTCTATTTTCCCATCAGAAAGAAGAATTAACCACAGGCTCAGCCTGACCCCCGGAACCAGAACAGGGCCTGAAGCCATTCTGCGATTTTGTGGCCAGCTCCCATAAAAACGAGTTGTAAAATGGAGGTTCAGGGCACTGCAATTCACAAACCTGCAGAGTTATAAATGATAACTCTCGTCCACAAATATATTGAGGGGAGGCAAAGAAGAGGATTTGAAATCAAGGCAGAATTGCAGGAAACAGATTTCAGGAGGTAGATACGAATCGCCTTTAAAGCACATGAAAAGCGGCAAAACGTTGACAATGATGCCCTTGGCCAAAAAGGGCGTATGCGTTTTTTCCTGAATATATTCAGGAAAAAACGCATACGCCCTTTTTGGCCAACCAAGCAACCTGGAAAGGCAAATCAGCGCTACAAAGAAGTCTCGCTTCCCATCGGTCAAAAGGGCCATGCTGAAAAAAGTGTCAAAACCAGAAATGCAGGACAGGCCATGGAGAAATGGGAGCCTTGCTACACTGATGGGCGGGATGTAAATTGCCAAGAGCCACTCTGGAGAAGTGTCCAGTGAGTCCTGAAACATCTGAAAAACACAGCTCAGAGAGCATAGGGCACTTCCACTCATGGGGGTATAAATTGGGAAAATTAAAAATCAGCAAGACACAAGCACCCCAAAGTTTAGGGCTGCTCTGTTGACCAGGACCTCCACTTCATTCCACCTTAAATATCCCAGGAAAGAGAAAAATGGATAAAGAAGTTGTGGTCCTTATGTACAATGGAATATCACCCAGCCATGAAATCAATGTCGTAAGGTTAGTAGCAGCATGATGAGTGGATTTAGGTACGACGATTCTAAGTGAAATAAGTCACACAGAAAAGGACACTTCTCATAAGGTATCACTGATAGAGGGAATGTAAAAACCATTACACTTGAACTGAATTACAAAACAGAACAGAGTCACACATGCAGAAAACACACTATGGCTGCTTAACGGGAAAGGTGAGGTGGGGTGATACATAAAACAAGGGTATCAAATTAGCTCAGATACCATTCCATAAACCCAATATGTAATAGACAAGACCTACTCCTTGCTCAGAGAACTGGACTCAACACGCCCTATTCACCGCACAAGAATATATCTGACTAATAATAATCGTAAAACCTATGTATTGATATCTCTCTGTTAGTGTGTCAAGTGGGTGTAAAGCGGCATAAACACAGCAGTGAAAAGCAGCTAAACCCCATTATAAAAATAAATTACTTTGAAACAACCATGAAACAAAGACAGTGAAAGAGAGAGAAACTCTTACACAATGCGTTCAGGGGCTGTGATGCAACCTGGATTGACCATATCTAGACGCACAGCTGGATGAGACATAAGGGTGGACATTCTTGGGGCTGAGAGGTTTGGTGAGGTTGGGTGAGCAAACGCAGACCCTTTAAAGTAATACTTCGTGGTACCCATCGCATGGGTCCCAAATCTCCAGGTTCAAGGGCATCTTCCTACATCAAAAACATGCATGAGAAACCCAGAAGATGGTACACCGTGTGATGGGGAAAGGTTTCTAAAACGCACCTCATTTCTCATCTTCTTGTGCCCGGGTTCGCCATTCCAGCCGCTTTACTAGCAAGCTCCCTACTTGGAGCATCAGCACCTTTAACCTCCTGTTCCGTAGAGGTTGCAATTTGTCCTGAGGATAAACGGGAAGACGTGGAACCAACGAGAGACTAGCTCTTGGTGTTGGGACAGGCACAGGTCACTCTATTTTCCCATCAGAAAGAAGAATTAACCACAGGCTCAGCCTGCCCCCCGGAACCAGAACAGGGCCTGAAGCCATTCTGCGATTTTGCGGCCAGCTCCCATAAAAACGAGTTGTAAAATGGAGGTTCAGGGCACTGCAATTCACAAACCTGCAGAGTTATAAATGATAACTCTCGTCCACAAATATATTGAGGGAAGGCAAAGAAGAGGATTTGAAATCAAGGCAGAATTGCAGGAAACAGATTTCAGGAGGTAGATACGAATCGCCTTTAAAGCACATGAAAAGCGGCAAAACGTTGACAATGATGCCCTTGGCCAAAAAGGGCGTATGCGTTTTTTCCTGAATATATTCAGGAAAAAACGCATACGCCCTTTTTGGCCAACCAAGCAACCTGGAAAGGCAAATCAGCGCTACAAAGAAGTCTCGCTTCCCATCAGTCAAAAGGGCCATGCTGAAAAAAGTGTCAAAACCAGAAATGCAGGACAGGCCATGGAGAAATGGGAGCCTTGCTACACTGATGGGCGGGATGTAAATTGCCAAGAGCCACTCTGGAGAAGTGTCCGGTGAGTCCTGAAACATCTGAAAAACACAGCTCAGAGAGCATAGGGCACTTCCACTCATGGGTGTATAAATTGGGAAAATTAAAAATCAGCAAGACACAAGCACCCCAAAGTTTAGGGCTGCTCTGTTGACCAGGACCTCCACTTCATTCCACCTTAAATATCCCAGGAAAGAGAAAAATGGATAAAGAAGTTGTGGTCCTTATGTACAATGGAATATCACTCAGCCATGAAATCAATGTCGTAAGGTTAGTAGCAGCATGATGAGTGGATTTAGGTACGACGATTCTAAGTGAAATAAGTCACACAGAAAAGGACACTTCTCATAAGGTATCACTGATAGAGGGAATGTAAAAACCATTACACTTGAACTGAATTACAAAACAGCACAGTGTCACACATGCAGAAAACACACTATGGCTGCTTAACGGGAAAGGTGAGGTGGGGTGATACATAAAACAAGGGTATCAAATTAGCTCACATACCGTTCCATAAACCCAATATGTAATATACAAGACCTACTCCTTGCTCAGAGAACTGGACTCAACACGCCCTATTCACTGCACAAGAATATATCTGACTAATAATAATCGTAAAACCTATGTATTGATATCTCTCTGTTAGTGTGTCAAGTGGGTGTAAAGCGGCATAAACACAGCAGTGAAAAGCAGCTAAACCCCATTATAAAAATAAATTACTTTGAAACAACCATGAAACAAAGATAGTGAAAGAGAGAGAAATTCTTACACAATGCGTTCAGGGGCTGTGATGCAACCTGGATTGACCATATCTAGACGCACAGCTGGATGAGACATAAGGGTGGACACTCTTGGGGCTGAGAGGTTTGGTGAGGTTGGGTGAGCAAACGCAGACCCTTTAAAGTAATACTGCGTGGTACCCATCGCATGGGTCCCAAATCTCCAGGTTCAAGGGCATCTTCCTACATCAAAAACATGCATGAGAAACCCAGAAGATGGTACACCGTGTGATGGGGAAAGGTTTCTAAAACGCACCTCATTTCTCATCTCCTTGTGCCCGGGTTCGCTATTCCAGCCACTTTACTAGCAAGTTCCCTACTTGGAGCATCAGCACCTTTAACCTCCTGTTCCATACAGGTTGTAATTTGTCCTGAGGATAAACGAGAAGACGTGGAACCAACGAGAGACTAGCTCTTGGTGTTGGGACAGGCACAGGTCACTCTATTTTCCCATCAGAAAGAAGAATTAACCACAGGCTCAGCCTGCCCCCCGGAACCAGAACAGGGCCTGAAGCCATTCTGTGATTTTACGGCCAGCTCCCATAAAAACGAGTTGTAAAATGGAGGTTCAGGGCACTGCAATTCACAAACCTGCAGAGTTATAAATGATAACCCTCGTCCACAAATATATTGAGGGAAGGCAAAGAAGAGGATTTGAAATCAAGGCAGAATTGCAGGAAACAGATTTCAGGAGGTAGATACGAATCGCCTTTAAAGCACATGAAAAGCGGCAAAACGTTGACAATGATGCCCTTGGCCAAAAAGGGCGTATGCGTTTTTTCCTGAATATATTCAGGAAAAAACGCATACGCCCTTTTTGGCCAACCAAGCAACCTGGAAAGGCAAATCAGCGCTACAAAGAAGTCTCGCTTCCCATCGGTCAAAAGGGCCATGCTGAAAAAAGTGTCAAAACCAGAAATGCAGGACAGGCCATGGAGAAATGGGAGCCTTGCTACACTGATGGGCGGGATGTAAATTGCCAAGAGCCACTCTGGAGAAGTGTCCGGTGAGTCCTGAAACATCTGAAAAACACAGCTTAGAGAGCATAGGGCACTTCCACTCATGGGGGTATAAATTGGGAAAATTAAAAATCAGCAAGACACAAGCACCCCAAAGTTTAGGGCTGCTCTGTTGACCAGGACCTCCACTTCATTCCACCTTAAATATCCCAGGAAAGAGAAAAATGGATAAAGAAGTTGTGGTCCTTATGTACAATGGAATATCACTCAACCATGAAATCAATGTCGTAAGGTTAGTAGCAGCATGATGAGTGGATTTAGGTACGACGATTCTAAGTGAAATAAGTCACACAGAAAAGGACACTTCTCATAAGGTATCACTGATAGAGGGAATGTAAAAACCGTTACACTTGAACTGAATTACAAAACAGAACAGAGTCACACATGCAGAAAACACACTATGGCTGCTTAACGGGAAAGGTGAGGTGGGGTGATACATAAAACAAGGGTATCAAATTAGCTCACATACCGTTCCATAAACCCAATATGTAATAGACAAGACCTACTCCTTGCTCAGAGAACTGGACTCAACACGCCCTATTCACCGCACAAGAATATATCTGACTAATAATAATCGTAAAACCTATGTATTGATATCTCTCTGTTAGTGTGTCAAGTGGGTGTAAAGTGGCATAAACACAGCAGTGAAAAGCAGCTAAACCCCATTATAAAAATAAATTACTTTGAAACAACCATGAAACAAAGACAGTGAAAGAGAGAGAAATTCTTACACAATGCGTTCAGGGGCTGTGATGCAACCTGGATTGACCATATCTAGACGCACAGCTGGATGAGACATAAGGGTGGACACTCTTGGGGCTGAGAGGTTTGGTGAGGTTGGGTGAGCAAACGCAGACCCTTTAAAGTAATACTGCGTGGTACCCATCGCATTGGTCCCAAATCTCCAGGTTCAAGGGTATCTTCCTACATCAAAAACATGCATGAGAAACCCAGAAGATGGTACACTGTGTGATGGGGAAAGGTTTCTAAAACGCACCTCATTTCTCATCTCCTTGTGCCCGGGTTCGCCATTCCAGCCACTTTACTAGCAAGTTCCCTACTTGGAGCATCAGCACCTTTAACCTCCTGTTCCATACAGGTTGTAATTTGTCCTGAGGATAAACGAGAAGACGTGGAACCAACGAGAGACTAGCTCTTGGTGTTGGGACAGGCACAGGTCACTCTATTTTCCCATCAGAAAGAAGAATTAACCACAGGCTCAGCCTGCCCCCCGGAACCAGAACAGGGCCTGAAGCCATTCTGCGATTTTACGGCCAGCTCCCATAAAAACGAGTTGTAAAATGGAGGTTCAGGGCACTGCAATTCACAAACCTGCAGAGTTATAAATGATAACCCTCGTCCACAAATATATTGAGGGAAGGCAAAGAAGAGGATTTGAAATCAAGGCAGAATTGCAGGAAACAGATTTCAGGAGGTAGATACGAATCGCCTTTAAAGCACATGAAAAGCGGCAAAACGTTGACAATGATGCCCTTGGCCAAAAAGGGCGTATGCGTTTTTTCCTGAATATATTCAGGAAAAAACGCATACGCCCTTTTTGGCCAACCAAGCAACCTGGAAAGGCAAATCAGCGCTACAAAGAAGTCTCGCTTCCCATCGGTCAAAAGGGCCATGCTGAAAAAAGTGTCAAAACCAGAAATGCAGGACAGGCCATGGAGAAATGGGAGCCTTGCTACACTGATGGGCGGGATGTAAATTGCCAAGAGCCACTCTGGAGAAGTGTCCGGTGAGTCCTGAAACATCTGAAAAACACAGCTTAGAGAGCATAGGGCACTTCCACTCATGGGGGTATAAATTGGGAAAATTAAAAATCAGCAAGACACAAGCACCCCAAAGTTTAGGGCTGCTCTGTTGACCAGGACCTCCACTTCATTCCACCTTAAATATCCCAGGAAAGAGAAAAATGGATAAAGAAGTTGTGGTCCTTATGTACAATGGAATATCACTCAGCCAGGAAATCAATGTCGTAAGGTTAGTAGCAGCATGATGAGTGGATTTAGGTACGACGATTCTAAGTGAAATAAGTCACACAGAAAAGGACACTTCTCATAAGGTATCACTGATAGAGGGAATGTAAAAACCATTACACTTGAACTGAATTACAAAACAGAACAGAGTCACACATGCAGAAAACACACTATGGCTGCTTAACGGGAAAGGTGAGGTGGGGTGATACATAAAACAAGGGTATCAAATTAGCTCAGATACCGTTCCATAAACCCAATATGTAATAGACAAGACCTACTCCTTGCTCAGAGAACTGGACTCAACACGCCCTATTCACTGCACAAGAATATATCTGACTAATAATAATCGTAAAACCTATGTATTGATATCTCTCTGTTAGTGTGTCAAGTGGGTGTAAAGCGGCATAAACAGAGCAGTGAAAAGCAGCTAAACCCCATTATAAAAATAAATTACTTTGAAACAACCATGAAACAAAGACAGTGAAAGAGAGAGTAATTCTTACACAATGCGTTCAGGGGCTGTGATGCAACCTGGATTGACCATATCTAGACGCACAGCTGGATGAGACATAAGGGTGGACACTCTTGGGGCTGAGAGGTTTGGTGAGGTTGGGTGAGCAAACGCAGACCCTTTAAAGTAATACTGCGTGATACCCATCGCATGAGTCCCAAATCTCCAGGTTCAAGGGCATCTTCCTACATCAAAAACATGCATGAGAAACCCAGAAGTTGGTACACCGTGTGATGGGGAAAGGTTTCTAAAACGCACCTCATTTCTCATCTCCTTGTGCCCGGGTTCGCCATTCCAGCCGCTTTACTAGCAAGCTCCCTACTTGGAGCATCAGCACCTTTAACCTCCTGTTCCGTACAGGTTGCAATTTGTCCTGAGGATAAACGGGAAGACGTGGAACCAACGAGAGACTAGCTCTTGGTGTTGGGACAGGCACAGGTCACTCTATTTTCCCATCAGAAAGAAGAATTAACCACAGGCTCAGCCTGCCCCCCGGAACCAGAACAGGGCCTGAAGCCATTCTGCGATTTTGCGGCCAGCTCCCATAAAAACGAGTTGTAAAATGGAGGTTCAGGGCACTGCAATTCACAAACCTGCAGAGTTATAAATGATAACTCTCGTCCACAAATATATTGAGGGAAGGCAAAGAAGAGGATTTGAAATCAAGGCAGAATTGCAGGAAACAGATTTCAGGAGGTAGATACGAATCGCCTTTAAAGCACATGAAAAGCGGCAAAACGTTGACAATGATGCCCTTGGCCAAAAAGGGCGTATGTGTTTTTTCCTGAATATATTCAGGAAAAAACGCATACGCCCTTTTTGGCCAACCAAGCAACCTGGAAAGGCAAATCAGCGCTACAAAGAAGTCTCGCTTCCCATCGGTCAAAAGGGCCATGCTGAAAAAAGTGTCAAAACCAGAAATGCAGGACAGGCCATGGAGAAATGGGAGCCTTGCTACACTGATGGGCGGGATGTAAATTGCCAAGAGCCACTCTGGAGAAGTGTCCGGTGAGTCCTGAAACATCTGAAAAACACAGCTCAGAGAGCATAGGGCACTTCCACTCATGGGGGTATAAATTGGGAAAATTAAAAATCAGCAAGACACAAGCACCCCAAAGTTGAGGGCTGCTCTGTTGACAAGGACCTCCACTTCATTCCACCTTAAATATCCCAGGAAAGAGAAAAATGGATAAAGAAGTTGTGGTCCTTATGTACAATGGAATATCACTCAGCCATGAAATCAATGTCGTAAGGTTAGTAGCAGCATGATGAGTGGATTTAGGTACGACGATTCTAAGTGAAATAAGTCACACAGAAAAGGACACTTCTCATAAGGTATCACTGATAGAGGGAATGTAAAAACCGTTACACTTGAACTGAATTACAAAACAGAACAGAGTCACACATGCAGAAAACACACTATGGCTGCTTAACGGGAAAGGTGAGGTGGGGTGATACATAAAACAAGGGTATCAAATTAGCTCAGATACCGTTCCATAAACCCAATATGTAATAGACAAGACCTACTCCTTGCTCAGAGAACTGGACTCAACACGCCCTATTCACCGCACAAGAATATATCTGACTAATAATAATCGTAAAACCTATGTATTGATATCTCTCTGTTAGTGTGTCAAGTGGGTGTAAAGTGGCATAAACACAGCAGTGAAAAGCAGCTAAACCCCATTATAAAAATAAATTACTTTGAAACAACCATGAAACAAAGACAGTGAAAGAGAGAGAAATTCTTACACAATGCGTTCAGGGGCTGTGATGCAACCTGGATTGACCATATCTAGACGCACAGCTGGATGAGACATAAGGGTGGACACTCTTGGGGCTGAGAGGTTTGGTGAGGTTGGGTGAGCAAACGCAGACCCTTTAAAGTAATACTGCGTGTTACCCATCGCATTGGTCCCAAATCTCCAGGTTCAAGGGCATCTTCCTACATCAAAAACATGCATGAGAAACCCAGAAGTTGGTACACCGTGTGATGGGGAAAGGTTTCTAAAACGCACCTCATTTCTCATCTCCTTGTGCCCGGGTTCGCTATTCCAGCCACTTTACTAGCAAGTTCCCTACTTGGAGCATCAGCACCTTTAACCTCCTGTTCCATACAGGTTGTAATTTGTCCTGAGGATAAACGAGAAGACGTGGAACCAACGAGAGACTAGCTCTTGGTGTTGGGACAGGCACAGGTCACTCTATTTTCCCATCAGAAAGAAGAATTAACCACAGGCTCAGCCTGCCCCCCGGAACCAGAACAGGGCCTGAAGCCATTCTGTGATTTTACGGCCAGCTCCCATAAAAACGAGTTGTAAAATGGAGGTTCAGGGCACTGCAATTCACAAACCTGCAGAGTTATAAATGATAACCCTCGTCCACAAATATATTGAGGGAAGGCAAAGAAGAGGATTTGAAATCAAGGCAGAATTGCAGGAAACAGATTTCAGGAGGTAGATACGAATCGCCTTTAAAGCACATGAAAAGCGGCAAAACGTTGACAATGATGCCCTTGGCCAAAAAGGGCGTATGCGTTTTTTCCTGAATATATTCAGGAAAAAACGCATACGCCCTTTTTGGCCAACCAAGCAACCTGGAAAGGCAAATCAGCGCTACAAAGAAGTCTCGCTTCCCATCGGTCAAAAGGGCCATGCTGAAAAAAGTGTCAAAACCAGAAATGCAGGACAGGCCATGGAGAAATGGGAGCCTTGCTACACTGATGGGCGGGATGTAAATTGCCAAGAGCCACTCTGGAGAAGTGTCCGGTGAGTCCTGAAACATCTGAAAAACACAGCTTAGAGAGCATAGGGCACTTCCACTCATGGGGGTATAAATTGGGAAAATTAAAAATCAGCAAGACACAAGCACCCCAAAGTTTAGGGCTGCTCTGTTGACCAGGACCTCCACTTCATTCCACCTTAAATATCCCAGGAAAGAGAAAAATGGATAAAGAAGTTGTGGTCCTTATGTACAATGGAATATCACTCAGCCAGGAAATCAATGTCGTAAGGTTAGTAGCAGCATGATGAGTGGATTTAGGTACGACGATTCTAAGTGAAATAAGTCACACAGAAAAGGACACTTCTCATAAGGTATCACTGATAGAGGGAATGTAAAAACCGTTACACTTGAACTGAATTACAAAACAGAACAGAGTCACACATGCAGAAAACACACTATGGCTGCTTAACGGGAAAGGTGAGGTGGGGTGATACATAAAACAAGGGTATCAAATTAGCTCAGATACCGTTCCATAAACCCAATATGTAATAGACAAGACCTACTCCTTGCTCAGAGAACTGGACTCAACACGCCCTATTCACCGCACAAGAATATATCTGACTAATAATAATCGTAAAACCTATGTATTGATATCTCTCTGTTAGTGTGTCAAGTGGGTGTAAAGTGGCATAAACACAGCAGTGAAAAGCAGCTAAACCCCATTATAAAAATAAATTACTTTGAAACAACCATGAAACAAAGACAGTGAAAGAGAGAGAAATTCTTACACAATGCGTTCAGGGGCTGTGATGCAACCTGGATTGACCATATCTAGACGCACAGCTGGATGAGACATAAGGGTGGACACTCTTGGGGCTGAGAGGTTTGGTGAGGTTGGGTGAGCAAACGCAGACCCTTTAAAGTAATACTGCGTGGTACCCATCGCATTGGTCCCAAATCTCCAGGTTCAAGGGTATCTTCCTACATCAAAAACATGCATGAGAAACCCAGAAGATGGTACACTGTGTGATGGGGAAAGGTTTCTAAAACGCACCTCATTTCTCATCTCCTTGTGCCCGGGTTCGCCATTCCAGCCACTTTACTAGCAAGTTCCCTACTTGGAGCATCAGCACCTTTAACCTCCTGTTCCATACAGGTTGTAATTTGTCCTGAGGATAAACGAGAAGACGTGGAACCAACGAGAGACTAGCTCTTGGTGTTGGGACAGGCACAGGTCACTCTATTTTCCCATCAGAAAGAAGAATTAACCACAGGCTCAGCCTGCCCCCCGGAACCAGAACAGGGCCTGAAGCCATTCTGCGATTTTACGGCCAGCTCCCATAAAAACGAGTTGTAAAATGGAGGTTCAGGGCACTGCAATTCACAAACCTGCAGAGTTATAAATGATAACCCTCGTCCACAAATATATTGAGGGAAGGCAAAGAAGAGGATTTGAAATCAAGGCAGAATTGCAGGAAACAGATTTCAGGAGGTAGATACGAATCGCCTTTAAAGCACATGAAAAGCGGCAAAACGTTGACAATGATGCCCTTGGCCAAAAAGGGCGTATGCGTTTTTTCCTGAATATATTCAGGAAAAAACGCATACGCCCTTTTTGGCCAACCAAGCAACCTGGAAAGGCAAATCAGCGCTACAAAGAAGTCTCGCTTCCCATCGGTCAAAAGGGCCATGCTGAAAAAAGTGTCAAAACCAGAAATGCAGGACAGGCCATGGAGAAATGGGAGCCTTGCTACACTGATGGGCGGGATGTAAATTGCCAAGAGCCACTCTGGAGAAGTGTCCGGTGAGTCCTGAAACATCTGAAAAACACAGCTTAGAGAGCATAGGGCACTTCCACTCATGGGGGTATAAATTGGGAAAATTAAAAATCAGCAAGACACAAGCACCCCAAAGTTTAGGGCTGCTCTGTTGACCAGGACCTCCACTTCATTCCACCTTAAATATCCCAGGAAAGAGAAAAATGGATAAAGAAGTTGTGGTCCTTATGTACAATGGAATATCACTCAGCCAGGAAATCAATGTCGTAAGGTTAGTAGCAGCATGATGAGTGGATTTAGGTACGACGATTCTAAGTGAAATAAGTCACACAGAAAAGGACACTTCTCATAAGGTATCACTGATAGAGGGAATGTAAAAACCATTACACTTGAACTGAATTACAAAACAGAACAGAGTCACACATGCAGAAAACACACTATGGCTGCTTAACGGGAAAGGTGAGGTGGGGTGATACATAAAACAAGGGTATCAAATTAGCTCAGATACCGTTCCATAAACCCAATATGTAATAGACAAGACCTACTCCTTGCTCAGAGAACTGGACTCAACACGCCCTATTCACTGCACAAGAATATATCTGACTAATAATAATCGTAAAACCTATGTATTGATATCTCTCTGTTAGTGTGTCAAGTGGGTGTAAAGCGGCATAAACAGAGCAGTGAAAAGCAGCTAAACCCCATTATAAAAATAAATTACTTTGAAACAACCATGAAACAAAGACAGTGAAAGAGAGAGTAATTCTTACACAATGCGTTCAGGGGCTGTGATGCAACCTGGATTGACCATATCTAGACGCACAGCTGGATGAGACATAAGGGTGGACACTCTTGGGGCTGAGAGGTTTGGTGAGGTTGGGTGAGCAAACGCAGACCCTTTAAAGTAATACTGCGTGATACCCATCGCATGAGTCCCAAATCTCCAGGTTCAAGGGCATCTTCCTACATCAAAAACATGCATGAGAAACCCAGAAGTTGGTACACCGTGTGATGGGGAAAGGTTTCTAAAACGCACCTCATTTCTCATCTCCTTGTGCCCGGGTTCGCCATTCCAGCCGCTTTACTAGCAAGCTCCCTACTTGGAGCATCAGCACCTTTAACCTCCTGTTCCGTACAGGTTGCAATTTGTCCTGAGGATAAACGGGAAGACGTGGAACCAACGAGAGACTAGCTCTTGGTGTTGGGACAGGCACAGGTCACTCTATTTTCCCATCAGAAAGAAGAATTAACCACAGGCTCAGCCTGCCCCCCGGAACCAGAACAGGGCCTGAAGCCATTCTGCGATTTTGCGGCCAGCTCCCATAAAAACGAGTTGTAAAATGGAGGTTCAGGGCACTGCAATTCACAAACCTGCAGAGTTATAAATGATAACTCTCGTCCACAAATATATTGAGGGAAGGCAAAGAAGAGGATTTGAAATCAAGGCAGAATTGCAGGAAACAGATTTCAGGAGGTAGATACGAATCGCCTTTAAAGCACATGAAAAGCGGCAAAACGTTGACAATGATGCCCTTGGCCAAAAAGGGCGTATGCGTTTTTTCCTGAATATATTCAGGAAAAAACGCATACGCCCTTTTTGGCCAACCAAGCAACCTGGAAAGGCAAATCAGCGCTACAAAGAAGTCTCGCTTCCCATCGGTCAAAAGGGCCATGCTGAAAAAAGTGTCAAAACCAGAAATGCAGGACAGGCCATGGAGAAATGGGAGCCTTGCTACACTGATGGGCGGGATGTAAATTGCCAAGAGCCACTCTGGAGAAGTGTCCGGTGAGTCCTGAAACATCTGAAAAACACAGCTCAGAGAGCATAGGGCACTTCCACTCATGGGGGTATAAATTGGGAAAATTAAAAATCAGCAAGACACAAGCACCCCAAAGTTGAGGGCTGCTCTGTTGACAAGGACCTCCACTTCATTCCACCTTAAATATCCCAGGAAAGAGAAAAATGGATAAAGAAGTTGTGGTCCTTATGTACAATGGAATATCACTCAACCATGAAATCAATGTCGTAAGGTTAGTAGCAGCATGATGAGTGGATTTAGGTACGACGATTCTAAGTGAAATAAGTCACACAGAAAAGGACACTTCTCATAAGGTATCACTGATAGAGGGAATGTAAAAACCGTTACACTTGAACTGAATTACAAAACAGAACAGAGTCACACATGCAGAAAACACACTATGGCTGCTTAACGGGAAAGGTGAGGTGGGGTGATACATAAAACAAGGGTATCAAATTAGCTCAGATACCGTTCCATAAACCCAATATGTAATAGACAAGACCTACTCCTTGCTCAGAGAACTGGACTCAACACGCCCTATTCACCGCACAAGAATATATCTGACTAATAATAATCGTAAAACCTATGTATTGATATCTCTCTGTTAGTGTGTCAAGTGGGTGTAAAGTGGCATAAACACAGCAGTGAAAAGCAGCTAAACCCCATTATAAAAATAAATTACTTTGAAACAACCATGAAACAAAGACAGTGAAAGAGAGAGAAATTCTTACACAATGCGTTCAGGGGCTGTGATGCAACCTGGATTGACCATATCTAGACGCACAGCTGGATGAGACATAAGGGTGGACACTCTTGGGGCTGAGAGGTTTGGTGAGGTTGGGTGAGCAAACGCAGACCCTTTAAAGTAATACTGCGTGTTACCCATCGCATTGGTCCCAAATCTCCAGGTTCAAGGGCATCTTCCTACATCAAAAACATGCATGAGAAACCCAGAAGTTGGTACACCGTGTGATGGGGAAAGGTTTCTAAAACGCACCTCATTTCTCATCTCCTTGTGCCCGGGTTCGCCATTCCAGCCGCTTTACTAGCAAGCTCCCTACTTGGAGCATCAGCACCTTTAACCTCCTGTTCCGTACAGGTTGCAATTTGTCCTGAGGATAAACGGGAAGACGTGGAACCAACGAGAGACTAGCTCTTGGTGTTGGGACAGGCACAGGTCACTCTATTTTCCCATCAGAAAGAAGAATTAACCACAGGCTCAGCCTGCCCCCCGGAACCAGAACAGGGCCTGAAGCCATTCTGCGATTTTGCGGCCAGCTCCCATAAAAACGAGTTGTAAAATGGAGGTTCAGGGCACTGCAATTCACAAACCTGCAGAGTTATAAATGATAACTCTCGTCCACAAATGTATTGAGGGAAGGCAAAGAAGAGGATTTGAAATCAAGGCAGAATTGCAGGAAACAGATTTCAGGAGGTAGATACGAATCGCCTTTAAAGCACATGAAAAGCGGCAAAACGTTGACAATGATGCCCTTGGCCAAAAAGGGCGTATGCGTTTTTTCCTGAATATATTCAGGAAAAAACGCATACGCCCTTTTTGGCCAACCAAGCAACCTGGAAAGGCAAATCAGCGCTACAAAGAAGTCTCGCTTCCCATCGGTCAAAAGGGCCATGCTGAAAAAAGTGTCAAAACCAGAAATGCAGGACAGGCCATGGAGAAATGGGAGCCTTGCTACACTGATGGGCGGGATGTAAATTGCCAAGAGCCACTCTGGAGAAGTGTCCGGTGAGTCCTGAAACATCTGAAAAACACAGCTCAGAGAGCATAGGGCACTTCCACTCATGGGGGTATAAATTGGGAAAATTAAAAATCAGCAAGACACAAGCACCCAAAAGTTTAGGGCTGCTCTGTTGACCAGGACCTCCACTTCATTCCACCTTAAATATCCCAGGAAAGAGAAAAATGGATAAAGAAGTTGTGGTCCTTATGTACAATGGAATATCACTCAGCCATGAAATCAATGTCGTAAGGTTAGTAGCAGCATGATGACTGGATTTAGGTACGACGATTCTAAGTGAAATAAGTCACACAGAAAAGGACACTTCTCATAAGGTATCACTGATAGAGGGAATGTAAAAACCATTACACTTGAACTGAATTACAAAACAGAACAGAGTCACACATGCAGAAAACACACTATGGCTGCTTAACGGGAAAGGTGAGGTGGGGTGATACATAAAACAAGGGTATCAAATTAGCTCACATACCGTTCCATAAACCCAATATGTAATAGACAAGACCTACTCCTTGCTCAGAGAACTGGACTCAACATGCCCTATTCAACGCACAAGAATATATCTGACTAATAATAATCGTAAAACCTATGTATTGATATCTCTCTGTTAGTGTGTCAAGTGGGTGTAAAGCGGCATAAACACAGCAGTGAAAAGCAGCTAAACCCCATTATAAAAATAAATTACTTTGAAACAACCATGAAACAAAGACAGTGAAAGAGAGAGAAACTCTTACACAATGCGTTCAGGAGCTGTGATGCAACCTGGATTGACCATATCTAGACGCACAGCTGGATGAGACATAAGGGTGGACACTCTTGGGGCTGAGAGGTTTGGTGAGGTTGGGTGAGCAAACGCAGACCCTTTAAAGTAATACTGCGTGGTACCCATCGCATGGGTCCCAAATCTCCAGGTTCAAGGGCATCTTCCTACATCAAAAACATGCATGAGAAACCCAGAAGATGGTACACCGTGTGATGGGGAAAGGTTTCTAAAACGCACCTCATTTCTCATCTCCTTGTGCCCGGGTTCGCCATTCCAGCCGCTTTACTAGCAAGCTCCCTACTTGGAGCATCAGCACCTTTAACCTCCTGTTCCGTACAGGTTGCAATTTGTCCTGAGGATAAACGGGAAGACGTGGAACCAACGAGAGACTAGCTCTTGGTGTTGGGACAGGCACAGGTCACTCTATTTTCCCATCAGAAAGAAGAATTAACCACAGGCTCAGCCTGCCCCCCGGAACCAGAACAGGGCCTGAAGCCATTCTGCGATTTTGCGGCCAGCTCCCATAAAAACGAGTTGTAAAATGGAGGTTCAGGGCACTGCAATTCACAAACCTGCAGAGTTATAAATGATAACTCTCGTCCACAAATATATTGAGGGAAGGCAAAGAAGAGGATTTGAAATCAAGGCAGAATTGCAGGAAACAGATTTCAGGAGGTAGATACGAATCGCCTTTAAAGCACATGAAAAGCGGCAAAACGTTGACAATGATGCCCTTGGCCAAAAAGGGCGTATGCGTTTTTTCCTGAATATATTCAGGAAAAAACGCATACGCCCTTTTTGGCCAACCAAGCAACCTGGAAAGGCAAATCAGCGCTACAAAGAAGTCTCGCTTCCCATCGGTCAAAAGGGCCATGCTGAAAAAAGTGTCAAAACCAGAAATGCAGGACAGGCCATGGAGAAATGGGAGCCTTGCTACACTGATGGGCGGGATGTAAATTGCCAAGAGCCACTCTGGAGAAGTGTCCGGTGAGTCCTGAAACATCTGAAAAACACAGCTCAGAGAGCATAGGGCACTTCCACTCATGGGGGTATAAATTGGGAAAATTAAAAATCAGCAAGACACAAGCACCCCAAAGTTTAGGGCTGCTCTGTTGACCAGGACCTCCACTTCATTCCACCTTAAATATCCCAGGAAAGAGAAAAATGGATAAAGAAGTTGTGGTCCATATGTACAATGGAATATCACTCAGCCATGAAATCAATGTCGTAAGGTTAGTAGCACCATGATGAGTGGATTTAGGTACAACGATTCTAAGTGAAATAAGTCACACAGAAAAGGACACTTCTCATAAGGTATCACTGATAGAGGGAATGTAAAAACCGTTACACTTGAACTGAATTACAAAACAGAACAGAGTCACACATGCAGAAAACACACTATGGCTGCTTAACGGGAAAGGTGAGGTGGGGTGATACATAAAACAAGGGTATCAAATTAGCTCAGATACCGTTCCATAAACCCAATATGTAATAGACAAGACCTACTCCTTGCTCAGAGAACTGGACTCAACACGCCCTATTCACCGCACAAGAATATATCTGACTAATAATAATCGTAAAACCTATGTATTGATATCTCTCTGTTAGTGTGTCAAGTGGGTGTAAAGCGGCATAAACACAGCAGTGAAAAGCAGCTAAACCCCATTATAAAAATAAATTACTTTGAAACACCCATGAAACAAAGACAGTGAAAGAGAGAGAAATTCTTACACAATGCGTTCAGGGGCTGTGATGCAACCTGGATTGACCATATATAGACGCAGAGCTGGATGAGACATAAGGGTGGACACTCTTGGGGCTGAGAGGTTTGGTGAGGTTGGGTGAGCAAACGCAGACCCTTTAAAGTAATACTGCGTGGTACCCATCGCATGGGTCCCAAATCTCCAGGTTCAAGGGCATCTTCCTACATCAAAAACATGCATGAGAAACCCAGAAGATGGTACACTCTGTGATGGGGAAAGGTTTCTAAAACGCACCTCATTTCTCATCTCCTTGTGCCCGGGTTCGCCATTCCAGCCGCTTTACTAGCAAGCTCCCTACTTGGAGCATCAGCACCTTTAACCTCCTGTTCCATACAGGTTGTAATTTGTCCTGAGGATAAACGAGAAGACGTGGAACCAACGAGAGACTAGCTCTTGGTGTTGGGACAGGCACAGGTCACTCTATTTTCCCATCAGAAAGAAGAATTAACCACAGGCTCAGCCTGCCCCCCGGAACCAGAACAGGGCCTGAAGCCATTCTGCGATTTTACGGCCAGCTCCCATAAAAACGAGTTGTAAAATGGAGGTTCAGGGCACTGCAATTCACAAACCTGCAGAGTTATAAATGATAACTCTCGTCCACAAATATATTGAGGGAAGGCAAAGAAGAGGATTTGAAATCAAGGCAGAATTGCAGGAAACAGATTTCAGGAGGTAGATACGAATCGCCTTTAAAGCACATGAAAAGCGGCAAAACGTTGACAATGATGCCCTTGGCCAAAAAGGGCGTATGCGTTTTTTCCTGAATATATTCAGGAAAAAACGCATACGCCCTTTTTGGCCAACCAAGCAACCTGGAAAGGCAAATCAGCGCTACAAAGAAGTCTCGCTTCCCATCGGTCAAAAGGGCCATGCTGAAAAAAGTGTCAAAACCAGAAATGCAGGACAGGCCATGGAGAAATGGGAGCCTTGCTACACTGATGGGCGGGATGTAAATTGCCAAGAGCCACTCTGGAGAAGTGTCCGGTGAGTCCTGAAACATCTGAAAAACACAGCTTAGAGAGCATAGGGCACTTCCACTCATGGGGGTATAAATTGGGAAAATTAAAAATCAGCAAGACACAAGCACCCCAAAGTTTAGGGCTGCTCTGTTGACCAGGACCTCCACTTCATTCCACCTTAAATATCCCAGGAAAGAGAAAAATGGATAAAGAAGTTGTGGTCCTTATGTACAATGGAATATCACTCAGCCATGAAATCAATGTCGTAAGGTTAGTAGCAGCATGATGAGTGGATTTAGGTACGACGATTCTAAGTGAAATAAGTCACACAGAAAAGGACACTTCTCATAAGGTATCACTGATAGAGGGAATGTAAAAACCGTTACACTTGAACTGAATTACAAAACAGAACAGAGTCACACATGCAGAAAACACACTATGGCTGCTTAACGGGAAAGGTGAGGTGGGGTGATATATAAAACAAGGGTATCAAATTAGCTCAGATACCGTTCCATAAACCCAATATGTAATAGACAAGACCTACTCCTTGCTCAGAGAACTGGACTCAACACGCCCTATTCACCGCACAAGAATATATCTGACTAATAATAATCGTAAAACCTATGTATTGATATCTCTCTGTTAGTGTGTCAAGTGGGTGTAAAGTGGCATAAACACAGCAGTGAAAAGCAGCTAAACCCCATTATAAAAATAAATTACTTTGAAACAACCATGAAACAAAGACAGTGAAAGAGAGAGAAATTCTTACACAATGCGTTCAGGGGCTGTGATGCAACCTGGATTGACCATATCTAGACGCACAGCTGGATGAGACATAAGGGTGGACACTCTTGGGGCTGAGAGGTTTGGTGAGGTTGGGTGAGCAAACGCAGACCCTTTAAAGTAATACTGCGTGGTACCCATCGCATGGGTCCCAAATCTCCAGGTTCAAGGGCATCTTCCTACATCAAAAACATGCATGAGAAACCCAGAAGATGGTACACCGTGTGATGGGGAAAGGTTTCTAAAACGCACCTCATTTCTCATCTCCTTGTGCCCAGGTTCGCCATTCCAGCCGCTTTACTAGCAAGCTCCCTACTTGGAGCATGAGCACCTTTAAACTCCTGTTCCGTACAGGTTGCAATTTGTCCTGAGGATAAAGGGGAATACGTGGAACCAACGAGAGACTAGCTCTTGGTGTTGGGACAGGCACAGGTCACTCTATTTTCCCATCAGAAAGAAGAATTAACCACAGGCTCAGCCTGACCCCCGGAACCAGAACAGGGCCTGAAGCCATTCTGCGATTTTGTGGCCAGCTCCCATAAAAACGAGTTGTAAAATGGAGGTTCAGGGCACTGCAATTCACAAACCTGCAGAGTTATAAATGATAACTCTCGTCCACAAATATATTGAGGGGAGGCAAAGAAGAGGATTTGAAATCAAGGCAGAATTGCAGGAAACAGATTTCAGGAGGTAGATACGAATCGCCTTTAAAGCACATGAAAAGCGGCAAAACGTTGACAATGATGCCCTTGGCCAAAAAGGGCGTATGCGTTTTTTCCTGAATATATTCAGGAAAAAACGCATACGCCCTTTTTGGCCAACCAAGCAACCTGGAAAGGCAAATCAGCGCTACAAAGAAGTCTCGCTTCCCATCGGTCAAAAGGGCCATGCTGAAAAAAGTGTCAAAACCAGAAATGCAGGACAGGCCATGGAGAAATGGGAGCCTTGCTACACTGATGGGCGGGATGTAAATTGCCAAGAGCCACTCTGGAGAAGTGTCCAGTGAGTCCTGAAACATCTGAAAAACACAGCTCAGAGAGCATAGGGCACTTCCACTCATGGGGGTATAAATTGGGAAAATTAAAAATCAGCAAGACACAAGCACCCCAAAGTTTAGGGCTGCTCTGTTGACCAGGACCTCCACTTCATTCCACCTTAAATATCCCAGGAAAGAGAAAAATGGATAAAGAAGTTGTGGTCCTTATGTACAATGGAATATCACCCAGCCATGAAATCAATGTCGTAAGGTTAGTAGCAGCATGATGAGTGGATTTAGGTACGACGATTCTAAGTGAAATAAGTCACACAGAAAAGGACACTTCTCATAAGGTATCACTGATAGAGGGAATGTAAAAACCATTACACTTGAACTGAATTACAAAACAGAACAGAGTCACACATGCAGAAAACACACTATGGCTGCTTAACGGGAAAGGTGAGGTGGGGTGATACATAAAACAAGGGTATCAAATTAGCTCAGATACCATTCCATAAACCCAATATGTAATAGACAAGACCTACTCCTTGCTCAGAGAACTGGACTCAACACGCCCTATTCACCGCACAAGAATATATCTGACTAATAATAATCGTAAAACCTATGTATTGATATCTCTCTGTTAGTGTGTCAAGTGGGTGTAAAGCGGCATAAACACAGCAGTGAAAAGCAGCTAAACCCCATTATAAAAATAAATTACTTTGAAACAACCATGAAACAAAGACAGTGAAAGAGAGAGAAACTCTTACACAATGCGTTCAGGGGCTGTGATGCAACCTGGATTGACCATATCTAGACGCACAGCTGGATGAGACATAAGGGTGGACATTCTTGGGGCTGAGAGGTTTGGTGAGGTTGGGTGAGCAAACGCAGACCCTTTAAAGTAATACTTCGTGGTACCCATCGCATGGGTCCCAAATCTCCAGGTTCAAGGGCATCTTCCTACATCAAAAACATGCATGAGAAACCCAGAAGATGGTACACCGTGTGATGGGGAAAGGTTTCTAAAACGCACCTCATTTCTCATCTTCTTGTGCCCGGGTTCGCCATTCCAGCCGCTTTACTAGCAAGCTCCCTACTTGGAGCATCAGCACCTTTAACCTCCTGTTCCGTAGAGGTTGCAATTTGTCCTGACGATAAACGGGAAGACGTGGAACCAACGAGAGACTAGCTCTTGGTGTTGGGACAGGCACAGGTCACTCTATTTTCCCATCAGAAAGAAGAATTAACCACAGGCTCAGCCTGCCCCCCGGAACCAGAACAGGGCCTGAAGCCATTCTGCGATTTTGCGGCCAGCTCCCATAAAAACGAGTTGTAAAATGGAGGTTCAGGGCACTGCAATTCACAAACCTGCAGAGTTATAAATGATAACTCTCGTCCACAAATATATTGAGGGAAGGCAAAGAAGAGGATTTGAAATCAAGGCAGAATTGCAGGAAACAGATTTCAGGAGGTAGATACGAATCGCCTTTAAAGCACATGAAAAGCGGCAAAACGTTGACAATGATGCCCTTGGCCAAAAAGGGCGTATGCGTTTTTTCCTGAATATATTCAGGAAAAAACGCATACGCCCTTTTTGGCCAACCAAGCAACCTGGAAAGGCAAATCAGCGCTACAAAGAAGTCTCGCTTCCCATCGGTCAAAAGGGCCATGCTGAAAAAAGTGTCAAAACCAGAAATGCAGGACAGGCCATGGAGAAATGGGAGCCTTGCTACACTGATGGGCGGGATGTAAATTGCCAAGAGCCACTCTGGAGAAGTGTCCGGTGAGTCCTGAAACATCTGAAAAACACAGCTTAGAGAGCATAGGGCACTTCCACTCATGGGGGTATAAATTGGGAAAATTAAAAATCAGCAAGACACAAGCACCCCAAAGTTTAGGGCTGCTCTGTTGACCAGGACCTCCACTTCATTCCACCTTAAATATCCCAGGAAAGAGAAAAATGGATAAAGAAGTTGTGGTCCTTATGTACAATGGAATATCACTCAACCATGAAATCAATGTCGTAAGGTTAGTAGCAGCATGATGAGTGGATTTAGGTACGACGATTCTAAGTGAAATAAGTCACACAGAAAAGGACACTTCTCATAAGGTATCACTGATAGAGGGAATGTAAAAACCGTTACACTTGAACTGAATTACAAAACAGAACAGAGTCACACATGCAGAAAACACACTATGGCTGCTTAACGGGAAAGGTGAGGTGGGGTGATACATAAAACAAGGGTATCAAATTAGCTCAGATACCGTTCCATAAACCCAATATGTAATAGACAAGACCTACTCCTTGCTCAGAGAACTGGACTCAACACGCCCTATTCACCGCACAAGAATATATCTGACTAATAATAATCGTAAAACCTATGTATTGATATCTCTCTGTTAGTGTGTCAAGTGGGTGTAAAGTGGCATAAACACAGCAGTGAAAAGCAGCTAAACCCCATTATAAAAATAAATTACTTTGAAACAACCATGAAACAAAGACAGTGAAAGAGAGAGAAATTCTTACACAATGCGTTCAGGGGCTGTGATGCAACCTGGATTGACCATATCTAGACGCACAGCTGGATGAGACATAAGGGTGGACACTCTTGGGGCTGAGAGGTTTGGTGAGGTTGGGTGAGCAAACGCAGACCCTTTAAAGTAATACTGCGTGGTACCCATCGCATTGGTCCCAAATCTCCAGGTTCAAGGGTATCTTCCTACATCAAAAACATGCATGAGAAACCCAGAAGATGGTACACTGTGTGATGGGGAGAGGTTTCTAAAACGCACCTCATTTCTCATCTCCTTGTGCCCGGGTTCGCCATTCCAGCCACTTTACTAGCAAGTTCCCTACTTGGAGCATCAGCACCTTTAACCTCCTGTTCCATACAGGTTGTAATTTGTCCTGAGGATAAACGAGAAGACGTGGAACCAACGAGAGACTAGCTCTTGGTGTTGGGACAGGCACAGGTCACTCTATTTTCCCATCAGAAAGAAGAATTAACCACAGGCTCAGCCTGCCCCCCGGAACCAGAACAGGGCCTGAAGCCATTCTGCGATTTTACGGCCAGCTCCCATAAAAACGAGTTGTAAAATGGAGGTTCAGGGCACTGCAATTCACAAACCTGCAGAGTTATAAATGATAACCCTCGTCCACAAATATATTGAGGGAAGGCAAAGAAGAGGATTTGAAATCAAGGCAGAATTGCAGGAAACAGATTTCAGGAGGTAGATACGAATCGCCTTTAAAGCACATGAAAAGCGGCAAAACGTTGACAATGATGCCCTTGGCCAAAAAGGGCGTATGCGTTTTTTCCTGAATATATTCAGGAAAAAACGCATACGCCCTTTTTGGCCAACCAAGCAACCTGGAAAGGCAAATCAGCGCTACAAAGAAGTCTCGCTTCCCATCGGTCAAAAGGGCCATGCTGAAAAAAGTGTCAAAACCAGAAATGCAGGACAGGCCATGGAGAAATGGGAGCCTTGCTACACTGATGGGCGGGATGTAAATTGCCAAGAGCCACTCTGGAGAAGTGTCCAGTGAGTCCTGAAACATCTGAAAAACACAGCTCAGAGAGCATAGGGCACTTCCACTCATGGGGGTATAAATTGGGAAAATTAAAAATCAGCAAGACACAAGCACCCCAAAGTTTAGGGCTGCTCTGTTGACCAGGACCTCCACTTCATTCCACCTTAAATATCCCAGGAAAGAGAAAAATGGATAAAGAAGTTGTGGTCCTTATGTACAATGGAATATCACCCAGCCATGAAATCAATGTCGTAAGGTTAGTAGCAGCATGATGAGTGGATTTAGGTACGACGATTCTAAGTGAAATAAGTCACACAGAAAAGGACACTTCTCATAAGGTATCACTGATAGAGGGAATGTAAAAACCATTACACTTGAACTGAATTACAAAACAGAACAGAGTCACACATGCAGAAAACACACTATGGCTGCTTAACGGGAAAGGTGAGGTGGGGTGATACATAAAACAAGGGTATCAAATTAGCTCAGATACCATTCCATAAACCCAATATGTAATAGACAAGACCTACTCCTTGCTCAGAGAACTGGACTCAACACGCCCTATTCACCGCACAAGAATATATCTGACTAATAATAATCGTAAAACCTATGTATTGATATCTCTCTGTTAGTGTGTCAAGTGGGTGTAAAGCGGCATAAACACAGCAGTGAAAAGCAGCTAAACCCCATTATAAAAATAAATTACTTTGAAACAACCATGAAACAAAGACAGTGAAAGAGAGAGAAACTCTTACACAATGCGTTCAGGGGCTGTGATGCAACCTGGATTGACCATATCTAGACGCACAGCTGGATGAGACATAAGGGTGGACATTCTTGGGGCTGAGAGGTTTGGTGAGGTTGGGTGAGCAAACGCAGACCCTTTAAAGTAATACTTCGTGGTACCCATCGCATGGGTCCCAAATCTCCAGGTTCAAGGGCATCTTCCTACATCAAAAACATGCATGAGAAACCCAGAAGATGGTACACCGTGTGATGGGGAAAGGTTTCTAAAACGCACCTCATTTCTCATCTTCTTGTGCCCGGGTTCGCCATTCCAGCCGCTTTACTAGCAAGCTCCCTACTTGGAGCATCAGCACCTTTAACCTCCTGTTCCGTAGAGGTTGCAATTTGTCCTGACGATAAACGGGAAGACGTG
Organism: Balaenoptera borealis; assembly: GCF_965194805.1. Lineage (NCBI taxonomy): Eukaryota > Metazoa > Chordata > Mammalia > Artiodactyla > Balaenopteridae > Balaenoptera > Balaenoptera borealis. The sequence continues at coordinate 656,789 of NW_028123988.1, forward strand.
GAACCAACGAGAGACTAGCTCTTGGTGTTGGGACAGGCACAGGTCACTCTATTTTCCCATCAGAAAGAAGAATTAACCACAGGCTCAGCCTGCCCCCCGGAACCAGAACAGGGCCTGAAGCCATTCTGCGATTTTGCGGCCAGCTCCCATAAAAACGAGTTGTAAAATGGAGGTTCAGGGCACTGCAATTCACAAACCTGCAGAGTTATAAATGATAACTCTCGTCCACAAATATATTGAGGGAAGGCAAAGAAGAGGATTTGAAATCAAGGCAGAATTGCAGGAAACAGATTTCAGGAGGTAGATACGAATCGCCTTTAAAGCACATGAAAAGCGGCAAAACGTTGACAATGATGCCCTTGGCCAAAAAGGGCGTATGCGTTTTTTCCTGAATATATTCAGGAAAAAACGCATACGCCCTTTTTGGCCAACCAAGCAACCTGGAAAGGCAAATCAGCGCTACAAAGAAGTCTCGCTTCCCATCGGTCAAAAGGGCCATGCTGAAAAAAGTGTCAAAACCAGAAATGCAGGACAGGCCATGGAGAAATGGGAGCCTTGCTACACTGATGGGCGGGATGTAAATTGCCAAGAGCCACTCTGGAGAAGTGTCCGGTGAGTCCTGAAACATCTGAAAAACACAGCTTAGAGAGCATAGGGCACTTCCACTCATGGGGGTATAAATTGGGAAAATTAAAAATCAGCAAGACACAAGCACCCCAAAGTTTAGGGCTGCTCTGTTGACCAGGACCTCCACTTCATTCCACCTTAAATATCCCAGGAAAGAGAAAAATGGATAAAGAAGTTGTGGTCCTTATGTACAATGGAATATCACTCAACCATGAAATCAATGTCGTAAGGTTAGTAGCAGCATGATGAGTGGATTTAGGTACGACGATTCTAAGTGAAATAAGTCACACAGAAAAGGACACTTCTCATAAGGTATCACTGATAGAGGGAATGTAAAAACCGTTACACTTGAACTGAATTACAAAACAGAACAGAGTCACACATGCAGAAAACACACTATGGCTGCTTAACGGGAAAGGTGAGGTGGGGTGATACATAAAACAAGGGTATCAAATTAGCTCAGATACCGTTCCATAAACCCAATATGTAATAGACAAGACCTACTCCTTGCTCAGAGAACTGGACTCAACACGCCCTATTCACCGCACAAGAATATATCTGACTAATAATAATCGTAAAACCTATGTATTGATATCTCTCTGTTAGTGTGTCAAGTGGGTGTAAAGTGGCATAAACACAGCAGTGAAAAGCAGCTAAACCCCATTATAAAAATAAATTACTTTGAAACAACCATGAAACAAAGACAGTGAAAGAGAGAGAAATTCTTACACAATGCGTTCAGGGGCTGTGATGCAACCTGGATTGACCATATCTAGACGCACAGCTGGATGAGACATAAGGGTGGACACTCTTGGGGCTGAGAGGTTTGGTGAGGTTGGGTGAGCAAACGCAGACCCTTTAAAGTAATACTGCGTGGTACCCATCGCATTGGTCCCAAATCTCCAGGTTCAAGGGTATCTTCCTACATCAAAAACATGCATGAGAAACCCAGAAGATGGTACACTGTGTGATGGGGAAAGGTTTCTAAAACGCACCTCATTTCTCATCTCCTTGTGCCCGGGTTCGCCATTCCAGCCACTTTACTAGCAAGTTCCCAACTTGGAGCATCAGCACCTTTAACCTCCTGTTCCATACAGGTTGTAATTTGTCCTGAGGATAAACGAGAAGACGTGGAACCAACGAGAGACTAGCTCTTGGTGTTGGGACAGGCACAGGTCACTCTATTTTCCCATCAGAAAGAAGAATTAACCACAGGCTCAGCCTGCCCCCCGGAACCAGAACAGGGCCTGAAGCCATTCTGCGATTTTACGGCCAGCTCCCATAAAAACGAGTTGTAAAATGGAGGTTCAGGGCACTGCAATTCACAAACCTGCAGAGTTATAAATGATAACCCTCGTCCACAAATATATTGAGGGAAGGCAAAGAAGAGGATTTGAAATCAAGGCAGAATTGCAGGAAACAGATTTCAGGAGGTAGATACGAATCGCCTTTAAAGCACATGAAAAGCGGCAAAACGTTGACAATGATGCCCTTGGCCAAAAAGGGCGTATGCGTTTTTTCCTGAATATATTCAGGAAAAAACGCATACGCCCTTTTTGGCCAACCAAGCAACCTGGAAAGGCAAATCAGCGCTACAAAGAAGTCTCGCTTCCCATCGGTCAAAAGGGCCATGCTGAAAAAAGTGTCAAAACCAGAAATGCAGGACAGGCCATGGAGAAATGGGAGCCTTGCTACACTGATGGGCGGGATGTAAATTGCCAAGAGCCACTCTGGAGAAGTGTCCGGTGAGTCCTGAAACATCTGAAAAACACAGCTTAGAGAGCATAGGGCACTTCCACTCATGGGGGTATAAATTGGGAAAATTAAAAATCAGCAAGACACAAGCACCCCAAAGTTTAGGGCTGCTCTGTTGACCAGGACCTCCACTTCATTCCACCTTAAATATCCCAGGAAAGAGAAAAATGGATAAAGAAGTTGTGGTCCTTATGTACAATGGAATATCACTCAGCCAGGAAATCAATGTCGTAAGGTTAGTAGCAGCATGATGAGTGGATTTAGGTACGACGATTCTAAGTGAAATAAGTCACACAGAAAAGGACACTTCTCATAAGGTATCACTGATAGAGGGAATGTAAAAACCATTACACTTGAACTGAATTACAAAACAGAACAGAGTCACACATGCAGAAAACACACTATGGCTGCTTAACGGGAAAGGTGAGGTGGGGTGATACATAAAACAAGGGTATCAAATTAGCTCAGATACCGTTCCATAAACCCAATATGTAATAGACAAGACCTACTCCTTGCTCAGAGAACTGGACTCAACACGCCCTATTCACCGCACAAGAATATATCTGACTAATAATAATCGTAAAACCTATGTATTGATATCTCTCTGTTAGTGTGTCAAGTGGGTGTAAAGTGGCATAAACACAGCAGTGAAAAGCAGCTAAACCCCATTATAAAAATAAATTACTTTGAAACAACCATGAAACAAAGACAGTGAAAGAGAGAGAAATTCTTACACAATGCGTTCAGGGGCTGTGATGCAACCTGGATTGACCATATCTAGACGCACAGCTGGATGAGACATAAGGGTGGACACTCTTGGGGCTGAGAGGTTTGGTGAGGTTGGGTGAGCAAACGCAGACCCTTTAAAGTAATACTGCGTGGTACCCATCGCATTGGTCCCAAATCTCCAGGTTCAAGGGTATCTTCCTACATCAAAAACATGCATGAGAAACCCAGAAGATGGTACACTGTGTGATGGGGAAAGGTTTCTAAAACGCACCTCATTTCTCATCTCCTTGTGCCCGGGTTCGCCATTCCAGCCACTTTACTAGCAAGTTCCCTACTTGGAGCATCAGCACCTTTAACCTCCTGTTCCATACAGGTTGTAATTTGTCCTGAGGATAAACGAGAAGACGTGGAACCAACGAGAGACTAGCTCTTGGTGTTGGGACAGGCACAGGTCACTCTATTTTCCCATCAGAAAGAAGAATTAACCACAGGCTCAGCCTGCCCCCCGGAACCAGAACAGGGCCTGAAGCCATTCTGCGATTTTACGGCCAGCTCCCATAAAAACGAGTTGTAAAATGGAGGTTCAGGGCACTGCAATTCACAAACCTGCAGAGTTATAAATGATAACCCTCGTCCACAAATATATTGAGGGAAGGCAAAGAAGAGGATTTGAAATCAAGGCAGAATTGCAGGAAACAGATTTCAGGAGGTAGATACGAATCGCCTTTAAAGCACATGAAAAGCGGCAAAACGTTGACAATGATGCCCTTGGCCAAAAAGGGCGTATGCGTTTTTTCCTGAATATATTCAGGAAAAAACGCATACGCCCTTTTTGGCCAACCAAGCAACCTGGAAAGGCAAATCAGCGCTACAAAGAAGTCTCGCTTCCCATCGGTCAAAAGGGCCATGCTGAAAAAAGTGTCAAAACCAGAAATGCAGGACAGGCCATGGAGAAATGGGAGCCTTGCTACACTGATGGGCGGGATGTAAATTGCCAAGAGCCACTCTGGAGAAGTGTCCAGTGAGTCCTGAAACATCTGAAAAACACAGCTCAGAGAGCATAGGGCACTTCCACTCATGGGGGTATAAATTGGGAAAATTAAAAATCAGCAAGACACAAGCACCCCAAAGTTTAGGGCTGCTCTGTTGACCAGGACCTCCACTTCATTCCACCTTAAATATCCCAGGAAAGAGAAAAATGGATAAAGAAGTTGTGGTCCTTATGTACAATGGAATATCACCCAGCCATGAAATCAATGTCGTAAGGTTAGTAGCAGCATGATGAGTGGATTTAGGTACGACGATTCTAAGTGAAATAAGTCACACAGAAAAGGACACTTCTCATAAGGTATCACTGATAGAGGGAATGTAAAAACCATTACACTTGAACTGAATTACAAAACAGAACAGAGTCACACATGCAGAAAACACACTATGGCTGCTTAACGGGAAAGGTGAGGTGGGGTGATACATAAAACAAGGGTATCAAATTAGCTCAGATACCATTCCATAAACCCAATATGTAATAGACAAGACCTACTCCTTGCTCAGAGAACTGGACTCAACACGCCCTATTCACCGCACAAGAATATATCTGACTAATAATAATCGTAAAACCTATGTATTGATATCTCTCTGTTAGTGTGTCAAGTGGGTGTAAAGCGGCATAAACACAGCAGTGAAAAGCAGCTAAACCCCATTATAAAAATAAATTACTTTGAAACAACCATGAAACAAAGACAGTGAAAGAGAGAGAAACTCTTACACAATGCGTTCAGGGGCTGTGATGCAACCTGGATTGACCATATCTAGACGCACAGCTGGATGAGACATAAGGGTGGACATTCTTGGGGCTGAGAGGTTTGGTGAGGTTGGGTGAGCAAACGCAGACCCTTTAAAGTAATACTTCGTGGTACCCATCGCATGGGTCCCAAATCTCCAGGTTCAAGGGCATCTTCCTACATCAAAAACATGCATGAGAAACCCAGAAGATGGTACACCGTGTGATGGGGAAAGGTTTCTAAAACGCACCTCATTTCTCATCTTCTTGTGCCCGGGTTCGCCATTCCAGCCGCTTTACTAGCAAGCTCCCTACTTGGAGCATCAGCACCTTTAACCTCCTGTTCCGTAGAGGTTGCAATTTGTCCTGAGGATAAACGGGAAGACGTGGAACCAACGAGAGACTAGCTCTTGGTGTTGGGACAGGCACAGGTCACTCTATTTTCCCATCAGAAAGAAGAATTAACCACAGGCTCAGCCTGCCCCCCGGAACCAGAACAGGGCCTGAAGCCATTCTGCGATTTTGCGGCCAGCTCCCATAAAAACGAGTTGTAAAATGGAGGTTCAGGGCACTGCAATTCACAAACCTGCAGAGTTATAAATGATAACTCTCGTCCACAAATATATTGAGGGAAGGCAAAGAAGAGGATTTGAAATCAAGGCAGAATTGCAGGAAACAGATTTCAGGAGGTAGATACGAATCGCCTTTAAAGCACATGAAAAGCGGCAAAACGTTGACAATGATGCCCTTGGCCAAAAAGGGCGTATGCGTTTTTTCCTGAATATATTCAGGAAAAAACGCATACGCCCTTTTTGGCCAACCAAGCAACCTGGAAAGGCAAATCAGCGCTACAAAGAAGTCTCGCTTCCCATCGGTCAAAAGGGCCATGCTGAAAAAAGTGTCAAAACCAGAAATGCAGGACAGGCCATGGAGAAATGGGAGCCTTGCTACACTGATGGGCGGGATGTAAATTGCCAAGAGCCACTCTGGAGAAGTGTCCGGTGAGTCCTGAAACATCTGAAAAACACAGCTCAGAGAGCATAGGGCACTTCCACTCATGGGGGTATAAATTGGGAAAATTAAAAATCAGCAAGACACAAGCACCCCAAAGTTGAGGGCTGCTCTGTTGACAAGGACCTCCACTTCATTCCACCTTAAATATCCCAGGAAAGAGAAAAATGGATAAAGAAGTTGTGGTCCTTATGTACAATGGAATATCACTCAACCATGAAATCAATGTCGTAAGGTTAGTAGCAGCATGATGAGTGGATTTAGGTACGACGATTCTAAGTGAAATAAGTCACACAGAAAAGGACACTTCTCATAAGGTATCACTGATAGAGGGAATGTAAAAACCGTTACACTTGAACTGAATTACAAAACAGAACAGAGTCACACATGCAGAAAACACACTATGGCTGCTTAACGGGAAAGGTGAGGTGGGGTGATACATAAAACAAGGGTATCAAATTAGCTCAGATACCGTTCCATAAACCCAATATGTAATAGACAAGACCTACTCCTTGCTCAGAGAACTGGACTCAACACGCCCTATTCACCGCACAAGAATATATCTGACTAATAATAATCGTAAAACCTATGTATTGATATCTCTCTGTTAGTGTGTCAAGTGGGTGTAAAGCGGCATAAACACAGCAGTGAAAAGCAGCTAAACCCCATTATAAAAATAAATTACTTTGAAACACCCATGAAACAAAGACAGTGAAAGAGAGAGAAATTCTTACACAATGCGTTCAGGGGCTGTGATGCAACCTGGATTGACCATATATAGACGCAGAGCTGGATGAGACATAAGGGTGGACACTCTTGGGGCTGAGAGGTTTGGTGAGGTTGGGTGAGCAAACGCAGACCCTTTAAAGTAATACTGCGTGGTACCCATCGCATGGGTCCCAAATCTCCAGGTTCAAGGGCATCTTCCTACATCAAAAACATGCATGAGAAACCCAGAAGATGGTACACTCTGTGATGGGGAAAGGTTTCTAAAACGCACCTCATTTCTCATCTCCTTGTGCCCGGTTTCGCCATTCCAGCCGCTTTACTAGCAAGCTCCCTACTTGGAGCATCAGCACCTTTAACCTCCTGTTCCATACAGGTTGTAATTTGTCCTGAGGATAAACGAGAAGACGTGGAACCAACGAGAGACTAGCTCTTGGTGTTGGGACAGGCACAGGTCACTCTATTTTCCCATCAGAAAGAAGAATTAACCACAGGCTCAGCCTGCCCCCCGGAACCAGAACAGGGCCTGAAGCCATTCTGCGATTTTACGGCCAGCTCCCATAAAAACGAGTTGTAAAATGGAGGTTCAGGGCACTGCAATTCACAAACCTGCAGAGTTATAAATGATAACTCTCGTCCACAAATATATTGAGGGAAGGCAAAGAAGAGGATTTGAAATCAAGGCAGAATTGCAGGAAACAGATTTCAGGAGGTAGATACGAATCGCCTTTAAAGCACATGAAAAGCGGCAAAACGTTGACAATGATGCCCTTGGCCAAAAAGGGCGTATGCGTTTTTTCCTGAATATATTCAGGAAAAAACGCATACGCCCTTTTTGGCCAACCAAGCAACCTGGAAAGGCAAATCAGCGCTACAAAGAAGTCTCGCTTCCCATCGGTCAAAAGGGCCATGCTGAAAAAAGTGTCAAAACCAGAAATGCAGGACAGGCCATGGAGAAATGGGAGCCTTGCTACACTGATGGGCGGGATGTAAATTGCCAAGAGCCACTCTGGAGAAGTGTCCGGTGAGTCCTGAAACATCTGAAAAACACAGCTTAGAGAGCATAGGGCACTTCCACTCATGGGGGTATAAATTGGGAAAATTAAAAATCAGCAAGACACAAGCACCCCAAAGTTTAGGGCTGCTCTGTTGACCAGGACCTCCACTTCATTCCACCTTAAATATCCCAGGAAAGAGAAAAATGGATAAAGAAGTTGTGGTCCTTATGTACAATGGAATATCACTCAGCCATGAAATCAATGTCGTAAGGTTAGTAGCAGCATGATGAGTGGATTTAGGTACGACGATTCTAAGTGAAATAAGTCACACAGAAAAGGACACTTCTCATAAGGTATCACTGATAGAGGGAATGTAAAAACCGTTACACTTGAACTGAATTACAAAACAGAACAGAGTCACACATGCAGAAAACACACTATGGCTGCTTAACGGGAAAGGTGAGGTGGGGTGATACATAAAACAAGGGTATCAAATTAGCTCAGATACCGTTCCATAAACCCAATATGTAATAGACAAGACCTACTCCTTGCTCAGAGAACTGGACTCAACACGCCCTATTCACTGCACAAGAATATATCTGACTAATAATAATCGTAAAACCTATGTATTGATATCTCTCTGTTAGTGTGTCAAGTGGGTGTAAAGCGGCATAAACAGAGCAGTGAAAAGCAGCTAAACCCCATTATAAAAATAAATTACTTTGAAACAACCATGAAACAAAGACAGTGAAAGAGAGAGAAATTCTTACACAATGCGTTCAGGGGCTGTGATGCAACCTGGATTGACCATATCTAGACGCACAGCTGGATGAGACATAAGGGTGGACACTCTTGGGGCTGAGAGGTTTGGTGAGGTTGGGTGAGCAAACGCAGACCCTTTAAAGTAATACTGCGTGGTACCCATCGCATGAGTCCCAAATCTCCAGGTTCAAGGGCATCTTCCTACATCAAAAACATGCATGAGAAACCCAGAAGTTGGTACACCGTGTGATGGGGAAAGGTTTCTAAAACGCACCTCATTTCTCATCTCCTTGTGCCCGGGTTCGCCATTCCAGCCGCATTATTAGCAAGCTCCCTACTTGGAGCATCAGCACCTTTAACCTCCTGTTCCGTACAGGTTGCAATTTGTCCTGAGGATAAACGGGAAGACGTGGAACCAACGAGAGACTAGCTCTTGGTGTTGGGACAGGCACAGGTCACTCTATTTTCCCATCAGAAAGAAGAATTAACCACAGGCTCAGCCTGCCCCCCGGAACCAGAACAGGGCCTGAAGCCATTCTGCGATTTTGCGGCCAGCTCCCATAAAAACGAGTTGTAAAATGGAGGTTCAGGGCACTGCAATTCACAAACCTGCAGAGTTATAAATGATAACTCTCGTCCACAAATATATTGAGGGAAGGCAAAGAAGAGGATTTGAAATCAAGGCAGAATTGCAGGAAACAGATTTCAAGAGGTAGATACGAATCGCCTTTAAAGCACATGAAAAGCGGCAAAACGTTGACAATGATGCCCTTGGCCAAAAAGGGCGTATGCGTTTTTTCCTGAATATATTCAGGAAAAAACGCATACGCCCTTTTTGGCCAACCAAGCAACCTGGAAAGGCAAATCAGCGCTACAAAGAAGTCTCGCTTCCCATCGGTCAAAAGGGCCATGCTGAAAAAAGTGTCAAAACCAGAAATGCAGGACAGGCCATGGAGAAATGGGAGCCTTGCTACACTGATGGGCGGGATGTAAATTGCCAAGAGCCACTCTGGAGAAGTGTCCGGTGAGTCCTGAAACATCTGAAAAACACAGCTCAGAGAGCATAGGGCACTTCCACTCATGGGGGTATAAATTGGGAAAATTAAAAATCAGCAAGACACAAGCACCCAAAAGTTTAGGGCTGCTCTGTTGACCAGGACCTCCACTTCATTCCACCTTAAATATCCCAGGAAAGAGAAAAATGGATAAAGAAGTTGTGGTCCTTATGTACAATGGAATATCACTCAGCCATGAAATCAATGTCGTAAGGTTAGTAGCAGCATGATGAGTGGATTTAGGTACGACGATTCTAAGTGAAATAAGTCACACAGAAAAGGACACTTCTCATAAGGTATCACTGATAGAGGGAATGTAAAAACCATTACACTTGAACTGAATTACAAAACAGAACAGAGTCACACATGCAGAAAACACACTATGGCTGCTTAACGGGAAAGGTGAGGTGGGGTGATACATAAAACAAGGGTATCAAATTAGCTCACATACCGTTCCATAAACCCAATATGTAATAGACAAGACCTACTCCTTGCTCAGAGAACTGGACTCAACACGCCCTATTCACCGCACAAGAATATATCTGACTAATAATAATCGTAAAACCTATGTATTGATATCTCTCTGTTAGTGTGTCAAGTGGGTGTAAAGCGGCATAAACACAGCAGTGAAAAGCAGCTAAACCCCATTATAAAAATAAATTACTTTGAAACAACCATGAAACAAAGACAGTGAAAGAGAGAGAAACTCTTACACAATGCGTTCAGGGGCTGTGATGCAACCTGGATTGACCATATCTAGACGCACAGCTGGATGAGACATAAGGGTGGACACTCTTGGGGCTGAGAGGTTTGGTGAGGTTGGGTGAGCAAACGCAGACCCTTTAAAGGAATACTGCGTGGTACCCATCGCATGGGTCCCAAATCTCCAGGTTCAAGGGTATCTTCCTACATCAAAAACATGCATGAGAAACCCAGAAGATGGTACACCGTGTGATGGGGAAAGGTTTCTAAAACGCACCTCATTTCTCATCTCCTTGTGCCCGGGTTCGCCATTCCAGCCGCTTTACTAGCAAGCTCCCTACTTGGAGCATCAGCACCTTTAACCTCCTGTTCCGTACAGGTTGCAATTTGTCCTGAGGATAAACGGGAAGACGTGGAACCAACGAGAGACTAGCTCTTGGTGTTGGGACAGGCACAGGTCACTCTATTTTCCCATCAGAAAGAAGAATTAACCACAGGCTCAGCCTGACCCCCGGAACCAGAACAGGGCCTGAAGCCATTCTGCGATTTTGCGGCCAGCTCCCATAAAAACGAGTTGTAAAATGGAGGTTCAGGGCACTGCAATTCACAAACCTGCAGAGTTATAAATGATAACTCTCGTCCACAAATATATTGAGGGAAGGCAAAGAAGAGGATTTGAAATCAAGGCAGAATTGCAGGAAACAGATTTCAGGAGGTAGATACGAATCGCCTTTAAAGCACATGAAAAGCGGCAAAACGTTGACAATGATGCCCTTGGCCAAAAAGGGCGTATGCGTTTTTTCCTGAATATATTCAGGAAAAAACGCATACGCCCTTTTTGGCCAACCAAGCAACCTGGAAAGGCAAATCAGCGCTACAAAGAAGTCTCGCTTCCCATCGGTCAAAAGGGCCATGCTGAAAAAAGTGTCAAAACCAGAAATGCAGGACAGGCCATGGAGAAATGGGAGCCTTGCTACACTGATGGGCGGGATGTAAATTGCCAAGAGCCACTCTGGAGAAGTGTCCGGTGAGTCCTGAAACATCTGAAAAACACAGCTCAGAGAGCATAGGGCACTTCCACTCATGGGGGTATAAATTGGGAAAATTAAAAATCAGCAAGACACAAGCACCCAAAAGTTTAGGGCTGCTCTGTTGACCAGGACCTCCACTTCATTCCACCTTAAATATCCCAGGAAAGAGAAAAATGGATAAAGAAGTTGTGGTCCATATGTACAATGGAATATCACTCAGCCATGAAATCAATGTCGTAAGGTTAGTAGCAGCATGATGAGTGGATTTAGGTACAACGATTCTAAGTGAAATAAGTCACACAGAAAAGGACACTTCTCATAAGGTATCACTGATAGAGGGAATGTAAAAACCGTTACACTTGAACTGAATTACAAAACAGAACAGAGTCACACATGCAGAAAACACACTATGGCTGCTTAACGGGAAAGGTGAGGTGGGGTGATACATAAAACAAGGGTATCAAATTAGCTCAGATACCGTTCCATAAACCCAATATGTAATAGACAAGACCTACTCCTTGCTCAGAGAACTGGACTCAACACGCCCTATTCACCGCACAAGAATATATCTGACTAATAATAATCGTAAAACCTATGTATTGATATCTCTCTGTTAGTGTGTCAAGTGGGTGTAAAGCGGCATAAACACAGCAGTGAAAAGCAGCTAAACCCCATTATAAAAATAAATTACTTTGAAACACCCATGAAACAAAGACAGTGAAAGAGAGAGAAATTCTTACACAATGCGTTCAGGGGCTGTGATGCAACCTGGATTGACCATATCTTGACGCACAGCTGGATGAGACATAAGGGTGGACACTCTTGGGGCTGAGAGGTTTGGTGAGGTTGGGTGAGCAAACGCAGACCCTTTAAAGTAATACTGCGTGGTACCCATCGCATGGGTCCCAAATCTCCAGGTTCAAGGGCATCTTCCTACATCAAAAACATGCATGAGAAACCCAGAAGATGGTACACCGTGTGATGGGGAAAGGTTTCTAAAACGCACCTCATTTCTCATCTCCTTGTCCCCGGGTTCGCCATTCCAGCCGCTTTACTAGCAAGCTCCCTACTTGGAGCATCAGCACCTTTAACCTCCTGTTCCGTACAGGTTGCAATTTGTCCTGAGGATAAACGGGAAGACGTGGAACCAACGAGAGACTAGCTCTTGGTGTTGGGACAGGCACAGGTCACTCTATTTTCCCATCAGAAAGAAGAATTAACCACAGGCTCAGCCTGCCCCCCGGAACCAGAACAGGGCCTGAAGCCATTCTGCGATTTTGCGGCCAGCTCCCATAAAAACGAGTTGTAAAATGGAGGTTCAGGGCACTGCAATTCACAAACCTGCAGAGTTATAAATGATAACTCTCGTCCACAAATATATTGAGGGAAGGCAAAGAAGAGGATTTGAAATCAAGGCAGAATTGCAGGAAACAGATTTCAAGAGGTAGATACGAATCGCCTTTAAAGCACATGAAAAGCGGCAAAACGTTGACAATGATGCCCTTGGCCAAAAAGGGCGTATGCGTTTTTTCCTGAATATATTCAGGAAAAAACGCATACGCCCTTTTTGGCCAACCAAGCAACCTGGAAAGGCAAATCAGCGCTACAAAGAAGTCTCGCTTCCCATCGGTCAAAAGGGCCATGCTGAAAAAAGTGTCAAAACCAGAAATGCAGGACAGGCCATGGAGAAATGGGAGCCTTGCTACACTGATGGGCGGGATGTAAATTGCCAAGAGCCACTCTGGAGAAGTGTCCGGTGAGTCCTGAAACATCTGAAAAACACAGCTCAGAGAGCATAGGGCACTTCCACTCATGGGGGTATAAATTGGGAAAATTAAAAATCAGCAAGACACAAGCACCCAAAAGTTTAGGGCTGCTCTGTTGACCAGGACCTCCACTTCATTCCACCTTAAATATCCCAGGAAAGAGAAAAATGGATAAAGAAGTTGTGGTCCTTATGTACAATGGAATATCACTCAGCCATGAAATCAATGTCGTAAGGTTAGTAGCAGCATGATGAGTGGATTTAGGTACGACGATTCTAAGTGAAATAAGTCACACAGAAAAGGACACTTCTCATAAGGTATCACTGATAGAGGGAATGTAAAAACCATTACACTTGAACTGAATTACAAAACAGAACAGAGTCACACATGCAGAAAACACACTATGGCTGCTTAACGGGAAAGGTGAGGTGGGGTGATACATAAAACAAGGGTATCAAATTAGCTCACATACCATTCCATAAACCCAATATGTAATAGACAAGACCTACTCCTTGCTCAGAGAACTGGACTCAACACGCCCTATTCACCGCACAAGAATATATCTGACTAATAATAATCGTAAAACCTATGTATTGATATCTCTCTGTTAGTGTGTCAAGTGGGTGTAAAGCGGCATAAACACAGCAGTGAAAAGCAGCTAAACCCCATTATAAAAATAAATTACTTTGAAACAACCATGAAACAAAGACAGTGAAAGAGAGAGAAACTCTTACACAATGCGTTCAGGGGCTGTGATGCAACCTGGATTGACCATATCTAGACGCACAGCTGGATGAGACATAAGGGTGGACACTCTTGGGGCTGAGAGGTTTGGTGAGGTTGGGTGAGCAAACGCAGACCCTTTAAAGTAATACTGCGTGGTACCCATCGCATGGGTCCCAAATCTCCAGGTTCAAGGGCATCTTCCTACATCAAAAACATGCATGAGAAACCCAGAAGATGGTACACCGTGTGATGGGGAAAGGTTTCTAAAACGCACCTCATTTCTCATCTCCTTGTGCCCGGGTTCGCCATTCCAGCCGCTTTACTAGCAAGCTCCCTACTTGGAGCATCAGCACCTTTAACCTCCTGTTCCGTACAGGTTGCAATTTGTCCTGAGGATAAACGGGAAGACGTGGAACCAACGAGAGACTAGCTCTTGGTGTTGGGACAGGCACAGGTCACTCTATTTTCCCATCAGAAAGAAGAATTAACCACAGGCTCAGCCTGACCCCCGGAACCAGAACAGGGCCTGAAGCCATTCTGCGATTTTGTGGCCAGCTCCCATAAAAACGAGTTGTAAAATGGAGGTTCAGAGCACTGCAATTCACAAACCTGCAGAGTTATAAATGATAACTCTCGTCCACAAATATATTGAGGGAAGGCAAAGAAGAGGATTTGAAATCAAGGCAGAATTGCAGGAAACAGATTTCAGGAGGTAGATACGAATCGCCTTTAAAGCACATGAAAAGCGGCAAAACGTTGACAATGATGCCCTTGGCCAAAAAGGGCGTATGCGTTTTTTCCTGAATATATTCAGGAAAAAACGCATACGCCCTTTTTGGCCAACCAAGCAACCTGGAAAGGCAAATCAGCGCTACAAAGAAGTCTCGCTTCCCATCGGTCAAAAGGGCCATGCTGAAAAAAGTGTCAAAACCAGAAATGCAGGACAGGCCATGGAGAAATGGGAGCCTTGCTACACTGATGGGCGGGATGTAAATTGCCAAGAGCCACTCTGGAGAAGTGTCCGGTGAGTCCTGAAACATCTGAAAAACACAGCTCAGAGAGCATAGGGCACTTCCACTCATGGGGGTATAAATTGGGAAAATTAAAAATCAGCAAGACACAAGCACCCAAAAGTTTAGGGCTGCTCTGTTGACCAGGACCTCCACTTCATTCCACCTTAAATATCCCAGGAAAGAGAAAAATGGATAAAGAAGTTGTGGTCCTTATGTACAATGGAATATCACTCAGCCATGAAATCAATGTCGTAAGGTTAGTAGCAGCATGATGAGTGGATTTAGGTACGACGATTCTAAGTGAAATAAGTCACACAGAAAAGGACACTTCTCATAAGGTATCACTGATAGAGGGAATGTAAAAACCATTACACTTGAACTGAATTACAAAACAGAACAGTGTCACACATGCAGAAAACACACTATGGCTGCTTAACGGGAAAGGTGAGGTGGGGTGATACATAAAACAAGGGTATCAAATTAGCTCACATACCGTTCCATAAACCCAATATGTAATAGACAAGACCTACTCCTTGCTCAGAGAACTGGACTCAACACGCCCTATTCACCGCACAAGAATATATCTGACTAATAATAATCGTAAAACCTATGTATTGATATCTCTCTGTTAGTGTGTCAAGTGGGTGTAAAGCGGCATAAACACAGCAGTGAAAAGCAGCTAAACCCCATTATAAAAATAAATTACTTTGAAACACCCATGAAACAAAGACAGTGAAAGAGAGAGAAATTCTTACACAATGCGTTCAGGGGCTGTGATGCAACCTGGATTGACCATATCTAGACGCACAGCTGGATGAGACATAAGGGTGGACACTCTTGGGGCTGAGAGGTTTGGTGAGGTTGGGTGAGCAAACGCAGACCCTTTAAAGTAATACTGCGTGGTACCCATCGCATGGGTCCCAAATCTCCAGGTTCAAGGGCATCTTCCTACATCAAAAACATGCATGAGAAACCCAGAAGATGGTACACCGTGTGATGGGGAAAGGTTTCTAAAACGCACCTCATTTCTCATCTCCTTGTGCCCGGGTTCGCCATTCCAGCCGCTTTACTAGCAAGCTCCCTACTTGGAGCATGAGCACCTTTAACCTCCTGTTCCGTACAGGTTGCAATTTGTCCTGAGGATAAACGAGAAGACGTGGAACCAACGAGAGACTAGCTCTTGGTGTTGGGACAGGCACAGGTCACTCTATTTTCCCATCAGAAAGAAGAATTAACCACAGGCTCAGCCTGACCCCCGGAACCAGAACAGGGCCTGAAGCCATTCTGCGATTTTGTGGCCAGCTCCCATAAAAACGAGTTGTAAAATGGAGGTTCAGGGCACTGCAATTCACAAACCTGCAGAGTTATAAATGATAACTCTCGTCCACAAATATATTGAGGGAAGGCAAAGAAGAGGATTTGAAATCAAGGCAGAATTGCAGGAAACAGATTTCAGGAGGTAGATACGAATCGCCTTTAAAGCACATGAAAAGCGGCAAAACGTTGACAATGATGCCCTTGGCCACAAAGGGCGTATGCGTTTTTTCCTGAATATATTCAGAAAAAAACGCATACGCCCTTTTTGGCCAACCAAGCAACCTGGAAAGGCAAATCAGCGCTACAAAGAAGTCTCGCTTCCCATCGGTCAAAAGGGCCATGCTGAAAAAAGTGTCAAAACCAGAAATGCAGGACAGGCCATGGAGAAATGGGAGCCTTGCTACACTGATGGGCGGGATGTAAATTGCCAAGAGCCACTCTGGAGAAGTGTCCGGTGAGTCCTGAAACATCTGAAAAACACAGCTCAGAGAGCATAGGGCACTTCCACTCATGGGGGTATAAATTGGGAAAATTAAAAATCAGCAAGACACAAGCACCCCAAAGTTTAGGGCTGCTCTGTTGACCAGGACCTCCACTTCATTCCACCTTAAATATCCCAGGAAAGAGAAAAATGGATAAAGAAGTTGTGGTCCATATGTACAATGGAATATCACTCAGCCATGAAATCAATGTCGTAAGGTTAGTAGCAGCATGATGAGTGGATTTAGGTACAACGATTCTAAGTGAAATAAGTCACACAGAAAAGGACACTTCTCATAAGGTATCACTGATAGAGGGAATGTAAAAACCGTTACACTTGAACTGAATTACAAAACAGAACAGAGTCACACATGCAGAAAACACACTATGGCTGCTTAACGGGAAAGGTGAGGTGGGGTGATACATAAAACAAGGGTATCAAATTAGCTCAGATACCGTTCCATAAACCCAATATGTAATAGACAAGACCTACTCCTTGCTCAGAGAACTGGACTCAACACGCCCTATTCACCGCACAAGAATATATCTGACTAATAATAATCGTAAAACCTATGTATTGATATCTCTCTGTTAGTGTGTCAAGTGGGTGTAAAGCGGCATAAACACAGCAGTGAAAAGCAGCTAAACCCCATTATAAAAATAAATTACTTTGAAACACCCATGAAACAAAGACAGTGAAAGAGAGAGAAATTCTTACACAATGCGTTCAGGGGCTGTGATGCAACCTGGATTGACCATATATAGACGCAGAGCTGGATGAGACATAAGGGTGGACACTCTTGGGGCTGAGAGGTTTGGTGAGGTTGGGTGAGCAAACGCAGACCCTTTAAAGTAATACTGCGTGGTACCCATCGCATGGGTCCCAAATCTCCAGGTTCAAGGGCATCTTCCTACATCAAAAACATGCATGAGAAACCCAGAAGATGGTACACTCTGTGATGGGGAAAGGTTTCTAAAACGCACCTCATTTCTCATCTCCTTGTGCCCGGGTTCGCCATTCCAGCCGCTTTACTAGCAAGCTCCCTACTTGGAGCATCAGCACCTTTAACCTCCTTTTCCATACAGGTTGTAATTTGTCCTGAGGATAAACGAGAAGACGTGGAACCAACGAGAGACTAGCTCTTGGTGTTGGGACAGGCACAGGTCACTCTATTTTCCCATCAGAAAGAAGAATTAACCACAGGCTCAGCCTGCCCCCCGGAACCAGAACAGGGCCTGAAGCCATTCTGCGATTTTACGGCCAGCTCCCATAAAAACGAGTTGTAAAATGGAGGTTCAGGGCACTGCAATTCACAAACCTGCAGAGTTATAAATGATAACTCTCGTCCACAAATATATTGAGGGAAGGCAAAGAAGAGGATTTGAAATCAAGGCAGAATTGCAGGAAACAGATTTCAGGAGGTAGATACGAATCGCCTTTAAAGCACATGAAAAGCGGCAAAACGTTGACAATGATGCCCTTGGCCAAAAAGGGCGTATGCGTTTTTTCCTGAATATATTCAGGAAAAAACGCATACGCCCTTTTTGGCCAACCAAGCAACCTGGAAAGGCAAATCAGCGCTACAAAGAAGTCTCGCTTCCCATCGGTCAAAAGGGCCATGCTGAAAAAAGTGTCAAAACCAGAAATGCAGGACAGGCCATGGAGAAATGGGAGCCTTGCTACACTGATGGGCGGGATGTAAATTGCCAAGAGCCACTCTGGAGAAGTGTCCGGTGAGTCCTGAAACATCTGAAAAACACAGCTTAGAGAGCATAGGGCACTTCCACTCATGGGGGTATAAATTGGGAAAATTAAAAATCAGCAAGACACAAGCACCCCAAAGTTTAGGGCTGCTCTGTTGACCAGGACCTCCACTTCATTCCACCTTAAATATCCCAGGAAAGAGAAAAATGGATAAAGAAGTTGTGGTCCTTATGTACAATGGAATATCACTCAGCCAGGAAATCAATGTCGTAAGGTTAGTAGCAGCATGATGAGTGGATTTAGGTACGACGATTCTAAGTGAAATAAGTCACACAGAAAAGGACACTTCTCATAAGGTATCACTGATAGAGGGAATGTAAAAACCATTACACTTGAACTGAATTACAAAACAGAACAGAGTCACACATGCAGAAAACACACTATGGCTGCTTAACGGGAAAGGTGAGGTGGGGTGATACATAAAACAAGGGTATCAAATTAGCTCAGATACCGTTCCATAAACCCAATATGTAATAGACAAGACCTACTCCTTGCTCAGAGAACTGGACTCAACACGCCCTATTCACTGCACAAGAATATATCTGACTAATAATAATCGTAAAACCTATGTATTGATATCTCTCTGTTAGTGTGTCAAGTGGGTGTAAAGCGGCATAAACAGAGCAGTGAAAAGCAGCTAAACCCCATTATAAAAATAAATTACTTTGAAACAACCATGAAACAAAGACAGTGAAAGAGAGAGAAACTCTTACACAATGCGTTCAGGGGCTGTGATGCAACCTGGATTGACCATATCTAGACGCACAGCTGGATGAGACATAAGGGTGGACACTCTTGGGGCTGAGAGGTTTGGTGAGGTTGGGTGAGCAAACGCAGACCCTTTAAAGTAATACTGCGTGATACCCATCGCATGAGTCCCAAATCTCCAGGTTCAAGGGCATCTTCCTACATCAAAAACATGCATGAGAAACCCAGAAGTTGGTACACCGTGTGATGGGGAAAGGTTTCTAAAACGCACCTCATTTCTCATCTCCTTGTGCCCGGGTTCGCCATTCCAGCCGCATTACTAGCAAGCTCCCTACTTGGAGCATCAGCACCTTTAACCTCCTGTTCCGTACAGGTTGCAATTTGTCCTGAGGATAAACGGGAAGACGTGGAACCAACGAGAGACTAGCTCTTGGTGTTGGGACAGGCACAGGTCACTCTATTTTCCCATCAGAAAGAAGAATTAACCACAGGCTCAGCCTGCCCCCAGGAACCAGAACAGGGCCTGAAGCCATTCTGCGATTTTGCGGCCAGCTCCCATAAAAACGAGTTGTAAAATGGAGGTTCAGGGCACTGCAATTCACAAACCTGCAGAGTTATAAATGATAACTCTCGTCCACAAATATATTGAGGGAAGGCAAAGAAGAGGATTTGAAATCAAGGCAGAATTGCAGGAAACAGATTTCAAGAGGTAGATACGAATCGCCTTTAAAGCACATGAAAAGCGGCAAAACGTTGACAATGATGCCCTTGGCCAAAAAGGGCGTATGCGTTTTTTCCTGAATATATTCAGGAAAAAACGCATACGCCCTTTTTGGCCAACCAAGCAACCTGGAAAGGCAAATCAGCGCTACAAAGAAGTCTCGCTTCCCATCGGTCAAAAGGGCCATGCTGAAAAAAGTGTCAAAACCAGAAATGCAGGACAGGCCATGGAGAAATGGGAGCCTTGCTACACTGATGGGCGGGATGTAAATTGCCAAGAGCCACTCTGGAGAAGTGTCCGGTGAGTCCTGAAACATCTGAAAAACACAGCTCAGAGAGCATAGGGCACTTCCACTCATGGGGGTATAAATTGGGAAAATTAAAAATCAGCAAGACACAAGCACCCAAAAGTTTAGGGCTGCTCTGTTGACCAGGACCTCCACTTCATTCCACCTTAAATATCCCAGGAAAGAGAAAAATGGATAAAGAAGTTGTGGTCCTTATGTACAATGGAATATCACTCAGCCATGAAATCAATGTCGTAAGGTTAGTAGCAGCATGATGAGTGGATTTAGGTACGACGATTCTAAGTGAAATAAGTCACACAGAAAAGGACACTTCTCATAAGGTATCACTGATAGAGGGAATGTAAAAACCGTTACACTTGAACTGAATTACAAAACAGAACAGAGTCACACATGCAGAAAACACACTATGGCTGCTTAACGGGAAAGGTGAGGTGGGGTGATACATAAAACAAGGGTATCAAATTAGCTCAGATACCGTTCCATAAACCCAATATGTAATAGACAAGACCTACTCCTTGCTCAGAGAACTGGACTCAACACGCCCTATTCACCGCACAAGAATATATCTGACTAATAATAATCGTAAAACCTATGTATTGATATCTCTCTGTTAGTGTGTCAAGTGGGTGTAAAGCGGCATAAACACAGCAGTGAAAAGCAGCTAAACCCCATTATAAAAATAAATTACTTTGAAACACCCATGAAACAAAGACAGTGAAAGAGAGAGAAATTCTTACACAATGCGTTCAGGGGCTGTGATGCAACCTGGATTGACCATATATAGACGCAGAGCTGGATGAGACATAAGGGTGGACACTCTTGGGGCTGAGAGGTTTGGTGAGGTTGGGTGAGCAAACGCAGACCCTTTAAAGGAATACTGCGTGGTACCCATCGCATGGGTCCCAAATCTCCAGGTTCAAGGGCATCTTCCTACATCAAAAACATGCATGAGAAACCCAGAAGATGGTACACTCTGTGATGGGGAAAGGTTTCTAAAACGCACCTCATTTCTCATCTCCTTGTGCCCGGGTTCGCCATTCCAGCCGCTTTACTAGCAAGCTCCCTACTTGGAGCATCAGCACCTTTAACCTCCTTTTCCATACAGGTTGTAATTTGTCCTGAGGATAAACGAGAAGACGTGGAACCAACGAGAGACTAGCTCTTGGTGTTGGGACAGGCACAGGTCACTCTATTTTCCCATCAGAAAGAAGAATTAACCACAGGCTCAGCCTGCCCCCCGGAACCAGAACAGGGCCTGAAGCCATTCTGCGATTTTACGGCCAGCTCCCATAAAAACGAGTTGTAAAATGGAGGTTCAGGGCACTGCAATTCACAAACCTGCAGAGTTATAAATGATAACTCTCGTCCACAAATATATTGAGGGAAGGCAAAGAAGAGGATTTGAAATCAAGGCAGAATTGCAGGAAACAGATTTCAGGAGGTAGATACGAATCGCCTTTAAAGCACATGAAAAGCGGCAAAACGTTGACAATGATGCCCTTGGCCAAAAAGGGCGTATGCGTTTTTTCCTGAATATATTCAGGAAAAAACGCATACGCCCTTTTTGGCCAACCAAGCAACCTGGAAAGGCAAATCAGCGCTACAAAGAAGTCTCGCTTCCCATCGGTCAAAAGGGCCATGCTGAAAAAAGTGTCAAAACCAGAAATGCAGGACAGGCCATGGAGAAATGGGAGCCTTGCTACACTGATGGGCGGGATGTAAATTGCCAAGAGCCACTCTGGAGAAGTGTCCGGTGAGTCCTGAAACATCTGAAAAACACAGCTTAGAGAGCATAGGGCACTTCCACTCATGGGGGTATAAATTGGGAAAATTAAAAATCAGCAAGACACAAGCACCCCAAAGTTTAGGGCTGCTCTGTTGACCAGGACCTCCACTTCATTCCACCTTAAATATCCCAGGAAAGAGAAAAATGGATAAAGAAGTTGTGGTCCTTATGTACAATGGAATATCACTCAGCCAGGAAATCAATGTCGTAAGGTTAGTAGCAGCATGATGAGTGGATTTAGGTACGACGATTCTAAGTGAAATAAGTCACACAGAAAAGGACACTTCTCATAAGGTATCACTGATAGAGGGAATGTAAAAACCATTACACTTGAACTGAATTACAAAACAGAACAGAGTCACACATGCAGAAAACACACTATGGCTGCTTAACGGGAAAGGTGAGGTGGGGTGATACATAAAACAAGGGTATCAAATTAGCTCAGATACCGTTCCATAAACCCAATATGTAATAGACAAGACCTACTCCTTGCTCAGAGAACTGGACTCAACACGCCCTATTCACTGCACAAGAATATATCTGACTAATAATAATCGTAAAACCTATGTATTGATATCTCTCTGTTAGTGTGTCAAGTGGGTGTAAAGCGGCATAAACAGAGCAGTGAAAAGCAGCTAAACCCCATTATAAAAATAAATTACTTTGAAACAACCATGAAACAAAGACAGTGAAAGAGAGAGAAACTCTTACACAATGCGTTCAGGGGCTGTGATGCAACCTGGATTGACCATATCTAGACGCACAGCTGGATGAGACATAAGGGTGGACACTCTTGGGGCTGAGAGGTTTGGTGAGGTTGGGTGAGCAAACGCAGACCCTTTAAAGTAATACTGCGTGATACCCATCGCATGAGTCCCAAATCTCCAGGTTCAAGGGCATCTTCCTACATCAAAAACATGCATGAGAAACCCAGAAGTTGGTACACCGTGTGATGGGGAAAGGTTTCTAAAACGCACCTCATTTCTCATCTCCTTGTGCCCGGGTTCGCCATTCCAGCCGCATTACTAGCAAGCTCCCTACTTGGAGCATCAGCACCTTTAACCTCCTGTTCCGTACAGGTTGCAATTTGTCCTGAGGATAAACGGGAAGACGTGGAACCAACGAGAGACTAGCTCTTGGTGTTGGGACAGGCACAGGTCACTCTATTTTCCCATCAGAAAGAAGAATTAACCACAGGCTCAGCCTGCCCCCCGGAACCAGAACAGGGCCTGAAGCCATTCTGCGATTTTGCGGCCAGCTCCCATAAAAACGAGTTGTAAAATGGAGGTTCAGGGCACTGCAATTCACAAACCTGCAGAGTTATAAATGATAACTCTCGTCCACAAATATATTGAGGGAAGGCAAAGAAGAGGATTTGAAATCAAGGCAGAATTGCAGGAAACAGATTTCAAGAGGTAGATACGAATCGCCTTTAAAGCACATGACAAGCGGCAAAACGTTGACAATGATGCCCTTGGCCAAAAAGGGCGTATGCGTTTTTTCCTGAATATATTCAGGAAAAAACGCATACGCCCTTTTTGGCCAACCAAGCAACCTGGAAAGGCAAATCAGCGCTACAAAGAAGTCTCGCTTCCCATCGGTCAAAAGGGCCATGCTGAAAAAAGTGTCAAAACCAGAAATGCAGGACAGGCCATGGAGAAATGGGAGCCTTGCTACACTGATGGGCGGGATGTAAATTGCCAAGAGCCACTCTGGAGAAGTGTCCGGTGAGTCCTGAAACATCTGAAAAACACAGCTCAGAGAGCATAGGGCACTTCCACTCATGGGGGTATAAATTGGGAAAATTAAAAATCAGCAAGACACAAGCACCCAAAAGTTTAGGGCTGCTCTGTTGACCAGGACCTCCACTTCATTCCACCTTAAATATCCCAGGAAAGAGAAAAATGGATAAAGAAGTTGTGGTCCTTATGTACAATGGAATATCACTCAGCCATGAAATCAATGTCGTAAGGTTAGTAGCAGCATGATGAGTGGATTTAGGTACGACGATTCTAAGTGAAATAAGTCACACAGAAAAGGACACTTCTCATAAGGTATCACTGATAGAGGGAATGTAAAAACCATTACACTTGAACTGAATTACAAAACAGAACAGAGTCACACATGCAGAAAACACACTATGGCTGCTTAACGGGAAAGGTGAGGTGGGGTGATACATAAAACAAGGGTATCAAATTAGCTCACATACCGTTCCATAAACCCAATATGTAATAGACAAGACCTACTCCTTGCTCAGAGAACTGGACTCAACACGCCCTATTCACCGCACAAGAATATATCTGACTAATAATAATCGTAAAACCTATGTATTGATATCTCTCTGTTAGTGTGTCAAGTGGGTGTAAAGCGGCATAAACACAGCAGTGAAAAGCAGCTAAACCCCATTATAAAAATAAATTACTTTGAAACAACCATGAAACAAAGACAGTGAAAGAGAGAGAAACTCTTACACAATGCGTTCAGGGGCTGTGATGCAACCTGGATTGACCATATCTAGACGCACAGCTGGATGAGACATAAGGGTGGACACTCTTGGGGCTGAGAGGTTTGGTGAGGTTGGGTGAGCAAACGCAGACCCTTTAAAGTAATACTGCGTGATACCCATCGCATGAGTCCCAAATCTCCAGGTTCAAGGGCATCTTCCTACATCAAAAACATGCATGAGAAACCCAGAAGTTGGTACACCGTGTGATGGGGAAAGGTTTCTAAAACGCACCTCATTTCTCATCTCCTTGTGCCCGGGTTCGCCATTCCAGCCGCATTACTAGCAAGCTCCCTACTTGGAGCATCAGCACCTTTAACCTCCTGTTCCGTACAGGTTGCAATTTGTCCTGAGGATAAACGGGAAGACGTGGAACCAACGAGAGACTAGCTCTTGGTGTTGGGACAGGCACAGGTCACTCTATTTTCCCATCAGAAAGAAGAATTAACCACAGGCTCAGCCTGCCCCCCGGAACCAGAACAGGGCCTGAAGCCATTCTGCGATTTTGCGGCCAGCTCCCATAAAAACGAGTTGTAAAATGGAGGTTCAGGGCACTGCAATTCACAAACCTGCAGAGTTATAAATGATAACTCTCGTCCACAAATATATTGAGGGAAGGCAAAGAAGAGGATTTGAAATCAAGGCAGAATTGCAGGAAACAGATTTCAAGAGGTAGATACGAATCGCCTTTAAAGCACATGAAAAGCGGCAAAACGTTGACAATGATGCCCTTGGCCAAAAAGGGCGTATGCGTTTTTTCCTGAATATATTCAGGAAAAAACGCATACGCCCTTTTTGGCCAACCAAGCAACCTGGAAAGGCAAATCAGCGCTACAAAGAAGTCTCGCTTCCCATCGGTCAAAAGGGCCATGCTGAAAAAAGTGTCAAAACCAGAAATGCAGGACAGGCCATGGAGAAATGGGAGCCTTGCTACACTGATGGGCGGGATGTAAATTGCCAAGAGCCACTCTGGAGAAGTGTCCGGTGAGTCCTGAAACATCTGAAAAACACAGCTCAGAGAGCATAGGGCACTTCCACTCATGGGGGTATAAATTGGGAAAATTAAAAATCAGCAAGACACAAGCACCCAAAAGTTTAGGGCTGCTCTGTTGACCAGGACCTCCACTTCATTCCACCTTAAATATCCCAGGAAAGAGAAAAATGGATAAAGAAGTTGTGGTCCTTATGTACAATGGAATATCACTCAGCCATGAAATCAATGTCGTAAGGTTAGTAGCAGCATGATGAGTGGATTTAGGTACGACGATTCTAAGTGAAATAAGTCACACAGAAAAGGACACTTCTCATAAGGTATCACTGATAGAGGGAATGTAAAAACCATTACACTTGAACTGAATTACAAAACAGAACAGAGTCACACATGCAGAAAACACACTATGGCTGCTTAACGGGAAAGGTGAGGTGGGGTGATACATAAAACAAGGGTATCAAATTAGCTCACATACCGTTCCATAAACCCAATATGTAATAGACAAGACCTACTCCTTGCTCAGAGAACTGGACTCAACACGCCCTATTCACCGCACAAGAATATATCTGACTAATAATAATCGTAAAACCTATGTATTGATATCTCTCTGTTAGTGTGTCAAGTGGGTGTAAAGCGGCATAAACACAGCAGTGAAAAGCAGCTAAACCCCATTATAAAAATAAATTACTTTGAAACAACCATGAAACAAAGACAGTGAAAGAGAGAGAAACTCTTACACAATGCGTTCAGGGGCTGTGATGCAACCTGGATTGACCATATCTAGACGCACAGCTGGATGAGACATAAGGGTGGACACTCTTGGGGCTGAGAGGTTTGGTGAGGTTGGGTGAGCAAACGCAGACCCTTTAAAGTAATACTGCGTGGTACCCATCGCATGGGTCCCAAATCTCCAGGTTCAAGGGCATCTTCCTACATCAAAAACATGCATGAGAAACCCAGAAGATGGTACACCGTGTGATGGGGAAAGGTTTCTAAAACGCACCTCATTTCTCATCTCCTTGTGCCCGGGTTCGCCATTCCAGCCGCTTTACTAGCAAGCTCCCTACTTGGAGCATCAGCACCTTTAACCTCCTGTTCCGTACAGGTTGCAATTTGTCCTGAGGATAAACGGGAAGACGTGGAACCAACGAGAGACTAGCTCTTGGTGTTGGGACAGGCACAGGTCACTCTATTTTCCCATCAGAAAGAAGAATTAACCACAGGCTCAGCCTGCCCCCCGGAACCAGAACAGGGCCTGAAGCCATTCTGCGATTTTGCGGCCAGCTCCCATAAAAACGAGTTGTAAAATGGAGGTTCAGGGCACTGCAATTCACAAACCTGCAGAGTTATAAATGATAACTCTCGTCCACAAATATATTGAGGGAAGGCAAAGAAGAGGATTTGAAATCAAGGCAGAATTGCAGGAAACAGATTTCAAGAGGTAGATACGAATCGCCTTTAAAGCACATGAAAAGCGGCAAAACGTTGACAATGATGCCCTTGGCCAAAAAGGGCGTATGCGTTTTTTCCTGAATATATTCAGGAAAAAACGCATACGCCCTTTTTGGCCAACCAAGCAACCTGGAAAGGCAAATCAGCGCTACAAAGAAGTCTCGCTTCCCATCGGTCAAAAGGGCCATGCTGAAAAAAGTGTCAAAACCAGAAATGCAGGACAGGCCATGGAGAAATGGGAGCCTTGCTACACTGATGGGCGGGATGTAAATTGCCAAGAGCCACTCTGGAGAAGTGTCCGGTGAGTCCTGAAACATCTGAAAAACACAGCTCAGAGAGCATAGGGCACTTCCACTCATGGGGGTATAAATTGGGAAAATTAAAAATCAGCAAGACACAAGCACCCAAAAGTTTAGGGCTGCTCTGTTGACCAGGACCTCCACTTCATTCCACCTTAAATATCCCAGGAAAGAGAAAAATGGATAAAGAAGTTGTGGTCCTTATGTACAATGGAATATCACTCAGCCATGAAATCAATGTCGTAAGGTTAGTAGCAGCATGATGAGTGGATTTAGGTACGACGATTCTAAGTGAAATAAGTCACACAGAAAAGGACACTTCTCATAAGGTATCACTGATAGAGGGAATGTAAAAACCATTACACTTGAACTGAATTACAAAACAGAACAGAGTCACACATGCAGAAAACACACTATGGCTGCTTAACGGGAAAGGTGAGGTGGGGTGATACATAAAACAAGGGTATCAAATTAGCTCACATACCGTTCCATAAACCCAATATGTAATAGACAAGACCTACTCCTTGCTCAGAGAACTGGACTCAACACGCCCTATTCACCGCACAAGAATATATCTGACTAATAATAATCGTAAAACCTATGTATTGATATCTCTCTGTTAGTGTGTCAAGTGGGTGTAAAGCGGCATAAACACAGCAGTGAAAAGCAGCTAAACCCCATTATAAAAATAAATTACTTTGAAACAACCATGAAACAAAGACAGTGAAAGAGAGAGAAACTCTTACACAATGCGTTCAGGGGCTGTGATGCAACCTGGATTGACCATATCTAGACGCACAGCTGGATGAGACATAAGGGTGGACACTCTTGGGGCTGAGAGGTTTGGTGAGGTTGGGTGAGCAAACGCAGACCCTTTAAAGTAATACTGCGTGGTACCCATCGCATGGGTCCCAAATCTCCAGGTTCAAGGGCATCTTCCTACATCAAAAACATGCATGAGAAACCCAGAAGATGGTACACCGTGTGATGGGGAAAGGTTTCTAAAACGCACCTCATTTCTCATCTCCTTGTGCCCGGGTTCGCCATTCCAGCCGCTTTACTAGCAAGCTCCCTACTTGGAGCATCAGCACCTTTAACCTCCTGTTCCGTACAGGTTGCAATTTGTCCTGAGGATAAACGGGAAGACGTGGAACCAACGAGAGACTAGCTCTTGGTGTTGGGACAGGCACAGGTCACTCTATTTTCCCATCAGAAAGAAGAATTAACCACAGGCTCAGCCTGCCCCCCGGAACCAGAACAGGGCCTGAAGCCATTCTGCGATTTTGCGGCCAGCTCCCATAAAAACGAGTTGTAAAATGGAGGTTCAGGGCACTGCAATTCACAAACCTGCAGAGTTATAAATGATAACTCTCGTCCACAAATATATTGAGGGAAGGCAAAGAAGAGGATTTGAAATCAAGGCAGAATTGCAGGAAACAGATTTCAGGAGGTAGATACGAATCGCCTTTAAAGCACATGAAAAGCGGCAAAACGTTGACAATGATGCCCTTGGCCAAAAAGGGCGTATGCGTTTTTTCCTGAATATATTCAGGAAAAAACGCATACGCCCTTTTTGGCCAACCAAGCAACCTGGAAAGGCAAATCAGCGCTACAAAGAAGTCTCGCTTCCCATCGGTCAAAAGGGCCATGCTGAAAAAAGTGTCAAAACCAGAAATGCAGGACAGGCCATGGAGAAATGGGAGCCTTGCTACACTGATGGGCGGGATGTAAATTGCCAAGAGCCACTCTGGAGAAGTGTCCGGTGAGTCCTGAAACATCTGAAAAACACAGCTCAGAGAGCATAGGGCACTTCCACTCATGGGGGTATAAATTGGGAAAATTAAAAATCAGCAAGACACAAGCACCCAAAAGTTTAGGGCTGCTCTGTTGACCAGGACCTCCACTTCATTCCACCTTAAATATCCCAGGAAAGAGAAAAATGGATAAAGAAGTTGTGGTCCATATGTACAATGGAATATCACTCAGCCATGAAATCAATGTCGTAAGGTTAGTAGCAGCATGATGAGTGGATTTAGGTACAACGATTCTAAGTGAAATAAGTCACACAGAAAAGGACACTTCTCATAAGGTATCACTGATAGAGGGAATGTAAAAACCGTTACACTTGAACTGAATTACAAAACAGAACAGAGTCACACATGCAGAAAACACACTATGGCTGCTTAACGGGAAAGGTGAGGTGGGGTGATACATAAAACAAGGGTATCAAATTAGCTCAGATACCGTTCCATAAACCCAATATGTAATAGACAAGACCTACTCCTTGCTCAGAGAACTGGACTCAACACGCCCTATTCACCGCACAAGAATATATCTGACTAATAATAATCGTAAAACCTATGTATTGATATCTCTCTGTTAGTGTGTCAAGTGGGTGTAAAGCGGCATAAACACAGCAGTGAAAAGCAGCTAAACCCCATTATAAAAATAAATTACTTTGAAACACCCATGAAACAAAGACAGTGAAACAGAGAGAAATTCTTACACAATGCGTTCAGGGGCTGTGATGCAACCTGGATTGACCATATCTTGACGCACAGCTGGATGAGACATAAGGGTGGACACTCTTGGGGCTGAGAGGTTTGGTGAGGTTGGGTGAGCAAACGCAGACCCTTTAAAGTAATACTGCGTGGTACCCATCGCATGGGTCCCAAATCTCCAGGTTCAAGGGCATCTTCCTACATCAAAAACATGCATGAGAAACCCAGAAGATGGTACACTCTGTGATGGGGAAAGGTTTCTAAAACGCACCTCATTTCTCATCTCCTTGTCCCCGGGTTCGCCATTCCAGCCGCTTTACTAGCAAGCTCCCTACTTGGAGCATCAGCACCTTTAACCTCCTGTTCCGTACAGGTTGCAATTTGTCCTGAGGATAAACGGGAAGATGTGGAACCAACGAGAGACTAGCTCTTGGTGTTGGGACAGGCACAGGTCACTCTATTTTCCCATCAGAAAGAAGAATTAACCACAGGCTCAGCCTGCCCCCCGGAACCAGAACAGGGCCTGAAGCCATTCTGCGATTTTGCGGCCAGCTCCCATAAAAACGAGTTGTAAAATGGAGGTTCAGGGCACTGCAATTCACAAACCTGCAGAGTTATAAATGATAACTCTCGTCCACAAATATATTGAGGGAAGGCAAAGAAGAGGATTTGAAATCAAGGCAGAATTGCAGGAAACAAATTTCAAGAGGTAGATACGAATCGCCTTTAAAGCACATGAAAAGCGGCAAAACGTTGACAATGATGCCCTTGGCCAAAAAGGGCGTATGCGTTTTTTCCTGAATATATTCAGGAAAAAACGCATACGCCCTTTTTGGCCAACCAAGCAACCTGGAAAGGCAAATCAGCGCTACAAAGAAGTCTCGCTTCCCATCGGTCAAAAGGGCCATGCTGAAAAAAGTGTCAAAACCAGAAATGCAGGACAGGCCATGGAGAAATGGGAGCCTTGCTACACTGATGGGCGGGATGTAAATTGCCAAGAGCCACTCTGGAGAAGTGTCCGGTGAGTCCTGAAACATCTGAAAAACACAGCTCAGAGAGCATAGGGCACTTCCACTCATGGGGGTATAAATTGGGAAAATTAAAAATCAGCAAGACACAAGCACCCAAAAGTTTAGGGCTGCTCTGTTGACCAGGACCTCCACTTCATTCCACCTTAAATATCCCAGGAAAGAGAAAAATGGATAAAGAAGTTGTGGTCCTTATGTACAATGGAATATCACTCAGCCATGAAATCAATGTCGTAAGGTTAGTAGCAGCATGATGAGTGGATTTAGGTACGACGATTCTAAGTGAAATAAGTCACACAGAAAAGGACACTTCTCATAAGGTATCACTGATAGAGGGAATGTAAAAACCATTACACTTGAACTGAATTACAAAACAGAACAGAGTCACACATGCAGAAAACACACTATGGCTGCTTAACGGGAAAGGTGAGGTGGGGTGATACATAAAACAAGGGTATCAAATTAGCTCACATACCGTTCCATAAACCCAATATGTAATAGACAAGACCTACTCCTTGCTCAGAGAACTGGACTCAACACGCCCTATTCACCGCACAAGAATATATCTGACTAATAATAATCGTAAAACCTATGTATTGATATCTCTCTGTTAGTGTGTCAAGTGGGTGTAAAGCGGCATAAACACAGCAGTGAAAAGCAGCTAAACCCCATTATAAAAATAAATTACTTTGAAACAACCATGAAACAAAGACAGTGAAAGAGAGAGAAACTCTTACACAATGCGTTCAGGGGCTGTGATGCAACCTGGATTGACCATATCTAGACGCACACCTGGATGAGACATAAGGGTGGACACTCTTGGGGCTGAGAGGTTTGGTGAGGTTGGGTGAGCAAACGCAGACCCTTTAAAGTAATACTGCGTGGTACCCATCGCATGGGTCCCAAATCTCCAGGTTCAAGGGCATCTTCCTACATCAAAAACATGCATGAGAAACCCAGAAGATGGTACACCGTGTGATGGGGAAAGGTTTCTAAAACGCACCTCATTTCTCATCTCCTTGTGCCCGGGTTCGCCATTCCAGCCGCTTTACTAGCAAGCTCCCTACTTGGAGCATGAGCACCTTTAACCTCCTGTTCCGTACAGGTTGCAATTTGTCCTGAGGATAAACGGGAAGACGTGGAACCAACGAGAGACTAGCTCTTGGTGTTGGGACAGGCACAGGTCACTCTATTTTCCCATCAGAAAGAAGAATTAACCACAGGCTCAGCCTGACCCCCGGAACCAGAACAGGGCCTGAAGCCATTCTGCGATTTTGTGGCCAGCTCCCATAAAAACGAGTTGTAAAATGGAGGTTCAGGGCACTGCAATTCACAAACCTGCAGAGTTATAAATGATAACTCTCGTCCACAAATATATTGAGGGAAGGCAAAGAAGAGGATTTGAAATCAAGGCAGAATTGCAGGAAACAGATTTTAGGAGGTAGATACGAATCGCCTTTAAAGCACATGAAAAGCGGCAAAACGTTGACAATGATGCCCTTGGCCACAAAGGGCGTATGCGTTTTTTCCTGAATATATTCAGGAAAAAACGCATACGCCCTTTTTGGCCAACCAAGCAACCTGGAAAGGCAAATCAGCGCTACAAAGAAGTCTCGCTTCCCATCGGTCAAAAGGGCCATGCTGAAAAAAGTGTCAAAACCAGAAATGCAGGACAGGCCATGGAGAAATGGGAGCCTTGCTACACTGATGGGCGGGATGTAAATTGCCAAGAGCCACTCTGGAGAAGTGTCCGGTGAGTCCTGAAACATCTGAAAAACACAGCTTAGAGAGCATAGGGCACTTCCACTCATGGGGGTATAAATTGGGAAAATTAAAAATCAGCAAGGCACAAGCACCCCAAAGTTGAGGGATGCTCTGTTGACAAGGACCTCCACTTCATTCCACCTTAAATATCCCAGGAAAGAGAAAAATGGATAAAGAAGTTGTGGTCCTTATGTACAATGGAATATCACTCAACCATGAAATCAATGTCGTAAGGTTAGTAGCAGCATGATGAGTGGATTTAGGTACGACGATTCTAAGTGAAATAAGTCACACAGAAAAAGACACTTCTCATAAGGTATCACTGATAGAGGGAATGTAAAAACCGTTACACTTGAACTGAATTACAAAACAGAACAGAGTCACACATGCAGAAAACACACTATGGCTGCTTAACGGGAAAGGTGAGGTGGGGTGATACATAAAACAAGGGTATCAAATTAGCTCAGATACCATTCCATAAACCCAATATGTAATAGACAAGACCTACTCCTTGCTCAGAGAACTGGACTCAACATGCTCTATTCACCGCACAAGAATATATCTGACTAATAATAATCGTAAAACCTATGTATTGATATCTCTCTGTTAGTGAGTCAAGTGGGTGTAAAGTGGCATAAACACAGCAGTGAAAAGCAGCTAAACCCCATTATAAAAATACATTACTTTGAAACACCCATGAAACAAAGACAGTGAAACAGAGAGAAATTCTTACACAATGCGTTCAGGGGCTGTGATGCAACCTGGATTGACCATATCTAGACCCACAGCTGGATGAGACATAAGGGTGGACACTCTTGGGGCTGAGAGGCTTGGTGAGGTTGGGTGAGCAAACGCAGACCCTTTAAAGTAATACTGCGTGGTACCCATCGCATGGGTCCCAAATCTCCAGGTTCAAGGGCATCTTCCTACATCAAAAACATGCATGAGAAACCCAGAAGTTGGTACACCGTGTGATGGGGAAAGGTTTCTAAAACGCACCTCATTTCTCATCTCCTTGTGCCCGGGTTCGCCATTCCAGCCGCTTTACTAGCAAGCTCCCTACTTGGAGCATCAGCACCTTTAACCTCCTGTTCCGTACAGGTTGCAATTTGTCCTGAGGATAAACGGGAAGACGTGGAACCAACGAGAGACTAGCTCTTGGTGTTGGGACAGGCACAGGTCACTCTATTTTCCCATCAGAAAGAAGAATTAACCACAGGCTCAGCCTGACCCCCGGAACCAGAACAGGGCCTGAAGCCATTCTGCGATTTTGCGGCCAGCTCCCATAAAAACGAGTTGTAAAATGGAGGTTCAGGGCACTGCAATTCACAAACCTGCAGAGTTATAAATGATAACTCTCGTCCACAAATATATTGAGGGAAGGCAAAGAAGAGGATTTGAAATCAAGGCAGAATTGCAGGAAACAGATTTCAGGAGGTAGATACGAATCGCCTTTAAAGCACATGAAAAGCGGCAAAACGTTGACAATGATGCCCTTGGCCACAAAGGGCGTATGCGTTTTTTCCTGAATATATTCAGGAAAAAACGCATACGCCCTTTTTGGCCAACCAAGCAACCTGGAAAGGCAAATCAGCGCTACAAAGAAGTCTCGCTTCCCATCGGTCAAAAGGGCCATGCTGAAAAAAGTGTCAAAACCAGAAATGCAGGACAGGCCATGGAGAAATGGGAGCCTTGCTACACTGATGGGCGGGATGTAAATTGCCAAGAGCCACTCTGGAGAAGTGTCCGGTGAGTCCTGAAACATCTGAAAAACACAGCTTAGAGAGCATAGGGCACTTCCACTCATGGGGGTATAAATTGGGAAAATGAAAAATCAGCAAGACACAAGCACCCCAAAGTTGAGGGATGCTCTGTTGACAAGGACCTCCACTTCATTCCACCTTAAATATCCCAGGAAAGAGAAAAATGGATAAAGAAGTTGTGGTCCTTATGTACAATGGAATATCACTCAACCATGAAATCAATGTCGTAAGGTTAGTAGCAGCATGATGAGTGGATTTAGGTACGACGATTCTAAGTGAAATAAGTCACACAGAAAAGGACACTTCTCATAAGGTATCACTGATAGAGGGAATGTAAAAACCGTTACACTTGAACTGAATTACAAAACAGAACAGAGTCACACATGCAGAAAACACACTATGGCTGCTTAACGGGAAAGGTGAGGTGGGGTGATACATAAAACAAGGGTATCAAATTAGCTCAGATACCGTTCCATAAACCCAATATGTAATAGACAAGACCTACTCCTTCCTCAGAGAACTGGACTCAACATGCTCTATTCACCGCACAAGAATATATCTGACTAATAATAATCGTAAAACCTATGTATTGATATCTCTCTGTTAGTGAGTCAAGTGGGTGTAAAGTGGCATAAACACAGCAGTGAAAAGCAGCTAAACCCCATTATAAAAATACATTACTTTGAAACACCCATGAAACAAAGACAGTGAAAGAGAGAGAAATTCTTACACAATGCGTTCAGGGGCTGTGATGCAACCTGGATTGACCATATCTAGACCCACAGCTGGATGAGACATAAGGGTGGACACTCTTGGGGCTGAGAGGCTTGGTGAGGTTGGGTGAGCAAACGCAGACCCTTTAAAGTAATACTGCGTGGTACCCATCGCATGGGTCCCAAATCTCCAGGTTCAAGGGCATCTTCCTACATCAAAAACATGCATGAGAAACCCAGAAGTTGGTACACCGTGTGATGGGGAAAGGTTTCTAAAACGCACCTCATTTCTCATCTCCTTGTGCCCGGGTTCGCCATTCCAGCCGCTTTACTAGCAAGCTCCCTACTTGGAGCATCAGCACCTTTAACCTCCTGTTCCGTACAGGTTGCAATTTGTCCTGAGGATAAACGAGAAGACGTGGAACCAACGAGAGACTAGCTCTTGGTGTTGGGACAGGCACAGGTCACTCTATTTTCCCATCAGAAAGAAGAATTAACCACAGGCTCAGCCTGACCCCCGGAACCAGAACAGGGCCTGAAGCCATTCTGCGATTTTGTGGCCAGCTCCCATAAAAACGAGTTGTAAAATGGAGGTTCAGGGCACTGCAATTCACAAACCTGCAGAGTTATAAATGATAACTCTCGTCCACAAATATATTGAGGGAAGGCAAAGAAGAGGATTTGAAATCAAGGCAGAATTGCAGGAAACAGATTTCAGGAGGTAGATACGAATCGCCTTTAAAGCACATGAAAAGCGGCAAAACGTTGACAATGATGCCCTTGGCCAAAAAGGGCGTATGCGTTTTTTCCTGAATATATTCAGGAAAAAACGCATACGCCCTTTTTGGCCAACCAAGCAACCTGGAAAGGCAAATCAGCGCTACAAAGAAGTCTCGCTTCCCATCGGTCAAAAGGGCCATGCTGAAAAAAGTGTCAAAACCAGAAATGCAGG
The DNA here is from genome assembly GCF_965194805.1 of Balaenoptera borealis. NCBI lineage: Eukaryota > Metazoa > Chordata > Mammalia > Artiodactyla > Balaenopteridae > Balaenoptera > Balaenoptera borealis. The sequence goes on from NW_028123988.1 coordinate 692,520, forward strand.
ACAGGCCATGGAGAAATGGGAGCCTTGCTACACTGATGGGCGGGATGTAAATTGCCAAGAGCCACTCTGGAGAAGTGTCCGGTGAGTCCTGAAACATCTGAAAAACACAGCTTAGAGAGCATAGGACACTTCCACTCATGGGGGTATAAATTGGGAAAATTAAAAATCAGCAAGACACAAGCACCCGAAAGTTGAGGGATGCTCTGTTGACAAGGACCTCCACTTCATTCCACCTTAAATATCCCAGGAAAGAGAAAAATGGATAAAGAAGTTGTGGTCCTTATGTACAATGGAATATCACTCAACCATGAAATCAATGTCGTAAGGTTAGTAGCAGCATGATGAGTGGATTTAGGTACGACGATTCTAAGTGAAATAAGTCACACAGAAAAGGACACTTCTCATAAGGTATCACTGATAGAGGGAATGTAAAAACCGTTACACTTGAACTGAATTACAAAACAGAACAGAGTCACACATGCAGAAAACACACTATGGCTGCTTAACGGGAAAGGTGAGGTGGGGTGATACATAAAACAAGGGTATCAAATTAGCTCAGATACCGTTCCATAAACCCAATATGTAATAGACAAGACCTACTCCTTCCTCAGAGAACTGGACTCAACACGCTCTATTCACCGCACAAGAATATATCTGACTAATAATAATCGTAAAACCTATGTATTGATATCTCTCTGTTAGTGAGTCAAGTGGGTGTAAAGTGGCATAAACACAGCAGTGAAAAGCAGCTAAACCCCATTATAAAAATACATTACTTTGAAACACCCATGAAACAAAGACAGTGAAAGAGAGAGAAATTCTTACACAATGCGTTCAGGGGCTGTGATGCAACCTGGATTGACCATATCTAGACGCACAGCTGGATGAGACATAAGGGTGGACACTCTTGGGGCTGAGAGGCTTGGTGAGGTTGGGTGAGCAAACGCAGACCCTTTAAAGTAATACTGCGTGGTACCCATCGCATGGGTCCCAAATCTCCAGGTTCAAGGGCATCTTCCTACATCAAAAACATGCATGAGAAACCCAGAAGATGGTACACCGTGTGATGGGGAAAGGTTTCTAAAACGCACCTCATTTCTCATCTCCTTGTGCCCGGGTTCGCCATTCCAGCCGCTTTACTAGCAAGCTCCCTACTTGGAGCATGAGCACCTTTAACCTCCTGTTCCGTACAGGTTGCAATTTGTCCTGAGGATAAACGGGAAGACGTGGAACCAACGAGAGACTAGCTCTTGGTGTTGGGACAGGCACAGGTCACTCTATTTTCCCATCAGAAAGAAGAATTAACCACAGGCTCAGCCTGACCCCCGGAACCAGAACAGGGCCTGAAGCCATTCTGCGATTTTGTGGCCAGCTCCCATAAAAACGAGTTGTAAAATGGAGGTTCAGGGCACTGCAATTCACAAACCTGCAGAGTTATAAATGATAACTCTCGTCCACAAATATATTGAGGGAAGGCAAAGAAGAGGATTTGAAATCAAGGCAGAATTGCAGGAAACAGATTTCAGGAGGTAGATACGAATCGCCTTTAAAGCACATGAAAAGCGGCAAAACGTTGACAATGATGCCCTTGGCCACAAAGGGCGTATGCGTTTTTTCCTGAATATATTCAGGAAAAAACGCATACGCCCTTTTTGGCCAACCAAGCAACCTGGAAAGGCAAATCAGCGCTACAAAGAAGTCTCGCTTCCCATCGGTCAAAAGGGCCATGCTGAAAAAAGTGTCAAAACCAGAAATGCAGGACAGGCCATGGAGAAATGGGAGCCTTGCTACACTGATGGGCGGGATGTAAATTGCCAAGAGCCACTCTGGAGAAGTGTCCGGTGAGTCCTGAAACATCTGAAAAACACAGCTTAGAGAGCATAGGGCACTTCCACTCATGGGGGTATAAATTGGGAAAATGAAAAATCAGCAAGACACAAGCACCCCAAAGTTTAGGGTTGCTCTGTTGACAAGGACCTCCACTTCATTCCACCTTAAATATCCCAGGAAAGAGAAAAATGGATAAAGAAGTTGTGGTCCTTATGTACAATGGAATATCACTCAACCATGAAATCAATGTCGTAAGGTTAGTAGCAGCATGATGAGTGGATTTAGGTACGACGATTCTAAGTGAAATAAGTCACACAGAAAAAGACACTTCTCATAAGGTATCACTGATAGAGGGAATGTAAAAACCGTTACACTTGAACTGAATTACAAAACAGAACAGAGTCACACATGCAGAAAACACACTATGGCTGCTTAACGGGAAAGGTGAGGTGGGGTGATACATAAAACAAGGGTATCAAATTAGCTCAGATACCGTTCCATAAACCCAATATGTAATAGACAAGACCTACTCCTTCCTCAGAGAACTGGACTCAACACGCTCTATTCACCGCACAAGAATATATCTGACTAATAATAATCGTAAAACCTATGTATTGATATCTCTCTGTTAGTGAGTCAAGTGGGTGTAAAGTGGCATAAACACAGCAGTGAAAAGCAGCTAAACCCCATTATAAAAATACATTACTTTGAAACACCCATGAAACAAAGACAGTGAAAGAGAGAGAAATTCTTACACAATGCGTTCAGGGGCTGTGATGCAACCTGGATTGACCATATCTAGACGCACAGCTGGATGAGACATAAGGGTGGACACTCTTGGGGCTGAGAGGCTTGGTGAGGTTGGGTGAGCAAACGCAGACCCTTTAAAGTAATACTGCGTGGTACCCATCGCATGGGTCCCAAATCTCCAGGTTCAAGGGCATCTTCCTACATCAAAAACATGCATGAGAAACCCAGAAGTTGGTACACCGTGTGATGGGGAAAGGTTTCTAAAACGCACCTCATTTCTCATCTCCTTGTGCCCGGGTTCGCCATTCCAGCCGCTTTACTAGCAAGCTCCCTACTTGGAGCATCAGCACCTTTAACCTCCTGTTCCGTACAGGTTGCAATTTGTCCTGAGGATAAACGAGAAGACGTGGAACCAACGAGAGACTAGCTCTTGGTGTTGGGACAGGCACAGGTCACTCTATTTTCCCATCAGAAAGAAGAATTAACCACAGGCTCAGCCTGACCCCCGGAACCAGAACAGGGCCTGAAGCCATTCTGCGATTTTGTGGCCACCTCCCATAAAAACGAGTTGTAAAATGGAGGTTCAGGGCACTGCAATTCACAAACCTGCAGAGTTATAAATGATAACTCTCGTCCACAAATATATTGAGGGAAGGCAAAGAAGAGGATTTGAAATCAAGGCAGAATTGCAGGAAACAGATTTCAGGAGGTAGATACGAATCGCCTTTAAAGCACATGAAAAGCGGCAAAACGTTGACAATGATGCCCTTGGCCACAAAGGGCGTATGCGTTTTTTCCTGAATATATTCAGGAAAAAACGCATACGCCCTTTTTGGCCAACCAAGCAACCTGGAAAGGCAAATCAGCGCTACAAAGAAGTCTCGCTTCCCATCGGTCAAAAGGGCCATGCTGAAAAAAGTGTCAAAACCAGAAATGCAGGACAGGCCATGGAGAAATGGGAGCCTTGCTACACTGATGGGCGGGATGTAAATTGCCAAGAGCCACTCTGGAGAAGTGTCCGGTGAGTCCTGAAACATCTGAAAAACACAGCTTAGAGAGCATAGGACACTTCCACTCATGGGGGTATAAATTGGGAAAATTAAAAATCAGCAAGACACAAGCACCCCAAAGTTGAGGGATGCTCTGTTGACAAGGACCTCCACTTCATTCCACCTTAAATATCCCAGGAAAGAGAAAAATGGATAAAGAAGTTGTGGTCCTTATGTACAATGGAATATCACTCAACCATGAAATCAATGTCGTAAGGTTAGTAGCAGCATGATGAGTGGATTTAGGTACGACGATTCTAAGTGAAATAAGTCACACAGAAAAGGACACTTCTCATAAGGTATCACTGATAGAGGGAATGTAAAAACCGTTACACTTGAACTGAATTACAAAACAGAACAGAGTCACACATGCAGAAAACACACTATGGCTGCTTAATGGGAAAGGTGAGGTGGGGTGATACATAAAACAAGGGTATCAAATTAGCTCAGATACCGTTCCATAAACCCAATATGTAATAGACAAGACCTACTCCTTCCTCAGAGAACTGGACTCAACACGCTCTATTCACCGCACAAGAATATATCTGACTAATAATAATCGTAAAACCTATGTATTGATATCTCTCTGTTAGTGAGTCAAGTGGGTGTAAAGTGGCATAAACACAGCAGTGAAAAGCAGCTAAACCCCATTATAAAAATACATTACTTTGAAACACCCATGAAACAAAGACAGTGAAAGAGAGAGAAATTCTTACACAATGCGTTCAGGGGCTGTGATGCAACCTGGATTGACCATATCTAGACGCACAGCTGGATGAGACATAAGGGTGGACACTCTTGGGGCTGAGAGGCTTGGTGAGGTTGGGTGAGCAAACGCAGACCCTTTAAAGTAATACTGCGTGGTACCCATCGCATGGGTCCCAAATCTCCAGGTTCAAGGGCATCTTCCTACATCAAAAACATGCATGAGAAACCCAGAAGTTGGTACACCGTGTGATGGGGAAAGGTTTCTAAAACGCACCTCATTTCTCATCTCCTTGTGCCCGGGTTCGCCATTCCAGCCGCTTTACTAGCAAGCTCCCTACTTGGAGCATCAGCACCTTTAACCTCCTGTTCCGTACAGGTTGCAATTTGTCCTGAGGATAAACGAGAAGACGTGGAACCAACGAGAGACTAGCTCTTGGTGTTGGGACAGGCACAGGTCACTCTATTTTCCCATCAGAAAGAAGAATTAACCACAGGCTCAGCCTGACCCCCGGAACCAGAACAGGGCCTGAAGCCATTCTGCGATTTTGTGGCCAGCTCCCATAAAAACGAGTTGTAAAATGGAGGTTCAGGGCACTGCAATTCACAAACCTGCAGAGTTATAAATGATAACTCTCGTCCACAAATATATTGAGGGAAGGCAAAGAAGAGGATTTGAAATCAAGGCAGAATTGCAGGAAACAGATTTCAGGAGGTAGATACGAATCGCCTTTAAAGCACATGAAAAGCGGCAAAACGTTGACAATGATGCCCTTGGCCACAAAGTGCGTATGCGTTTTTTCCTGAATATATTCAGGAAAAAACGCATACGCCCTTTTTGGCCAACCAAGCAACCTGGAAAGGCAAATCAGCGCTACAAAGAAGTCTCGCTTCCCATCGGTCAAAAGGGCCATGCTGAAAAAAGTGTCAAAACCAGAAATGCAGGACAGGCCATGGAGAAATGGGAGCCTTGCTACACTGATGGGCGGGATGTAAATTGCCAAGAGCCACTCTGGAGAAGTGTCCGGTGAGTCCTGAAACATCTGAAAAACACAGCTTAGAGAGCATAGGGCACTTCCACTCATGGGGGTATAACTTGGGAAAATTAAAAATCAGCAAGACACAAGAACCCCAAAGTTGAGGGATGCTCTGTTGACAAGGACCTCCACTTCATTCCACCTTAAATATCCCAGGAAAGAGAAAAATGGATAAAGAAGTTGTGGTCCTTATGTACAATGGAATATCACTCAACCATGAAATCAATGTCGTAAGGTTAGTAGCAGCATGATGAGTGGATTTAGGTACGACGATTCTAAGTGAAATAAGTCACACAGAAAAGGACACTTCTCATAAGGTATCACTGATAGAGGGAATGTAAAAACCGTTACACTTGAACTGAATTACAAAACAGAACAGAGTCACACATGCAGAAAACACACTATGGCTGCTTAACGGGAAAGGTGAGGTGGGGTGATACATAAAACAAGGGTATCAAATTAGCTCAGATACCGTTCCATAAACCCAATATGTAATAGACAAGACCTACTCCTTCCTCAGAGAACTGGACTCAACACGCTCTATTCACCGCACAAGAATATATCTGACTAATAATAATCGTAAAACCTATGTATTGATATCTCTCTGTTAGTGAGTCAAGTGGGTGTAAAGTGGCATAAACACAGCAGTGAAAAGCAGCTAAACCCCATTATAAAAATAAATTACTTTGAAACACCCATGAAACAAAGACAGTGAAAGAGAGAGAAATTCTTACACAATGCGTTCAGGGGCTGTGATGCAACCTGGATTGACCATATCTAGACGCACAGCTGGATGAGACATAAGGGTGGACACTCTTGGGGCTGAGAGGTTTGGTGAGGTTGGGTGAGCAAACGCAGACCCTTTAAAGTAATACTGCGTGGTACCCATCGCATGGGTCCCAAATCTCCAGGTTCAAGGGCATCTTCCTACATCAAAAACATGCATGAGAAACCCAGAAGTTGGTACACCGTGTGATGGGGAAAGGTTTCTAAAACGCACCTCATTTCTCATCTCCTTGTGCCCGGGTTCGCCATTCCAGCCGCTTTACTAGCAAGCTCCCTACTTGGAGCATCAGCACCTTTAACCTCCTGTTCCGTACAGGTTGCAATTTGTCCTGAGGATAAACGAGAAGACGTGGAACCAACGAGAGACTAGCTCTTGGTGTTGGGACAGGCACAGGTCACTCTATTTTCCCATCAGAAAGAAGAATTAACCACAGGCTCAGCCTGACCCCCGGAACCAGAACAGGGCCTGAAGCCATTCTGCGATTTTGTGGCCAGCTCCCATAAAAACGAGTTGTAAAATGGAGGTTCAGGGCACTGCAATTCACAAACCTGCAGAGTTATAAATGATAACTCTCGTCCACAAATATATTGAGGGAAGGCAAAGAAGAGGATTTGAAATCAAGGCAGAATTGCAGGAAACAGATTTCAGGAGGTAGATACGAATCGCCTTTAAAGCACATGAAAAGCGGCAAAACGTTGACAATGATGCCCTTGGCCACAAAGGGCGTATGCGTTTTTTCCTGAATATATTCAGGAAAAAACGCATACGCCCTTTTTGGCCAACCAAGCAACCTGGAAAGGCAAATCAGCGCTACAAAGAAGTCTCGCTTCCCATCGGTCAAAAGGGCCATGCTGAAAAAAGTGTCAAAACCAGAAATGCAGGACAGGCCATGGAGAAATGGGAGCCTTGCTACACTGATGGGCGGGATGTAAATTGCCAAGAGCCACTCTGGAGAAGTGTCCGGTGAGTCCTGAAACATCTGAAAAACACAGCTTAGAGAGCATAGGGCACTTCCACTCATGGGGGTATAAATTGGGAAAATTAAAAATCAGCAAGACACAAGCACCCCAAAGTTGAGGGATGCTCTGTTGACAAGGACCTCCACTTCATTCCACCTTAAATATCCCAGGAAAGAGAAAAATGGATAAAGAAGTTGTGGTCCTTATGTACAATGGAATATCACTCAACCATGAAATCAATGTCGTAAGGTTAGTAGCAGCATGATGAGTGGATTTAGGTACGACGATTCTAAGTGAAATAAGTCACACAGAAAAGGACACTTCTCATAAGGTATCACTGATAGAGGGAATGTAAAAACCGTTACACTTGAACTGAATTACAAAACAGAACACAGTCACACATGCAGAAAACACACTATGGCTGCTTAACGGGAAAGGTGAGGTGGGGTGATACATAAAACAAGGGTATCAAATTAGCTCAGATACCGTTCCATAAACCCAATATGTAATAGACAAGACCTACTCCTTCCTCAGAGAACTGGACTCAACACGCTCTATTCACCGCACAAGAATATATCTGACTAATAATAATCGTAAAACCTATGTATTGATATCTCTCTGTTAGTGAGTCAAGTGGGTGTAAAGTGGCATAAACACAGCAGTGAAAAGCAGCTAAACCCCATTATAAAAATACATTACTTTGAAACACCCATGAAACAAAGACAGTGAAAGAGAGAGAAATTCTTACACAATGCGTTCAGGGGCTGTGATGCAACCTGGATTGACCATATCTAGACGCACAGCTGGATGAGACATAAGGGTGGACACTCTTGGGGCTGAGAGGTTTGGTGAGGTTGGGTGAGCAAACGCAGACCCTTTAAAGTAATACTGCGTGGTACCCATCGCATGGGTCCCAAATCTCCAGGTTCAAGGGCATCTTCCTACATCAAAAACATGCATGAGAAACCCAGAAGTTGGTACACCGTGTGATGGGGAAAGGTTTCTAAAACGCACCTCATTTCTCATCTCCTTGTGCCCGGGTTCGCCATTCCAGCCGCTTTACTAGCAAGCTCCCTACTTGGAGCATCAGCACCTTTAACCTCCTGTTCCGTACAGGTTGCAATTTGTCCTGAGGATAAACGGGAAGACGTGGAACCAACGAGAGACTAGCTCTTTGTGTTGGGACAGGCACAGGTCACTCTATTTTCCCATCAGAAAGAAGAATTAACCACAGGCTCTGCCTGCCCCCCGGAACCAGAACAGGGCCTGAAGCCATTCTGCGATTTTGTGGCCAGCTCCCATAAAAACGAGTTGTAAAATGGAGGTTCAGGGCACTGCAATTCACAAACCTGCAGAGTTATAAATGATAACTCTCGTCCACAAATATATTGAGGGAAGGCAAAGAAGAGGATTTGAAATCAAGGCAGAATTGCAGGAAACAGATTTCAGGAGGTAGATACGAATCGCCTTTAAAGCACATGAAAAGCGGCAAAACGTTGACAATGATGCCCTTGGCCAAAAAGGGCGTATGCGTTTTTTCCTGAATATATTCAGGAAAAAACGCATACGCCCTTTTTGGCCAACCAAGCAACCTGGAAAGGCAAATCAGCGCTACAAAGAAGTCTCGCTTCCCATCGGTCAAAAGGGCCATGCTGAAAAAAGTGTCAAAACCAGAAATGCAGGACAGGCCATGGAGAAATGGGAGCCTTGCTACACTGATGGGCGGGATGTAAATTGCCAAGAGCCACTCTGGAGAAGTGTCCGGTGAGTCCTGAAACATCTGAAAAACACAGCTTAGAGAGCATAGGGCACTTCCACTCATGGGGGTATAAATTGGGAAAATTAAAAATCAGCAAGACACAAGCACCCCAAAGTTTAGGGCTGCTCTGTTGACCAGGACCTCCACTTCATTCCACCTTAAATATCCCAGGAAAGAGAAAAATGGATAAAGAAGTTGTGGTCCTTATGTACAATGGAATATCACTCAGCCATGAAATCAATGTCGTAAGGTTAGTAGCAGCATGATGAGTGGATTTAGGTACGACGATTCTAAGTGAAATAAGTCACACAGAAAAGGACACTTCTCATAAGGTATCACTGATAGAGGGAATGTAAAAACCATTACACTTGAACTGAATTACAAAACAGAACAGAGTCACACATGCAGAAAACACACTATGGCTGCTTAACGGGAAAGGTGAGGTGGGGTGATACATAAAACAAGGGTATCAAATTAGCTCAGATACCGTTCCATAAACCCAATATGTAATAGACAAGACCTACTCCTTGCTCAGAGAACTGGACTCAACACGCCCTATTCACTGCACAAGAATATATCTGACTAATAATAATCGTAAAACCTATGTATTGATATCTCTCTGTTAGTGTGTCAAGTGGGTGTAAAGCGGCATAAACAGAGCAGTGAAAAGCAGCTAAACCCCATTATAAAAATAAATTACTTTGAAACAACCATGAAACAAAGACAGTGAAAGAGAGAGAAATTCTTACACAATGCGTTCAGGGGCTGTGATGCAACCTGGATTGACCATATCTAGACGCACAGCTGGATGAGACATAAGGGTGGACACTCTTGGGGCTGAGAGGTTTGGTGAGGTTGGGTGAGCAAACGCAGACCCTTTAAAGTAATACTGCGTGGTACCCATCGCATGGGTCCCAAATCTCCAGGTTCAAGGGCATCTTCCTACATCAAAAACATGCATGAGAAACCCAGAAGTTGGTACACCGTGTGATGGGGAAAGGTTTCTAAAACGCACCTCATTTCTCATCTCCTTGTGCCCGGGTTCGCCATTCCAGCCGCTTTACTAGCAAGCTCCCTACTTGGAGCATCAGCACCTTTAACCTCCTGTTCCGTACAGGTTGCAATTTGTCCTGAGGATAAACGGGAAGACGTGGAACCAACGAGAGACTAGCTCTTTGTGTTGGGACAGGCACAGGTCACTCTATTTTCCCATCAGAAAGAAGAATTAACCACAGGCTCAGCCTGCCCCCCGGAACCAGAACAGGGCCTGAAGCCATTCTGCGATTTTGCGGCCAGCTCCCATAAAAACGAGTTGTAAAATGGAGGTTCAGGGCACTGCAATTCACAAACCTGCAGAGTTATAAATGATAACTCTCATCCACAAATATATTGAGGGAAGGCAAAGAAGAGGATTTGAAATCAAGGCAGAATTGCAGGAAACAGATTTCAGGAGGTAGATTCGAATCGCCTTTAAAGCACATGAAAAGCGGCAAAACGTTGACAATGATGCCCTTGGCCAAAAAGGGCGTATGCGTTTTTTCCTGAATATATTCAGGAAAAAACGCATACGCCCTTTTTGGCCAACCAAGCAACCTGGAAAGGCAAATCAGCGCTACAAAGAAGTCTCGCTTCCCATCGGTCAAAAGGGCCATGCTGAAAAAAGTGTCAAAACCAGAAATGCAGGACAGGCCATGGAGAAATGGGAGCCTTGCTACACTGATGGGCGAGATGTAAATTGCCAAGAGCCACTCTGGAGAAGTGTCCGGTGAGTCCTGAAACATCTGAAAAACACAGCTCAGAGAGCATAGGGCACTTCCACTCATGGGTGTATAAATTGGGAAAATTAAAAATCAGCAAGACACAAGCACCCCAAAGTTGAGGGATGCTCTGTTGACAAGGACCTCCACTTCATTCCACCTTAAATATCCCAGGAAAGAGAAAAATGGATAAAGAAGTTGTGGTCCTTATGTACAATGGAATATCACTCAACCATGAAATCAATGTCGTAAGGTTAGTAGCAGCATGATGAGTGGATTTAGGTACGACGATTCTAAGTGAAATAAGTCACACAGAAAAGGACACTTCTCATAAGGTATCACTGATAGAGGGAATGTAAAAACCGTTACACTTGAACTGAATTACAAAACAGAACAGAGTCACACATGCAGAAAACACACTATGGCTGCTTAACGGGAAAGGTGAGGTGGGGTGATACATAAAACAAGGGTATCAAATTAGCTCAGATACCGTTCCATAAACCCAATATGTAATAGACAAGACCTACTCCTTCCTCAGAGAACTGGACTCAACACGCTCTATTCACCGCACAAGAATATATCTGACTAATAATAATCGTAAAACCTATGTATTGATATCTCTCTGTTAGTGAGTCAAGTGGGTGTAAAGTGGCATAAACACAGCAGTGAAAAGCAGCTAAACCCCATTATAAAAATAAATTACTTTGAAACACCCATGAAACAAAGACAGTGAAAGAGAGAGAAATTCTTACACAATGCGTTCAGGGGCTGTGATGCAACCTGGATTGACCATATCTAGACGCACAGCTGGATGAGACATAAGGGTGGACACTCTTGGGGCTGAGAGGTTTGGTGAGGTTGGGTGAGCAAACGCAGACCCTTTAAAGTAATACTGCGTGGTACCCATCGCATGGGTCCCAAATCTCCAGGTTCAAGGGCATCTTCCTACATCAAAAACATGCATGAGAAACCCAGAAGTTGGTACACCGTGTGATGGGGAAAGGTTTCTAAAACGCACCTCATTTCTCATCTCCTTGTGCCCGGGTTCGCCATTCCAGCCGCTTTACTAGCAAGCTCCCTACTTGGAGCATCAGCACCTTTAACCTCCTGTTCCGTACAGGTTGCAATTTGTCCTGAGGATAAACGAGAAGACGTGGAACCAACGAGAGACTAGCTCTTGGTGTTGGGACAGGCACAGGTCACTCTATTTTCCCATCAGAAAGAAGAATTAACCACAGGCTCAGCCTGACCCCCGGAACCAGAACAGGGCCTGAAGCCATTCTGCGATTTTGTGGCCAGCTCCCATAAAAACGAGTTGTAAAATGGAGGTTCAGGGCACTGCAATTCACAAACCTGCAGAGTTATAAATGATAACTCTCGTCCACAAATATATTGAGGGAAGGCAAAGAAGAGGATTTGAAATCAAGGCAGAATTGCAGGAAACAGATTTCAGGAGGTAGATACGAATCGCCTTTAAAGCACATGAAAAGCGGCAAAACGTTGACAATGATGCCCTTGGCCAAAAAGGGCGTATGCGTTTTTTCCTGAATATATTCAGGAAAAAACGCATACGCCCTTTTTGGCCAACCAAGCAACCTGGAAAGGCAAATCAGCGCTACAAAGAAGTCTCGCCTCCCATCGGTCAAAAGGGCCATGCTGAAAAAAGTGTCAAAACCAGAAATGCAGGACAGGCCATGGAGAAATGGGAGCCTTGCTACACTGATGGGCGGGATGTAAATTGCCAAGAGCCACTCTGGAGAAGTGTCCGGTGAGTCCTGAAACATCTGAAAAACACAGCTTAGAGAGCATAGGGCACTTCCACTCATGGGGGTATAACTTGGGAAAATTAAAAATCAGCAAGACACAAGCACCCCAAAGTTGAGGGATGCTCTGTTGACAAGGACCTCCACTTCATTCCACCTTAAATATCCCAGGAAAGAGAAAAATGGATAAAGAAGTTGTGGTCCTTATGTACAATGGAATATCACTCAACCATGAAATCAATGTCGTAAGGTTAGTAGCAGCATGATGAGTGGATTTAGGTACGACGATTCTAAGTGAAATAAGTCACACAGAAAAGGACACTTCTCATAAGGTATCACTGATAGAGGGAATGTAAAAACCGTTACACTTGAACTGAATTACAAAACAGAACACAGTCACACATGCAGAAAACACACTATGGCTGCTTAACGGGAAAGGTGAGGTGGGGTGATACATAAAACAAGGGTATCAAATTAGCTCAGATACCGTTCCATAAACCCAATATGTAATAGACAAGACCTACTCCTTCCTCAGAGAACTGGACTCAACACGCTCTATTCACCGCACAAGAATATATCTGACTAATAATAATCGTAAAACCTATGTATTGATATCTCTCTGTTAGTGAGTCAAGTGGGTGTAAAGTGGCATAAACACAGCAGTGAAAAGCAGCTAAACCCCATTATAAAAATAAATTACTTTGAAACACCCATGAAACAAAGACAGTGAAAGAGAGAGAAATTCTTACACAATGCGTTCAGGGGCTGTGATGCAACCTGGATTGACCATATCTAGACGCACAGCTGGATGAGACATAAGGGTGGACACTCTTGGGGCTGAGAGGTTTGGTGAGGTTGGGTGAGCAAACGCAGACCCTTTAAAGTAATACTGCGTGGTACCCATCGCATGGGTCCCAAATCTCCAGGTTCAAGGGCATCTTCCTACATCAAAAACATGCATGAGAAACCCAGAAGTTGGTACACCGTGTGATGGGGAAAGGTTTCTAAAACGCACCTCATTTCTCATCTCCTTGTGCCCGGGTTCGCCATTCCAGCCGCTTTACTAGCAAGCTCCCTACTTGGAGCATCAGCACCTTTAACCTCCTGTTCCGTACAGGTTGCAATTTGTCCTGAGGATAAACGGGAAGACGTGGAACCAACGAGAGACTAGCTCTTTGTGTTGGGACAGGCACAGGTCACTCTATTTTCCCATCAGAAAGAAGAATTAACCACAGGCTCTGCCTGCCCCCCGGAACCAGAACAGGGCCTGAAGCCATTCTGCGATTTTGTGGCCAGCTCCCATAAAAACGAGTTGTAAAATCGAGGTTCAGGGCACTGCAATTCACAAACCTGCAGAGTTATAAATGATAACTCTCGTCCACAAATATATTGAGGGAAGGCAAAGAAGAGGATTTGAAATCAAGGCAGAATTGCAGGAAACAGATTTCAGGAGGTAGATACGAATCGCCTTTAAAGCACATGAAAAGCGGCAAAACGTTGACAATGATGCCCTTGGCCAAAAAGGGCGTATGCGTTTTTTCCTGAATATATTCAGGAAAAAACGCATACGCCCTTTTTGGCCAACCAAGCAACCTGGAAAGGCAAATCAGCGCTACAAAGAAGTCTCGCTTCCCATCGGTCAAAAGGGCCATGCTGAAAAAAGTGTCAAAACCAGAAATGCAGGACAGGCCATGGAGAAATGGGAGCCTTGCTACACTGATGGGCGGGATGTAAATTGCCAAGAGCCACTCTGGAGAAGTGTCCGGTGAGTCCTGAAACATCTGAAAAACACAGCTTAGAGAGCATAGGGCACTTCCACTCATGGGGGTATAAATTGGGAAAATTAAAAATCAGCAAGACACAAGCACCCCAAAGTTTAGGGCTGCTCTGTTGACCAGGACCTCCACTTCATTCCACCTTAAATATCCCAGGAAAGAGAAAAATGGATAAAGAAGTTGTGGTCCTTATGTACAATGGAATATCACTCAGCCATGAAATCAATGTCGTAAGGTTAGTAGCAGCATGATGAGTGGATTTAGGTACGACGATTCTAAGTGAAATAAGTCACACAGAAAAGGACACTTCTCATAAGGTATCACTGATAGAGGGAATGTAAAAACCATTACACTTGAACTGAATTACAAAACAGAACAGAGTCACACATGCAGAAAACACACTATGGCTGCTTAACGGGAAAGGTGAGGTGGGGTGATACATAAAACAAGGGTATCAAATTAGCTCAGATACCGTTCCATAAACCCAATATGTAATAGACAAGACCTACTCCTTGCTCAGAGAACTGGACTCAACACGCCCTATTCACTGCACAAGAATATATCTGACTAATAATAATCGTAAAACCTATGTATTGATATCTCTCTGTTAGTGTGTCAAGTGGGTGTAAAGCGGCATAAACAGAGCAGTGAAAAGCAGCTAAACCCCATTATAAAAATAAATTACTTTGAAACAACCATGAAACAAAGACAGTGAAAGAGAGAGAAATTCTTACACAATGCGTTCAGGGGCTGTGATGCAACCTGGATTGACCATATCTAGACGCACAGCTGGATGAGACATAAGGGTGGACACTCTTGGGGCTGAGAGGTTTGGTGAGGTTGGGTGAGCAAACGCAGACCCTTTAAAGTAATACTGCGTGGTACCCATCGCATGGGTCCCAAATCTCCAGGTTCAAGGGCATCTTCCTACATCAAAAACATGCATGAGAAACCCAGAAGTTGGTACACCGTGTGATGGGGAAAGGTTTCTAAAACGCACCTCATTTCTCATCTCCTTGTGCCCGGGTTCGCCATTCCAGCCGCTTTACTAGCAAGCTCCCTACTTGGAGCATCAGCACCTTTAACCTCCTGTTCCGTACAGGTTGCAATTTGTCCTGAGGATAAACGGGAAGACGTGGAACCAACGAGAGACTAGCTCTTTGTGTTGGGACAGGCACAGGTCACTCTATTTTCCCATCAGAAAGAAGAATTAACCACAGGCTCAGCCTGCCCCCCGGAACCAGAACAGGGCCTGAAGCCATTCTGCGATTTTGCGGCCAGCTCCCATAAAAACGAGTTGTAAAATGGAGGTTCAGGGCACTGCAATTCACAAACCTGCAGAGTTATAAATGATAACTCTCATCCACAAATATATTGAGGGAAGGCAAAGAAGAGGATTTGAAATCAAGGCAGAATTGCAGGAAACAGATTTCAGGAGGTAGATTCGAATCGCCTTTAAAGCACATGAAAAGCGGCAAAACGTTGACAATGATGCCCTTGGCCAAAAAGGGCGTATGCGTTTTTTCCTGAATATATTCAGGAAAAAACGCATACGCCCTTTTTGGCCAACCAAGCAACCTGGAAAGGCAAATCAGCGCTACAAAGAAGTCTCGCTTCCCATCGGTCAAAAGGGCCATGCTGAAAAAAGTGTCAAAACCAGAAATGCAGGACAGGCCATGGAGAAATGGGAGCCTTGCTACACTGATGGGCGAGATGTAAATTGCCAAGAGCCACTCTGGAGAAGTGTCCGGTGAGTCCTGAAACATCTGAAAAACACAGCTCAGAGAGCATAGGGCACTTCCACTCATGGGTGTATAAATTGGGAAAATTAAAAATCAGCAAGACACAAGCACCCCAAAGTTTAGGGCTGCTCTGTTGACCAGGACCTCCACTTCATTCCACCTTCAATATCCCAGGAAAGAGAAAAATGGATAAAGAAGTTGTGGTCCTTATGTACAATGGAATATCACTCAGCCATGAAATCAATGTCGTAAGGTTAGTAGCAGCATGATGAGTGGATTTAGGTACGACGATTCTAAGTGAAATAAGTCACACAGAAAAGGACACTTCTCATAAGGTATCACTGATAGAGGGAATGTAAAAACCATTACACTTGAACTGAATTACAAAACAGAACAGTGTCACACATGCAGAAAACACACTATGGCTGCTTAACGGGAAAGGTGAGGTGGGGTGATACATAAAACAAGGGTATCAAATTAGCTCACATACCGTTCCATAAACCCAATATGTAATAGACAAGACCTACTCCTTGCTCAGAGAACTGGACTCAACACGCCCTATTCACCGCACAAGAATATATCTGACTAATAATAATCGTAAAACCTATGTATTGATATCTCTCTGTTAGTGTGTCAAGTGGGTGTAAAGCGGCATAAACAGAGCAGTGAAAAGCAGCTAAACCCCATTATAAAAATAAATTACTTTGAAAAACCCATGAAACAAAGACAGTGAAAGAGAGAGAAATTCTTACACAATGCGTTCAGGGGCTGTGATGCAACCTGGATTGACCATATCTAGACGCACAGCTGGATGAGACATAAGGGTGGAC
This sequence comes from Balaenoptera borealis, assembly GCF_965194805.1. Taxonomy (NCBI): domain Eukaryota; kingdom Metazoa; phylum Chordata; class Mammalia; order Artiodactyla; family Balaenopteridae; genus Balaenoptera; species Balaenoptera borealis. The sequence continues at coordinate 709,263 of NW_028123988.1, forward strand.
ACTCTTGGGGCTGAGAGGTTTGGTGAGGTTGGGTGAGCAAACGCAGACCCTTTAAAGTAATACTGCGTGGTACCCATCGCATGGGTCCCAAATCTCCAGGTTCAAGGGCATCTTCCTACATCAAAAACATGCATGAGAAACCCAGAAGTTGGTACACCGTGTGATGGGGAAAGGTTTCTAAAACGCACCTCATTTCTCATCTCCTTGTGCCCGGGTTCGCCATTCCAGCCGCTTTACTAGCAAGCTCCCTACTTGGAGCATCAGCACCTTTAACCTCCTGTTCCGTACAGGTTGCAATTTGTCCTGAGGATAAACGGGAAGACGTGGAACCAACGAGAGACTAGCTCTTTGTGTTGGGACAGGCACAGGTCACTCTATTTTCCCATCAGAAAGAAGAATTAACCACAGGCTCAGCCTGCCCCCCGGAACCAGAACAGGGCCTGAAGCCATTCTACGATTTTGTGGCCAGCTCCCATAAAAACGAGTTGTAAAATGGAGGTTCAGGGCACTGCAATTCACAAACCTGCAGAGTTATAAATGATAACTCTCGTCCACAAATATATTGAGGGAAGGCAAAGAAGAGGATTTGAAATCAAGGCAGAATTGCAGGAAACAGATTTCAGGAGGTAGATACGAATCGCCTTTAAAGCACATGAAAAGCGGCAAAACGTTGACAGTGATGCCCTTGGCCAAAAAGGGCGTATGCGTTTTTTCCTGAATATATTCAGGAAAAAACGCATACGCCCTTTTTGGCCAACCAAGCAACCTGGAAAGGCAAATCAGCGCTACAAAGAAGTCTCGCTTCCCATCGGTCAAAAGGGCCATGCTGAAAAAAGTGTCAAAACCAGAAATGCAGGACAGGCCATGGAGAAATGGGAGCCTTGCTACACTGATGGGCGGGATGTAAATTGCCAAGAGCCACTCTGGAGAAGTGTCCGGTGAGTCCTGAAACATCTGAAAAACACAGCTCAGAGAGCATAGGGCACTTCCACTCATGGGGGTATAAATTGGGAAAATTAAAAATCAGCAAGACACAAGCACCCCAAAGTTTAGGGCTGCTCTGTTGACCAGGACCTCCACTTCATTCCACCTTAAATATCCCAGGAAAGAGAAAAATGGATAAAGAAGTTGTGGTCCTTATGTACAATGGAATATCACTCAGCCAGGAAATCAATGTCGTAAGGTTAGTAGCAGCATGATGAGTGGATTTAGGTACGACGATTCTAAGTGAAATAAGTCACACAGAAAAGGACACTTCTCATAAGGTATCACTGATAGAGGGAATGTAAAAACCATTACACTTGAACTGAATTACAAAACAGAACAGAGTCACACATGCAGAAAACACACTATGGCTGCTTAACGGGAAAGGTGAGGTGGGGTGATACATAAAACAAGGGTATCAAATTAGCTCACATACCGTTCCATAAACCCAATATGTAATAGACAAGACCTACTCCTTGCTCAGAGAACTGGACTCAACACGCTCTATTCACCGCACAAGAATATATCTGATTAATAATAATCGTAAAACCTATGTATTGATATCTCTCTGTTAGTGTGTCAAGTGGGTGTAAAGCGGCATAAACACAGCAGTGAAAAGCAGCTAAACCCCATTATAAAAATAAATTACTTTGAAACAACCATGAAACAAAGACAGTGAAAGAGAGAGAAACTCTTACACAATGCGTTCAGGGGCTGTGATGCAACCTGGATTGACCATATCTAGACGCACAGCTGGATGAGACATAAGGGTGGACACTCTTGGGGCTGAGAGGTTTGGTGAGGTTGGGTGAGCAAACGCAGACCCTTTAAAGTAATACTGCGTGGTACCCATCGCATGGGTCCCAAATCTCCAGGTTCAAGGGCATCTTCCTACATCAAAAACATGCATGAGAAACCCAGAAGTTGGTACACCGTGTGATGGGGAAAGGTTTCTAAAACGCACCTCATTTCTCATCTCCTTGTGCCCGGGTTCGCCATTCCAGCCGCTTTACTAGCAAGCTCCCTACTTGGAGCATCAGCACCTTTAACCTCCTGTTCCGTACAGGTTGCAATTTGTCCTGAGGATAAACGGGAAGACGTGGAACCAACGAGAGACTAGCTCTTGGTGTTGGGACAGGCACAGGTCACTCTATTTTCCCATCAGAAAGAAGAATTAACCACAGGCTCAGCCTGACCCCCGGAACCAGAACAGGGCCTGAAGCCATTCTGCGATTTTGTGGCCAGCTTCCATAAAAACGAGTTGTAAAATGGAGGTTCAGGGCACTGCAATTCACAAACCTGCAGAGTTATAAATGATAACTCTCGTCCACAAATATATTGAGGGAAGGCAAAGAAGAGGATTTGAAATCAAGGCAGAATTGCAGGAAACAGATTTCAGGAGGTAGATACGAATCGCCTTTAAAGCACATGAAAAGCGGCAAAACGTTGACAATGATGCCCTTGGCCACAAAGGGCGTATGCGTTTTTTCCTGAATATATTCAGGAAAAAACGCATACGCCCTTTTTGGCCAACCAAGCAACCTGGAAAGGCAAATCAGCGCTACAAAGAAGTCTCGCTTCCCATCGGTCAAAAGGGCCATGCTGAAAAAAGTGTCAAAACCAGAAATGCAGGACAGGCCATGGAGAAATGGGAGCCTTGCTACACTGATGGGCGGGATGTAAATTGCCAAGAGCCACTCTGGAGAAGTGTCCGGTGAGTCCTGAAACATCTGAAAAACACAGCTTAGAGAGCATAGGGCACTTCCACTCATGGGGGTATAAATTGGGAAAATGAAAAATCAGCAAGACACAAGCACCCCAAAGTTGAGGGCTGCTCTGTTGACCAGGACCTCCACTTCATTCCACCTTAAATATCCCAGGAAAGAGAAAAATGGATAAAGAAGTTGTGGTCCTTATGTACAATGGAATATCACTCAGCCAGGAAATCAATGTCGTAAGGTTAGTAGCAGCATGATGAGTGGATTTAGGTACGACGATTCTAAGTGAAATAAGTCACACAGAAAAGGACACTTCTCATAAGGTATCACTGATAGAGGGAATGTAAAAACCATTACACTTGAACTGAATTACAAAACAGAACAGAGTCACACATGCAGAAAACACACTATGGCTGCTTAACGGGAAAGGTGAGGTGGGGTGATACATAAAACAAGGGTATCAAATTAGCTCAGATACCGTTCCAAAAACCCAATATGTAATAGACAAGACCTACTCCTTGCTCAGAGAACTGGACTCAACACGCCCTATTCACTGCACAAGAATATATCTGACTAATAATAATTGTAAAACCTATGTATTGATATCTCTCTGTTTGTGTGTCAAGTGGGTGTAAAGCGGCATAAACAGAGCAGTGAAAAGCAGCTAAACCCCATTATAAAAATAAATTACTTTGAAACAACCATGAAACAAAGACAGTGAAAGAGAGAGAAATTCTTACACAATGCGTTCAGGGGCTGTGATGCAACCTGGATTGACCATATCTAGACGCACAGCTGGATGAGACATAAGGGTGGACACTCTTGGGGCTGAGAGGTTTGGTGAGGTTGGGTGAGCAAACGCAGACCCTTTAAAGTAATACTGCGTGGTACCCATCGCATGGGTCCCAAATCTCCAGGTTCAAGGGCATCTTCCTACATCAAAAACATGCATGAGAAACCCAGAAGATGGTACACCGTGTGATGGGGAAAGGTTTCTAAAACGCACCTCATTTCTCATCTCCTTGTGCCCGGGTTCGCCATTCCAGCCACTTTACTAGCAAGCTCCCTACTTGGAGCATCAGCACCTTTAACCTCCTGTTCCGTAGAGGTTGCAATTTGTCCTGAGGATAAACGGGAAGACGTGGAACCAACGAGAGACTAGCTCTTGGTGTTGGGACAGGCACAGGTCACTCTATTTTCCCATCAGAAAGAAGAATTAACCACAGGCTCAGCCTGCCCCCCGGAACCAGAACAGGGCCTGAAGCCATTCTGCGATTTTGCGGCCAGCTCCCATAAAAACGAGTTGTAAAATGGAGGTTCAGGGCACTGCAATTCACAAACCTGCAGAGTTATAAATGATAACTCTCATCCACAAATATATTGAGGGAAGGCAAAGAAGAGGATTTGAAATCAAGGCAGAATTGCAGGAAACAGATTTCAGGAGGTAGATTCGAATCGCCTTTAAAGCACATGAAAAGCGGCAAAACGTTGACAATGATGCCCTTGGCCAAAAAGGGCGTATGCGTTTTTTCCTGAATATATTCAGGAAAAAACGCATACGCCCTTTTTGGCCAACCAAGCAACCTGGAAAGGCAAATCAGCGCTACAAAGAAGTCTCGCTTCCCATCGGTCAAAAGGGCCATGCTGAAAAAAGTGTCAAAACCAGAAATGCAGGACAGGCCATGGAGAAATGGGAGCCTTGCTACACTGATGGGCGGGATGTAAATTGCCAAGAGCCACTCTGGAGAAGTGTCCGGTGAGTCCTGAAACATCTGAAAAACACAGCTCAGAGAGCATAGGGCACTTCCACTCATGGGGGTATAAATTGGGAAAATTAAAAATCAGCAAGACACAAGCACCCCAAAGTTTAGGGCTGCTCTGTTGACCAGGACCTCCACTTCATTCCACCTTAAATATCCCAGGAAAGAGAAAAATGGATAAAGAAGTTGTGGTCCTTATGTACAATGGAATATCACTCAACCATGAAATCAATGTCGTAAGGTTAGTAGCAGCATGATGAGTGGATTTAGGTACGACGATTCTAAGTGAAATAAGTCACGCAGAAAAGGACACTTCTCATAAGGTATCACTGATAGAGGGAATGTAAAAACCGTTACACTTGAACTGAATTACAAAACAGAACACAGTCACACATGCAGAAAACACACTATGGCTGCTTAACGGGAAAGGTGAGGTGGGGTGATACATAAAACAAGGGTATCAAATTAGCTCAGATACCGTTCCATAAACCCAATATGTAATAGACAAGACCTACTCCTTCCTCAGAGAACTGGACTCAACACGCTCTATTCACCGCACAAGAATATATCTGACTAATAATAATCGTAAAACCTATGTATTGATATCTCTCTGTTAGTGAGTCAAGTGGTTGTAAAGTGGCATAAACACAGCAGTGAAAAGCAGCTAAACCCCATTATAAAAATACATTACTTTGAAACACCCATGAAACAAAGACAGTGAAAGAGAGAGAAATTCTTACACAATGCGTTCAGGGGCTGTGATGCAACCTGGATTGACCATATCTAGACGCACAGCTGGATGAGACATAAGGGTGGACACTCTTGGGGCTGAGAGGCTTGGTGAGGTTGGGTGAGCAAACGCAGACCCTTTAAAGTAATACTGCGTGGTACCCATCGCATGGGTCCCAAATCTCCAGGTTCAAGGGCATCTTCCTACATCAAAAACATGCATGAGAAACCCAGAAGTTGGTACACCGTGTGATGGGGAAAGGTTTCTAAAACGCACCTCATTTCTCATCTCCTTGTGCCCGGGTTCGCCATTCCAGCCGCTTTACTAGCAAGCTCCCTACTTGGAGCATCAGCACCTTTAACCTCCTGTTCCGTACAGGTTGCAATTTGTCCTGAGGATAAACGAGAAGACGTGGAACCAACGAGAGACTAGCTCTTGGTGTTGGGACAGGCACAGGTCACTCTATTTTCCCATCAGAAAGAAGAATTAACCACAGGCTCAGCCTGACCCCCGGAACCAGAACAGGGCCTGAAGCCATTCTGCGATTTTGTGGCCAGCTCCCATAAAAACGAGTTGTAAAATGGAGGTTCAGGGCACTGCAATTCACAAACCTGCAGAGTTATAAATGATAACTCTCGTCCACAAATATATTGAGGGAAGGCAAAGAAGAGGATTTGAAATCAAGGCAGAATTGCAGGAAACAGATTTCAGGAGGTAGATACGAATCGCCTTTAAAGCACATGAAAAGCGGCAAAACGTTGACAATGATGCCCTTGGCCACAAAGGGCGTATGCGTTTTTTCCTGAATATATTCAGGAAAAAACGCATACGCCCTTTTTGGCCAACCAAGCAACCTGGAAAGGCAAATCAGCGCTACAAAGAAGTCTCGCTTCCCATCGGTCAAAAGGGCCATGCTGAAAAAAGTGTCAAAACCAGAAATGCAGGACAGGCCATGGAGAAATGGGAGCCTTGCTACACTGATGGGCGGGATGTAAATTGCCAAGAGCCACTCTGGAGAAGTGTCCGGTGAGTCCTGAAACATCTGAAAAACACAGCTTAGAGAGCATAGGGCACTTCCACTCATGGGGGTATAAATTGGGAAAATTAAAAATCAGCAAGACACAAGCACCCCAAAGTTGAGGGATGCTCTGTTGACAAGGACCTCCACTTCATTCCACCTTAAATATCCCAGGAAAGAGAAAAATGGATAAAGAAGTTGTGGTCCTTATGTACAATGGAATATCACTCAGCCAGGAAATCAATGTCGTAAGGTTAGTAGCAGCATGATGAGTGGATTTAGGTACGACGATTCTAAGTGAAATAAGTCACACAGAAAAGGACACTTCTCATAAGGTATCACTGATAGAGGGAATGTAAAAACCGTTACACTTGAACTGAATTACAAAACAGAACACAGTCACACATGCAGAAAACACACTATGGCTGCTTAACGGGAAAGGTGAGGTGGGGTGATACATAAAACAAGGGTATCAAATTAGCTCAGATACCGTTCCATAAACCCAATATGTAATAGACAAGACCTACTCCTTCCTCAGAGAACTGGACTCAACACGCTCTATTCACCGCACAAGAATATATCTGACTAATAATAATCGTAAAACCTATGTATTGATATCTCTCTGTTAGTGAGTCAAGTGGGTGTAAAGTGGCATAAACACAGCAGTGAAAAGCAGCTAAACCCCATTATAAAAATAAATTACTTTGAAACACCCATGAAACAAAGACAGTGAAAGAGAGAGAAATTCTTACACAATGCGTTCAGGGGCTGTGATGCAACCTGGATTGACCATATCTAGACGCACAGCTGGATGAGACATAAGGGTGGACACTCTTGGGGCTGAGAGGTTTGGTGAGGTTGGGTGAGCAAACGCAGACCCTTTAAAGTAATACTGCGTGGTACCCATCGCATGGGTCCCAAATCTCCAGGTTCAAGGGCATCTTCCTACATCAAAAACATGCATGAGAAACCCAGAAGTTGGTACACCGTGTGATGGGGAAAGGTTTCTAAAACGCACCTCATTTCTCATCTCCTTGTGCCCGGGTTCGCCATTCCAGCCGCTTTACTAGCAAGCTCCCTACTTGGAGCATCAGCACCTTTAACCTCCTGTTCCGTACAGGTTGCAATTTGTCCTGAGGATAAACGGGAAGACGTGGAACCAACGAGAGACTAGCTCTTGGTGTTGGGACAGGCACAGGTCACTCTATTTTCCCATCAGAAAGAAGAATTAACCACAGGCTCAGCCTGACCCCCGGAACCAGAACAGGGCCTGAAGCCATTCTGCGATTTTGTGGCCAGCTTCCATAAAAACGAGTTGTAAAATGGAGGTTCAGGGCACTGCAATTCACAAACCTGCAGAGTTATAAATGATAACTCTCGTCCACAAATATATTGAGGGAAGGCAAAGAAGAGGATTTGAAATCAAGGCAGAATTGCAGGAAACAGATTTCAGGAGGTAGATACGAATCGCCTTTAAAGCACATGAAAAGCGGCAAAACGTTGACAATGATGCCCTTGGCCACAAAGGGCGTATGCGTTTTTTCCTGAATATATTCAGGAAAAAACGCATACGCCCTTTTTGGCCAACCAAGCAACCTGGAAAGGCAAATCAGCGCTACAAAGAAGTCTCGCTTCCCATCGGTCAAAAGGGCCATGCTGAAAAAAGTGTCAAAACCAGAAATGCAGGACAGGCCATGGAGAAATGGGAGCCTTGCTACACTGATGGGCGGGATGTAAATTGCCAAGAGCCACTCTGGAGAAGTGTCCGGTGAGTCCTGAAACATCTGAAAAACACAGCTTAGAGAGCATAGGGCACTTCCACTCATGGGGGTATAAATTGGGAAAATTAAAAATCAGCAAGACACAAGCACCCCAAAGTTGAGGGATGCTCTGTTGACAAGGACCTCCACTTCATTCCACCTTAAATATCCCAGGAAAGAGAAAAATGGATAAAGAAGTTGTGGTCCTTATGTACAATGGAATATCACTCAGCCAGGAAATCAATGTCGTAAGGTTAGTAGCAGCATGATGAGTGGATTTAGGTACGACGATTCTAAGTGAAATAAGTCACACAGAAAAGGACACTTCTCATAAGGTATCACTGATAGAGGGAATGTAAAAACCGTTACACTTGAACTGAATTACAAAACAGAACACAGTCACACATGCAGAAAACACACTATGGCTGCTTAACGGGAAAGGTGAGGTGGGGTGATACATAAAACAAGGGTATCAAATTAGCTCAGATACCGTTCCATAAACCCAATATGTAATAGACAAGACCTACTCCTTCCTCAGAGAACTGGACTCAACACGCTCTATTCACCGCACAAGAATATATCTGACTAATAATAATCGTAAAACCTATGTATTGATATCTCTCTGTTAGTGAGTCAAGTGGGTGTAAAGTGGCATAAACACAGCAGTGAAAAGCAGCTAAACCCCATTATAAAAATAAATTACTTTGAAACACCCATGAAACAAAGACAGTGAAAGAGAGAGAAATTCTTACACAATGCGTTCAGGGGCTGTGATGCAACCTGGATTGACCATATCTAGACGCACAGCTGGATGAGACATAAGGGTGGACACTCTTGGGGCTGAGAGGTTTGGTGAGGTTGGGTGAGCAAACGCAGACCCTTTAAAGTAATACTGCGTGGTACCCATCGCATGGGTCCCAAATCTCCAGGTTCAAGGGCATCTTCCTACATCAAAAACATGCATGAGAAACCCAGAAGTTGGTACACCGTGTGATGGGGAAAGGTTTCTAAAACGCACCTCATTTCTCATCTCCTTGTGCCCGGGTTCGCCATTCCAGCCGCTTTACTAGCAAGCTCCCTACTTGGAGCATCAGCACCTTTAACCTCCTGTTCCGTACAGGTTGCAATTTGTCCTGAGGATAAACGGGAAGACGTGGAACCAACGAGAGACTAGCTCTTGGTGTTGGGACAGGCACAGGTCACTCTATTTTCCCATCAGAAAGAAGAATTAACCACAGGCTCAGCCTGACCCCCGGAACCAGAACAGGGCCTGAAGCCATTCTGCGATTTTGTGGCCAGCTTCCATAAAAACGAGTTGTAAAATGGAGGTTCAGGGCACTGCAATTCACAAACCTGCAGAGTTATAAATGATAACTCTCGTCCACAAATATATTGAGGGAAGGCAAAGAAGAGGATTTGAAATCAAGGCAGAATTGCAGGAAACAGATTTCAGGAGGTAGATACGAATCGCCTTTAAAGCACATGAAAAGCGGCAAAACGTTGACAATGATGCCCTTGGCCACAAAGGGCGTATGCGTTTTTTCCTGAATATATTCAGGAAAAAACGCATACGCCCTTTTTGGCCAACCAAGCAACCTGGAAAGGCAAATCAGCGCTACAAAGAAGTCTCGCTTCCCATCGGTCAAAAGGGCCATGCTGAAAAAAGTGTCAAAACCAGAAATGCAGGACAGGCCATGGAGAAATGGGAGCCTTGCTACACTGATGGGCGGGATGTAAATTGCCAAGAGCCACTCTGGAGAAGTGTCCGGTGAGTCCTGAAACATCTGAAAAACACAGCTTAGAGAGCATAGGGCACTTCCACTCATGGGGGTATAAATTGGGAAAATGAAAAATCAGCAAGACACAAGCACCCCAAAGTTGAGGGCTGCTCTGTTGACCAGGACCTCCACTTCATTCCACCTTAAATATCCCAGGAAAGAGAAAAATGGATAAAGAAGTTGTGGTCCTTATGTACAATGGAATATCACTCAGCCAGGAAATCAATGTCGTAAGGTTAGTAGCAGCATGATGAGTGGATTTAGGTACGACGATTCTAAGTGAAATAAGTCACACAGAAAAGGACACTTCTCATAAGGTATCACTGATAGAGGGAATGTAAAAACCATTACACTTGAACTGAATTACAAAACAGAACAGAGTCACACATGCAGAAAACACACTATGGCTGCTTAACGGGAAAGGTGAGGTGGGGTGATACATAAAACAAGGGTATCAAATTAGCTCAGATACCGTTCCAAAAACCCAATATGTAATAGACAAGACCTACTCCTTGCTCAGAGAACTGGACTCAACACGCCCTATTCACTGCACAAGAATATATCTGACTAATAATAATCGTAAAACCTATGTATTGATATCTCTCTGTTTGTGTGTCAAGTGGGTGTAAAGCGGCATAAACAGAGCAGTGAAAAGCAGCTAAACCCCATTATAAAAATAAATTACTTTGAAACAACCATGAAACAAAGACAGTGAAAGAGAGAGAAATTCTTACACAATGCGTTCAGGGGCTGTGATGCAACCTGGATTGACCATATCTAGACGCACAGCTGGATGAGACATAAGGGTGGACACTCTTGGGGCTGAGAGGTTTGGTGAGGTTGGGTGAGCAAACGCAGACCCTTTAAAGTAATACTGCGTGGTACCCATCGCATGGGTCCCAAATCTCCAGGTTCAAGGGCATCTTCCTACATCAAAAACATGCATGAGAAACCCAGAAGATGGTACACCGTGTGATGGGGAAAGGTTTCTAAAACGCACCTCATTTCTCATCTCCTTGTGCCCGGGTTCGCCATTCCAGCCACTTTACTAGCAAGCTCCCTACTTGGAGCATCAGCACCTTTAACCTCCTGTTCCGTAGAGGTTGCAATTTGTCCTGAGGATAAACGGGAAGACGTGGAACCAACGAGAGACTAGCTCTTGGTGTTGGGACAGGCACAGGTCACTCTATTTTCCCATCAGAAAGAAGAATTAACCACAGGCTCAGCCTGACCCCCGGAACCAGAACAGGGCCTGAAGCCATTCTGCGATTTTGCGGCCAGCTCCCATAAAAACGAGTTGTAAAATGGAGGTTCAGGGCACTGCAATTCACAAACCTGCAGAGTTATAAATGATAACTCTCATCCACAAATATATTGAGGGAAGGCAAAGAAGAGGATTTGAAATCAAGGCAGAATTGCAGGAAACAGATTTCAGGAGGTAGATTCGAATCGCCTTTAAAGCACATGAAAAGCGGCAAAACGTTGACAATGATGCCCTTGGCCAAAAAGGGCGTATGCGTTTTTTCCTGAATATATTCAGGAAAAAACGCATACGCCCTTTTTGGCCAACCAAGCAACCTGGAAAGGCAAATCAGCGCTACAAAGAAGTCTCGCTTCCCATCGGTCAAAAGGGCCATGCTGAAAAAAGTGTCAAAACCAGAAATGCAGGACAGGCCATGGAGAAATGGGAGCCTTGCTACACTGATGGGCGGGATGTAAATTGCCAAGAGCCACTCTGGAGAAGTGTCCGGTGAGTCCTGAAACATCTGAAAAACACAGCTCAGAGAGCATAGGGCACTTCCACTCATGGGGGTATAAATTGGGAAAATTAAAAATCAGCAAGACACAAGCACCCCAAAGTTTAGGGCTGCTCTGTTGACCAGGACCTCCACTTCATTCCACCTTAAATATCCCAGGAAAGAGAAAAATGGATAAAGAAGTTGTGGTCCTTATGTACAATGGAATATCACTCAACCATGAAATCAATGTCGTAAGGTTAGTAGCAGCATGATGAGTGGATTTAGGTACGACGATTCTAAGTGAAATAAGTCACGCAGAAAAGGACACTTCTCATAAGGTATCACTGATAGAGGGAATGTAAAAACCGTTACACTTGAACTGAATTACAAAACAGAACACAGTCACACATGCAGAAAACACACTATGGCTGCTTAACGGGAAAGGTGAGGTGGGGTGATACATAAAACAAGGGTATCAAATTAGCTCAGATACCGTTCCATAAACCCAATATGTAATAGACAAGACCTACTCCTTCCTCAGAGAACTGGACTCAACACGCTCTATTCACCGCACAAGAATATATCTGACTAATAATAATCGTAAAACCTATGTATTGATATCTCTCTGTTAGTGAGTCAAGTGGTTGTAAAGTGGCATAAACACAGCAGTGAAAAGCAGCTAAACCCCATTATAAAAATACATTACTTTGAAACACCCATGAAACAAAGACAGTGAAAGAGAGAGAAATTCTTACACAATGCGTTCAGGGGCTGTGATGCAACCTGGATTGACCATATCTAGACGCACAGCTGGATGAGACATAAGGGTGGACACTCTTGGGGCTGAGAGGCTTGGTGAGGTTGGGTGAGCAAACGCAGACCCTTTAAAGTAATACTGCGTGGTACCCATCGCATGGGTCCCAAATCTCCAGGTTCAAGGGCATCTTCCTACATCAAAAACATGCATGAGAAACCCAGAAGTTGGTACACCGTGTGATGGGGAAAGGTTTCTAAAACGCACCTCATTTCTCATCTCCTTGTGCCCGGGTTCGCCATTCCAGCCGCTTTACTAGCAAGCTCCCTACTTGGAGCATCAGCACCTTTAACCTCCTGTTCCGTACAGGTTGCAATTTGTCCTGAGGATAAACGAGAAGACGTGGAACCAACGAGAGACTAGCTCTTGGTGTTGGGACAGGCACAGGTCACTCTATTTTCCCATCAGAAAGAAGAATTAACCACAGGCTCAGCCTGACCCCCGGAACCAGAACAGGGCCTGAAGCCATTCTGCGATTTTGTGGCCAGCTCCCATAAAAACGAGTTGTAAAATGGAGGTTCAGGGCACTGCAATTCACAAACCTGCAGAGTTATAAATGATAACTCTCGTCCACAAATATATTGAGGGAAGGCAAAGAAGAGGATTTGAAATCAAGGCAGAATTGCAGGAAACAGATTTCAGGAGGTAGATACGAATCGCCTTTAAAGCACATGAAAAGCGGCAAAACGTTGACAATGATGCCCTTGGCCACAAAGGGCGTATGCGTTTTTTCCTGAATATATTCAGGAAAAAACGCATACGCCCTTTTTGGCCAACCAAGCAACCTGGAAAGGCAAATCAGCGCTACAAAGAAGTCTCGCTTCCCATCGGTCAAAAGGGCCATGCTGAAAAAAGTGTCAAAACCAGAAATGCAGGACAGGCCATGGAGAAATGGGAGCCTTGCTACACTGATGGGCGGGATGTAAATTGCCAAGAGCCACTCTGGAGAAGTGTCCGGTGAGTCCTGAAACATCTGAAAAACACAGCTTAGAGAGCATAGGGCACTTCCACTCATGGGGGTATAAATTGGGAAAATTAAAAATCAGCAAGACACAAGCACCCCAAAGTTGAGGGATGCTCTGTTGACAAGGACCTCCACTTCATTCCACCTTAAATATCCCAGGAAAGAGAAAAATGGATAAAGAAGTTGTGGTCCTTATGTACAATGGAATATCACTCAGCCAGGAAATCAATGTCGTAAGGTTAGTAGCAGCATGATGAGTGGATTTAGGTACGACGATTCTAAGTGAAATAAGTCACACAGAAAAGGACACTTCTCATAAGGTATCACTGATAGAGGGAATGTAAAAACCGTTACACTTGAACTGAATTACAAAACAGAACACAGTCACACATGCAGAAAACACACTATGGCTGCTTAACGGGAAAGGTGAGGTGGGGTGATACATAAAACAAGGGTATCAAATTAGCTCAGATACCGTTCCATAAACCCAATATGTAATAGACAAGACCTACTCCTTCCTCAGAGAACTGGACTCAACACGCTCTATTCACCGCACAAGAATATATCTGACTAATAATAATCGTAAAACCTATGTATTGATATCTCTCTGTTAGTGAGTCAAGTGGGTGTAAAGTGGCATAAACACAGCAGTGAAAAGCAGCTAAACCCCATTATAAAAATAAATTACTTTGAAACACCCATGAAACAAAGACAGTGAAAGAGAGAGAAATTCTTACACAATGCGTTCAGGGGCTGTGATGCAACCTGGATTGACCATATCTAGACGCACAGCTGGATGAGACATAAGGGTGGACACTCTTGGGGCTGAGAGGTTTGGTGAGGTTGGGTGAGCAAACGCAGACCCTTTAAAGTAATACTGCGTGGTACCCATCGCATGGGTCCCAAATCTCCAGGTTCAAGGGCATCTTCCTACATCAAAAACATGCATGAGAAACCCAGAAGTTGGTACACCGTGTGATGGGGAAAGGTTTCTAAAACGCACCTCATTTCTCATCTCCTTGTGCCCGGGTTCGCCATTCCAGCCGCTTTACTAGCAAGCTCCCTACTTGGAGCATCAGCACCTTTAACCTCCTGTTCCGTACAGGTTGCAATTTGTCCTGAGGATAAACGGGAAGACGTGGAACCAACGAGAGACTAGCTCTTGGTGTTGGGACAGGCACAGGTCACTCTATTTTCCCATCAGAAAGAAGAATTAACCACAGGCTCAGCCTGACCCCCGGAACCAGAACAGGGCCTGAAGCCATTCTGCGATTTTGTGGCCAGCTTCCATAAAAACGAGTTGTAAAATGGAGGTTCAGGGCACTGCAATTCACAAACCTGCAGAGTTATAAATGATAACTCTCGTCCACAAATATATTGAGGGAAGGCAAAGAAGAGGATTTGAAATCAAGGCAGAATTGCAGGAAACAGATTTCAGGAGGTAGATACGAATCGCCTTTAAAGCACATGAAAAGCGGCAAAACGTTGACAATGATGCCCTTGGCCACAAAGGGCGTATGCGTTTTTTCCTGAATATATTCAGGAAAAAACGCATACGCCCTTTTTGGCCAACCAAGCAACCTGGAAAGGCAAATCAGCGCTACAAAGAAGTCTCGCTTCCCATCGGTCAAAAGGGCCATGCTGAAAAAAGTGTCAAAACCAGAAATGCAGGACAGGCCATGGAGAAATGGGAGCCTTGCTACACTGATGGGCGGGATGTAAATTGCCAAGAGCCACTCTGGAGAAGTGTCCGGTGAGTCCTGAAACATCTGAAAAACACAGCTTAGAGAGCATAGGGCACTTCCACTCATGGGGGTATAAATTGGGAAAATTAAAAATCAGCAAGACACAAGCACCCCAAAGTTGAGGGATGCTCTGTTGACAAGGACCTCCACTTCATTCCACCTTAAATATCCCAGGAAAGAGAAAAATGGATAAAGAAGTTGTGGTCCTTATGTACAATGGAATATCACTCAGCCAGGAAATCAATGTCGTAAGGTTAGTAGCAGCATGATGAGTGGATTTAGGTACGACGATTCTAAGTGAAATAAGTCACACAGAAAAGGACACTTCTCATAAGGTATCACTGATAGAGGGAATGTAAAAACCGTTACACTTGAACTGAATTACAAAACAGAACACAGTCACACATGCAGAAAACACACTATGGCTGCTTAACGGGAAAGGTGAGGTGGGGTGATACATAAAACAAGGGTATCAAATTAGCTCAGATACCGTTCCATAAACCCAATATGTAATAGACAAGACCTACTCCTTCCTCAGAGAACTGGACTCAACACGCTCTATTCACCGCACAAGAATATATCTGACTAATAATAATCGTAAAACCTATGTATTGATATCTCTCTGTTAGTGAGTCAAGTGGGTGTAAAGTGGCATAAACACAGCAGTGAAAAGCAGCTAAACCCCATTATAAAAATAAATTACTTTGAAACACCCATGAAACAAAGACAGTGAAAGAGAGAGAAATTCTTACACAATGCGTTCAGGGGCTGTGATGCAACCTGGATTGACCATATCTAGACGCACAGCTGGATGAGACATAAGGGTGGACACTCTTGGGGCTGAGAGGTTTGGTGAGGTTGGGTGAGCAAACGCAGACCCTTTAAAGTAATACTGCGTGGTACCCATCGCATGGGTCCCAAATCTCCAGGTTCAAGGGCATCTTCCTACATCAAAAACATGCATGAGAAACCCAGAAGTTGGTACACCGTGTGATGGGGAAAGGTTTCTAAAACGCACCTCATTTCTCATCTCCTTGTGCCCGGGTTCGCCATTCCAGCCGCTTTACTAGCAAGCTCCCTACTTGGAGCATCAGCACCTTTAACCTCCTGTTCCGTACAGGTTGCAATTTGTCCTGAGGATAAACGGGAAGACGTGGAACCAACGAGAGACTAGCTCTTGGTGTTGGGACAGGCACAGGTCACTCTATTTTCCCATCAGAAAGAAGAATTAACCACAGGCTCAGCCTGACCCCCGGAACCAGAACAGGGCCTGAAGCCATTCTGCGATTTTGTGGCCAGCTTCCATAAAAACGAGTTGTAAAATGGAGGTTCAGGGCACTGCAATTCACAAACCTGCAGAGTTATAAATGATAACTCTCGTCCACAAATATATTGAGGGAAGGCAAAGAAGAGGATTTGAAATCAAGGCAGAATTGCAGGAAACAGATTTCAGGAGGTAGATACGAATCGCCTTTAAAGCACATGAAAAGCGGCAAAACGTTGACAATGATGCCCTTGGCCACAAAGGGCGTATGCGTTTTTTCCTGAATATATTCAGGAAAAAACGCATACGCCCTTTTTGGCCAACCAAGCAACCTGGAAAGGCAAATCAGCGCTACAAAGAAGTCTCGCTTCCCATCGGTCAAAAGGGCCATGCTGAAAAAAGTGTCAAAACCAGAAATGCAGGACAGGCCATGGAGAAATGGGAGCCTTGCTACACTGATGGGCGGGATGTAAATTGCCAAGAGCCACTCTGGAGAAGTGTCCGGTGAGTCCTGAAACATCTGAAAAACACAGCTTAGAGAGCATAGGGCACTTCCACTCATGGGGGTATAAATTGGGAAAATGAAAAATCAGCAAGACACAAGCACCCCAAAGTTGAGGGCTGCTCTGTTGACCAGGACCTCCACTTCATTCCACCTTAAATATCCCAGGAAAGAGAAAAATGGATAAAGAAGTTGTGGTCCTTATGTACAATGGAATATCACTCAGCCAGGAAATCAATGTCGTAAGGTTAGTAGCAGCATGATGAGTGGATTTAGGTACGACGATTCTAAGTGAAATAAGTCACACAGAAAAGGACACTTCTCATAAGGTATCACTGATAGAGGGAATGTAAAAACCATTACACTTGAACTGAATTACAAAACAGAACAGAGTCACACATGCAGAAAACACACTATGGCTGCTTAACGGGAAAGGTGAGGTGGGGTGATACATAAAACAAGGGTATCAAATTAGCTCAGATACCGTTCCAAAAACCCAATATGTAATAGACAAGACCTACTCCTTGCTCAGAGAACTGGACTCAACACGCCCTATTCACTGCACAAGAATATATCTGACTAATAATAATCGTAAAACCTATGTATTGATATCTCTCTGTTTGTGTGTCAAGTGGGTGTAAAGCGGCATAAACAGAGCAGTGAAAAGCAGCTAAACCCCATTATAAAAATAAATTACTTTGAAACAACCATGAAACAAAGACAGTGAAAGAGAGAGAAATTCTTACACAATGCGTTCAGGGGCTGTGATGCAACCTGGATTGACCATATCTAGACGCACAGCTGGATGAGACATAAGGGTGGACACTCTTGGGGCTGAGAGGTTTGGTGAGGTTGGGTGAGCAAACGCAGACCCTTTAAAGTAATACTGCGTGGTACCCATCGCATGGGTCCCAAATCTCCAGGTTCAAGGGCATCTTCCTACATCAAAAACATGCATGAGAAACCCAGAAGATGGTACACCGTGTGATGGGGAAAGGTTTCTAAAACGCACCTCATTTCTCATCTCCTTGTGCCCGGGTTCGCCATTCCAGCCACTTTACTAGCAAGCTCCCTACTTGGAGCATCAGCACCTTTAACCTCCTGTTCCGTAGAGGTTGCAATTTGTCCTGAGGATAAACGGGAAGACGTGGAACCAACGAGAGACTAGCTCTTGGTGTTGGGACAGGCACAGGTCACTCTATTTTCCCATCAGAAAGAAGAATTAACCACAGGCTCAGCCTGCCCCCCGGAACCAGAACAGGGCCTGAAGCCATTCTGCGATTTTGCGGCCAGCTCCCATAAAAACGAGTTGTAAAATGGAGGTTCAGGGCACTGCAATTCACAAACCTGCAGAGTTATAAATGATAACTCTCATCCACAAATATATTGAGGGAAGGCAAAGAAGAGGATTTGAAATCAAGGCAGAATTGCAGGAAACAGATTTCAGGAGGTAGATTCGAATCGCCTTTAAAGCACATGAAAAGCGGCAAAACGTTGACAATGATGCCCTTGGCCAAAAAGGGCGTATGCGTTTTTTCCTGAATATATTCAGGAAAAAACGCATACGCCCTTTTTGGCCAACCAAGCAACCTGGAAAGGCAAATCAGCGCTACAAAGAAGTCTCGCTTCCCATCGGTCAAAAGGGCCATGCTGAAAAAAGTGTCAAAACCAGAAATGCAGGACAGGCCATGGAGAAATGGGAGCCTTGCTACACTGATGGGCGGGATGTAAATTGCCAAGAGCCACTCTGGAGAAGTGTCCGGTGAGTCCTGAAACATCTGAAAAACACAGCTCAGAGAGCATAGGGCACTTCCACTCATGGGGGTATAAATTGGGAAAATTAAAAATCAGCAAGACACAAGCACCCCAAAGTTTAGGGCTGCTCTGTTGACCAGGACCTCCACTTCATTCCACCTTAAATATCCCAGGAAAGAGAAAAATGGATAAAGAAGTTGTGGTCCTTATGTACAATGGAATATCACTCAACCATGAAATCAATGTCGTAAGGTTAGTAGCAGCATGATGAGTGGATTTAGGTACGACGATTCTAAGTGAAATAAGTCACGCAGAAAAGGACACTTCTCATAAGGTATCACTGATAGAGGGAATGTAAAAACCGTTACACTTGAACTGAATTACAAAACAGAACACAGTCACACATGCAGAAAACACACTATGGCTGCTTAACGGGAAAGGTGAGGTGGGGTGATACATAAAACAAGGGTATCAAATTAGCTCAGATACCGTTCCATAAACCCAATATGTAATAGACAAGACCTACTCCTTCCTCAGAGAACTGGACTCAACACGCTCTATTCACCGCACAAGAATATATCTGACTAATAATAATCGTAAAACCTATGTATTGATATCTCTCTGTTAGTGAGTCAAGTGGTTGTAAAGTGGCATAAACACAGCAGTGAAAAGCAGCTAAACCCCATTATAAAAATACATTACTTTGAAACACCCATGAAACAAAGACAGTGAAAGAGAGAGAAATTCTTACACAATGCGTTCAGGGGCTGTGATGCAACCTGGATTGACCATATCTAGACGCACAGCTGGATGAGACATAAGGGTGGACACTCTTGGGGCTGAGAGGCTTGGTGAGGTTGGGTGAGCAAACGCAGACCCTTTAAAGTAATACTGCGTGGTACCCATCGCATGGGTCCCAAATCTCCAGGTTCAAGGGCATCTTCCTACATCAAAAACATGCATGAGAAACCCAGAAGTTGGTACACCGTGTGATGGGGAAAGGTTTCTAAAACGCACCTCATTTCTCATCTCCTTGTGCCCGGGTTCGCCATTCCAGCCGCTTTACTAGCAAGCTCCCTACTTGGAGCATCAGCACCTTTAACCTCCTGTTCCGTACAGGTTGCAATTTGTCCTGAGGATAAACGAGAAGACGTGGAACCAACGAGAGACTAGCTCTTGGTGTTGGGACAGGCACAGGTCACTCTATTTTCCCATCAGAAAGAAGAATTAACCACAGGCTCAGCCTGACCCCCGGAACCAGAACAGGGCCTGAAGCCATTCTGCGATTTTGTGGCCAGCTCCCATAAAAACGAGTTGTAAAATCGAGGTTCAGGGCACTGCAATTCACAAACCTGCAGAGTTATAAATGATAACTCTCGTCCACAAATATATTGAGGGAAGGCAAAGAAGAGGATTTGAAATCAAGGCAGAATTGCAGGAAACAGATTTCAGGAGGTAGATACGAATCGCCTTTAAAGCACATGAAAAGCGGCAAAACGTTGACAATGATGCCCTTGGCCACAAAGGGCGTATGCGTTTTTTCCTGAATATATTCAGGAAAAAACGCATACGCCCTTTTTGGCCAACCAAGCAACCTGGAAAGGCAAATCAGCGCTACAAAGAAGTCTCGCTTCCCATCGGTCAAAAGGGCCATGCTGAAAAAAGTGTCAAAACCAGAAATGCAGGACAGGCCATGGAGAAATGGGAGCCTTGCTACACTGATGGGCGGGATGTAAATTGCCAAGAGCCACTCTGGAGAAGTGTCCGGTGAGTCCTGAAACATCTGAAAAACACAGCTTAGAGAGCATAGGGCACTTCCACTCATGGGGGTATAAATTGGGAAAATTAAAAATCAGCAAGACACAAGCACCCCAAAGTTGAGGGATGCTCTGTTGACAAGGACCTCCACTTCATTCCACCTTAAATATCCCAGGAAAGAGAAAAATGGATAAAGAAGTTGTGGTCCTTATGTACAATGGAATATCACTCAGCCAGGAAATCAATGTCGTAAGGTTAGTAGCAGCATGATGAGTGGATTTAGGTACGACGATTCTAAGTGAAATAAGTCACACAGAAAAGGACACTTCTCATAAGGTATCACTGATAGAGGGAATGTAAAAACCGTTACACTTGAACTGAATTACAAAACAGAACACAGTCACACATGCAGAAAACACACTATGGCTGCTTAACGGGAAAGGTGAGGTGGGGTGATACATAAAACAAGGGTATCAAATTAGCTCAGATACCGTTCCATAAACCCAATATGTAATAGACAAGACCTACTCCTTCCTCAGAGAACTGGACTCAACACGCTCTATTCACCGCACAAGAATATATCTGACTAATAATAATCGTAAAACCTATGTATTGATATCTCTCTGTTAGTGAGTCAAGTGGGTGTAAAGTGGCATAAACACAGCAGTGAAAAGCAGCTAAACCCCATTATAAAAATAAATTACTTTGAAACACCCATGAAACAAAGACAGTGAAAGAGAGAGAAATTCTTACACAATGCGTTCAGGGGCTGTGATGCAACCTGGATTGACCATATCTAGACGCACAGCTGGATGAGACATAAGGGTGGACACTCTTGGGGCTGAGAGGTTTGGTGAGGTTGGGTGAGCAAACGCAGACCCTTTAAAGTAATACTGCGTGGTACCCATCGCATGGGTCCCAAATCTCCAGGTTCAAGGGCATCTTCCTACATCAAAAACATGCATGAGAAACCCAGAAGTTGGTACACCGTGTGATGGGGAAAGGTTTCTAAAACGCACCTCATTTCTCATCTCCTTGTGCCCGGGTTCGCCATTCCAGCCGCTTTACTAGCAAGCTCCCTACTTGGAGCATCAGCACCTTTAACCTCCTGTTCCGTACAGGTTGCAATTTGTCCTGAGGATAAACGGGAAGACGTGGAACCAACGAGAGACTAGCTCTTGGTGTTGGGACAGGCACAGGTCACTCTATTTTCCCATCAGAAAGAAGAATTAACCACAGGCTCAGCCTGACCCCCGGAACCAGAACAGGGCCTGAAGCCATTCTGCGATTTTGTGGCCAGCTTCCATAAAAACGAGTTGTAAAATGGAGGTTCAGGGCACTGCAATTCACAAACCTGCAGAGTTATAAATGATAACTCTCGTCCACAAATATATTGAGGGAAGGCAAAGAAGAGGATTTGAAATCAAGGCAGAATTGCAGGAAACAGATTTCAGGAGGTAGATACGAATCGCCTTTAAAGCACATGAAAAGCGGCAAAACGTTGACAATGATGCCCTTGGCCACAAAGGGCGTATGCGTTTTTTCCTGAATATATTCAGGAAAAAACGCATACGCCCTTTTTGGCCAACCAAGCAACCTGGAAAGGCAAATCAGCGCTACAAAGAAGTCTCGCTTCCCATCGGTCAAAAGGGCCATGCTGAAAAAAGTGTCAAAACCAGAAATGCAGGACAGGCCATGGAGAAATGGGAGCCTTGCTACACTGATGGGCGGGATGTAAATTGCCAAGAGCCACTCTGGAGAAGTGTCCGGTGAGTCCTGAAACATCTGAAAAACACAGCTTAGAGAGCATAGGGCACTTCCACTCATGGGGGTATAAATTGGGAAAATTAAAAATCAGCAAGACACAAGCACCCCAAAGTTGAGGGATGCTCTGTTGACAAGGACCTCCACTTCATTCCACCTTAAATATCCCAGGAAAGAGAAAAATGGATAAAGAAGTTGTGGTCCTTATGTACAATGGAATATCACTCAGCCAGGAAATCAATGTCGTAAGGTTAGTAGCAGCATGATGAGTGGATTTAGGTACGACGATTCTAAGTGAAATAAGTCACACAGAAAAGGACACTTCTCATAAGGTATCACTGATAGAGGGAATGTAAAAACCGTTACACTTGAACTGAATTACAAAACAGAACACAGTCACACATGCAGAAAACACACTATGGCTGCTTAACGGGAAAGGTGAGGTGGGGTGATACATAAAACAAGGGTATCAAATTAGCTCAGATACCGTTCCATAAACCCAATATGTAATAGACAAGACCTACTCCTTCCTCAGAGAACTGGACTCAACACGCTCTATTCACCGCACAAGAATATATCTGACTAATAATAATCGTAAAACCTATGTATTGATATCTCTCTGTTAGTGAGTCAAGTGGGTGTAAAGTGGCATAAACACAGCAGTGAAAAGCAGCTAAACCCCATTATAAAAATAAATTACTTTGAAACACCCATGAAACAAAGACAGTGAAAGAGAGAGAAATTCTTACACAATGCGTTCAGGGGCTGTGATGCAACCTGGATTGACCATATCTAGACGCACAGCTGGATGAGACATAAGGGTGGACACTCTTGGGGCTGAGAGGTTTGGTGAGGTTGGGTGAGCAAACGCAGACCCTTTAAAGTAATACTGCGTGGTACCCATCGCATGGGTCCCAAATCTCCAGGTTCAAGGGCATCTTCCTACATCAAAAACATGCATGAGAAACCCAGAAGTTGGTACACCGTGTGATGGGGAAAGGTTTCTAAAACGCACCTCATTTCTCATCTCCTTGTGCCCGGGTTCGCCATTCCAGCCGCTTTACTAGCAAGCTCCCTACTTGGAGCATCAGCACCTTTAACCTCCTGTTCCGTACAGGTTGCAATTTGTCCTGAGGATAAACGGGAAGACGTGGAACCAACGAGAGACTAGCTCTTGGTGTTGGGACAGGCACAGGTCACTCTATTTTCCCATCAGAAAGAAGAATTAACCACAGGCTCAGCCTGACCCCCGGAACCAGAACAGGGCCTGAAGCCATTCTGCGATTTTGTGGCCAGCTTCCATAAAAACGAGTTGTAAAATGGAGGTTCAGGGCACTGCAATTCACAAACCTGCAGAGTTATAAATGATAACTCTCGTCCACAAATATATTGAGGGAAGGCAAAGAAGAGGATTTGAAATCAAGGCAGAATTGCAGGAAACAGATTTCAGGAGGTAGATACGAATCGCCTTTAAAGCACATGAAAAGCGGCAAAACGTTGACAATGATGCCCTTGGCCACAAAGGGCGTATGCGTTTTTTCCTGAATATATTCAGGAAAAAACGCATACGCCCTTTTTGGCCAACCAAGCAACCTGGAAAGGCAAATCAGCGCTACAAAGAAGTCTCGCTTCCCATCGGTCAAAAGGGCCATGCTGAAAAAAGTGTCAAAACCAGAAATGCAGGACAGGCCATGGAGAAATGGGAGCCTTGCTACACTGATGGGCGGGATGTAAATTGCCAAGAGCCACTCTGGAGAAGTGTCCGGTGAGTCCTGAAACATCTGAAAAACACAGCTTAGAGAGCATAGGGCACTTCCACTCATGGGGGTATAAATTGGGAAAATGAAAAATCAGCAAGACACAAGCACCCCAAAGTTGAGGGCTGCTCTGTTGACCAGGACCTCCACTTCATTCCACCTTAAATATCCCAGGAAAGAGAAAAATGGATAAAGAAGTTGTGGTCCTTATGTACAATGGAATATCACTCAGCCAGGAAATCAATGTCGTAAGGTTAGTAGCAGCATGATGAGTGGATTTAGGTACGACGATTCTAAGTGAAATAAGTCACACAGAAAAGGACACTTCTCATAAGGTATCACTGATAGAGGGAATGTAAAAACCATTACACTTGAACTGAATTACAAAACAGAACAGAGTCACACATGCAGAAAACACACTATGGCTGCTTAACGGGAAAGGTGAGGTGGGGTGATACATAAAACAAGGGTATCAAATTAGCTCAGATACCGTTCCAAAAACCCAATATGTAATAGACAAGACCTACTCCTTGCTCAGAGAACTGGACTCAACACGCCCTATTCACTGCACAAGAATATATCTGACTAATAATAATCGTAAAACCTATGTATTGATATCTCTCTGTTTGTGTGTCAAGTGGGTGTAAAGCGGCATAAACAGAGCAGTGAAAAGCAGCTAAACCCCATTATAAAAATAAATTACTTTGAAACAACCATGAAACAAAGACAGTGAAAGAGAGAGAAATTCTTACACAATGCGTTCAGGGGCTGTGATGCAACCTGGATTGACCATATCTAGACGCACAGCTGGATGAGACATAAGGGTGGACACTCTTGGGGCTGAGAGGTTTGGTGAGGTTGGGTGAGCAAACGCAGACCCTTTAAAGTAATACTGCGTGGTACCCATCGCATGGGTCCCAAATCTCCAGGTTCAAGGGCATCTTCCTACATCAAAAACATGCATGAGAAACCCAGAAGATGGTACACCGTGTGATGGGGAAAGGTTTCTAAAACGCACCTCATTTCTCATCTCCTTGTGCCCGGGTTCGCCATTCCAGCCACTTTACTAGCAAGCTCCCTACTTGGAGCATCAGCACCTTTAACCTCCTGTTCCGTAGAGGTTGCAATTTGTCCTGAGGATAAACGGGAAGACGTGGAACCAACGAGAGACTAGCTCTTGGTGTTGGGACAGGCACAGGTCACTCTATTTTCCCATCAGAAAGAAGAATTAACCACAGGCTCAGCCTGCCCCCCGGAACCAGAACAGGGCCTGAAGCCATTCTGCGATTTTGCGGCCAGCTCCCATAAAAACGAGTTGTAAAATGGAGGTTCAGGGCACTGCAATTCACAAACCTGCAGAGTTATAAATGATAACTCTCATCCACAAATATATTGAGGGAAGGCAAAGAAGAGGATTTGAAATCAAGGCAGAATTGCAGGAAACAGATTTCAGGAGGTAGATTCGAATCGCCTTTAAAGCACATGAAAAGCGGCAAAACGTTGACAATGATGCCCTTGGCCAAAAAGGGCGTATGCGTTTTTTCCTGAATATATTCAGGAAAAAACGCATACGCCCTTTTTGGCCAACCAAGCAACCTGGAAAGGCAAATCAGCGCTACAAAGAAGTCTCGCTTCCCATCGGTCAAAAGGGCCATGCTGAAAAAAGTGTCAAAACCAGAAATGCAGGACAGGCCATGGAGAAATGGGAGCCTTGCTACACTGATGGGCGGGATGTAAATTGCCAAGAGCCACTCTGGAGAAGTGTCCGGTGAGTCCTGAAACATCTGAAAAACACAGCTCAGAGAGCATAGGGCACTTCCACTCATGGGGGTATAAATTGGGAAAATTAAAAATCAGCAAGACACAAGCACCCCAAAGTTTAGGGCTGCTCTGTTGACCAGGACCTCCACTTCATTCCACCTTAAATATCCCAGGAAAGAGAAAAATGGATAAAGAAGTTGTGGTCCTTATGTACAATGGAATATCACTCAACCATGAAATCAATGTCGTAAGGTTAGTAGCAGCATGATGAGTGGATTTAGGTACGACGATTCTAAGTGAAATAAGTCACGCAGAAAAGGACACTTCTCATAAGGTATCACTGATAGAGGGAATGTAAAAACCGTTACACTTGAACTGAATTACAAAACAGAACACAGTCACACATGCAGAAAACACACTATGGCTGCTTAACGGGAAAGGTGAGGTGGGGTGATACATAAAACAAGGGTATCAAATTAGCTCAGATACCGTTCCATAAACCCAATATGTAATAGACAAGACCTACTCCTTCCTCAGAGAACTGGACTCAACACGCTCTATTCACCGCACAAGAATATATCTGACTAATAATAATCGTAAAACCTATGTATTGATATCTCTCTGTTAGTGAGTCAAGTGGTTGTAAAGTGGCATAAACACAGCAGTGAAAAGCAGCTAAACCCCATTATAAAAATACATTACTTTGAAACACCCATGAAACAAAGACAGTGAAAGAGAGAGAAATTCTTACACAATGCGTTCAGGGGCTGTGATGCAACCTGGATTGACCATATCTAGACGCACAGCTGGATGAGACATAAGGGTGGACACTCTTGGGGCTGAGAGGCTTGGTGAGGTTGGGTGAGCAAACGCAGACCCTTTAAAGTAATACTGCGTGGTACCCATCGCATGGGTCCCAAATCTCCAGGTTCAAGGGCATCTTCCTACATCAAAAACATGCATGAGAAACCCAGAAGTTGGTACACCGTGTGATGGGGAAAGGTTTCTAAAACGCACCTCATTTCTCATCTCCTTGTGCCCGGGTTCGCCATTCCAGCCGCTTTACTAGCAAGCTCCCTACTTGGAGCATCAGCACCTTTAACCTCCTGTTCCGTACAGGTTGCAATTTGTCCTGAGGATAAACGAGAAGACGTGGAACCAACGAGAGACTAGCTCTTGGTGTTGGGACAGGCACAGGTCACTCTATTTTCCCATCAGAAAGAAGAATTAACCACAGGCTCAGCCTGACCCCCGGAACCAGAACAGGGCCTGAAGCCATTCTGCGATTTTGTGGCCAGCTCCCATAAAAACGAGTTGTAAAATGGAGGTTCAGGGCACTGCAATTCACAAACCTGCAGAGTTATAAATGATAACTCTCGTCCACAAATATATTGAGGGAAGGCAAAGAAGAGGATTTGAAATCAAGGCAGAATTGCAGGAAAC
The DNA here is from genome assembly GCF_965194805.1 of Balaenoptera borealis. NCBI lineage: Eukaryota > Metazoa > Chordata > Mammalia > Artiodactyla > Balaenopteridae > Balaenoptera > Balaenoptera borealis. Next base: position 736,277 of record NW_028123988.1, read on the forward strand.
AGATTTCAGGAGGTAGATACGAATCGCCTTTAAAGCACATGAAAAGCGGCAAAACGTTGACAATGATGCCCTTGGCCACAAAGGGCGTATGCGTTTTTTCCTGAATATATTCAGGAAAAAACGCATACGCCCTTTTTGGCCAACCAAGCAACCTGGAAAGGCAAATCAGCGCTACAAAGAAGTCTCGCTTCCCATCGGTCAAAAGGGCCATGCTGAAAAAAGTGTCAAAACCAGAAATGCAGGACAGGCCATGGAGAAATGGGAGCCTTGCTACACTGATGGGCGGGATGTAAATTGCCAAGAGCCACTCTGGAGAAGTGTCCGGTGAGTCCTGAAACATCTGAAAAACACAGCTTAGAGAGCATAGGGCACTTCCACTCATGGGGGTATAAATTGGGAAAATTAAAAATCAGCAAGACACAAGCACCCCAAAGTTGAGGGATGCTCTGTTGACAAGGACCTCCACTTCATTCCACCTTAAATATCCCAGGAAAGAGAAAAATGGATAAAGAAGTTGTGGTCCTTATGTACAATGGAATATCACTCAGCCAGGAAATCAATGTCGTAAGGTTAGTAGCAGCATGATGAGTGGATTTAGGTACGACGATTCTAAGTGAAATAAGTCACACAGAAAAGGACACTTCTCATAAGGTATCACTGATAGAGGGAATGTAAAAACCGTTACACTTGAACTGAATTACAAAACAGAACACAGTCACACATGCAGAAAACACACTATGGCTGCTTAACGGGAAAGGTGAGGTGGGGTGATACATAAAACAAGGGTATCAAATTAGCTCAGATACCGTTCCATAAACCCAATATGTAATAGACAAGACCTACTCCTTCCTCAGAGAACTGGACTCAACACGCTCTATTCACCGCACAAGAATATATCTGACTAATAATAATCGTAAAACCTATGTATTGATATCTCTCTGTTAGTGAGTCAAGTGGGTGTAAAGTGGCATAAACACAGCAGTGAAAAGCAGCTAAACCCCATTATAAAAATAAATTACTTTGAAACACCCATGAAACAAAGACAGTGAAAGAGAGAGAAATTCTTACACAATGCGTTCAGGGGCTGTGATGCAACCTGGATTGACCATATCTAGACGCACAGCTGGATGAGACATAAGGGTGGACACTCTTGGGGCTGAGAGGTTTGGTGAGGTTGGGTGAGCAAACGCAGACCCTTTAAAGTAATACTGCGTGGTACCCATCGCATGGGTCCCAAATCTCCAGGTTCAAGGGCATCTTCCTACATCAAAAACATGCATGAGAAACCCAGAAGTTGGTACACCGTGTGATGGGGAAAGGTTTCTAAAACGCACCTCATTTCTCATCTCCTTGTGCCCGGGTTCGCCATTCCAGCCGCTTTACTAGCAAGCTCCCTACTTGGAGCATCAGCACCTTTAACCTCCTGTTCCGTACAGGTTGCAATTTGTCCTGAGGATAAACGGGAAGACGTGGAACCAACGAGAGACTAGCTCTTGGTGTTGGGACAGGCACAGGTCACTCTATTTTCCCATCAGAAAGAAGAATTAACCACAGGCTCAGCCTGACCCCCGGAACCAGAACAGGGCCTGAAGCCATTCTGCGATTTTGTGGCCAGCTTCCATAAAAACGAGTTGTAAAATGGAGGTTCAGGGCACTGCAATTCACAAACCTGCAGAGTTATAAATGATAACTCTCGTCCACAAATATATTGAGGGAAGGCAAAGAAGAGGATTTGAAATCAAGGCAGAATTGCAGGAAACAGATTTCAGGAGGTAGATACGAATCGCCTTTAAAGCACATGAAAAGCGGCAAAACGTTGACAATGATGCCCTTGGCCACAAAGGGCGTATGCGTTTTTTCCTGAATATATTCAGGAAAAAACGCATACGCCCTTTTTGGCCAACCAAGCAACCTGGAAAGGCAAATCAGCGCTACAAAGAAGTCTCGCTTCCCATCGGTCAAAAGGGCCATGCTGAAAAAAGTGTCAAAACCAGAAATGCAGGACAGGCCATGGAGAAATGGGAGCCTTGCTACACTGATGGGCGGGATGTAAATTGCCAAGAGCCACTCTGGAGAAGTGTCCGGTGAGTCCTGAAACATCTGAAAAACACAGCTTAGAGAGCATAGGGCACTTCCACTCATGGGGGTATAAATTGGGAAAATTAAAAATCAGCAAGACACAAGCACCCCAAAGTTGAGGGATGCTCTGTTGACAAGGACCTCCACTTCATTCCACCTTAAATATCCCAGGAAAGAGAAAAATGGATAAAGAAGTTGTGGTCCTTATGTACAATGGAATATCACTCAGCCAGGAAATCAATGTCGTAAGGTTAGTAGCAGCATGATGAGTGGATTTAGGTACGACGATTCTAAGTGAAATAAGTCACACAGAAAAGGACACTTCTCATAAGGTATCACTGATAGAGGGAATGTAAAAACCGTTACACTTGAACTGAATTACAAAACAGAACACAGTCACACATGCAGAAAACACACTATGGCTGCTTAACGGGAAAGGTGAGGTGGGGTGATACATAAAACAAGGGTATCAAATTAGCTCAGATACCGTTCCATAAACCCAATATGTAATAGACAAGACCTACTCCTTCCTCAGAGAACTGGACTCAACACGCTCTATTCACCGCACAAGAATATATCTGACTAATAATAATCGTAAAACCTATGTATTGATATCTCTCTGTTAGTGAGTCAAGTGGGTGTAAAGTGGCATAAACACAGCAGTGAAAAGCAGCTAAACCCCATTATAAAAATAAATTACTTTGAAACACCCATGAAACAAAGACAGTGAAAGAGAGAGAAATTCTTACACAATGCGTTCAGGGGCTGTGATGCAACCTGGATTGACCATATCTAGACGCACAGCTGGATGAGACATAAGGGTGGACACTCTTGGGGCTGAGAGGTTTGGTGAGGTTGGGTGAGCAAACGCAGACCCTTTAAAGTAATACTGCGTGGTACCCATCGCATGGGTCCCAAATCTCCAGGTTCAAGGGCATCTTCCTACATCAAAAACATGCATGAGAAACCCAGAAGTTGGTACACCGTGTGATGGGGAAAGGTTTCTAAAACGCACCTCATTTCTCATCTCCTTGTGCCCGGGTTCGCCATTCCAGCCGCTTTACTAGCAAGCTCCCTACTTGGAGCATCAGCACCTTTAACCTCCTGTTCCGTACAGGTTGCAATTTGTCCTGAGGATAAACGGGAAGACGTGGAACCAACGAGAGACTAGCTCTTGGTGTTGGGACAGGCACAGGTCACTCTATTTTCCCATCAGAAAGAAGAATTAACCACAGGCTCAGCCTGACCCCCGGAACCAGAACAGGGCCTGAAGCCATTCTGCGATTTTGTGGCCAGCTTCCATAAAAACGAGTTGTAAAATGGAGGTTCAGGGCACTGCAATTCACAAACCTGCAGAGTTATAAATGATAACTCTCGTCCACAAATATATTGAGGGAAGGCAAAGAAGAGGATTTGAAATCAAGGCAGAATTGCAGGAAACAGATTTCAGGAGGTAGATACGAATCGCCTTTAAAGCACATGAAAAGCGGCAAAACGTTGACAATGATGCCCTTGGCCAAAAAGGGCGTATGCGTTTTTTCCTGAATATATTCAGGAAAAAACGCATACGCCCTTTTTGGCCAACCAAGCAACCTGGAAAGGCAAATCAGCGCTACAAAGAAGTCTCGCTTCCCATCGGTCAAAAGGGCCATGCTGAAAAAAGTGTCAAAACCAGAAATGCAGGACAGGCCATGGAGAAATGGGAGCCTTGCTACACTGATGGGCGGGATGTAAATTGCCAAGAGCCACTCTGGAGAAGTGTCCGGTGAGTCCTGAAACATCTGAAAAACACAGCTTAGAGAGCATAGGGCACTTCCACTCATGGGGGTATAAATTGGGAAAATTAAAAATCAGCAAGACACAAGCACCCCAAAGTTGAGGGATGCTCTGTTGACAAGGACCTCCACTTCATTCCACCTTAAATATCCCAGGAAAGAGAAAAATGGATAAAGAAGTTGTGGTCCTTATGTACAATGGAATATCACTCAGCCAGGAAATCAATGTCGTAAGGTTAGTAGCAGCATGATGAGTGGATTTAGGTACGACGATTCTAAGTGAAATAAGTCACACAGAAAAGGACACTTCTCATAAGGTATCACTGATAGAGGGAATGTAAAAACCGTTACACTTGAACTGAATTACAAAACAGAACACAGTCACACATGCAGAAAACACACTATGGCTGCTTAACGGGAAAGGTGAGGTGGGGTGATACATAAAACAAGGGTATCAAATTAGCTCAGATACCGTTCCATAAACCCAATATGTAATAGACAAGACCTACTCCTTCCTCAGAGAACTGGACTCAACACGCTCTATTCACCGCACAAGAATATATCTGACTAATAATAATCGTAAAACCTATGTATTGATATCTCTCTGTTAGTGAGTCAAGTGGGTGTAAAGTGGCATAAACACAGCAGTGAAAAGCAGCTAAACCCCATTATAAAAATAAAATACTTTGAAACACCCATGAAACAAAGACAGTGAAAGAGAGAGAAATTCTTACACAATGCGTTCAGGGGCTGTGATGCAACCTGGATTGACCATATCTAGACGCACAGCTGGATGAGACATAAGGGTGGACACTCTTGGGGCTGAGAGGTTTGGTGAGGTTGGGTGAGCAAACGCAGACCCTTTAAAGTAATACTGCGTGGTACCCATCGCATGGGTCCCAAATCTCCAGGTTCAAGGGCATCTTCCTACATCAAAAACATGCATGAGAAACCCAGAAGTTGGTACACCGTGTGATGGGGAAAGGTTTCTAAAACGCACCTCATTTCTCATCTCCTTGTGCCCGGGTTCGCCATTCCAGCCGCTTTACTAGCAAGCTCCCTACTTGGAGCATCAGCACCTTTAACCTCCTGTTCCGTACAGGTTGCAATTTGTCCTGAGGATAAACGGGAAGACGTGGAACCAACGAGAGACTAGCTCTTTGTGTTGGGACAGGCATAGGTCACTCTATTTTCCCATCAGAAAGAAGAATTAACCACAGGCTCAGCCTGACCCCCGGAACCAGAACAGGGCCTGAAGCCATTCTGCGATTTTGCGGCCAGCTCCCATAAAAACGAGTTGTAAAATGGAGGTTCAGGGCACTGCAATTCACAAACCTGCAGAGTTATAAATGATAACTCTCATCCACAAATATATTGAGGGAAGGCAAAGAAGAGGATTTGAAATCAAGGCAGAATTGCAGGAAACAGATTTCAGGAGGTAGATTCGAATCGCCTTTAAAGCACATGAAAAGCGGCAAAACGTTGACAATGATGCCCTTGGCCAAAAAGGGCGTATGCGTTTTTTCCTGAATATATTCAGGAAAAAACGCATACGCCCTTTTTGGCCAACCAAGCAACCTGGAAAGGCAAATCAGTGCTACAAAGAAGTCTCGCTTCCCATCGGTCAAAAGGGCCATGCTGAAAAAAGTGTCAAAACCAGAAATGCAGGACAGGCCATGGAGAAATGGGAGCCTTGCTACACTGATGGGCGAGATGTAAATTGCCAAGAGCCACTCTGGAGAAGTGTCCGGTGAGTCCTGAAACATCTGAAAAACACAGCTCAGAGAGCATAGGGCACTTCCACTCATGGGTGTATAAATTGGGAAAATTAAAAATCAGCAAGACACAAGCACCCCAAAGTTTAGGGCTGCTCTGTTGACCAGGACCTCCACTTCATTCCACCTTAAATATCCCAGGAAAGAGAAAAATGGATAAAGAATTTGTGGTCCTTATGTACAATGGAATATCACTCAGCCATGAAATCAATGTCGTAAGGTTAGTAGCAGCATGATGAGTGGATTTAGGTACGACGATTCTAAGTGAAATAAGTCACACAGAAAAGGACACTTCTCATAAGGTATCACTGATAGAGGGAATGTAAAAACCATTACACTTGAACTGAATTACAAAACAGAACAGTGTCACACATGCAGAAAACACACTATGGCTGCTTAACGGGAAAGGTGAGGTGGGGTGATACATAAAACAAGGGTATCAAATTAGCTCACATACCGTTCCATAAACCCAATATGTAATAGACAAGACCTACTCCTTGCTCAGAGAACTGGACTCAACACGCCCTATTCACCGCACAAGAATATATCTGACTAATAATAATCGTAAAACCTATGTATTGATATCTCTCTGTTTGTGTGTCAAGTGGGTGTAAAGCGGCATAAACACAGCAGTGAAAAGCAGCTAAACCCCATTATAAAAATAAATTACTTTGAAACAACCATGAAACAAAGACAGTGAAAGAGAGAGAAATTCTTACACAATGCGTTCAGGGGCTGTGATGCAACCTGGATTGACCATATCTAGACGCACAGCTGGATGAGACATAAGGGTGGACACTCTTGGGGCTGAGAGGTTTGGTGAGGTTGGGTGAGCAAACGCAGACCCTTTAAAGTAATACTGCGTGGTACCCATCGCATGGGTCCCAAATCTCCAGGTTCAAGGGCATCTTCCTACATCAAAAACATGCATGAGAAACCCAGAAGATGGTACACCGTGTGATGGGGAAAGGTTTCTAAAACGCACCTCATTTCTCATCTCCTTGTGCCCGGGTTCGCCATTCCAGCCACTTTACTAGCAAGCTCCCTACTTGGAGCATCAGCACTTTTAACCTCCTGTTCCGTACAGGTTGCAATTTGTCCTGAGGATAAACGGGAAGACGTGGAACCAACGAGAGACTAGCTCTTGGTGTTGGGACAGGCACAGGTCACTCTATTTTCCCATCAGAAAGAAGAATTAACCACAGGCTCAGCCTGACCCCCGGAACCAGAACAGGGCCTGAAGCCATTCTGCGATTTTGTGGCCAGCTTCCATAAAAACGAGTTGTAAAATGGAGGTTCAGGGCACTGCAATTCACAAACCTGCAGAGTTATAAATGATAACTCTCGTCCACAAATATATTGAGGGAAGGCAAAGAAGAGGATTTGAAATCAAGGCAGAATTGCAGGAAACAGATTTCAGGAGGTAGATACGAATCGCCTTTAAAGCACATGAAAAGCGGCAAAACGTTGACAATGATGCCCTTGGCCACAAAGGGCGTATGCGTTTTTTCCTGAATATATTCAGGAAAAAACGCATACGCCCTTTTTGGCCAACCAAGCAACCTGGAAAGGCAAATCAGCGCTACAAAGAAGTCTCGCTTCCCATCGGTCAAAAGGGCCATGCTGAAAAAAGTGTCAAAACCAGAAATGCAGGACAGGCCATGGAGAAATGGGAGCCTTGCTACACTGATGGGCGGGATGTAAATTGCCAAGAGCCACTCTGGAGAAGTGTCCGGTGAGTCCTGAAACATCTGAAAAACACAGCTTAGAGAGCATAGGGCACTTCCACTCATGGGGGTATAAATTGGGAAAATTAAAAATCAGCAAGACACAAGCACCCCAAAGTTGAGGGATGCTCTGTTGACAAGGACCTCCACTTCATTCCACCTTAAATATCCCAGGAAAGAGAAAAATGGATAAAGAAGTTGTGGTCCTTATGTACAATGGAATATCACTCAGCCAGGAAATCAATGTCGTAAGGTTAGTAGCAGCATGATGAGTGGATTTAGGTACGACGATTCTAAGTGAAATAAGTCACACAGAAAAGGACACTTCTCATAAGGTATCACTGATAGAGGGAATGTAAAAACCGTTACACTTGAACTGAATTACAAAACAGAACACAGTCACACATGCAGAAAACACACTATGGCTGCTTAACGGGAAAGGTGAGGTGGGGTGATACATAAAACAAGGGTATCAAATTAGCTCAGATACCGTTCCATAAACCCAATATGTAATAGACAAGACCTACTCCTTCCTCAGAGAACTGGACTCAACACGCTCTATTCACCGCACAAGAATATATCTGACTAATAATAATCGTAAAACCTATGTATTGATATCTCTCTGTTAGTGAGTCAAGTGGGTGTAAAGTGGCATAAACACAGCAGTGAAAAGCAGCTAAACCCCATTATAAAAATAAATTACTTTGAAACACCCATGAAACAAAGACAGTGAAAGAGAGAGAAATTCTTACACAATGCGTTCAGGGGCTGTGATGCAACCTGGATTGACCATATCTAGACGCACAGCTGGATGAGACATAAGGGTGGACACTCTTGGGGCTGAGAGGTTTGGTGAGGTTGGGTGAGCAAACGCAGACCCTTTAAAGTAATACTGCGTGGTACCCATCGCATGGGTCCCAAATCTCCAGGTTCAAGGGCATCTTCCTACATCAAAAACATGCATGAGAAACCCAGAAGTTGGTACACCGTGTGATGGGGAAAGGTTTCTAAAACGCACCTCATTTCTCATCTCCTTGTGCCCGGGTTCGCCATTCCAGCCGCTTTACTAGCAAGCTCCCTACTTGGAGCATCAGCACCTTTAACCTCCTGTTCCGTACAGGTTGCAATTTGTCCTGAGGATAAACGGGAAGACGTGGAACCAACGAGAGACTAGCTCTTGGTGTTGGGACAGGCACAGGTCACTCTATTTTCCCATCAGAAAGAAGAATTAACCACAGGCTCAGCCTGACCCCCGGAACCAGAACAGGGCCTGAAGCCATTCTGCGATTTTGTGGCCAGCTTCCATAAAAACGAGTTGTAAAATGGAGGTTCAGGGCACTGCAATTCACAAACCTGCAGAGTTATAAATGATAACTCTCGTCCACAAATATATTGAGGGAAGGCAAAGAAGAGGATTTGAAATCAAGGCAGAATTGCAGGAAACAGATTTCAGGAGGTAGATACGAATCGCCTTTAAAGCACATGAAAAGCGGCAAAACGTTGACAATGATGCCCTTGGCCAAAAAGGGCGTATGCGTTTTTTCCTGAATATATTCAGGAAAAAACGCATACGCCCTTTTTGGCCAACCAAGCAACCTGGAAAGGCAAATCAGCGCTACAAAGAAGTCTCGCTTCCCATCGGTCAAAAGGGCCATGCTGAAAAAAGTGTCAAAACCAGAAATGCAGGACAGGCCATGGAGAAATGGGAGCCTTGCTACACTGATGGGCGGGATGTAAATTGCCAAGAGCCACTCTGGAGAAGTGTCCGGTGAGTCCTGAAACATCTGAAAAACACAGCTTAGAGAGCATAGGGCACTTCCACTCATGGGGGTATAAATTGGGAAAATTAAAAATCAGCAAGACACAAGCACCCCAAAGTTGAGGGATGCTCTGTTGACAAGGACCTCCACTTCATTCCACCTTAAATATCCCAGGAAAGAGAAAAATGGATAAAGAAGTTGTGGTCCTTATGTACAATGGAATATCACTCAGCCAGGAAATCAATGTCGTAAGGTTAGTAGCAGCATGATGAGTGGATTTAGGTACGACGATTCTAAGTGAAATAAGTCACACAGAAAAGGACACTTCTCATAAGGTATCACTGATAGAGGGAATGTAAAAACCGTTACACTTGAACTGAATTACAAAACAGAACACAGTCACACATGCAGAAAACACACTATGGCTGCTTAACGGGAAAGGTGAGGTGGGGTGATACATAAAACAAGGGTATCAAATTAGCTCAGATACCGTTCCATAAACCCAATATGTAATAGACAAGACCTACTCCTTCCTCAGAGAACTGGACTCAACACGCTCTATTCACCGCACAAGAATATATCTGACTAATAATAATCGTAAAACCTATGTATTGATATCTCTCTGTTAGTGAGTCAAGTGGGTGTAAAGTGGCATAAACACAGCAGTGAAAAGCAGCTAAACCCCATTATAAAAATAAATTACTTTGAAACACCCATGAAACAAAGACAGTGAAAGAGAGAGAAATTCTTACACAATGCGTTCAGGGGCTGTGATGCAACCTGGATTGACCATATCTAGACGCACAGCTGGATGAGACATAAGGGTGGACACTCTTGGGGCTGAGAGGTTTGGTGAGGTTGGGTGAGCAAACGCAGACCCTTTAAAGTAATACTGCGTGGTACCCATCGCATGGGTCCCAAATCTCCAGGTTCAAGGGCATCTTCCTACATCAAAAACATGCATGAGAAACCCAGAAGTTGGTACACCGTGTGATGGGGAAAAGTTTCTAAAACGCACCTCATTTCTCATCTCCTTGTGCCCGGGTTCGCCATTCCAGCCGCTTTACTAGCAAGCTCCCTACTTGGAGCATCAGCACCTTTAACCTCCTGTTCCGTACAGGTTGCAATTTGTCCTGAGGATAAACGGGAAGACGTGGAACCAACGAGAGACTAGCTCTTTGTGTTGGGACAGGCACAGGTCACTCTATTTTCCCATCAGAAAGAAGAATTAACCACAGGCTCAGCCTGACCCCCGGAACCAGAACAGGGCCTGAAGCCATTCTGCGATTTTGCGGCCAGCTCCCATAAAAACGAGTTGTAAAATGCAGGTTCAGGGCACTGCAATTCACAAACCTGCAGAGTTATAAATGATAACTCTCATCCACAAATATATTGAGGGAAGGCAAAGAAGAGGATTTGAAATCAAGGCAGAATTGCAGGAAACAGATTTCAGGAGGTAGATTCGAATCGCCTTTAAAGCACATGAAAAGCGGCAAAACGTTGACAATGATGCCCTTGGCCAAAAAGGGCGTATGCGTTTTTTCCTGAATATATTCAGGAAAAAACGCATACGCCCTTTTTGGCCAACCAAGCAACCTGGAAAGGCAAATCAGTGCTACAAAGAAGTCTCGCTTCCCATCGGTCAAAAGGGCCATGCTGAAAAAAGTGTCAAAACCAGAAATGCAGGACAGGCCATGGAGAAATGGGAGCCTTGCTACACTGATGGGCGAGATGTAAATTGCCAAGAGCCACTCTGGAGAAGTGTCCGGTGAGTCCTGAAACATCTGAAAAACACAGCTCAGAGAGCATAGGGCACTTCCACTCATGGGTGTATAAATTGGGAAAATTAAAAATCAGCAAGACACAAGCACCCCAAAGTTTAGGGCTGCTCTGTTGACCAGGACCTCCACTTCATTCCACCTTAAATATCCCAGGAAAGAGAAAAATGGATAAAGAAGTTGTGGTCCTTATGTACAATGGAATATCACTCAGCCATGAAATCAATGTCGTAAGGTTAGTAGCAGCATGATGAGTGGATTTAGGTACGACGATTCTAAGTGAAATAAGTCACACAGAAAAGGACACTTCTCATAAGGTATCACTGATAGAGGGAATGTAAAAACCATTACACTTGAACTGAATTACAAAACAGAACAGTGTCACACATGCAGAAAACACACTATGGCTGCTTAACGGGAAAGGTGAGGTGGGGTGATACATAAAACAAGGGTATCAAATTAGCTCACATACCGTTCCATAAACCCAATATGTAATAGACAAGACCTACTCCTTGCTCAGAGAACTGGACTCAACACGCCCTATTCACCGCACAAGAATATATCTGACTAATAATAATCGTAAAACCTATGTATTGATATCTCTCTGTTTGTGTGTCAAGTGGGTGTAAAGCGGCATAAACACAGCAGTGAAAAGCAGCTAAACCCCATTATAAAAATAAATTACTTTGAAACAACCATGAAACAAAGACAGTGAAAGAGAGAGAAATTCTTACACAATGCGTTCAGGGGCTGTGATGCAACCTGGATTGACCATATCTAGACGCACAGCTGGATGAGACATAAGGGTGGACACTCTTGGGGCTGAGAGGTTTGGTGAGGTTGGGTGAGCAAACGCAGACCCTTTAAAGTAATACTGCGTGGTACCCATCGCATGGGTCCCAAATCTCCAGGTTCAAGGGCATCTTCCTACATCAAAAACATGCATGAGAAACCCAGAAGATGGTACACCGTGTGATGGGGAAAGGTTTCTAAAACGCACCTCATTTCTCATCTCCTTGTGCCCGGGTTCGCCATTCCAGCCACTTTACTAGCAAGCTCCCTACTTGGAGCATCAGCACCTTTAACCTCCTGTTCCGTAGAGGTTGCAATTTGTCCTGAGGATAAACGGGAAGACGTGGAACCAACGAGAGACTAGCTCTTGGTGTTGGGACAGGCACAGGTCACTCTATTTTCCCATCAGAAAGAAGAATTAACCACAGGCTCAGCCTGCCCCCCGGAACCAGAACAGGGCCTGAAGCCATTCTGCGATTTTGCGGCCAGCTCCCATAAAAACGAGTTGTAAAATGGAGGTTCAGGGCACTGCAATTCACAAACCTGCAGAGTTATAAATGATAACTCTCATCCACAAATATATTGAGGGAAGGCAAAGAAGAGGATTTGAAATCAAGGCAGAATTGCAGGAAACAGATTTCAGGAGGTAGATTCGAATCGCCTTTAAAGCACATGAAAAGCGGCAAAACGTTGACAATGATGCCCTTGGCCAAAAAGGGCGTATGCGTTTTTTCCTGAATATATTCAGGAAAAAACGCATACGCCCTTTTTGGCCAACCAAGCAACCTGGAAAGGCAAATCAGCGCTACAAAGAAGTCTCGCTTCCCATCGGTCAAAAGGGCCATGCTGAAAAAAGTGTCAAAACCAGAAATGCAGGACAGGCCATGGAGAAATGGGAGCCTTGCTACACTGATGGGCGGGATGTAAATTGCCAAGAGCCACTCTGGAGAAGTGTCCGGTGAGTCCTGAAACATCTGAAAAACACAGCTCAGAGAGCATAGGGCACTTCCACTCATGGGGGTATAAATTGGGAAAATTAAAAATCAGCAAGACACAAGCACCCCAAAGTTTAGGGCTGCTCTATTGACCAGGACCTCCACTTCATTCCACCTTAAATATCCCAGGAAAGAGAAAAATGGATAAAGAAGTTGTGGTCCTTATGTACAATGGAATATCACTCAACCATGAAATCAATGTCGTAAGGTTAGTAGCAGCATGATGAGTGGATTTAGGTACGACGATTCTAAGTGAAATAAGTCACACAGAAAAGGACACTTCTCATAAGGTATCACTGATAGAGGGAATGTAAAAACCGTTACACTTGAACTGAATTACAAAACAGAACACAGTCACACATGCAGAAAACACACTATGGCTGCTTAACGGGAAAGGTGAGGTGGGGTGATACATAAAACAAGGGTATCAAATTAGCTCAGATACCGTTCCATAAACCCAATATGTAATAGACAAGACCTACTCCTTCCTCAGAGAACTGGACTCAACACGCTCTATTCACCGCACAAGAATATATCTGACTAATAATAATCGTAAAACCTATGTATTGATATCTCTCTGTTAGTGAGTCAAGTGGTTGTAAAGTGGCATAAACACAGCAGTGAAAAGCAGCTAAACCCCATTATAAAAATACATTACTTTGAAACACCCATGAAACAAAGACAGTGAAAGAGAGAGAAATTCTTACACAATGCGTTCAGGGGCTGTGATGCAACCTGGATTGACCATATCTAGACGCACAGCTGGATGAGACATAAGGGTGGACACTCTTGGGGCTGAGAGGCTTGGTGAGGTTGGGTGAGCAAACGCAGACCCTTTAAAGTAATACTGCGTGGTACCCATCGCATGGGTCCCAAATCTCCAGGTTCAAGGGCATCTTCCTACATCAAAAACATGCATGAGAAACCCAGAAGTTGGTACACCGTGTGATGGGGAAAGGTTTCTAAAACGCACCTCATTTCTCATCTCCTTGTGCCCGGGTTCGCCATTCCAGCCGCTTTACTAGCAAGCTCCCTACTTGGAGCATCAGCACCTTTAACCTCCTGTTCCGTACAGGTTGCAATTTGTCCTGAGGATAAACGAGAAGACGTGGAACCAACGAGAGACTAGCTCTTGGTGTTGGGACAGGCACAGGTCACTCTATTTTCCCATCAGAAAGAAGAATTAACCACAGGCTCAGCCTGACCCCCGGAACCAGAACAGGGCCTGAAGCCATTCTGCGATTTTGTGGCCAGCTCCCATAAAAACGAGTTGTAAAATGGAGGTTCAGGGCACTGCAATTCACAAACCTGCAGAGTTATAAATGATAACTCTCGTCCACAAATATATTGAGGGAAGGCAAAGAAGAGGATTTGAAATCAAGGCAGAATTGCAGGAAACAGATTTCAGGAGGTAGATACGAATCGCCTTTAAAGCACATGAAAAGCGGCAAAACGTTGACAATGATGCCCTTGGCCACAAAGGGCGTATGCGTTTTTTCCTGAATATATTCAGGAAAAAACGCATACGCCCTTTTTGGCCAACCAAGCAACCTGGAAAGGCAAATCAGCGCTACAAAGAAGTCTCGCTTCCCATCGGTCAAAAGGGCCATGCTGAAAAAAGTGTCAAAACCAGAAATGCAGGACAGGCCATGGAGAAATGGGAGCCTTGCTACACTGATGGGCGGGATGTAAATTGCCAAGAGCCACTCTGGAGAAGTGTCCGGTGAGTCCTGAAACATCTGAAAAACACAGCTTAGAGAGCATAGGGCACTTCCACTCATGGGGGTATAAATTGGGAAAATTAAAAATCAGCAAGACACAAGCACCCCAAAGTTGAGGGATGCTCTGTTGACAAGGACCTCCACTTCATTCCACCTTAAATATCCCAGGAAAGAGAAAAATGGATAAAGAAGTTGTGGTCCTTATGTACAATGGAATATCACTCAGCCAGGAAATCAATGTCGTAAGGTTAGTAGCAGCATGATGAGTGGATTTAGGTACGACGATTCTAAGTGAAATAAGTCACACAGAAAAGGACACTTCTCATAAGGTATCACTGATAGAGGGAATGTAAAAACCGTTACACTTGAACTGAATTACAAAACAGAACACAGTCACACATGCAGAAAACACACTATGGCTGCTTAACGGGAAAGGTGAGGTGGGGTGATACATAAAACAAGGGTATCAAATTAGCTCAGATACCGTTCCATAAACCCAATATGTAATAGACAAGACCTACTCCTTCCTCAGAGAACTGGACTCAACACGCTCTATTCACCGCACAAGAATATATCTGACTAATAATAATCGTAAAACCTATGTATTGATATCTCTCTGTTAGTGAGTCAAGTGGGTGTAAAGTGGCATAAACACAGCAGTGAAAAGCAGCTAAACCCCATTATAAAAATAAATTACTTTGAAACACCCATGAAACAAAGACAGTGAAAGAGAGAGAAATTCTTACACAATGCGTTCAGGGGCTGTGATGCAACCTGGATTGACCATATCTAGACGCACAGCTGGATGAGACATAAGGGTGGACACTCTTGGGGCTGAGAGGTTTGGTGAGGTTGGGTGAGCAAACGCAGACCCTTTAAAGTAATACTGCGTGGTACCCATCGCATGGGTCCCAAATCTCCAGGTTCAAGGGCATCTTCCTACATCAAAAACATGCATGAGAAACCCAGAAGTTGGTACACCGTGTGATGGGGAAAGGTTTCTAAAACGCACCTCATTTCTCATCTCCTTGTGCCCGGGTTCGCCATTCCAGCCGCTTTACTAGCAAGCTCCCTACTTGGAGCATCAGCACCTTTAACCTCCTGTTCCGTACAGGTTGCAATTTGTCCTGAGGATAAACGGGAAGACGTGGAACCAACGAGAGACTAGCTCTTGGTGTTGGGACAGGCACAGGTCACTCTATTTTCCCATCAGAAAGAAGAATTAACCACAGGCTCAGCCTGACCCCCGGAACCAGAACAGGGCCTGAAGCCATTCTGCGATTTTGCGGCCAGCTCCCATAAAAACGAGTTGTAAAATGGAGGTTCAGGGCACTGCAATTCACAAACCTGCAGAGTTATAAATGATAACTCTCGTCCACAAATATATTGAGGGAAGGCAAAGAAGAGGATTTGAAATCAAGGCAGAATTGCAGGAAACAGATTTCAGGAGGTAGATACGAATCGCCTTTAAAGCACATGAAAAGCGGCAAAACGTTGACAATGATGCCCTTGGCCAAAAAGGGCGTATGCGTTTTTTCCTGAATATATTCAGGAAAAAACGCATACGCCCTTTTTGGCCAACCAAGCAACCTGGAAAGGCAAATCAGCGCTACAAAGAAGTCTCGCTTCCCATCGGTCAAAAGGGCCATGCTGAAAAAAGTGTCAAAACCAGAAATGCAGGACAGGCCATGGAGAAATGGGAGCCTTGCTACACTGATGGGCGGGATGTAAATTGCCAAGAGCCACTCTGGAGAAGTGTCCGGTGAGTCCTGAAACATCTGAAAAACACAGCTTAGAGAGCATAGGGCACTTCCACTCATGGGGGTATAAATTGGGAAAATTAAAAATCAGCAAGACACAAGCACCCCAAAGTTGAGGGATGCTCTGTTGACAAGGACCTCCACTTCATTCCACCTTAAATATCCCAGGAAAGAGAAAAATGGATAAAGAAGTTGTGGTCCTTATGTACAATGGAATATCACTCAGCCAGGAAATCAATGTCGTAAGGTTAGTAGCAGCATGATGAGTGGATTTAGGTACGACGATTCTAAGTGAAATAAGTCACACAGAAAAGGACACTTCTCATAAGGTATCACTGATAGAGGGAATGTAAAAACCGTTACACTTGAACTGAATTACAAAACAGAACACAGTCACACATGCAGAAAACACACTATGGCTGCTTAACGGGAAAGGTGAGGTGGGGTGATACATAAAACAAGGGTATCAAATTAGCTCAGATACCGTTCCATAAACCCAATATGTAATAGACAAGACCTACTCCTTCCTCAGAGAACTGGACTCAACACGCTCTATTCACCGCACAAGAATATATCTGACTAATAATAATCGTAAAACCTATGTATTGATATCTCTCTGTTAGTGAGTCAAGTGGGTGTAAAGTGGCATAAACACAGCAGTGAAAAGCAGCTAAACCCCATTATAAAAATAAATTACTTTGAAACACCCATGAAACAAAGACAGTGAAAGAGAGAGAAATTCTTACACAATGCGTTCAGGGGCTGTGATGCAACCTGGATTGACCATATCTAGACGCACAGCTGGATGAGACATAAGGGTGGACACTCTTGGGGCTGAGAGGTTTGGTGAGGTTGGGTGAGCAAACGCAGACCCTTTAAAGTAATACTGCGTGGTACCCATCGCATGGGTCCCAAATCTCCAGGTTCAAGGGCATCTTCCTACATCAAAAACATGCATGAGAAACCCAGAAGTTGGTACACCGTGTGATGGGGAAAGGTTTCTAAAACGCACCTCATTTCTCATCTCCTTGTGCCCGGGTTCGCCATTCCAGCCGCTTTACTAGCAAGCTCCCTACTTGGAGCATCAGCACCTTTAACCTCCTGTTCCGTACAGGTTGCAATTTGTCCTGAGGATAAACGGGAAGACGTGGAACCAACGAGAGACTAGCTCTTTGTGTTGGGACAGGCACAGGTCACTCTATTTTCCCATCAGAAAGAAGAATTAACCACAGGCTCAGCCTGCCCCCCGGAACCAGAACAGGGCCTGAAGCCATTCTGCGATTTTGCGGCCAGCTCCCATAAAAACGAGTTGTAAAATGGAGGTTCAGGGCACTGCAATTCACAAACCTGCAGAGTTATAAATGATAACTCTCATCCACAAATATATTGAGGGAAGGCAAAGAAGAGGATTTGAAATCAAGGCAGAATTGCAGGAAACAGATTTCAGGAGGTAGATTCGAATCGCCTTTAAAGCACATGAAAAGCGGCAAAACGTTGACAATGATGCCCTTGGCCAAAAAGGGCGTATGCGTTTTTTCCTGAATATATTCAGGAAAAAACGCATACGCCCTTTTTGGCCAACCAAGCAACCTGGAAAGGCAAATCAGTGCTACAAAGAAGTCTCGCTTCCCATCGGTCAAAAGGGCCATGCTGAAAAAAGTGTCAAAACCAGAAATGCAGGACAGGCCATGGAGAAATGGGAGCCTTGCTACACTGATGGGCGAGATGTAAATTGCCAAGAGCCACTCTGGAGAAGTGTCCGGTGAGTCCTGAAACATCTGAAAAACACAGCTCAGAGAGCATAGGGCACTTCCACTCATGGGTGTATAAATTGGGAAAATTAAAAATCAGCAAGACACAAGCACCCCAAAGTTTAGGGCTGCTCTGTTGACCAGGACCTCCACTTCATTCCACCTTAAATATCCCAGGAAAGAGAAAAATGGATAAAGAAGTTGTGGTCCTTATGTACAATGGAATATCACTCAGCCATGAAATCAATGTCGTAAGGTTAGTAGCAGCATGATGAGTGGATTTAGGTACGACGATTCTAAGTGAAATAAGTCACACAGAAAAGGACACTTCTCATAAGGTATCACTGATAGAGGGAATGTAAAAACCATTACACTTGAACTGAATTACAAAACAGAACAGTGTCACACATGCAGAAAACACACTATGGCTGCTTAACGGGAAAGGTGAGGTGGGGTGATACATAAAACAAGGGTATCAAATTAGCTCACATACCGTTCCATAAACCCAATATGTAATAGACAAGACCTACTCCTTGCTCAGAGAACTGGACTCAACACGCCCTATTCACCGCACAAGAATATATCTGACTAATAATAATCGTAAAACCTATGTATTGATATCTCTCTGTTAGTGTGTCAAGTGGGTGTAAAGCGGCATAAACACAGCAGTGAAAAGCAGCTAAACCCCATTATAAAAATAAATTACTTTGAAAAACCCATGAAACAAAGACAGTGAAAGAGAGAGAAATTCTTACACAATGCGTTCAGGGGCTGTGATGCAACCTGGATTGACCATATCTAGACGCACAGCTGGATGAGACATAAGGGTGGACACTCTTGGGGCTGAGAGGTTTGGTGAGGTTGGGTGAGCAAACGCAGACCCTTTAAAGTAATACTGCGTGGTACCCATCGCATGGGTCCCAAATCTCCAGGTTCAAGGGCATCTTCCTACATCAAAAACATGCATGAGAAACCCAGAAGTTGGTACACCGTGTGATGGGGAAAGGTTTCTAAAACGCACCTCATTTCTCATCTCCTTGTGCCCGGGTTCGCCATTCCAGCCGCTTTACTAGCAAGCTCCCTACTTGGAGCATCAGCACCTTTAACCTCCTGTTCCGTACAGGTTGCAATTTGTCCTGAGGATAAACGGGAAGACGTGGAACCAACGAGAGACTAGCTCTTTGTGTTGGGACAGGCACAGGTCACTCTATTTTCCCATCAGAAAGAAGAATTAACCACAGGCTCAGCCTGCCCCCCGGAACCAGAACAGGGCCTGAAGCCATTCTACGATTTTGTGGCCAGCTCCCATAAAAACGAGTTGTAAAATGGAGGTTCAGGGCACTGCAATTCACAAACCTGCAGAGTTATAAATGATAACTCTCGTCCACAAATATATTGAGGGAAGGCAAAGAAGAGGATTTGAAATCAAGGCAGAATTGCAGGAAACAGATTTCAGGAGGTAGATACGAATCGCCTTTAAAGCACATGAAAAGCGGCAAAACGTTGACAGTGATGCCCTTGGCCAAAAAGGGCGTATGCGTTTTTTCCTGAATATATTCAGGAAAAAACGCATACGCCCTTTTTGGCCAACCAAGCAACCTGGAAAGGCAAATCAGCGCTACAAAGAAGTCTCGCTTCCCATCGGTCAAAAGGGCCATGCTGAAAAAAGTGTCAAAACCAGAAATGCAGGACAGGCCATGGAGAAATGGGAGCCTTGCTACACTGATGGGCGGGATGTAAATTGCCAAGAGCCACTCTGGAGAAGTGTCCGGTGAGTCCTGAAACATCTGAAAAACACAGCTCAGAGAGCATAGGGCACTTCCACTCATGGGGGTATAAATTGGGAAAATTAAAAATCAGCAAGACACAAGCACCCCAAAGTTTAGGGCTGCTCTGTTGACCAGGACCTCCACTTCATTCCACCTTAAATATCCCAGGAAAGAGAAAAATGGATAAAGAAGTTGTGGTCCTTATGTACAATGGAATATCACTCAGCCAGGAAATCAATGTCGTAAGGTTAGTAGCAGCATGATGAGTGGATTTAGGTACGACGATTCTAAGTGAAATAAGTCACACAGAAAAGGACACTTCTCATAAGGTTTCACTGATAGAGGGAATGTAAAAACCATTACACTTGAACTGAATTACAAAACAGAACAGGGTCACACATGCAGAAAACACACTATGGCTGCTTAACGGGAAAGGTGAGGTGGGGTGATACATAAAACAAGGGTATCAAATTAGCTCACATACCGTTCCATAAACCCAATATGTAATAGACAAGACCTACTCCTTGCTCAGAGAACTGGACTCAACACGCCCTATTCACCGCACAAGAATATATCTGACTAATAATAATCGTAAAACCTATGTATTGATATCTCTCTGTTAGTGTGTCAAGTGGGTGTAAAGCGGCATAAACACAGCAGTGAAAAGCAGCTAAACCCCATTATAAAAATAAATTACTTTGAAACAACCATGAAACAAAGACAGTGAAAGAATGAGAAACTCTTACACAATGGGTTCAGGGGCTGTGATGCAACCTGGATTGACCATATCTAGACGCACAGCTGAATGAGACATAAGGGTGGACATTCTTGGGGCTGAGAGGTTTGGTGAGGTTGGGTGAGCAAACGCAGACCCTTTAAAGTAATACTGCGTGGTACCCATCGCATGGGTCCCAAATCTCCAGGTTCAAGGGCATCTTCCTACATCAAAAACATGCATGAGAAACCCAGAAGATGGTACACCGTGTGATGGGGAAAGGTTTCTAAAACGCACCTCATTTCTCATCTCCTTGTGCCCGGGTTCGCCATTCCAGCCGCTTTACTAGCAAGCTCCCTACTTGGAGCATCAGCACCTTTAACCTCCTGTTCCGTACAGGTTGCAATTTGTCCTGAGGATAAACGGGAAGACGTGGAACCAACGAGAGACTAGCTCTTGGTGTTGGGACAGGCACAGGTCACTCTATTTTCCCATCAGAAAGAAGAATTAACCACAGGCTCAGCCTGCCCCCCGGAACCAGAACAGGGCCTGAAGCCATTCTGCGATTTTGTGGCCAGCTCCCTAAAAACGAGTTGTAAAATGGAGGTTCAGGGCACTGCAATTCACAAACCTGCAGAGTTATAAATGATAACTCTCGTCCACAAATATATTGAGGGAAGGCAAAGAAGAGGATTTGAAATCAAGGCAGAATTGCAGGAAACAGATTTCAGGAGGTAGATACGAATCGCCTTTAAAGCACATGAAAAGCGGCAAAACGTTGACAATGATGCCCTTGGCCAAAAAGGGCGTATGCGTTTTTTCCTGAATATATTCAGGAAAAAACGCATACGCCCTTTTTGGCCAACCAAGCAACCTGGAAAGGCAAATCAGCGCTACAAAGAAGTCTCGCTTCCCATCGGTCAAAAGGGCCATGCTGAAAAAAGTGTCAAAACCAGAAATGCAGGACAGGCCATGGAGAAATGGGAGCCTTGCTACACTGATGGGCGGGATGTAAATTGCCAAGAGCCACTCTGGAGAAGTGTCCGGTGAGTCCTGAAACATCTGAAAAACACAGCTCAGAGAGCATAGGGCACTTCCACTCATGGGGGTATAAATTGGGAAAATTAAAAATCAGCAAGACACAAGCACCCCAAAGTTTAGGGCTGCTCTGTTGACCAGGACCTCCACTTCATTCCACCTTAAATATCCCAGGAAAGAGAAAAATGGATAAAGAAGTTGTGGTCCTTATGTACAATGGAATATCACTCAGCCAGGAAATCAATGTCGTAAGGTTAGTAGCAGCATGATGAGTGGATTTAGGTACGACGATTCTAAGTGAAATAAGTCACACAGAAAAGGACACTTCTCATAAGGTTTCACTGATAGAGGGAATGTAAAAACCATTACACTTGAACTGAATTACAAAACAGAACAGAGTCACACATGCAGAAAACACACTATGGCTGCTTAACGGGAAAGGTGAGGTGGGGTGATACATAAAACAAGGGTATCAAATTAGCTCACATACCGTTCCATAAACCCAATATGTAATAGACAAGACCTACTCCTTGCTCAGAGAACTGGACTCAACACGCCCTATTCACCGCACAAGAATATATCTGACTAATAATAATCGTAAAACCTATGTATTGATATCTCTCTGCTAGTGTGTCAAGTGGGTGTAAAGCGGCATAAACACAGCAGTGAAAAGCAGCTAAACCCCATTATAAAAATAAATTACTTTGAAACAACCATGAAACAAAGACAGTGAAAGAATGAGAAACTCTTACACAATGGGTTCAGGGGCTGTGATGCAACCTGGATTGACCATATCTAGACGCACAGCTGAATGAGACATAAGGGTGGACATTCTTGGGGCTGAGAGGTTTGGTGAGGTTGGGTGAGCAAACGCAGACCCTTTAAAGTAATACTGCGTGGTACCCATCGCATGGGTCCCAAATCTCCAGGTTCAAGGGCATCTTCCTACATCAAAAACATGCATGAGAAACCCAGAAGATGGTACACCGTGTGATGGGGAAAGGTTTCTAAAACGCACCTCATTTCTCATCTCCTTGTGCCCGGGTTCGCCATTCCAGCCGCTTTACTAGCAAGCTCCCTACTTGGAGCATCAGCACCTTTAACCTCCTGTTCCGTACAGGTTGCAATTTGTCCTGAGGATAAACGGGAAGACGTGGAACCAACGAGAGACTAGCTCTTGGTGTTGGGACAGGCACAGGTCACTCTATTTTCCCATCAGAAAGAAGAATTAACCACAGGCTCAGCCTGCCCCCCGGAACCAGAACAGGGCCTGAAGCCATTCTGCGATTTTGTGGCCAGCTCCCTAAAAACGAGTTGTAAAATGGAGGTTCAGGGCACTGCAATTCACAAACCTGCAGAGTTATAAATGATAACTCTCGTCCACAAATATATTGAGGGAAGGCAAAGAAGAGGATTTGAAATCAAGGCAGAATTGCAGGAAACAGATTTCAGGAGGTAGATACGAATCGCCTTTAAAGCACATGAAAAGCGGCAAAACGTTGACAATGATGCCCTTGGCCAAAAAGGGCGTATGCGTTTTTTCCTGAATATATTCAGGAAAAAACGCATACGCCCTTTTTGGCCAACCAAGCAACCTGGAAAGGCAAATCAGCGCTACAAAGAAGTCTCGCATCCCATCGGTCAAAAGGGCCATGCTGAAAAAAGTGTCAAAACCAGAAATGCAGGACAGGCCATGGAGAAATGGGAGCCTTGCTACACTGATGGGCGGGATGTAAATTGCCAAGAGCCACTCTGGAGAAGTGTCCGGTGAGTCCTGAAACATCTGAAAAACACAGCTCAGAGAGCATAGGGCACTTCCACTCATGGGGGTATAAATTGGGAAAATTAAAAATCAGCAAGACACAAGCACCCCAAAGTTGAGGGCTGCTCTGTTGACCAGGACCTCCACTTCATTCCACCTTAAATATCCCAGGAAAGAGAAAAATGGATAAAGAAGTTGTGGTCCTTATGTACAATGGAATATCACTCAGCCAGGAAATCAATGTCGTAAGGTTAGTAGCAGCATGATGAGTGGATTTAGGTACGACGATTCTAAGTGAAATAAGTCACACAGAAAGGGACACTTCTCATAAGGTATCACTGATAGAGGGAATGTAAAAACCATTACACTTGAACTGAATTACAAAACAGAACAGAGTCACACATGCAGAAAACACACTATGGCTGCTTAACGGGAAAGGTGAGGTGGGGTGATACATAAAACAAGGGTATCAAATTAGCTCAGATACCGTTCCAAAAACCCAATATGTAATAGACAAGACCTACTCCTTGCTCAGAGAACTGGACTCAACACGCCCTATTCACTGCACAAGAATATATCTGACTAATAATAATCGTAAAACCTATGTATTGATATCTCTCTGTTTGTGTGTCAAGTGGGTGTAAAGCGGCATAAACAGAGCAGTGAAAAGCAGCTAAACCCCATTATAAAAATAAATTACTTTGAAACAACCATGAAACAAAGACAGTGAAAGAGAGAGAAATTCTTACACAATGCGTTCAGGGGCTGTGATGCAACCTGGATTGACCATATCTAGACGCACAGCTGGATGAGACATAAGGGTGGACACTCTTGGGGCTGAGAGGTTTGGTGAGGTTGGGTGAGCAAATGCAGACCCTTTAAAGTAATACTGCGTGGTACCCATCGCATGGGTCCCAAATCTCCAGGTTCAAGGGCATCTTCCTACATCAAAAACATGCATGAGAAACCCAGAAGATGGTACACCGTGTGATGGGGAAAGGTTTCTAAAACGCACCTCATTTCTCATCTCCTTGTGCCCGGGTTCGCCATTCCAGCCACTTTACTAGCAAGCTCCCTACTTGGAGCATCAGCACCTTTAACCTCCTGTTCCGTAGAGGTTGCAATTTGTCCTGAGGATAAACGGGAAGACGTGGAACCAACGAGAGACTAGCTCTTGGTGTTGGGACAGGCACAGGTCACTCTATTTTCCCATCAGAAAGAAGAATTAACCACAGGCTCAGCCTGCCCCCCGGAACCAGAACAGGGCCTGAAGCCATTCTGCGATTTTGCGGCCAGCTCCCATAAAAACGAGTTGTAAAATGGAGGTTCAGGGCACTGCAATTCACAAACCTGCAGAGTTATAAATGATAACTCTCATCCACAAATATATTGAGGGAAGGCAAAGAAGAGGATTTGAAATCAAGGCAGAATTGCAGGAAACAGATTTCAGGAGGTAGATTCGAATTGCCTTTAAAGCACATGAAAAGCGGCAAAACGTTGACAATGATGCCCTTGGCCAAAAAGGGCGTATGCGTTTTTTCCTGAATATATTCAGGAAAAAACGCATACGCCCTTTTTGGCCAACCAAGCAACCTGGAAAGGCAAATCAGCGCTACAAAGAAGTCTCGCTTCCCATCGGTCAAAAGGGCCATGCTGAAAAAAGTGTCAAAACCAGAAATGCAGGACAGGCCATGGAGAAATGGGAGCCTTGCTACACTGATGGGCGGGATGTAAATTGCCAAGAGCCACTCTGGAGAAGTGTCCGGTGAGTCCTGAAACATCTGAAAAACACAGCTCAGAGAGCATAGGGCACTTCCACTCATGGGGGTATAAATTGGGAAAATTAAAAATCAGCAAGACACAAGCACCCCAAAGTTTAGGGCTGCTCTGTTGACCAGGACCTCCACTTCATTCCACCTTAAATATCCCAGGAAAGAGAAAAATGGATAAAGAAGTTGTGGTCCTTATGTACAATGGAATATCACTCAGCCAGGAAATCAATGTCGTAAGGTTAGTAGCAGCATGATGAGTGGATTTAGGTACGACGATTCTAAGTGAAATAAGTCACACAGAAAAGGACACTTCTCATAAGGTATCACTGATAGAGGGAATGTAAAAACCATTACACTTGAACTGAATTACAAAACAGAACAGAGTCACACATGCAGAAAACACACTATGGCTGCTTAACGGGAAAGGTGAGGTGGGGTGATACATAAAACAAGGGTATCAAATTAGCTCACATACCGTTCCATAAACCCAATATGTAATAGACAAGACCTACTCCTTGCTCAGAGAACTGGACTCAACACGCCCTATTCACCGCACAAGAATATATCTGACTAATAATAATCGTAAAACCTATGTATTGATATCTCTCTGTTAGTGTGTCAAGTGGGTGTAAAGCGGCATAAACACAGCAGTGAAAAGCAGCTAAACCCCATTATAAAAATAAATTACTTTGAAACAACCATGAAACAAAGACAGTGAAAGAGAGAGAAACTCTTACACAATGCGTTCAGGGGCTGTGATGCAACCTGGATTGACCATATCTAGACGCACAGCTGGATGAGACATAAGGGTGGACATTCTTGGGGCTGAGAGGTTTGGTGAGGTTGGGTGAGCAAACGCAGACCCTTTAAAGTAATACTGCGTGGTACCCATCGCATGGGTCCCAAATCTCCAGGTTCAAGGGCATCTTCCTACATCAAAAACATGCATGAGAAACCCAGAAGATGGTACACCGTGTGATGGGGAAAGGTTTCTAAAACGCACCTCATTTCTCATCTCCTTGTGCCCGGGTTCGCCATTCCAGCCGCTTTACTAGCAAGCTCCCTACTTGGAGCATCAGCACCTTTAACCTCCTGTTCCGTACAGGTTGCAATTTGTCCTGAGGATAAACGGGAAGACGTGGAACCAACGAGAGACTAGCTCTTGGTGTTGGGACAGGCACAGGTCACTCTATTTTCCCATCAGAAAGAAGAATTAACCACAGGCTCAGCCTGCCCCCCGGAACCAGAACAGGGCCTGAAGCCATTCTGCGATTTTGTGGCCAGCTCCCTAAAAACGAGTTGTAAAATGGAGGTTCAGGGCACTGCAATTCACAAACCTGCAGAGTTATAAATGATAACTCTCGTCCACAAATATATTGAGGGAAGGCAAAGAAGAGGATTTGAAATCAAGGCAGAATTGCAGGAAACAGATTTCAGGAGGTAGATACGAATCGCCTTTAAAGCACATGAAAAGCGGCAAAACGTTGACAATGATGCCCTTGGCCAAAAAGGGCGTATGCGTTTTTTCCTGAATATATTCAGGAAAAAACGCATACGCCCTTTTTGGCCAACCAAGCAACCTGGAAAGGCAAATCAGCGCTACAAAGAAGTCTCGCATCCCATCGGTCAAAAGGGCCATGCTGAAAAAAGTGTCAAAACCAGAAATGCAGGACAGGCCATGGAGAAATGGGAGCCTTGCTACACTGATGGGCGGGATGTAAATTGCCAAGAGCCACTCTGGAGAAGTGTCCGGTGAGTCCTGAAACATCTGAAAAACACAGCTCAGAGAGCATAGGGCACTTCCACTCATGGGGGTATAAATTGGGAAAATTAAAAATCAGCAAGACACAAGCACCCCAAAGTTGAGGGCTGCTCTGTTGACCAGGACCTCCACTTCATTCCACCTTAAATATCCCAGGAAAGAGAAAAATGGATAAAGAAGTTGTGGTCCTTATGTACAATGGAATATCACTCAGCCAGGAAATCAATGTCGTAAGGTTAGTAGCAGCATGATGAGTGGATTTAGGTACGACGATTCTAAGTGAAATAAGTCACACAGAAAAGGACACTTCTCATAAGGTATCACTGATAGAGGGAATGTAAAAACCATTACACTTGAACTGAATTACAAAACAGAACAGAGTCACACATGCAGAAAACACACTATGGCTGCTTAACGGGAAAGGTGAGGTGGGGTGATACATAAAACAAGGGTATCAAATTAGCTCAGATACCGTTCCAAAAACCCAATATGTAATAGACAAGACCTACTCCTTGCTCAGAGAACTGGACTCAACACGCCCTATTCACCGCACAAGAATATATCTGACTAATAATAATCGTAAAACCTATGTATTGATATCTCTCTGTTAGTGTGTCAAGTGGGTGTAAAGCGGCATAAACACAGCAGTGAAAAGCAGCTAAACCCCATTATAAAAATAAATTACTTTGAAACAACCATGAAACAAAGACAGTGAAAGAGAGAGAAACTCTTACACAATGCGTTCAGGGGCTGTGATGCAACCTGGATTGACCATATCTAGACGCACAGCTGGATGAGACATAAGGGTGGACATTCTTGGGGCTGAGAGGTTTGGTGAGGTTGGGTGAGCAAACGCAGACCCTTTAAAGTAATACTTCGTGGTACCCATCGCATGGGTCCCAAATCTCCAGGTTCAAGGGCATCTTCCTACATCAAAAACATGCATGAGAAACCCAGAAGATGGTACACCGTGTGATGGGGAAAGGTTTCTAAAACGCACCTCATTTCTCATCTCCTTGTGCCCGGGTTCGCCATTCCAGCCGCTTTACTAGCAAGCTCCCTACTTGGAGCATCAGCACCTTTAACCTCCTGTTCCGTAGAGGTTGCAATTTGTCCTGAGGATAAACGGGAAGACGTGGAACCAACGAGAGACTAGCTCTTGGTGTTGGGACAGGCACAGGTCACTCTATTTTCCCATCAGAAAGAAGAATTAACCACAGGCTCAGCCTGCCCCCCGGAACCAGAACAGGGCCTGAAGCCATTCTGCGATTTTGCGGCCAGCTCCCATAAAAACGAGTTGTAAAATGGAGGTTCAGGGCACTGCAATTCACAAACCTGCAGAGTTATAAATGATAACTCTCGTCCACAAATATATTGAGGGAAGGCAAAGAAGAGGATTTGAAATCAAGGCAGAATTGCAGGAAACAGATTTCAGGAGGTAGATACGAATCGCCTTTAAAGCACATGAAAAGCGGCAAAACGTTGACAATGATGCCCTTGGCCAAAAAGGGCGTATGCGTTTTTTCCTGAATATATTCAGGAAAAAACGCATACGCCCTTTTTGGCCAACCAAGCAACCTGGAAAGGCAAATCAGCGCTACAAAGAAGTCTCGCTTCCCATCGGTCAAAAGGGCCATGCTGAAAAAAGTGTCAAAACCAGAAATGCAGGACAGGCCATGGAGAAATGGGAGCCTTGCTACACTGATGGGCGGGATGTAAATTGCCAAGAGCCACTCTGGAGAAGTGTCCGGTGAGTCCTGAAACATCTGAAAAACACAGCTCAGAGAGCATAGGGCACTTCCACTCATGGGGGTATAAATTGGGAAAATTAAAAATCAGCAAGACACAAGCACCCCAAAGTTTAGGGCTGCTCTGTTGACCAGGACCTCCACTTCATTCCACCTTAAATATCCCAGGAAAGAGAAAAATGGATAAAGAAGTTGTGGTCCTTATGTACAATGGAATATCACTCAGCCATGAAATCAATGTCGTAAGGTTAGTAGCAGCATGATGAGTGGATTTAGGTACGACGATTCTAAGTGAAATAAGTCACACAGAAAAGGACACTTCTCATAAGGTATCACTGATAGAGGGAATGTAAAAACCGTTACACTTGAACTGAATTACAAAACAGCACAGTGTCACACATGCAGAAAACACACTATGGCTGCTTAACGGGAAAGGTGAGGTGGGGTGATACATAAAACAAGGGTATCAAATTAGCTCAGATACCGTTCCAAAAACCCAATATGTAATAGACAAGACCTACTCCTTGCTCAGAGAACTGGACTCAACACGCCCTATTCACTGCACAAGAATATATCTGACTAATAATAATCGTAAAACCTATGTATTGATATCTCTCTGTTTGTGTGTCAAGTGGGTGTAAAGCGGCATAAACAGAGCAGTGAAAAGCAGCTAAACCCCATTATAAAAATAAATTACTTTGAAACAACCATGAAACAAAGACAGTGAAAGAGAGAGAAATTCTTACACAATGCGTTCAGGGGCTGTGATGCAACCTGGATTGACCATATCTAGACGCACAGCTGGATGAGACATAAGGGTGGACACTCTTGGGGCTGAGAGGTTTGGTGAGGTTGGGTGAGCAAATGCAGACCCTTTAAAGTAATACTGCGTGGTACCCATCGCATGGGTCCCAAATCTCCAGGTTCAAGGGCATCTTCCTACATCAAAAACATGCATGAGAAACCCAGAAGATGGTACACCGTGTGATGGGGAAAGGTTTCTAAAACGCACCTCATTTCTCATCTCTTTGTGCCCGGGTTCGCCATTCCAGCCACTTTACTAGCAAGCTCCCTACTTGGAGCATCAGCACCTTTAACCTCCTGTTCCGTAGAGGTTGCAATTTGTCCTGAGGATAAACGGGAAGACGTGGAACCAACGAGAGACTAGCTCTTGGTGTTGGGACAGGCACAGGTCACTCTATTTTCCCATCAGAAAGAAGAATTAACCACAGGCTCAGCCTGCCCCCCGGAACCAGAACAGGGCCTGAAGCCATTCTGCGATTTTGCGGCCAGCTCCCATAAAAACGAGTTGTAAAATGGAGGTTCAGGGCACTGCAATTCACAAACCTGCAGAGTTATAAATGATAACTCTCATCCACAAATATATTGAGGGAAGGCAAAGAAGAGGATTTGAAATCAAGGCAGAATTGCAGGAAACAGATTTCAGGAGGTAGATTCGAATCGCCTTTAAAGCACATGAAAAGCGGCAAAACGTTGACAATGATGCCCTTGGCCAAAAAGGGCGTATGCGTTTTTTCCTGAATATATTCAGGAAAAAACGCATACGCCCTTTTTGGCCAACCAAGCAACCTGGAAAGGCAAATCAGCGCTACAAAGAAGTCTCGCTTCCCATCGGTCAAAAGGGCCATGCTGAAAAAAGTGTCAAAACCAGAAATGCAGGACAGGCCATGGAGAAATGGGAGCCTTGCTACACTGATGGGCGGGATGTAAATTGCCAAGAGCCACTCTGGAGAAGTGTCCGGTGAGTCCTGAAACATCTGAAAAACACAGCTCAGAGAGCATAGGGCACTTCCACTCATGGGGGTATAAATTGGGAAAATTAAAAATCAGCAAGACACAAGCACCCCAAAGTTTAGGGCTGCTCTGTTGACCAGGACCTCCACTTCATTCCACCTTAAATATCCCAGGAAAGAGAAAAATGGATAAAGAAGTTGTGGTCCTTATGTACAATGGAATATCACTCAGCCAGGAAATCAATGTCGTAAGGTTAGTAGCAGCATGATGAGTGGATTTAGGTACGACGATTCTAAGTGAAATAAGTCACACAGAAAAGGACACTTCTCATAAGGTATCACTGATAGAGGGAATGTAAAAACCATTACACTTGAACTGAATTACAAAACAGAACAGAGTCACACATGCAGAAAACACACTATGGCTGCTTAACGGGAAAGGTGAGGTGGGGTGATACATAAAACAAGGGTATCAAATTAGCTCACATACCGTTCCATAAACCCAATATGTAATAGACAAGACCTACTCCTTGCTCAGAGAACTGGACTCAACACGCCCTATTCACCGCACAAGAATATATCTGACTAATAATAATCGTAAAACCTATGTATTGATATCTCTCTGTTAGTGTGTCAAGTGGGTGTAAAGCGGCATAAACACAGCAGTGAAAAGCAGCTAAACCCCATTATAAAAATAAATTACTTTGAAACAACCATGAAACAAAGACAGTGAAAGAGAGAGAAACTCTTACACAATGCGTTCAGGGGCTGTGATGCAACCTGGATTGACCATATCTAGACGCACAGCTGGATGAGACATAAGGGTGGACATTCTTGGGGCTGAGAGGTTTGGTGAGGTTGGGTGAGCAAACGCAGACCCTTTAAAGTAATACTGCGTGGTACCCATCGCATGGGTCCCAAATCTCCAGGTTCAAGGGCATCTTCCTACATCAAAAACATGCATGAGAAACCCAGAAGATGGTACACCGTGTGATGGGGAAAGGTTTCTAAAACGCACCTCATTTCTCATCTCCTTGTGCCCGGGTTCGCCATTCCAGCCGCTTTACTAGCAAGCTCCCTACTTGGAGCATGAGCACCTTTAACCTCCTGTTCCGTACAGGTTGCAATTTGTCCTGAGGATAAACAGGAAGACGTGGAACCAACGAGAGACTAGCTCTTGGTGTTGGGACAGGCACAGGTCACTCTATTTTCCCATCAGAAAGAAGAATTAACCACAGGCTCAGCCTGCCCCCCGGAACCAGAACAGGGCCTGAAGCCATTCTGCGATTTTGTGGCCAGCTCCCTAAAAACGAGTTGTAAAATGGAGGTTCAGGGCACTGCAATTCACAAACCTGCAGAGTTATAAATGATAACTCTCGTCCACAAATATATTGAGGGAAGGCAAAGAAGAGGATTTGAAATCAAGGCAGAATTGCAGGAAACAGATTTCAGGAGGTAGATACGAATCGCCTTTAAAGCACATGAAAAGCGGCAAAACGTTGACAATGATGCCCTTGACCAAAAAGGGCGTATGCGTTTTTTCCTGAATATATTCAGGAAAAAACGCATACGCCCTTTTTGGCCAACCAAGCAACCTGGAAAGGCAAATCAGCGCTACAAAGAAGTCTCGCATCCCATCGGTCAAAAGGGCCATGCTGAAAAAAGTGTCAAAACCAGAAATGCAGGACAGGCCATGGAGAAATGGGAGCCTTGCTACACTGATGGGCGGGATGTAAATTGCCAAGAGCCACTCTGGAGAAGTGTCCGGTGAGTCCTGAAACATCTGAAAAACACAGCTCAGAGAGCATAGGGCACTTCCACTCATGGGGGTATAAATTGGGAAAATTAAAAATCAGCAAGACACAAGCACCCCAAAGTTGAGGGCTGCTCTGTTGACCAGGACCTCCACTTCATTCCACCTTAAATATCCCAGGAAAGAGAAAAATGGATAAAGAAGTTGTGGTCCTTATGTACAATGGAATATCACTCAGCCAGGAAATCAATGTCGTAAGGTTAGTAGCAGCATGATGAGTGGATTTAGGTACGACGATTCTAAGTGAAATAAGTCACACAGAAAAGGACACTTCTCATAAGGTATCACTGATAGAGGGAATGTAAAAACCATTACACTTGAACTGAATTACAAAACAGAACAGAGTCACACATGCAGAAAACACACTATGGCTGCTTAACGGGAAAGGTGAGGTGGGGTGATACATAAAACAAGGGTATCAAATTAGCTCACATACCGTTCCATAAACCCAATATGTAATAGACAAGACCTACTCCTTGCTCGGAGAACTGGACTCAACACGCCCTATTCACCGCACAAGAATATATCTGACTAATAATAATCGTAAAACCTATGTATTGATATCTCTCTGTTAGTGTGTCAAGTGGGTGTAAAGCGGCATAAACACAGCAGTGAAAAGCAGCTAAACCCCATTATAAAAATAAATTACTTTGAAACAACCATGAAACAAAGACAGTGAAAGAGAGAGAAACTCTTACACAATGCGTTCAGGGGCTGTGATGCAACCTGGATTGACCATATCTAGACGCACAGCTGGATGAGACATAAGGGTGGACATTCTTGGGGCTGAGAGGTTTGGTGAGGTTGGGTGAGCAAACGCAGACCCTTTAAAGTAATACTTCGTGGTACCCATCGCATGGGTCCCAAATCTCCAGGTTCAAGGGCATCTTCCTACATCAAAAACATGCATGAGAAACCCAGAAGATGGTACACCGTGTGATGGGGAAAGGTTTCTAAAACGCACCTCATTTCTCATCTCCTTGTGCCCGGGTTCGCCATTCCAGCCGCTTTACTAGCAAGCTCCCTACTTGGAGCATCAGCACCTTTAACCTCCTGTTCCGTAGAGGTTGCAATTTGTCCTGAGGATAAACGGGAAGACGTGGAACCAACGAGAGACTAGCTCTTGGTGTTGGGACAGGCACAGGTCACTCTATTTTCCCATCAGAAAGAAGAATTAACCACAGGCTCAGCCTGCCCCCCGGAACCAGAACAGGGCCTGAAGCCATTCTGCGATATTGCGGCCAGCTCCCATAAAAACGAGTTGTAAAATGGAGGTT
Organism: Balaenoptera borealis; assembly: GCF_965194805.1. Taxonomy (NCBI): domain Eukaryota; kingdom Metazoa; phylum Chordata; class Mammalia; order Artiodactyla; family Balaenopteridae; genus Balaenoptera; species Balaenoptera borealis. The sequence continues at coordinate 769,600 of NW_028123988.1, forward strand.
CAGGGCACTGCAATTCACAAACCTGCAGAGTTATAAATGATAACTCTCGTCCACAAATATATTGAGGGAAGGCAAAGAAGAGGATTTGAAATCAAGGCAGAATTGCAGGAAACAGATTTCAGGAGGTAGATACGAATCGCCTTTAAAGCACATGAAAAGCGGCAAAACGTTGACAATGATGCCCTTGGCCAAAAAGGGCGTATGCGTTTTTTCCTGAATATATTCAGGAAAAAACGCATACGCCCTTTTTGGCCAACCAAGCAACCTGGAAAGGCAAATCAGCGCTACAAAGAAGTCTCGCTTCCCATCGGTCAAAAGGGCCATGCTGAAAAAAGTGTCAAAACCAGAAATGCAGGACAGGCCATGGAGAAATGGGAGCCTTGCTACACTGATGGGCGGGATGTAAATTGCCAAGAGCCACTCTGGAGAAGTGTCCGGTGAGTCCTGAAACATCTGAAAAACACAGCTCAGAGAGCATAGGGCACTTCCACTCATGGGGGTATAAATTGGGAAAATTAAAAATCAGCAAGACACAAGCACCCCAAAGTTTAGGGCTGCTCTGTTGACCAGGACCTCCACTTCATTCCACCTTAAATATCCCAGGAAAGAGAAAAATGGATAAAGAAGTTGTGGTCCTTATGTACAATGGAATATCACTCAGCCAGGAAATCAATGTCGTAAGGTTAGTAGCAGCATGATGAGTGGATTTAGGTACGACGATTCTAAGTGAAATAAGTCACACAGAAAAGGACACTTCTCATAAGGTATCACTGATAGAGGGAATGTAAAAACCATTACACTTGAACTGAATTACAAAACAGCACAGTGTCACACATGCAGAAAACACACTATGGCTGCTTAACGGGAAAGGTGAGGTGGGGTGATACATAAAACAAGGGTATCAAATTAGCTCACATACCGTTCCATAAACCCAATATGTAATAGACAAGACCTACTCCTTGCTCGGAGAACTGGACTCAACACGCCCTATTCACCGCACAAGAATATATCTGACTAATAATAATCGTAAAACCTATGTATTGATATCTCTCTGTTAGTGTGTCAAGTGGGTGTAAAGCGGCATAAACACAGCAGTGAAAAGCAGCTAAACCCCATTATAAAAATAAATTACTTTGAAACAACCATGAAACAAAGACAGTGAAAGAGAGAGAAACTCTTACACAATGCGTTCAGGGGCTGTGATGCAACCTGGATTGACCATATCTAGACGCACAGCTGGATGAGACATAAGGGTGGACATTCTTGGGGCTGAGAGGTTTGGTGAGGTTGGGTGAGCAAACGCAGACCCTTTAAAGTAATACTTCGTGGTACCCATCGCATGGGTCCCAAATCTCCAGGTTCAAGGGCATCTTCCTACATCAAAAACATGCATGAGAAACCCAGAAGATGGTACACCGTGTGATGGGGAAAGGTTTCTAAAACGCACCTCATTTCTCATCTCCTTGTGCCCGGGTTCGCCATTCCAGCCGCTTTACTAGCAAGCTCCCTACTTGGAGCATCAGCACCTTTAACCTCCTGTTCCGTAGAGGTTGCAATTTGTCCTGAGGATAAACGGGAAGACGTGGAACCAACGAGAGACTAGCTCTTGGTGTTGGGACAGGCACAGGTCACTCTATTTTCCCATCAGAAAGAAGAATTAACCACAGGCTCAGCCTGCCCCCCGGAACCAGAACAGGGCCTGAAGCCATTCTGCGATATTGCGGCCAGCTCCCATAAAAACGAGTTGTAAAATGGAGGTTCAGGGCACTGCAATTCACAAACCTGCAGAGTTATAAATGATAACTCTCGTCCACAAATATATTGAGGGAAGGCAAAGAAGAGGATTTGAAATCAAGGCAGAATTGCAGGAAACAGATTTCAGGAGGTAGATACGAATCGCCTTTAAAGCACATGAAAAGCGGCAAAACGTTGACAATGATGCCCTTGGCCAAAAAGGGCGTATGCGTTTTTTCCTGAATATATTCAGGAAAAAACGCATACGCCCTTTTTGGCCAACCAAGCAACCTGGAAAGGCAAATCAGCGCTACAAAGAAGTCTCGCTTCCCATCGGTCAAAAGGGCCATGCTGAAAAAAGTGTCAAAACCAGAAATGCAGGACAGGCCATGGAGAAATGGGAGCCTTGCTACACTGATGGGCGGGATGTAAATTGCCAAGAGCCACTCTGGAGAAGTGTCCGGTGAGTCCTGAAACATCTGAAAAACACAGCTCAGAGAGCATAGGGCACTTCCACTCATGGGGGTATAAATTGGGAAAATTAAAAATCAGCAAGACACAAGCACCCCAAAGTTTAGGGCTGCTCTGTTGACCAGGACCTCCACTTCATTCCACCTTAAATATCCCAGGAAAGAGAAAAATGGATAAAGAAGTTGTGGTCCTTATGTACAATGGAATATCACTCAGCCATGAAATCAATGTCGTAAGGTTAGTAGCAGCATGATGAGTGGATTTAGGTACGACGATTCTAAGTGAAATAAGTCACACAGAAAAGGGCACTTCTCATAAGGTATCACTGATAGAGGGAATGTAAAAACCGTTACACTTGAACTGAATTACAAAACAGAACAGAGTCACACATGCAGAAAACACACTATGGCTGCTTAACGGGAAAGGTGAGGTGGGGTGATACATAAAACAAGGGTATCAAATTAGCTCAGATACCGTTCCATAAACCCAATATGTAATAGACAAGACCTACTCCTTGCTCAGAGAACTGGACTCAACACGCCCTATTCACCGCACAAGAATATATCTGACTAATAATAATCGTAAAACCTATGTATTGATATCTCTCTGTTAGTGTGTCAAGTGGGTGTAAAGTGGCATAAACACAGCAGTGAAAAGCAGCTAAACCCCATTATAAAAATAAATTACTTTGAAACAACCATGAAACAAAGACAGTGAAAGAGAGAGAAATTCTTACACAATGCGTTCAGGGGCTGTGATGCAACCTGGATTGACCATATCTAGACGCACAGCTGGATGAGACATAAGGGTGGACACTCTTGGGGCTGAGAGGTTTGGTGAGGTTGGGTGAGCAAACGCAGACCCTTTAAAGTAATACTGCGTGGTACCCATCGCATGGGTCCCAAATCTCCAGGTTCAAGGGCATCTTCCTACATCAAAAACATGCATGAGAAACCCAGAAGATGGTACACCGTGTGATGGGGAAAGGTTTCTAAAACGCACCTCATTTCTCATCTCCTTGTGCCCGGGTTCGCCATTCCAGCCGCTTTACTAGCAAGCTCCCTACTTGGAGCATGAGCACCTTTAACCTCCTGTTCCGTACAGGTTGCAATTTGTCCTGAGGATAAACGGGAAGACGTGGAACCAACGAGAGACTAGCTCTTGGTGTTGGGACAGGCACAGGTCACTCTATTTTCCCATCAGAAAGAAGAATTAACCACAGGCTCAGCCTGCCCCCCGGAACCAGAACAGGGCCTGAAGCCATTCTGCGATTTTGTGGCCAGCTCCCATAAAAACGAGTTGTAAAATGGAGGTTCAGGGCACTGCAATTCACAAACCTGCAGAGTTATAAATGATAACTCTCGTCCACAAATATATTGAGGGAAGGCAAAGAAGAGGATTTGAAATCAAAGCAGAATTGCAGGAAACAGATTTCAGGAGGTAGATACGAATCGCCTTTAAAGCACATGAAAAGCGGCAAAACGTTGACAATGATGCCCTTGGCCAAAAAGGGCGTATGCGTTTTTTCCTGAATATATTCAGGAAAAAACGCATACGCCCTTTTTGGCCAACCAAGCAACTTGGAAAGGCAAATCAGCGCTACAAAGAAGTCTCGCTTCCCATCGGTCAAAAGGGCCATGCTGAAAAAAGTGTCAAAACCAGAAATGCAGGACAGGCCATGGAGAAATGGGAGCCTTGCTACACTGATGGGCGGGATGTAAATTGCCAAGAGCCACTCTGGAGAAGTGTCTGGTGAGTCCAGAAACATCTGAAAAACACAGCTTAGAGAGCATAGGGCACTTCCACTCATGGGGGTATAAATTGGGAAAATTAAAAATCAGCAAGACACAAGCACCCCAAAGTTTAGGGCTGCTCTGTTGACCAGGACCTCCACTTCATTCCACCTTAAATATCCCAGGAAAGAGAAAAATGGATAAACAAGTTGTGGTCCTTATGTACAATGGAATATCACTCAGCCAGGAAATCAATGTCGTAAGGTTAGTAGCAGCATGATGAGTGGATTTAGGTACGACGATTCTAAGTGAAATAAGTCACACAGAAAAGGGCACTTCTCATAAGGTATCACTGATAGAGGGAATGTAAAAACCGTTACACTTGAACTGAATTACAAAACAGAACAGAGTCACACATGCAGAAAACACACTATGGCTGCTTAACGGGAAAGGTGAGGTGGGGTGATACATAAAACAAGGGTATCAAATTAGCTCAGATACCATTCCATAAACCCAATATGTAATAGACAAGACCTACTCCTTGCTCAGAAAACTGGACTCAACACGCCCTATTCACCGCACAAGAATATATCTGACTAATAATAATCGTAAAACCTATGTATTGATATCTCTCTGTTAGTGTGTCAAGTGGGTGTAAAGCGGCATAAACACAGCAGTGAAAAGCAGCTAAACCCCATTATAAAAATAAATTACTTTGAAACACCCATGAAACAAAGACAGTGAAAGAGAGAGAAATTCTTACACAATGCGTTCAGGGGCTGTGATGCAACCTGGATTGACCATATCTAGACGCACAGCTGGATGAGACATAAGGGTGGACACTCTTGGGGCTGAGAGGTTTGGTGAGGTTGGGTGAGCAAACGCAGACCCTTTAAAGTAATACTGCGTGGTTCCCATCGCATGGGTCCCAAATCTCCAGGTTCAAGGGCATCTTCCTACATCAAAAACATGCATGAGAAACCCAGAAGATGGTACACCGTGTGATGGGGAAAGGTTTCTAAAACGTACCTCATTTCTCATCTCCTTGTGCCCGGGTTCGCCATTCCAGCCGCTTTACTAGCAAGCTCCCTACTTGGAGCATCAGCACCTTTAACCTCCTGTTCCGTACAGGTTGCAATTTGTCCTGATGATAAACGGGAAGACGTGGAACAAACGAGAGACTAGCTCTTCTTGTTGGGACAGGCACAGGTCACTCTATTTTCCCATCAGAAAGAAGAATTAACCACAGGCTCAGCCTGACCCCCGTAACCAGAACAGGGCCTGAAGCCATTCTGCGATTTTGCGGCCAGCTCCCATAAAAACGAGTTGTAAAATGGAGTTTCAGGGCACTGCAATTCACAAACCTGCAGAGTTATAAATGATAACTCTCGTCCACAAATATATTGAGGGAAGGCAAAGAAGAGGATTTGAAATCAAGGCAGAATTGCAGGAAACAGATTTCAGGAGGTAGATACGAATCGCCTTTAAAGCACATGAAAAGCGGCAAAACGTTGACAATGATGCCCTTGGCCAAAAAGGGCGTATGCGTTTTTTCCTGAATATATTCAGGAAAAAACGCATACGCCCTTTTTGGCCAACCAAGCAACCTGGAAAGGCAAATCAGCGCTACAAAGAAGTCTCGCTTCCCATCGGTCAAAAGGGCCATGCTGAAAAATGTGTCAAAACCAGAAATGCAGGACAGGCCATGGAGAAATGGGAGCCTTGCTACACTGATGGGCGGGATGTAAATTGCCAAGAGCCACTCTGGAGAAGTGTCTGGTGAGTCCTGAAACATCTGAAAAACACAGGTTAGAGAGCATAGGGCACTTCCACTCATGGGGGTATAAATTGGGAAAATTAAAAATCAGCAAGACACAAGCACCCCAAAGTTGAGGGCTGCTCTGTTGACCAGGACCTCCACTTCATTCCACCTTAAATATCCCAGGAAAGAGAAAAATGGATAAACAAGTTGTGGTCCTTATGTACAATGGAATATCACTCAGCCAGGAAATCAATGTCGTAAGGTTAGTAGCAGCATGATGAGTGGATTTAGGTACGACGATTCTAAGTGAAATAAGTCACACAGAAAAGGGCACTTCTCATAAGGTATCACTGATAGAGGGAATGTAAAAACCGTTACACTTGAACTGAATTACCAAACAGAACAGAGTCACACATGCAGAAAACACACTATGGCTGCTTAACGGGAAAGGTGAGGTGGGGTGATATATAAAACAAGGGTATCAAATTAGCTCAGATACCGTTCCATAAACCCAATATGTAATAGACAAGACCTACTCCTTGCTCAGAGAACTGGACTCAACACGCCCTATTCACCGAACAAGAATATATCTGACTAATAATAATCGTAAAACCTATGTATTGATATCTCTCTGTTAGTGTGTCAAGTGGGTGTAAAGCTGCATAAACACAGCAGTGAAAAGCAGCTAAACCCCATTATAAAAATAAATTACTTTGAAACAACCATGAAACAAAGACAGTGAAAGAGAGAGTAATTCTTACACAATGCGTTCAGGGGCTGTGATGCAACCTGGATTGACCATATCTAGACGCACAGCTGGATGAGACATAAGGGTGGACACTCTTGGGGCTGAGAGGTTTGGTGAGGTTGGGTGAGCAAACGCAGACCCTTTAAAGTAATACTGCGTGGTACCCATCGCATGGGTCCCAAATCTCCAGGTTCAAGGGCATCTTCCTACATCAAAAACATGCATGAGAAACCCAGAAGATGGTACACCATGTGATGGGGAAAGGTTTCTAAAACGCACCTCATTTCTCATCTCCTTGTGCCCGGGTTCGCCATTCCAGCCGCTTTACTAGCAAGCTCCCTACTTGGAGCATCAGCACCTTTAACCTCCTGTTCCGTACAGGTTGCAATTTGTCCTGAGGATAAACGGGAAGACGTGGAACCAACGAGAGACTAGCTCTTGGTGTTGGGACAGGCACAGGTCACTCTATTTTCCCATCAGAAAGAAGAATTAACCACAGGCTCAGCCTGCCCCCCGGAACCAGAACAGGGCCTGAAGCCATTCTGCGATTTTGCGGCCAGCTCCCATAAAAACGAGTTGTAAAATGGAGGTTCAGGGCACTGCAATTCACAAACCTGCAGAGTTATAAATGATAACTCTCGTCCACAAATATATTGAGGGAAGGCAAAGAAGAGGATTTGAAATCAAGGCAGAATTGCAGGAAACAGATTTCAGGAGGTAGATACGAATCGCCTTTAAAGCACATGAAAAGCGGCAAAACGTTGACAATGATGCCCTTGGCCAAAAAGGGCGTATGCGTTTTTTCCTGAATACATTCAGGAAAAAACGCATACGCCCTTTTTGGCCAACCAAGCAACCTGGAAAGGCAAATCAGCGCTACAAAGAAGTCTCGCTTCCCATCGGTCAAAAGGGCCATGCTGAAAAAAGTGTCAAAACCAGAAATGCAGGACAGGCCATGGAGGAATGGGAGCCTTGCTACACTAATGGGCTGGATGTAAATTGCCAAGAGCCACTCTGGAGAAGTGTCCGGTGAGTCCTGAAACATCTGAAAAACACAGCTTAGAGAGCATAGGGCACTTCCACTCATGGGGGTATAAATTGGGAAAATGAAAAATCAGCAAGACACAAGCACCCCAAAGTTGAGGGCTGCTCTGTTGACCAGGACCTCCACTTCATTCCACCTTAAATATCCCAGGAAAGAGAAAAATGGATAAAGAAGTTGTGGTCCTTATGTACAATGGAATATCACTCAGCCATGAAATCAACGTCGTAAGGTTAGTAGCAGCATGATGAGTGGATTTAGGTACGACGATTCTAAGTGAAATAAGTCACACAGAAAAGGACACTTCTCATAAGGTATCACTGATAGAGGGAATGTAAAAACCGTTACACTTGAACTGAATTACAAAACAGAACAGAGTCACACATGCAGAAAACACACTATGGCTGCTTAACGGGAAAGGTGAGGTGGGGTGATACATAAAACAAGGGTATCAAATTAGCTCAGATACCGTTCCATAAACCCAATATGTAATAGACAAGACCTACTCCTTGCTCAGAGAACTGGACTCAACACGCCCTATTCACCGCACAAGAATATATCTGACTAATAATAATCGTAAAACCTATGTATTGATATCTCTCTGTTAGTGTGTCAAGTGGGTGTAAAGCTGCATAAACACAGCAGTGAAAAGCAGCTAAACCCCATTATAAAAATAAATTACTTTGAAACAACCATGAAACAAAGACAGTGAAAGAGAGAGTAATTCTTACACAATGCGTTCAGGGGCTGTGATGCAACCTGGATTGACCATATCTAGACGCACAGCTGGATGAGACATAAGGGTGGACACTCTTGGGGCTGAGAGGTTTGGTGAGGTTGGGTGAGCAAACGCAGACCCTTTAAAGTAATACTGCGTGGTACCCATCGCATGGGTCCCAAATCTCCAGGTTCAAGGGCATCTTCCTACATCAAAAACATGCATGAGAAACCCAGAAGATGGTACACCGTGTGATGGGGAAAGGTTTCTAAAACGCACCTCATTTCTCATCTCCTTGTGCCCGGGTTCGCCATTCCAGCCGCTTTACTAGCAAGCTCCCTACTTGGAGCATCAGCACCTTTAACCTCCTGTTCCGTACAGGTTGCAATTTGTCCTGAGGATAAACGGGAAGACGTGGAACCAACGAGAGACTAGCTCTTGGTGTTGGGACAGGCACAGGTCACTCTATTTTCCCATCAGAAAGAAGAATTAACCACAGGCTCAGCCTGACCCCCAGAACCAGAACAGGGCCTGAAGCCATTCTGCGATTTTGCGGCCAGCTCCCATAAAAACGAGTTGTAAAATGGAGGTTCAGGTCACTGCAATTCACAAACCTGCAGATTTATAAATGATAACTCTCGTCCACAAATATATTGAGGGAAGGCAAAGAAGAGGATTTGAAATCAAGGCAGAATTGCAGGAAACAGATTTCAGGAGGTAGATACGAATCGCCTTTAAAGCACATGAAAAGCGGCAAAACGTTGACAATGATGCCCTTGGCCAAAAAGGGCGTATGCGTTTTTTCCTGAATATATTCAGGAAAAAACGCATACGCCCTTTTTGGCCAACCAAGCAACCTGGAAAGGCAAATCAGCGCTACAAAGAAGTCTCGCTTCCCATCGGTCAAAAGGGCCATGCTGAAAAAAGTGTCAAAACCAGAAATGCAGGACAGGCCATGGAGAAATGGGAGCCTTGCTACACTGATGGGCGGGATGTAAATTGCCAAGAGCCACTCTGGAGAAGTGTCCGGTGAGTCCTGAAACATCTGAAAAACACAGCTTAGAGAGCATAGGGCACTTCCACTCATGGGGGTATAAATTGGGAAAATGAAAAATCAGCAGGACACAAGCACCCCAAAGTTTAGGGCTGCTCTGTTGACCAGGACCTCCACTTCATTCCACCTTAAATATCCCAGGAAAGAGAAAAATGGATAAAGAAGTTGTGGTCCTTATGTACAATGGAATATCACTCAGCCAGGAAATCAATGTCGTAAGGTTAGTAGCACCATGATGAGTGGATTTAGGTACGACGATTCTAAGTGAAATAAGTCACACAGAAAAGGACACTTCTCATAAGGTATCACTGATAGAGGGAATGTAAAAACCGTTACACTTGAACTGAATTACAAAACAGAACAGAGTCACACATGCAGAAAACACACTATGGCTGCTTAACGGGAAAGGTGAGGTGGGGTGATACATAAAACAAGGGTATCAAATTAGCTCAGATACCGTTCCATAAACCCAATATGTAATAGACAAGACCTACTCCTTGCTCAGAGAACTGGACTCAACACGCCCTATTCACTGCACAAGAATATATCTGACTAATAATAATCGTAAAACCTATGTATTGATATCTCTCTGTTAGTGTGTCAAGTGGGTGTAAAGTGGCATAAACACAGCAGTGAAAAGCAGCTAAACCCCATTATAAAAATAAATTACTTTGAAACACCCATGAAACAAAGACAGTGAAAGAGAGAGAAATTCTTACACAATGCGTTCAGGGGCTGTGATGCAACCTGGATTGACCATATCTAGACGCACAGCTGGATGAGACATAAGGGTGGACACTCTTGGGGCTGAGAGGTTTGGTGAGGTTGGGTGAGCAAACGCAGACCCTTTAAAGTAATACTGTGTGGTACCCATCGCATGGGTCCCAAATCTCCAGGTTCAAGGGCATCTTCCTACATCAAAAACATGCATGAGAAACCCAGAAGATGGTACACCGTGTGATGGGGAAAGGTTTCTAAAACGCACCTCATTTCTCATCTCCTTGTGCCCGGGTTCGCCATTCCAGCCGCTTTACTAGCAAGCTCCCTACTTGGAGCATCAGCACCTTTAACCTCCTGTTCCGTACAGGTTGCAATTTGTCCTGAGGATAAACGGGAAGACGTGGAACCAACGAGAGACTAGCTCTTGGTGTTGGGACAGGCACAGGTCACTCTATTTTCCCATCAGAAAGAAGAATTAACCACAGGCTCAGCCTGACCCCCGGAACCAGAACAGGGCCTGAAGCCATTCTGCGATTTTGCGGCCAGCTCCCATAAAAACGAGTTGTAAAATGGAGGTTCAGGGCACTGCAATTCACAAACCTGCAGAGTTATAAATGATAACTCTCGTCCACAAATATATTGAGGGAAGGCAAAGAAGAGGATTTGAAATCAAGGCAGAATTGCAGGAAACAGATTTCAGGAGGTAGATATGAATCGCCTTTAAAGCACATGAAAAGCGGCAAAACGTTGACAATGATGCCCTTGGCCAAAAAGGGCGTATGCGTTTTTTCCTGAATATATTCAGGAAAAAACGCATACGCCCTTTTTGGCCAACCAAGCAACCTGGAAAGGCAAATCAGCGCTACAAAGAAGTCTCGCTTCCCATCGGTCAAAAGGGCCATGCTGAAAAAAGTGTCAAAACCAGAAATGCAGGACAGGCCATGGAGGAATGGGAGCCTTGCTACACTGATGGGCTGGATGTAAATTGCCAAGAGCCACTCTGGAGAAGTGTCCGGTGAGTCCTGAAACATCTGAAAAACACAGCTTACAGAGCATAGGGCACTTCCACTCATGGGGGTATAAATTGGGAAAATGAAAAATCAGCAAGACACAAGCACCCCAAAGTTGAGGGCTGCTCTGTTGACCAGGACCTCCACTTCATTCCACCTTAAATATCCCAGGAAAGAGAAAAATGGATAAAGAAGTTGTGGTCCTTATGTACAATGGAATATCACTCAGCCATGAAATCAACGTCGTAAGGTTAGTAGCAGCATGATGAGTGGATTTAGGTACGACGATTCTAAGTGAAATAAGTCACACAGAAAAGGACACTTCTCATAAGGTATCACTGATAGAGGGAATGTAAAAACCGTTACACTTGAACTGAATTACAAAACAGAACAGAGTCACACATGCAGAAAACACACTATGGCTGCTTAACGGGAAAGGTGAGGTGGGGTGATACATAAAACAAGGGTATCAAATTAGCTCAGATACCGTTCCATAAACCCAATATGTAATAGACAAGACCTACTCCTTGCTCAGAGAACTGGACTCAACACGCCCTATTCACCGCACAAGAATATATCTGACTAATAATAATCGTAAAACCTATGTATTGATATCTCTCTGTTAGTGTGTCAAGTGGGTGTAAAGCTGCATAAACACAGCAGTGAAAAGCAGCTAAACCCCATTATAAAAATAAATTACTTTGAAACAACCATGAAACAAAGACAGTGAAAGAGAGAGTAATTCTTACACAATGCGTTCAGGGGTTGTGATGCAACCTGGATTGACCATATCTAGACGCACAGCTGGATGAGACATAAGGGTGGACACTCTTGGGGCTGAGAGGTTTGGTGAGGTTGGGTGAGCAAACGCAGACCCTTTAAAGTAATACTGCGTGGTACCCATCGCATGGGTCCCAAATCTCCAGGTTCAAGGGCATCTTCCTACATCAAAAACATGCATGAGAAACCCAGAAGATGGTACACCATGTGATGGGGAAAGGTTTCTAAAACGCACCTCATTTCTCAACTCCTTGTGCCCGGGTTCGCCATTCCAGCCGCTTTACTAGCAAGCTCCCTACTTGGAGCATCAGCACCTTTAACCTCCTGTTCCGTACAGGTTGCAATTTGTCCTGAGGATAAACGGGAAGACGTGGAACCAACGAGAGACTAGCTCTTGGTGTTGGGACAGGCACAGGTCACTCTATTTTCCCATCAGAAAGAAGAATTAACCACAGGCTCAGCCTGCCCCCCTGAACCAGAACAGGGCCTGAAGCCATTCTGCGATTTTGCGGCCAGCTCCCATAAAAACGAGTTGTAAAATGGAGGTTCAGGGCACTGCAATTCACAAACCTGCAGAGTTATAAATGATAACTCTCGTCCACAAATATATTGAGGGAAGGCAAAGAAGAGGATTTGAAATCAAGGCAGAATTGCAGGAAACAGATTTCAGGAGGTAGATACGAATCGCCTTTAAAGCACATGAAAAGCGGCAAAACGTTGACAATGATGCCCTTGGCCAAAAAGGGCGTATGCGTTTTTTCCTGAATATATTCAGGAAAAAACGCATACGCCCTTTTTGGCCAACCAAGCAACCTGGAAAGGCAAATCAGCGCTACAAAGAAGTCTCGCTTCCCATCGGTCAAAAGGGCCATGCTGAAAAAAGTGTCAAAACCAGAAATGCAGGACAGGCCATGGAGAAATGGGAGCCTTGCTACACTGATGGGCTGGATGTAAATTGCCAAGAGCCACTCTGGAGAAGTGTCCGGTGAGTCCTGAAACATCTGAAAAACACAGCTTAGAGAGCATAGGGCACTTCCACTCATGGGGGTATAAATTGGGAAAATGAAAAATCAGCAAGACACAAGCACCCCAAAGTTGAGGGCTGCTCTGTTGACCAGGACCTCCACTTCATTCCACCTTAAATATCCCAGGAAAGAGAAAAATGGATAAAGAAGTTGTGGTCCTTATGTACAATGGAATATCACTCAGCCATGAAATCAACGTCGTAAGGTTAGTAGCAGCATGATGAGTGGATTTAGGTACGACGATTCTAAGTGAAATAAGTCACACAGAAAAGGACACTTCTCATAAGGTATCACTGATAGAGGGAATGTAAAAACCGTTACACTTGAACTGAATTACAAAACAGAACAGAGTCACACATGCAGAAAACACACTATGGCTGCTTAACGGGAAAGGTGAGGTGGGGTGATACATAAAACAAGGGTATCAAATTAGCTCAGATACCGTTCCATAAACCCAATATGTAATAGACAAGACCTACTCCTTGCTCAGAGAACTGGACTCAACACGCCCTATTCACCGCACAAGAATATATCTGACTAATAATAATCGTAAAACCTATGTATTGATATCTCTCTGTTAGTGTGTCAAGTGGGTGTAAAGTGGCATAAACACAGCAGTGAAAAGCAGCTAAACCCCATTATAAAAATAAATTACTTTGAAACAACCATGAAACAAAGACAGTGAAAGAGAGAGAAATTCTTACACAATGCGTTCAGGGGCTGTGATGCAACCTGGATTGACCATATCTAGACGCACAGCTGGATGAGACATAAGGGTGGACACTCTTGGGGCTGAGAGGTTTGGTGAGGTTGGGTGAGCAAACGCAGACCCTTTAAAGTAATACTGTGTGGTACCCATCGCATGGGTCCCAAATCTCCAGGTTCAAGGGCATCTTCCTACATCAAAAACATGCATGAGAAACCCAGAAGATGGTACACCGTGTGATGGGGAAAGGTTTCTAAAACGCACCTCATTTCTCATCTCCTTGTGCCCGGGTTCGCCATTCCAGCCGCTTTACTAGCAAGCTCCCTACTTGGAGCATCAGCACCTTTAACCTCCTGTTCTGTACAGGTTGTAATTTGTCCTGAGGATAAACGGGAACACGTGGAACCAACGAGAGACTAGCTCTTGGTGTTGGGACAGGCACAGGTCACTCTATTTTCCCATCAGAAAGAAGAATTAACCACAGGCTCAGCCTGCCCCCCGGAACCAGAACAGGGCCTGAAGCCATTCTGCGATTTTGCGGCCAGCTCCCATAAAAACGAGTTGTAAAATGGAGGTTCAAGGCACTGCAATTCACAAACCTGCAGAGTTATAAATGATAACTCTCGTCCACAAATATATTGAGGGAAGGCAAAGAAGAGGATTTGAAATCAAGGCAGAATTGCAGGAAACAGATTTCAGGAGGTAGATACGAATCGCCTTTAAAGCACATGAAAAGCGGCAAAACGTTGACAATGATGCCCTTGGCCAAAAAGGGCGTATGCGTTTTTTCCTGAATATATTCAGGAAAAAACGCATACACCCTTTTTGGCCAACCAAGCAACCTGGAAAGGCAAATCAGCGCTACAAAGAAGTCTCGCTTCCCATCGGTCAAAAGGGCCATGCTGAAAAATGTGTCAAAACCAGAAATGCAGGACAGGCCATGGAGAAATGGGAGCCTTGCTACACTGATGGGCGGGATGTAAATTGCCAAGAGCCACTCTGGAGAAGTGTCTGGTGAGTCCTGAAACATCTGAAAAACACAGCTTAGAGAGCATAGGGCACTTCCACTCATGGGGGTATAAATTGGGAAAATGAAAAATCAGCAAGACACAAGCACCCCAAAGTTTAGGGCTGCTCTGTTGACCAGGACCTCCACTTCATTCCACCTTAAATATCCCAGGAAAGAGAAAAATGGATAAACAAGTTGTGGTCCTTATGTACAATGGAATATCACTCAGCCAGGAAATCAATGTCGTAAGGTTAGTAGCAGCATGATGAGTGGATTTAGGTACGACGATTCTAAGTGAAATAAGTCACACAGAAAAGGGCACTTCTCATAAGGTATCACTGATAGAGGGAATGTAAAAACCGTTACACTTGAACTGAATTACAAAACAGAACAGAGTCACACATGCAGAAAACACACTATGGCTGCTTAACGGGAAAGGTGAGGTGGGGTGATACATAAAACAAGGGTATCAAATTAGCTCAGATACCATTCCATAAACCCAATATGTAATAGACAAGACCTACTCCTTGCTCAGAGAACTGGACTCAACACGCCCTATTCACCGCACAAGAAAATATCTGACTAATAATAATCGTAAAACCTATGTATTGATATCTCTCTGTTAGTGTGTCAAGTGGGTGTAAAGCGGCATAAACACAGCAGTGAAAAGCAGCTAAACCCCATTATAAAAATAAATTACTTTGAAACACCCATGAAACAAAGACAGTGAAAGAGAGAGAAATTCTTACACAATGCGTTCAGGGGCTGTGATGCAACCTGGATTGACCATATCTAGACGCACAGCTGGATGAGACATAAGGGTGGACACTCTTGGGGCTGAGAGGTTTGGTGAGGTTGGGTGAGCAAACGCAGACCCTTTAAAGTAATACTGCGTGGTTCCCATCGCATGGGTCCCAAATCTCCAGGTTCAAGGGCATCTTCCTACATCAAAAACATGCATGAAAAACCGAGAAGATGGTACACCGTGTGATGGGGAAAGGTTTCTAAAACGTACCTCATTTCTCATCTCCTTGTGCCCGGGTTCGCCATTCCAGCCGCTTTACTAGCAAGCTCCCTACTTGGAGCATCAGCACCTTTCACCTCCTGTTCCGTACAGGTTGCAATTTGTCCTGAGGATAAACGGGAAGACGTGGAACCAACGAGAGACTAGCTCTTGGTGTTGGGACAGGCACAGGTCACTCTATTTTCCCATCAGGAAGAAGAATTAACCACAGGCTCAGCCTGCCCCCCGGAACCAGAACAGGGCCTGAAGCCATCCTGCGATTTGGTGGCCAGCTCCCATAAAAACGAGTTGTAAAATGGAGGTTCAGGGCACTGCAATTCACAAACCTGCAGAGTTATAAATGATAACTCTCGTCCACAAATATATTGAGGGAAGGCAAAGAAGAGGATTTGAAATCAAGGCAGAATTGCAGGAAACAGATTTCAGGAGGTAGATACGAATCGCCTTTAAAGCACATGAAAAGCGGCAAAACGTTGACAATGATGCCCTTGGCCAAAAAGGGCGTATGCGTTTTTTCCTGAATATATTCAGGAAAAAACGCATACGCCCTTTTTGGCCAACCAAGCAACCTGGAAAGGCAAATCAGCGCTACAAAGAAGTCTCGCTTCCCATCGGTCAAAAGGGCCATGCTGAAAAATGTGTCAAAACCAGAAATGCAGGACAGGCCATGGAGAAATGGGAGCCTTGCTACACTGATGGGCGGGATGTAAATTGCCAAGAGCCACTCTGGAGAAGTGTCTGGTGAGTCCTGAAACATCTGAAAAACACAGCTTAGAGAGCATAGGGCACTTCCACTCATGGGGGTATAAATTGTGAAAATTAAAAATCAGCAAGACAGAAGCACCCCAAAGTTTAGGGCTGCTCTGTTGACCAGGACCTCCACTTCATTCCACCTTAAATATCCCAGGAAAGAGAAAAATGGATAAACAAGTTGTGGTCCTTATGTACAATGGAATATCACTGAGCCAGGAAATCAATGTTGTAAGGTTAGTAGCAGCATGATGAGTGGATTTAGGTACGACGATTCTAAGTGAAATAAGTCACACAGAAAAGGACACTTCTCATAAGGTATCACTGATAGAGGGAATGTAAAAACCGTTACACTTGAACTGAATTACAAAACAGAACAGAGTCACACATGCAGAAAACACACTATGGCTGCTTAACGGGAAAGGTGAAGTGGGGTGATACATAAAACAAGGGTATCAAATTAGCTCAGATACCGTTCCATAAACCCAATATGTAATAGACAAGACCTACTCCTTGCTCAGAGAACTGGACTCAACACGCCCTATTCACCGCACAAGAATATATCTGACTAATAATAATCGTAAAACCTATGTATTGATATCTCTCTGTTAGTGTGTCAAGTGGGTGTAAAGCGGCATAAACACAGCAGTGAAAAGCAGCTAAACCCCATTATAAAAATAAATTACTTTGAAACAACCATGAAACAAAGACAGTGAAAGAGAGAGTAATTCTTACACAATGCGTTCAGGGGCTGTGATGCAACCTGGATTGACCATATCTAGACGCACAGCTGGATGAGACATAAGTGTGGACACTCTTGGGGCTGAGAGGTTTGGTGAGGTTGGGTGAGCAAACGCAGACCCTTTAAAGTAATACTGCGTGGTACCCATCGCATGGGTCCCAAATCTCCAGGTTCAAGGGCATCTTCCTACATCAAAAACATGCATGAGAAACCCAGAAGATGGTACACCATGTGATGGGGAAAGGTTTCTAAAACGCACCTCATTTCTCATCTCCTTGTGCCCGGGTTCGCCATTCCAGCCGCTTTACTAGCAAGCTCCCTACTTGGAGCATCAGCACCTTTAACCTCCTGTTCCGTACAGGTTGCAATTTGTCCTGAGGATAAACGGGAAGACGTGGAACCAACGAGAGACTAGCTCTTGGTGTTGGGACAGGCACAGGTCACTCTATTTTCCCATCAGAAAGAAGAATTAACCACAGGCTCAGCCTGCCCCCCGGAACCAGAACAGGGCCTGAAGCCATTCTGCGATTTTGCGGCCAGCTCCCATAAAAACGAGTTGTAAAATGGAGGTTCAGGGCACTGCAATTCACAAACCTGCAGAGTTATAAATGATAACTCTCGTCCACAAATATATTGAGGGAAGGCAAAGAAGAGGATTTGAAATCAAGGCAGAATTGCAGGAAACAGATTTCAGGAGGTAGATACGAATCGCCTTTAAAGCACATGAAAAGCGGCAAAACGTTGACAATGATGCCCTTGGCCAAAAAGGGCGTATGCGTTTTTTCCTGAATATATTCAGGAAAAAACGCATACGCCCTTTTTGGCCAACCAAGCAACCTGGAAAGGCAAATCAGCGCTACAAAGAAGTCTCGCTTCCCATCGGTCAAAAGGGCCATGCTGAAAAAAGTGTCAAAACCAGAAATGCAGGACAGGCCATGGAGAAATGGGAGCCTTGCTACACTGATGGGCGGGATGTAAATTGCCAAGAGCCACTCTGTAGAAGTGTCCGGTGAGTCCTGAAACATCTGAAAAACACAGCTTAGAGAGCATAGGGCACTTCCACTCATGGGGGTATAAATTGGGAAAATGAAAAATCAGCAAGACACAAGCACCCCAAAGTTGAGGGCTGCTCTGTTGACCAGGACCTCCACTTCATTCCACCTTAAATATCCCAGGAAAGAGAAAAATGGATAAAGAAG
This sequence comes from Balaenoptera borealis, assembly GCF_965194805.1. Lineage (NCBI taxonomy): Eukaryota > Metazoa > Chordata > Mammalia > Artiodactyla > Balaenopteridae > Balaenoptera > Balaenoptera borealis. The sequence goes on from NW_028123988.1 coordinate 787,827, forward strand.
TTGTGGTCCTTATGTACAATGGAATATCACTCAGCCATGAAATCAACGTCGTAAGGTTAGTAGCAGCATGATGAGTGGATTTAGGTACGACGATTCTAAGTGAAATAAGTCACACAGAAAAGGACACTTCTCATAAGGTATCACTGATAGAGGGAATGTAAAAACCGTTACACTTGAACTGAATTACAAAACAGAACAGAGTCACACATGCAGAAAACACACTATGGCTGCTTAACGGGAAAGGTGAGGTGGGGTGATACATAAAACAAGGGTATCAAATTAGCTCAGATACCGTTCCATAAACCCAATATGTAATAGACAAGACCTACTCCTTGCTCAGAGAACTGGACTCAACACGCCCTATTCACCGCACAAGAATATATCTGACTAATAATAATCGTAAAACCTATGTATTGATATCTCTCTGTTAGTGTGTCAAGTGGGTGTAAAGCTGCATAAACACAGCAGTGAAAAGCAGCTAAACCCCATTATAAAAATAAATTACTTTGAAACAACCATGAAACAAAGACAGTGAAAGAGAGAGTAATTCTTACACAATGCGTTCAGGGGCTGTGATGCAACCTGGATTGACCATATCTAGACGCACAGCTGGATGAGACATAAGGGTGGACACTCTTGGGGCTGAGAGGTTTGGTGAGGTTGGGTGAGCAAACGCAGACCCTTTAAAGTAATACTGCGTGGTACCCATCGCATGGGTCCCAAATCTCCAGGTTCAAGGGCATCTTCCTACATCGAAAACATGCATGAGAAACCCAGAAGATGGTACACCGTGTGATGGGGAAAGGTTTCTAAAACGCACCTCATTTCTCATCTCCTTGTGCCCGGGATCGCCATTCCAGCCGCTTTACTAGCAAGCTCCCTACTTGGAGCATCAGCACCTTTAACCTCCTGTTCCGTACAGGTTGCAATTTGTCCTGAGGATAAACGGGAAGACGTGGAACCAACGAGAGACTAGCTCTTGGTGTTGGGACAGGCACAGGTCATTCTATTTTCCCATCAGAAAGAAGAATTAACCACAGGCTCAGCCTGAACCCCAGAACCAGAACAGGGCCTGAAGCCATTCTGCGATTTTGCGGCCAGCTCCCATAAAAACGAGTTGTAAAATGGAGGTTCAGGTCACTGCAATTCACAAACCTGCAGATTTATAAATGATAACTCTCGTCCACAAATATATTGAGGGAAGGCAAAGAAGAGGATTTGAAATCAAGGCAGAATTGCAGGAAACAGATTTCAGGAGGTAGATACGAATCGCCTTTAAAGCACATGAAAAGCGGCAAAACGTTGACAATGATGCCCTTGGCCAAAAAGGGCGTATGCGTTTTTTCCTGAATATATTCAGGAAAAAACGCATACGCCCTTTTTGGCCAACCAAGCAACCTGGAAAGGCAAATCAGCGCTACAAAGAAGTCTCGCTTCCCATCGGTCAAAAGGGCCATGCTGAAAAAAGTGTCAAAACCAGAAATGCAGGACAGGCCATGGAGAAATGGGAGCCTTGCTACACTGATGGGCGGGATGTAAATTGCCAAGAGCCACTCTGGAGAAGTGTCCGGTGAGTCCTGAAACATCTGAAAAACACAGCTTAGAGAGCATAGGGCACTTCCACTCATGGGGGTATAAATTGGGAAAATGAAAAATCAGCAAGACACAAGCACCCCAAAGTTTAGGGCTGCTCTGTTGACCAGGACCTCCACTTCATTCCACCTTAAATATCCCAGGAAAGAGAAAAATGGATAAAGAAGTTGTGGTCCTTATGTACAATGGAATATCACTCAGCCAGGAAATCAATGTCGTAAGGTTAGTAGCAGCATGATGAGTGGATTTAGGTACGACGATTCTAAGTGAAATAAGTCACACAGAAAAGGACACTTCTCATAAGGTATCACTGATAGAGGGAATGTAAAAACCGTTACACTTGAACTGAATTACAAAACAGAACAGAGTCACACATGCAGAAAACACACTATGGCTGCTTAACGGGAAAGGTGAGGTGGGGTGATACATAAAACAAGGGTATCAAATTAGCTCAGATACCGTTCCATAAACCCAATATGTAATAGACAAGACCTACTCCTTGCTCAGAGAACTGGACTCAACACGCCCTATTCACCGCACAAGAATATATCTGACTAATAATAATCGTAAAACCTATGTATTGATATCTCTCTGTTAGTGTGTCAAGTGGGTGTAAAGTGGCATAAACACAGCAGTGAAAAGCAGCTAAACCCCATTATAAAAATAAATTACTTTGAAACACCCATGAAACAAAGACAGTGAAAGAGAGAGAAATTCTTACACAATGCGTTCAGGGGCTGTGATGCAACCTGGATTGACCATATCTAGACGCACAGCTGGATGAGACATAAGGGTGGACACTCTTGGGGCTGAGAGGTTTGGTGAGGTTGGGTGAGCAAACGCAGACCCTTTAAAGTAATACTGTGTGGTACCCATCGCATGGGTCCCAAATCTCCAGGTTCAAGGGCATCTTCCTACATCAAAAACATGCATGAGAAACCCAGAAGATGGTACACCGTGTGATGGGGAAAGGTTTCTAAAACGCACCTCATTTCTCATCTCCTTGTGCCCGGGTTCGCCATTCCAGCCGCTTTACTAGCAAGCTCCCTACTTGGAGCATCAGCACCTTTAACCTCCTGTTCTGTACAGGTTGTAATTTGTCCTGAGGATAAACGGGAACACGTGGAACCAACGAGAGACTAGCTCTTGGTGTTGGGACAGGCACAGGTCACTCTATTTTCCCATCAGGAAGAAGAATTAACCACAGGCTCAGCCTGCCCCCCGGAACCAGAACAGGGCCTGAAGCCATCCTGCGATTTGGTGGCCAGCTCCCATAAAAACGAGTTGTAAAATGGAGGTTCAGGGCACTGCAATTCACAAACCTGCAGAGTTATAAATGATAACTCTCGTCCACAAATATATTGAGGGAAGGCAAAGAAGAGGATTTGAAATCAAGGCAGAATTGCAGGAAACAGATTTCAGGAGGTAGATACGAATCGCCTTTAAAGCACATGAAAAGCGGCAAAACGTTGACAATGATGCCCTTGGCCAAAAAGGGCGTATGCGTTTTTTCCTGAATATATTCAGGAAAAAACGCATACGCCCTTTTTGGCCAACCAAGCAACCTGGAAAGGCAAATCAGCGCTACAAAGAAGTCTCGCTTCCCATCGGTCAAAAGGGCCATGCTGAAAAATGTGTCAAAACCAGAAATGCAGGACAGGCCATGGAGAAATGGGAGCCTTGCTACACTGATGGGCGGGATGTAAATTGCCAAGAGCCACTCTGGAGAAGTGTCTGGTGAGTCCTGAAACATCTGAAAAACACAGCTTAGAGAGCATAGGGCACTTCCACTCATGGGGGTATAAATTGTGAAAATTAAAAATCAGCAAGACAGAAGCACCCCAAAGTTTAGGGCTGCTCTGTTGACCAGGACCTCCACTTCATTCCACCTTAAATATCCCAGGAAAGAGAAAAATGGATAAACAAGTTGTGGTCCTTATGTACAATGGAATATCACTGAGCCAGGAAATCAATGTCGTAAGGTTAGTAGCAGCATGATGAGTGGATTTAGGTACGACGATTCTAAGTGAAATAAGTCACACAGAAAAGGACACTTCTCATAAGGTATCACTGATAGAGGGAATGTAAAAACCGTTACACTTGAACTGAATTACAAAACAGAACAGAGTCACACATGCAGAAAACACACTATGGCTGCTTAACGGGAAAGGTGAAGTGGGGTGATACATAAAACAAGGGTATCAAATTAGCTCAGATACCGTTCCATAAACCCAATATGTAATAGACAAGACCTACTCCTTGCTCAGAGAACTGGACTCAACACGCCCTATTCACCGCACAAGAATATATCTGACTAATAATAATCTTAAAACCTATGTATTGATATCTCTCTGTTAGTGTGTCAAGTGGGTGTAAAGCGGCATAAACACAGCAGTGAAAAGCAGCTAAACCCCATTATAAAAATAAATTACTTTGAAACAACCATGAAACAAAGACAGTGAAAGAGAGAGTAATTCTTACACAATGCGTTCAGGGGCTGTGATGCAACCTGGATTGACCATATCTAGACGCACAGCTGGATGAGACATAAGTGTGGACACTCTTGGGGCTGAGAGGTTTGGTGAGGTTGGGTGAGCAAACGCAGACCCTTTAAAGTAATACTGCGTGGTACCCATCGCATGGGTCCCAAATCTCCAGGTTCAAGGGCATCTTCCTACATCAAAAACATGCATGAGAAACCCAGAAGATGGTACACCATGTGATGGGGAAAGGTTTCTAAAACGCACCTCATTTCTCATCTCCTTGTGCCCGGGTTCGCCATTCCAGCCGCTTTACTAGCAAGCTCCCTACTTGGAGCATCAGCACCTTTAACCTCCTGTTCCGTACAGGTTGCAATTTGTCCTGAGGATAAACGGGAAGACGTGGAACCAACGAGAGACTAGCTCTTGGTGTTGGGACAGGCACAGGTCACTCTATTTTCCCATCAGAAAGAAGAATTAACCACAGGCTCAGCCTGCCCCCCGGAACCAGAACAGGGCCTGAAGCCATTCTGCGATTTTGCGGCCAGCTCCCATAAAAACGAGTTGTAAAATGGAGGTTCAGGGCACTGCAATTCACAAACCTGCAGAGTTATAAATGATAACTCTCGTCCACAAATATATTGAGGGAAGGCAAAGAAGAGGATTTGAAATCAAGGCAGAATTGCAGGAAACAGATTTCAGGAGGTAGATACGAATCGCCTTTAAAGCACATGAAAAGCGGCAAAACGTTGACAATGATGCCCTTGGCCAAAAAGGGCGTATGCGTTTTTTCCTGAATATATTCAGGAAAAAACGCATACGCCCTTTTTGGCCAACCAAGCAACCTGGAAAGGCAAATCAGCGCTACAAAGAAGTCTCGCTTCCCATCGGTCAAAAGGGCCATGCTGAAAAAAGTGTCAAAACCAGAAATGCAGGACAGGCCATGGAGAAATGGGAGCCTTGCTACACTGATGGGCGGGATGTAAATTGCCAAGAGCCACTCTGTAGAAGTGTCCGGTGAGTCCTGAAACATCTGAAAAACACAGCTTAGAGAGCATAGGGCACTTCCACTCATGGGGGTATAAATTGGGAAAATGAAAAATCAGCAAGACACAAGCACCCCAAAGTTGAGGGCTGCTCTGTTGACCAGGACCTCCACTTCATTCCACCTTAAATATCCCAGGAAAGAGAAAAATGGATAAAGAAGTTGTGGTCCTTATGTACAATGGAATATCACTCAGCCATGAAATCAACGTCGTAAGGTTAGTAGCAGCATGATGAGTGGATTTAGGTACGACGATTCTAAGTGAAATAAGTCACACAGAAAAGGACACTTCTCATAAGGTATCACTGATAGAGGGAATGTAAAAACCGTTACACTTGAACTGAATTACAAAACAGAACAGAGTCACACATGCAGAAAACACACTATGGCTGCTTAACGGGAAAGGTGAGGTGGGGTGATACATAAAACAAGGGTATCAAATTAGCTCAGATACCGTTCCATAAACCCAATATGTAATAGACAAGACCTACTCCTTGCTCAGAGAACTGGACTCAACACGCCCTATTCACCGCACAAGAATATATCTGACTAATAATAATCGTAAAACCTATGTATTGATATCTCTCTGTTAGTGTGTCAAGTGGGTGTAAAGCTGCATAAACACAGCAGTGAAAAGCAGCTAAACCCCATTATAAAAATAAATTACTTTGAAACAACCATGAAACAAAGACAGTGAAAGAGAGAGTAATTCTTACACAATGCGTTCAGGGGCTGTGAGGCAACCTGGATTGACCATATCTAGACACACAGCTGGATGAGACATAAGGGTGGACACTCTTGGGGCTGAGAGGTTTGGTGAGGTTGGGTGAGCAAACGCAGACCCTTTAAAGTAATACTGCGTGGTACCCATCGCATGGGTCCCAAATCTCCAGGTTCAAGGGCATCTTCCTACATCAAAAACATGCATGAGAAACCCAGAAGATGGTACACCATGTGATGGGGAAAGGTTTCTAAAACGCACCTCATTTCTCATCTCCTTGTGCCCGGGTTCGCCATTCCAGCCGCTTTACTAGCAAGCTCCCTACTTGGAGCATCAGCACCTTTAACCTCCTGTTCCGTACAGGTTGCAATTTGTCCTGAGGATAAACGGGAAGACGTGGAACCAACGTGAGACTAGCTCTTGGTGTTGGGACAGGCACAGGTCACTCTATTTTCCCATCAGAAAGAAGAATTAACCACAGGCTCAGCCTGCCCCCCGGAACCAGAACAGGGCCTGAAGCCATTCTGCGATTTTGCGGCCAGCTCCCATAAAAACGAGTTGTAAAATGGAGGTTCAGGGCACTGCAATTCACAAACCTGCAGAGTTATAAATGATAACTCTCGTCCACAAATATATTGAGGGAAGGCAAAGAAGAGGATTTGAAATCAAGGCAGAATTGCAGGAAACAGATTTCAGGAGGTAGATACGAATCGCCTTTAAAGCACATGAAAAGCGGCAAAACGTTGACAATGATGCCCTTGGCCAAAAAGGGCGTATGCGTTTTTTCCTGAATATATTCAGGAAAAAACGCATACGCCCTTTTTGGCCAACCAAGCAACCTGGAAAGGCAAATCAGCGCTACAGAGAAGTCTCGCTTCCCATCGGTCAAAAGGGCCATGCTGAAAAAAGTGTCAAAACCAGAAATGCAGGACAGGCCATGGAGAAATGGGAGCCTTGCTACACTGATGGGCTGGATGTAAATTGCCAAGAGCCACTCTGGAGAAGTGTCCGGTGAGTCCTGAAACATCTGAAAAACACAGCTTAGAGAGCATAGGGCACTTCCACTCATGGGGGTATAAATTGGGAAAATGAAAAATCAGCAAGACACAAGCACCCCAAAGTTGAGGGCTGCTCTGTTGACCAGGACCTCCACTTCATTCCACCTTAAATATCCCAGGAAAGAGAAAAATGGATAAAGAAGTTGTGGTCCTTATGTACAATGGAATATCACTCAGCCATGAAATCAATGTCGTAAGGTTAGTAGCAGCATGATGAGTGGATTTAGGTACGACGATTCTAAGTGAAATAAGTCACACAGAAAAGGACACTTCTCATAAGGTATCACTGATAGAGGGAATGTAAAAACCGTTACACTTGAACTGAATTACAAAACAGAACAGAGTCACACATGCAGAAAACACACTATGGCTGCTTAACGGGAAAGGTGAGGTGGGGTGATACATAAAACAAGGGTATCAAATTAGCTCAGATACCGTTCCATAAACCCAATATGTAATAGACAAGACCTACTCCTTGCTCAGAGAACTGGACTCAACACGCCCTATTCACCGCACAAGAATATATCTGACTAATAATAATCTTAAAACCTATGTATTGATATCTCTCTGTTAGTGTGTCAAGTGGGTGTAAAGCGGCATAAACACAGCAGTGAAAAGCAGCTAAACCCCATTATAAAAATAAATTACTTTGAAACAACCATGAAACAAAGACAGCGAAAGAGAGAGAAATTCTTACACAATGCGTTCAGGGGCTGTGATGCAACCTGGATTGACCATATCTAGACGCACAGCTGGATGAGACATAAGTGTGGACACTCTTGGGGCTGAGAGGTTTGGTGAGGTTGGGTGAGCAAACGCAGACCCTTTAAAGTAATACTGCGTGGTACCCATCGCATGGGTCCCAAATCTCCAGGTTCAAGGGCATCTTCCTACATCAAAAACATGCATGAGAAACCCAGAAGATGGTACACCATGTGATGGGGAAAGGTTTCTAAAACGCACCTCATTTCTCATCTCCTTGTGCCCGGGTTCGCCATTCCAGCCGCTTTACTAGCAAGCTCCCTACTTGGAGCATCAGCACCTTTAACCTCCTGTTCCGTAGAGGTTGCAATTTGTCCTGAGGATAAACGGGAAGACGTGGAACCAACGAGAGACTAGCTCTTGGTGTTGGGACAGGCACAGGTCACTCTATTTTCCCATCAGAAAGAAGAATTAACCACAGGCTCAGCCTGCCCCCCGGAACCAGAACAGGGCCTGAAGCCATTCTGCGATTTTGCGGCCAGCTCCCATAAAAACGAGTTGTAAAATGGAGGTTCAGGGCACTGCAATTCACAAACCTGCAGAGTTATAAATGATAACTCTCGTCCACAAATATATTGAGGGAAGGCAAAGAAGAGGATTTGAAATCAAGGCAGAATTGCAGGAAACAGATTTCAGGAGGTAGATACGAATCGCCTTTAAAGCACATGAAAAGCGGCAAAACGTTGACAATGATGCCCTTGGCCAAAAAGGGCGTATGCGTTTTTTCCTGAATATATTCAGGAAAAAACGCATACGCCCTTTTTGGCCAACCAAGCAACCTGGAAAGGCAAATCAGCGCTACAAAGAAGTCTCGCTTCCCATCGGTCAAAAGGGCCATGCTGAAAAAAGTGTCAAAACCAGAAATGCAGGACAGGCCATGGAGAAATGGGAGCCTTGCTACACTGATGGGCGGGATGTAAATTGCCAAGAGCCACTCTGGAGAAGTGTCCGGTGAGTCCTGAAACATCTGAAAAACACAGCTTAGAGAGCATAGGGCACTTCCACTCATGGGGGTATAAATTGGGAAAATGAAAAATCAGCAAGACACAAGCACCCCAAAGTTGAGGGCTGCTCTGTTGACCAGGACCTCCACTTCATTCCACCTTAAATATCCCAGGAAAGAGAAAAATGGATAAAGAAGTTGTGGTCCTTATGTACAATGGAATATCACTCAGCCATGAAATCAACGTCGTAAGGTTAGTAGCAGCATGATGAGTGGATTTAGGTACGACGATTCTAAGTGAAATAAGTCACACAGAAAAGGACACTTCTCATAAGGTATCACTGATAGAGGGAATGTAAAAACCGTTACACTTGAACTGAATTACAAAACAGAACAGAGTCACACATGCAGAAAACACACTATGGCTGCTTAACGGGAAAGGTGAGGTGGGGTGATACATAAAACAAGGGTATCAAATTAGCTCAGATACCGTTCCATAAACCCAATATGTAATAGACAAGACCTACTCCTTGCTCAGAGAACTGGACTCAACACGCCCTATTCACCGCACAAGAATATATCTGACTAATAATAATCGTAAAACCTATGTATTGATATCTCTCTGTTAGTGTGTCAAGTGGGTGTAAAGCTGCATAAACACAGCAGTGAAAAGCAGCTAAACCCCATTATAAAAATAAATTACTTTGAAACAACCATGAAACAAAGACAGTGAAAGAGAGAGTAATTCTTACACAATGCGTTCAGGGGCTGTGAGGCAACCTGGATTGACCATATCTAGACGCACAGCTGGATGAGACATAAGGGTGGACACTCTTGGGGCTGAGAGGTTTGGTGAGGTTGGGTGAGCAAACGCAGACCCTTTAAAGTAATACTGCGTGGTACCCATCGCATGGGTCCCAAATCTCCAGGTTCAAGGGCATCTTCCTACATCAAAAACATGCATGAGAAACCCAGAAGATGGTACACCGTGTGATGGGGAAAGGTTTCTAAAACGCACCTCATTTCTCATCTCCTTGTGCCCGGGTTCGCCATTCCAGCCGCTTTACTAGCAAGCTCCCTACTTGGAGCATCAGCACCTTTAACCTCCTGTTCCGTACAGGTTGCAATTTGTCCTGAGGATAAACGGGAAGACGTGGAACCAACGAGAGACTAGCTCTTGGTGTTGGGACAGGCACAGGTCACTCTATTTTCCCATCAGAAAGAAGAATTAACCACAGGCTCAGCCTGACCCCCGGAACCAGAACAGGGCCTGAAGCCATTCTGCGATTTTGCGGGCAGCTCCCATAAAAACGAGTTGTAAAATGGAGGTTCAGGGCACTGCAATTCACAAACCTGCAGATTTATAAATGATAACTCTCGTCCACAAATATATTGAGGGAAGGCAAAGAAGAGGATTTGAAATCAAGGCAGAATTGCAGGAAACAGATTTCAGGAGGTAGATACGAATCGCCTTTAAAGCACATGAAAAGCGGCAAAACGTTGACAATGATGCCCTTGGCCAAAAAGGGCGTATGCGTTTTTTCCTGAATATATTCAGGAAAAAACGCATACGCCCTTTTTGGCCAACCAAGCAACCTGGAAAGGCAAATCAGCGCTACAAAGAAGTCTCGCTTCCCATCGGTCAAAAGGGCCATGCTGAAAAAAGTGTCAAAACCAGAAATGCAGGACAGGCCATGGAGAAATGGGAGCCTTGCTACACTGATGGGCGGGATGTAAATTGCCAAGAGCCACTCTGGAGAAGTGTCCGGTGAGTCCTGAAACATCTGAAAAACACAGCTTAGAGAGCATAGGGCACTTCCACTCATGGGGGTATAAATTGGGAAAATGAAAAATCAGCAAGACACAAGCACCCCAAAGTTGAGGGCTGCTCTGTTGACCAGGACCTCCACTTCATTCCACCTTAAATATCCCAGGAAAGAGAAAAATGGATAAAGAAGTTGTGGTCCTTATGTACAATGGAATATCACTCAGCCAGGAAATCAATGTCGTAAGGTTAGTAGCAGCATGATGAGTGGATTTAGGTACGACGATTCTAAGTGAAATAAGTCACACAGAAAAGGACACTTCTCATAAGGTATCACTGATAGAGGGAATGTAAAAACCGTTACACTTGAACTGAATTACAAAACAGAACAGAGTCACACATGCAGAAAACACACTATGGCTGCTTAACGGGAAAGGTGAGGTGGGGTGATACATAAAACAAGGGTATCAAATTAGCTCAGATACCGTTCCATAAACCCAATATGTAATAGACAAGACCTACTCCTTGCTCAGAGAACTGGACTCAACACGCCCTATTCACCGCACAAGAATATATCTGACTAGTAATAATCTTAAAACCTATGTATTGATATCTCTCTGTTAGTGTGTCAAGTGGGTGTAAAGCAGCATAAACACAGCAGTGAAAAGCAGCTAAACCCCATTATAAAAATAAATTACTTTGAAACACCCATGAAACAAAGACAGTGAAAGAGAGAGAAATTCTTACACAATGCGTTCAGGGGCTGTGATGCAACTTGGATTGACCATATCTAGACGCACAGCTGGATGAGACATAAGGGTGGACACTCTTGGGGCTGAGAGGTTTGGTGAGGTTGGGTGAGCAAACGCAGACCCTTTAAAGTAATACTGCGTGGTACCCATCGCATGGGTCCCAAATCTCCAGGTTCAAGGGCATCTTCCTACATCAAAAACATGCATGAGAAACCCAGAAGATGGTACACCGTGTGATGGGGAAAGGTTTCTAAAACGCACCTCATTTCTCATCTCCTTGTGCCCGGGTTCGCCATTCCAGCCGCTTTACTAGCAAGCTCCCTACTTGGAGCATCAGCACCTTTAACCTCCTGTTCCGTACAGGTTGCAATTTGTCCTGAGGATAAACGGGAAGACGTGGAACCAACGAGAGACTAGCTCTTGGTGTTGGGACAGGCACAGGTCACTCTATTTTCCCATCAGAAAGAAGAATTAACCACAGGCTCAGCCTGACCCCCGGAACCAGAACAGGGCCTGAAGCCATTCTGCGATTTTGCGGCCAGCTCCCATAAAAACGAGTTGTAAAATGGAGGTTCAGGGCACTGCAATTCACAAACCTGCAGATTTATAAATGATAACTCTCGTCCACAAATATATTGAGGGAAGGCAAAGAAGAGGATTTGAAATCAAGGCAGAATTGCAGGAAACAGATTTCAGGAGGTAGATACGAATCGCCTTTAAAGCACATGAAAAGCGGCAAAACGTTGACAATGATGCCCTTGGCCAAAAAGGGCGTATGCGTTTTTTCCTGAATATATTCAGGAAAAAACGCATACGCCCTTTTTGGCCAACCAAGCAACCTGGAAAGGCAAATCAGCGCTACAAAGAAGTCTCGCTTCCCATCGGTCAAAAGGGCCATGCTGAAAAAAGTGTCAAAACCAGAAATGCAGGACAGGCCATGGAGAAATGGGAGCCTTGCTACACTGATGGGCGGGATGTAAATTGCCAAGAGCCACTCTGGAGAAGTGTCCGGTGAGTCCTGAAACATCTGAAAAACACAGCTTAGAGAGCATAGGGCACTTCCACTCATGGGGGTATAAATTGGGAAAATTAAAAATCAGCAAGACACAAGCACCCCAAAGTTTAGGGCTGCTCTGTTGACCAGGACCTCCACTTCATTCCACCTGAAATATCCCAGGAAAGAGAAAAATGGATAAAGAAGTTGTGGTCCTTATGTACAATGGAATATCACTCAGCCAGGAAATCAACGTCGTAAGGTTAGTAGCAGCATGATGAGTGGATTTAGGTACGACGATTCTAAGTGAAATAAGTCACACAGAAAAGGACACTTCTCATAAGGTATCACTGATAGAGGGAATGTAAAAACCATTACACTTGAACTGAATTACAAAACAGAACAGAGTCACACATGCAGAAAACACACTATGGCTGCTTAACGGGAAAGGTGAGGTGGGGTGATACATAAAACAAGGGTATCAAATTAGCTCAGATACCGTTCCATAAACCCAATATGTAATAGACAAGACCTACTCCTTGCTCAGAGAACTGGACTCAACACGCCCTATTCACCGCACAAGAATATATCTGACTAATAATAATCGTAAAACCTATGTATTGATATCTCTCTGTTAGTGTGTCAAGTGGGTGTAAAGCGGCATAAACACAGCAGTGAAAAGCAGCTAAACCCCATTATAAAAATAAATTACTTTGAAACAACCATGAAACAAAGACAGTGAAAGAGAGAGTAATTCTTACACAATGCGTTCAGGGGCTGTGAGGCAACCTGGATTGACCATATCTAGACACACAGCTGGATGAGACATAAGGGTGGACACTCTTGGGGCTGAGAGGTTTGGTGAGGTTGGGTGAGCAAACGCAGACCCTTTAAAGTAATACTGCGTGGTACCCATCGCATGGGTCCCAAATCTCCAGGTTCAAGGGCATCTTCCTACATCAAAAACATGCATGAGAAACCCAGAAGATGGTACACCGTGTGATGGGGAAAGGTTTCTAAAACGCACCTCATTTCTCATCTCCTTGTGCCCGGGTTCGCCATTCCAGCCGCTTTACTAGCAAGCTCCCTACTTGGAGCATCAGCACCTTTAACCTCCTGTTCCGTACAGGTTGCAATTTGTCCTGAGGATAAACGGGAAGACGTGGAACCAACGAGAGACTAGCTCTTGGTGTTGGGACAGGCACAGGTCACTCTATTTTCCCATCAGAAAGAAGAATTAACCACAGGCTCAGCCTGACCCCCGGAACCAGAACAGGGCCTGAAGCCATTCTGCGATTTTGCGGGCAGCTCCCATAAAAACGAGTTGTAAAATGGAGGTTCAGGGCACTGCAATTCACAAACCTGCAGATTTATAAATGATAACTCTCGTCCACAAATATATTGAGGGAAGGCAAAGAAGAGGATTTGAAATCAAGGCAGAATTGCAGGAAACAGATTTCAGGAGGTAGATACGAATCGCCTTTAAAGCACATGAAAAGCGGCAAAACGTTGACAATGATGCCCTTGGCCAAAAAGGGCGTATGCGTTTTTTCCTGAATATATTCAGGAAAAAACGCATACGCCCTTTTTGGCCAACCAAGCAACCTGGAAAGGCAAATCAGCGCTACAAAGAAGTCTCGCTTCCCATCGGTCAAAAGGGCCATGCTGAAAAAAGTGTCAAAACCAGAAATGCAGGACAGGCCATGGAGAAATGGGAGCCTTGCTACACTGATGGGCGGGATGTAAATTGCCAAGAGCCACTCTGGAGAAGTGTCCGGTGAGTCCTGAAACATCTGAAAAACACAGCTTAGAGAGCATAGGGCACTTCCACTCATGGGGGTATAAATTGGGAAAATGAAAAATCAGCAAGACACAAGCACCCCAAAGTTGAGGGCTGCTCTGTTGACCAGGACCTCCACTTCATTCCACCTTAAATATCCCAGGAAAGAGAAAAATGGATAAAGAAGTTGTGGTCCTTATGTACAATGGAATATCACTCAGCCAGGAAATCAATGTCGTAAGGTTAGTAGCAGCATGATGAGTGGATTTAGGTACGACGATTCTAAGTGAAATAAGTCACACAGAAAAGGACACTTCTCATAAGGTATCACTGATAGAGGGAATGTAAAAACCGTTACACTTGAACTGAATTACAAAACAGAACAGAGTCACACATGCAGAAAACACACTATGGCTGCTTAACGGGAAAGGTGAGGTGGGGTGATACATAAAACAAGGGTATCAAATTAGCTCAGATACCGTTCCATAAACCCAATATGTAATAGACAAGACCTACTCCTTGCTCAGAGAACTGGACTCAACACGCCCTATTCACTGCACAAGAATATATCTGACTAATAATAATCGTAAAACCTATGTATTGATATCTCTCTGTTAGTGTGTCAAGTGGGTGTAAAGCGGCATAAACACAGCAGTGAAAAGCAGCTAAACCCCATTATAAAAATAAATTACTTTGAAACAACCATGAAACAAAGACAGTGAAAGAGAGAGAAATTCTTACACAATGCGTTCAGGGGCTGTGATGCAACTTGGATTGACCATATCTAGACGCACAGCTGGATGAGACATAAGGGTGGACATTCTTGGGGCTGAGAGGTTTGGTGAGGTTGGGTGAGCAAACGCAGACCCTTTAAAGTAATACTGCGTGGTACCCATCGCATGGGTCCCAAATCTCCAGGTTCAAGGGCATCTTCCTACATCAAAAACATGCATGAGAAACCCAGAAGATGGTACACCGTGTGATGGGGAAAGGTTTCTAAAACGCACCTCATTTCTCATCTCCTTGTGCCCGGGTTCGCCATTCCAGCCGCTTTACTAGCAAGCTCCCTACTTGGAGCATCAGCACCTTTAACCTCCTGTTCCGTACAGGTTGCAATTTGTCCTGAGGATAAACGGGAAGACGTGGAACCAACGAGAGACTAGCTCTTGGTGTTGGGACAGGCACAGGTCACTCTATTTTCCCATCAGAAAGAAGAATTAACCACAGGCTCAGCCTGCCCCCCGGAACCAGAACAGGGCCTGAAGCCATTCTGCGATTTTGCGGCCAGCTCCCATAAAAACGAGTTGTAAAATGGAGGTTCAGGGCACTGCAATTCACAAACCTGCAGAGTTATAAATGATAACTCTCGTCCACAAATATATTGAGGGAAGGCAAAGAAGAGGATTTGAAATCAAGGCAGAATTGCAGGAAACAGATTTCAGGAGGTAGATACGAATCGCCTTTAAAGCACATGAAAAGCGGCAAAACGTTGACAATGATGCCCTTGGCCAAAAAGGGCGTATGCGTTTTTTCCTGAATATATTCAGGAAAAAACGCATACGCCCTTTTTGGCCAACCAAGCAACCTGGAAAGGCAAATCAGCGCTACAAAGAAGTCTCGCTTCCCATCGGTCAAAAGGGCCATGCTGAAAAAAGTGTCAAAACCAGAAATGCAGGACAGGCCATGGAGAAATGGGAGCCTTGCTACACTGATGGGCGGGATGTAAATTGCCAAGAGCCACTCTGGAGAAGTGTCCGGTGAGTCCTGAAACATCTGAAAAACACAGCTTAGAGAGCATAGGGCACTTCCACTCATGGGGGTATAAATTGGGAAAATGAAAAATCAGCAAGACACAAGCACCCCAAAGTTGAGGGCTGCTCTGTTGACCAGGACCTCCACTTCATTCCACCTTAAATATCCCAGGAAAGAGAAAAATGGATAAAGAAGTTGTGGTCCTTATGTACAATGGAATATCACTCAACCATGAAATCAATGTCGTAAGGTTAGTAGCAGCATGATGAGTGGATTTAGGTACGACGATTCTAAGTGAAATAAGTCACACAGAAAAGGACACTTCTCATAAGGTATCACTGATAGAGGGAATGTAAAAACCGTTACACTTGAACTGAATTACAAAACAGAACAGAGTCACACATGCAGAAAACACACTATGGCTGCTTAACGGGAAAGGTGAGGTGGGGTGATACATAAAACAAGGGTATCAAATTAGCTCAGATACCGTTCCATAAACCCAATATGTAATAGACAAGACCTACTCCTTGCTCAGAGAACTGGACTCAACACGCCCTATTCACCGCACAAGAATATATCTGACTAATAATAATCGTAAAACCTATGTATTGATATCTCTCTGTTAGTGTGTCAAGTGGGTGTAAAGTGGCATAAACACAGCAGTGAAAAGCAGCTAAACCCCATTATAAAAATAAATTACTTTGAAACAACCATGAAACAAAGACAGTGAAAGAGAGAGAAATTCTTACACAATGCGTTCAGGGGCTGTGATGCAACCTGGATTGACCATATCTAGACGCACAGCTGGATGAGACATAAGGGTGGACACTCTTGGGGCTGAGAGGTTTGGTGAGGTTGGGTGAGCAAACGCAGACCCTTTAAAGTAATACTGCGTGGTACCCATCGCATTGGTCCCAAATCTCCAGGTTCAAGGGTATCTTCCTACATCAAAAACATGCATGAGAAACCCAGAAGATGGTACACTGTGTGATGGGGAAAGGTTTCTAAAACGCACCTCATTTCTCATCTCCTTGTGCCCGGGTTCGCCATTCCAGCCACTTTACTAGCAAGTTCCCTACTTGGAGCATCAGCACCTTTAACCTCCTGTTCCATACAGGTTGTAATTTGTCCTGAGGATAAACGGGAAGACGTGGAACCAACGAGAGACTAGCTCTTGGTGTTGGGACAGGCACAGGTCACTCTATTTTCCCATCAGAAAGAAGAATTAACCACAGGCTCAGCCTGCCCCCCGGAACCAGAACAGGGCCTGAAGCCATTCTGCGATTTTACGGCCAGCTCCCATAAAAACGAGTTGTAAAATGGAGGTTCAGGGCACTGCAATTCACAAACCTGCAGAGTTATAAATGATAACCCTCGTCCACAAATATATTGAGGGAAGGCAAAGAAGAGGATTTGAAATCAAGGCAGAATTGCAGGAAACAGATTTCAGGAGGTAGATACGAATCGCCTTTAAAGCACATGAAAAGCGGCAAAACGTTGACAATGATGCCCTTGGCCAAAAAGGGCGTATGCGTTTTTTCCTGAATATATTCAGGAAAAAACGCATACGCCCTTTTTGGCCAACCAAGCAACCTGGAAAGGCAAATCAGCGCTACAAAGAAGTCTCGCTTCCCATCGGTCAAAAGGGCCATGCTGAAAAAAGTGTCAAAACCAGAAATGCAGGACAGGCCATGGAGAAATGGGAGCCTTGCTACACTGATGGGCGGGATGTAAATTGCCAAGAGCCACTCTGGAGAAGTGTCCGGTGAGTCCTGAAACATCTGAAAAACACAGCTTAGAGAGCATAGGGCACTTCCACTCATGGGGGTATAAATTGGGAAAATTAAAAATCAGCAAGACACAAGCACCCCAAAGTTGAGGGCTGCTCTGTTGACCAGGACCTCCACTTCATTCCACCTTAAATATCCCAGGAAAGAGAAAAATGGATAAAGAAGTTGTGGTCCTTATGTACAATGGAATATCACTCAGCCAGGAAATCAATGTCGTAAGGTTAGTAGCAGCATGATGAGTGGATTTAGGTACGACGATTCTAAGTGAAATAAGTCACACAGAAAAGGACACTTCTCATAAGGTATCACTGATAGAGGGAATGTAAAAACCATTACACTTGAACTGAATTACAAAACAGAACAGAGTCACACATGCAGAAAACACACTATGGCTGCTTAACGGGAAAGGGGAGGTGGGGTGATACATAAAACAAGGGTATCAAATTAGCTCAGATACCGTTCCATAAACCCAATATGTAATAGACAAGACCTACTCCTTGCTCAGAGAACTGGACTCAACACGCCCTATTCACCGCACAAGAATATATCTGACTAATAATAATCGTAAAACCTATGTATTGATATCTCTCTGTTAGTGTGTCAAGTGGGTGTAAAGCGGCATAAACACAGCATTGAAAAGCAGCTAAACCCCATTATAAAAATAAATTACTTTGAAACACCCATGAAACAAAGACAGTGAAAGAGAGAGAAATTCTAACACAATGCGTTCAGGGGCTGTGATGCAACCTGGATTGACCATATCTAGACGCACAGCTGGATGAGACATAAGGGTGGACACTCTTGGGGCTGAGAGGTTTGGTGAGGTTGGGTGAGCAAACGCAGACCCTTTAAAGTAATACTGCGTGGTACCCATCGCATGGGTCCCAAATCTCCAGGTTCAAGGGCATCTTCCTACATCAAAAACATGCATGAGAAACCCAGAAGACGGTACACCGTGTGATGGGGAAAGGTTTCTAAAACGTACCTCATTTCTCATCTCCTTGTGCCCGGGTTCGCCATTCCAGCCGCTTTACTAGCAAGCTCCCTACTTGGAGCATCAGCACCTTTAACCTCCTGTTCCGTACAGGTTGCAATTTGTCCTGAGGATAAACGGGAAGACGTGGAACCAACGAGAGACTAGCTCTTGGTGTTGGGACAGGCACAGGTCACTCTATTTTCCCATCAGAAAGAAGAATTAACCACAGGCTCAGCCTGCCCCCCGGAACCAGAACAGGGCCTGAAGCCATTCTGCGATTTTGCGGCCAGCTCCCATAAAAACGAGTTGTAAAATGGAGGTTCAGGGCACTGCAATTCACAAACCTGCAGAGTTATAAATGATAACTCTCGTCCACAAATATATTGAGGGAAGGCAAAGAAGAGGATTTGAAATCAAGGCAGAATTGCAGGAAACAGATTTCAGGAGGTAGATACGAATCGCCTTTAAAGCACATGAAAAGCGGCAAAACGTTGACAATGATGCCCTTGGCCAAAAAGGGCGTATGCGTTTTTTCCTGAATATATTCAGGAAAAAACGCATACGCCCTTTTTGGCCAACCAAGCAACCTGGAAAGGCAAATCAGCGCTACAAAGAAGTCTCGCTTCCCATCGGTCAAAAGGGCCATGCTGAAAAAAGTGTCAAAACCAGAAATGCAGGACAGGCCATGGAGAAATGGGAGCCTTGCTACACTGATGGGCGGGATGTAAATTGCCAAGAGCCACTCTGGAGAAGTGTCCGGTGAGTCCTGAAACATCTGAAAAACACAGCTTAGAGAGCATAGGGCACTTCCACTCATGGGGGTATAAATTGGGAAAATTAAAAATCAGCAAGACACAAGCACCCCAAAGTTGAGGGCTGCTCTGTTGACCAGGACCTCCACTTCATTCCACCTGAAATATCCCAGGAAAGAGAAAAATGGATAAAGAAGTTGTGGTCCTTATGTACAATGGAATATCACTCAGCCAGGAAATCAATGTCGTAAGGTTAGTAGCAGCATGATGAGTGGATTTAGGTACGACGATTCTAAGTGAAATAAGTCACACAGAAAAGGACACTTCTCATAAGGTATCACTGATAGAGGGAATGTAAAAACCGTTACACTTGAACTGAATTACAAAACAGAACAGAGTCACACATGCAGAAAACACACTATGGCTGCTTAACGGGAAAGGTGAAGTGGGGTGATACATAAAACAAGGGTATCAAATTAGCTCAGATACCGTTCCATAAAACCAATATGTAATAGACAAGACCTACTCCTTGCTCAGAGAACTGGACTCAACACGCCCTATTCACCGCACAAGAATATATCTGACTAATAATAATCGTAAAACCTATGTATTGATATCTCTCTGTTAGTGTGTCAAGTGGGTGTAAAGCCGCATAAACACAGCATGGAAAAGCAGCTAAACCCCATTATAAAAATAAATTACTTTGAAACACCCATGAAACAAAGACAGTGAAAGAGAGAGAAATTCTTACACAATGCGTTCAGGGGCTGTGATGCAACTTGGATTGACCATATCTAGACGCACAGCTGGATGAGACATAAGGGTGGACACTCTTGGGGCTGAGAGGTTTGGTGAGGTTGGGTGAGCAAACGCAGACCCTTTAAAGTAATACTGCGTGGTACCCATCGCATGGGTCCCAAATCTCCAGGTTCAAGGGCATCTTCCTACATCAAAAACATGCATGAGAAACCCAGAAGACGGTACACCGTGTGATGGGGAAAGGTTTCTAAAACGCACCTCATTTCTCATCTCCTTGTGCCCGGGTTCGCCATTCCAGCCGCTGTACTAGCAAGCTCCCTACTTGGAGCATCAGCACCTTTAACCTCCTGTTCCGTACAGGTTGCAATTTGTCCTGAGGATAAACGGGAAGACGTGGAACCAACGAGAGACTAGATCTTGGTGTTGGGACAGGCACAGGTCACTCTATTTTCCCATCAGAAAGAAGAATTAACCACAGGCTCAGCCTGCCCCCCGGAACCAGAACAGGGCCTGAAGCCATTCTGCGATTTTGCGGCCAGCTCCCATAAAAACGAGTTGTAAAATGGAGGTTCAGCGCACTGCAATTCACAAACCTGCAGAGTTATAAATGATAACTCTCGTCCACAAATATATTGAGGGAAGGCAAAGAAGAGGATTTGAAATCAAGGCAGAATTGCAGGAAACAGATTTCAGGAGGTAGATACGAATCGCCTTTAAAGCACATGAAAAGCGGCAAAACGTTGACAATGATGCCCTTGGCCAAAAAGGGCGTATGCGTTTTTTCCTGAATATATTCAGGAAAAAACGCATACGCCCTTTTTGGCCAACTAAGCAACCTGGAAAGGCAAATCAGCGCTACAAAGAAGTCTCGCTTCCCATTGGTCAATAGGGCCATGCTGAAAAAAGTGTCAAAACCAGAAATGCAGGACAGGCCATGGAGAAATGGGAGCCTTGCTACACTGATGGGCGGGATGTAAATTGCCAAGAGCCACTCTGGAGAAGTGTCCGGTGAGTCCTGAAACATCTGAAAAACACAGCTTAGAGAGCATAGGGCACTTCCACTCATGGGGGTATAAATTGGGAAAATGAAAAATCAGCAAGACACAAGCACCCCAAAGTTTAGGGCTGCTCTGTTGACCAGGACCTCCACTTCATTCCACCTGAAATATCCCAGGAAAGAGAAAAATGGATAAAGAAGTTGTGGTCCTTATGTACAATGGAATATCACTCAGCCAGGAAATCAATGTCGTAAAGTTAGTAGCAGCATGATGAGTGGATTTAGGTACGACGATTCTAAGTGAAATAAGTCACACAGAAAAGGACACTTCTCATAAGGTATCACTGATAGAGGGAATGTAAAAACCGTTACACTTGAACTGAATTACAAAACAGAACAGAGTCACACATGCAGAAAACACACTATGGCTGCTTAACGGGAAAGGTGAAGTGGGGTGATACATAAAACAAGGGTATCAAATTAGCTCAGATACCGTTCCATAAACCCAATATGTAATAGACAAGACCTACTCCTTGCTCAGAGAACTGGACTCAACACGCCCTATTCACCGCACAAGAATATATCTGACTAATAATAATCGTAAAACCTATGTATTGATATCTCTCTGTTAGTGTGTCAAGTGGGTGTAAAGCGGCATAAACACAGCAGTGAAAAGCAGCTAAACCCCATTATAAAAATAAATTACTTTGAAACAACCATGAAACAAAGACAGTGAAAGAGAGAGAAATTCTTACACAATGCGTTCAGGGGCTGTGATGCAACTTAGATTGACCATATCTAGACGCACAGCTGGATGAGACATAAGGGTGGACACTCTTGGGGCTGAGAGGTTTGGTGAGGTTGGGTGAGCAAACGCAGACCCTTTAAAGTAATACTGCGTGGTACCCATCGCATGGGTCCCAAATCTCCAGGTTCAAGGGCATCTTCCTACATCAAAAACATGCATGAGAAACCCAGAAGACGGTACACCGTGTGATGGGGAAATGTTTGTAAAACGTACGTCATTTCTCATCTCCTTGTGCCCGGGTTCGCCATTCCAGCCACTTTACTAGCAAGCTCCCTACTTGGAGCATCAGCACCTTTAACCTCCTGTTCCGTACAGGTTGCAATTTGTCCTGAGGATAAACGGGAAGACGTGGAACCAACGAGAGACTAGCTCTTGGTGTTGGGACAGGCACAGGTCACTCTATTTTCCCATCAGAAAGAAGAATTAACCACAGGCTCAGCCTGCCCCCCGGAACCAGAACAGGGCCTGAAGCCATTCTGCGATTTTGCGGCCAGCTCCCATAAAAACGAGTTGTAAAATGGAGGTTCAGGGCACTGCAATTCACAAACCTGCAGAGTTATAAATGATAACTCTCGTCCACAAATATATTGAGGGAAGGCAAAGAAGAGGATTTGAAATCAAGGCAGAATTGCAGGAAACAGATTTCAGGAGGTAGATACGAATCGCCTTTAAAGCACATGAAAAGCGGCAAAACGTTGACAATGATGCCCTTGGCCAAAAAGGGCGTATGCGTTTTTTCCTGAATATATTCAGGAAAAAACGCATACGCCCTTTTTGGCCAACCAAGCAACCTGGAAAGGCAAATCAGCGCTACAGAGAAGTCTCGCTTCCCATCGGTCAAAAGGGCCATGCTGAAAAAAGTGTCAAAACCAGAAATGCAGGACAGGCCATGGAGAAATGGGAGCCTTGCTACACTGATGGGCGGGATGTAAATTGCCAACAGCCACTCTAGAGAAGTGTACGGTGTGTCCTGAAACATCTGAAAAACACAGCTTAGAGAGCATAGGGCACTTCCACTCATGGGGGTATAAATTGGGAAAATGAAAAATCAACAAGACACAAGCACCCCAAAGTTGAGGGCTGCTCTGTTGACAAGGACCTCCACTTCATTCCACCTTAAATATCCCAGGAAAGAGAAAAATGGATAAAGAAGTTGTGTTCCTTATGTACAATGGAATATCACTCAGCCAGGAAATCAATGTCGTAAGGTTAGTAGCAGCATGATGAGTGGATTTAGGTACGACGATTCTAAGTGAAATAAGTCACACAGAAAAGGACACTTCTCATAAGGTATCACTGATAGAGGGAATGTAAAAACCGTTACACTTGAACTGAATTACAAAACAGAACAGAGTCACACATGCAGAAAACACACTATGGCTGCTTAACGGGAAAGGTGAGGTGGGGTGATACATAAAACAAGGGTATCAAATTAGCTCAGATACCGTTCCATAAACCCAATATGTAATAGACAAGACCTACTCCTTGCTCAGAGAACTGGACTGAACACGCCCTATTCACCGCACAAGAATATATCTGACTAAAAATAATCGTAAAACCTATGTATTGATATCTCTCTGTTAGTGTGTCAAGTGGGTGTAAAGCGGCATAAACACAGCAGTGAAAAGCAGCTAAACCCCATTATAAAAATAAATTACTTTGAAACAACCATGAAACAAAGACAGCGAAAGAGAGAGAAATTCTTACACAATGCGTTCAGGGGCTGTGATGCAACCTGGATTGACCATATCTAGACGCACAGCTGGATGAGACATAAGGGTGGACACCCTTGGGGCTGAGAGGTTTGGTGAGGTTGGGTGAGCAAACGCAGACCCTTTAAAGTAATACTGCGTGGTACCCATCGCATGGGTCCCAAATCTCCAGGTTCAAGGGCATCTTCCTACATCAAAAACATGCATGAGAAACCCAGAAGATGGTACATCGTGTGATGGGGAAATGTTTCTAAAACGCACCTCATTTCTCATCTCCTTGTGCCCGGGTTCGCCATTCCAGCCGCTTTACTAGCAAGCTCCCTACTTGGAGCATCAGCACCTTTAACCTCCTGTTCCGTACAGGTTGCAATTTGTCCTGAGGATAAACGGGAAGACGTGGAACCAACGTGAGACTAGCTCTTGGTGTTGGGACAGGCACAGGTCACTCTATTTTCCCATCAGAAAGAAGAATTAACCACAGGCTCAGCCTGCCCCCCGGATCCAGAACAGGGCCTGAAGCCATTCTGCGATTTTGCGGCCAGCTCCCATAAAAACGAGTTGTAAAATGGAGGTTCAGGGCACTGCCATTCACAAACCTGCAGAGTTGTAAATGATAACTCTCGTCCACAAATATATTGAGGGAAGGCAAAGAAGAGGATTTGAAATCAAGGCAGAATTGCAGGAAACAGATTTCAGGAGGTAGATACGAATCGCCTTTAAAGCACATGAAAAGCGGCAAAACGTTGACAATGATGCCCTTGGCCAAAAAGGGCGTATGCGTTTTTTCCTGAATATATTCAGGAAAAAACGCATACGCCCTTTTTGGCCAACCAAGCAACCTGGAAAGGCAAATCAGCGCTACAAAGAAGTCTCGCTTCCCATCGGTCAAAAGGGCCATGCTGAAAAAAGTGTCAAAACCAGAAATGCAGGACAGGCCATGGAGAAATGGGAGCCTTGCTACACTGATGGGCGGGATGTAAATTGCCAAGAGCCACTCTGGAGAAGTGTCCGGTGAGTCCTGAAACATCTGAAAAACACAGCTTAGAGAGCATAGGGCACTTCCACTCATGGGGGTATAAATTGGGAAAATGAAAAATCAGCAAGACACAAGCACCCCAAAGTTTAGGGCTGCTCTGTTGACCAGGACCTCCACTTCATTCCACCTTCAATATCCCAGGAAAGAGAAAAATGGATAAACAAATTGTGGTCCTTATGTAGAATGGAATATCACTCAGCCAGGAAATCAATGTCGTAAGGTTAGTAGCAGCATGATGAGTGGATTTAGGTACGACGATTCTAAGTGAAATAAGTCACACAGAAAAGGACACTTCTCATAAGGTATCACTGATAGAGGGAATGTAAAAACCGTTACACTTGAACTGAATTACAAAACAGAACAGAGTCACACATGCAGAAAACACACTATGGCTGCTTAACGGGAAAGGTGAGGTGGGGTGATACATAAAACAAGGGTATCAAATTAGCTCAGATACCGTTCCATAAACCCAATATGTAATAGACAAGACCTACTCCTTGCTCAGAGAACTGGACTCAACACGCCCTATTCACCGCACAAGAATATATCTGACTAATAATAATCGTAAAACCTATGTATTGATATCTCTCTGTTAGTGTCTCAAGTGGGTGTAAAGCGGCATAAACACAGCAGTGAAAAGCAGCTAAACCCCATTATAAAAATAAATTACTTTGAAACACCCATGAAACAAAGACAGTGAAAGAGAGAGAAATTCTTACACAATGCGTTCAGGGGCTGTGATGCAACCTGGATTGACCATATCTAGACCCACAGCTGGATGAGACATAAGGGTGGACACTCTTGGGGCTGAGAGGTTTGGTGAGGTTGGGTGAGCAAACGCAGACCCTTTAAAGTAATACTGCGTGGTACCCATCGCATGGGTCCCAAATCTCCAGGTTCAAGGGCATCTTCCTACATCAAAAACATGCATGAGAAACCCAGAAGATGGTACATCGTGTGATGGGGAAATGTTTCTAAAACGCACCTCATTTCTCATCTCCTTGTGCCCGGGTTCGCCATTCCAGCCGCTTTACTAGCAAGCTCCCTAGTTGGAGCATCAGCACCTTTAACCTCCTGTTCCGTACAGGTTGCAATTTGTCCTGAGGATAAACGGGAAGACGTGGAACCAACGTGAGACTAGCTCTTGGTGTTGGGACAGGCACAGGTCACTCTATTTTCCCATCAGAAAGAAGAATTAACCACAGGCTCAGCCTGCCCCCCGGAACCAGAACAGGGCCTGAAGCCATTCTGTGATTTTGCTGCCAGCTCCCATAAAAACGAGTTGTAAAATGGAGGTTCAGGGCACTGCAATTCACAAACCTGCAGAGTTATAAATGATAACTCTCGTCCACAAATATATTGAGGGCAGGCAAAGAAGAGGATTTGAAATCAAGGCAGAATTGCAGGAAACAGATTTCAGGAGGTAGATACGAATCGCCTTTAAAGCACATGAAAAGCGGCAAAACGTTGACAATGATGCCCTTGGCCAAAAAGGGCGTATGCGTTTTTTCTGAATATATTCAGGAAAAAACGCATACGCCCTTTTTGGCCAACCAAGCAACCTGGAAAGGCAAATCAGCGCTACAAAGAAGTCTCGCTTCCCATCGGTCAAAAGGGCCATGCTGAAAAAAGTGTCAAAACCAGAAATGCAGGACAGGCCATGGAGAAATGGGAGCCTTGCTACACTGATGGGCGGGATGTAAATTGCCAAGAGCCACTCTGGAGAAGTGTCCGGTGAGTCCTGAAACATCTGAAAAACACAGCTTAGAGAGCATAGGGCACTTCCACTCATGGGGGTATAAATTGGGAAAATGAAAAATCAGCAAGACACAAGCACCCCAAAGTTTAGGGCTGCTCTGTTGACCAGGACCTCCACTTCATTCCACCTGAAATATCCCAGGAAAGAGAAAAATGGATAAAGAAGTTGTGGTCCTTATGTACAATGGAATATCACTCAGCCAGGAAATCAATGTCGTAAGGTTAGTAGCAGCATGATGAGTGGATTTAGGTACGACGATTCTAAGTGAAATAAGTCACACAGAAAAGGACACTTCTCATAAGGTATCACTGATAGAGGGAATGTAAAAACCATTACACTTGAACTGAATTACAAAACAGAACAGAGTCACACATGCAGAAAACACACTATGGCTGCTTAACGGGAAAGGTGAGGTGGGGTGATACATAAAACAAGGGTATCAAATTAGCTCAGATACCATTCCATAAACCCAATATGTAATAGACAAGACCTACGCCTTGCTCAGAGAACTGGACTCAACACGCCCTATTCACCGCACAAGAATATATCTGACTAATAATAATCGTAAAACCTATGTATTGATATCTCTCTGTTAGTGTGTCAAGTGGGTGTAAAGTGGCATAAACACAGCAGTGAAAAGCAGCTAAACCCCATTATAAAAATAAATTACTTTGAAACACCCATGAAACAAAGACAGTGAAAGAGAGAGAAATTCTTACACAATGCGTTCAGGGGCTGTGATGCAACCTGGATTGACCATATCTAGACCCACAGCTGGATGAGACATAAGGGTGGACACTCTTGGGGATGAGAGGTTTGGTGAGGTTGGGTGAGCAAACGCAGACCCTTTAAAGTAATACTGCGTGGTACCCATCGCATGGGTCCCAAATCTCCAGGTTCAAGGGCATCTTCCTACATCAAAATCATGCATGAGAAACCCAGAAGATGGTACATCGTGTGATGGGGAAATGTTTCTAAAACGCACCTCATTTCTCATCTCCTTGTGCCCGGGTTCGCCATTCCAGCCGCTTTACTAGCAAGCTCCCTACTTGGAGCATCAGCACCTTTAACCTCCTGTTCCGTACAGGTTGCAATTTGTCCTGAGGATAAACGGGAAGACGTGGAACCAACGTGAGACTAGCTCTTGGTGTTGGGACAGGCACAGGTCACTCTATTTTCCCATCAGAAAGAAGAATTAACCACAGGCTCAGCCTGACCCCCGGAACCAGAATAGGGCCTGAAGCCATTCTGCGATTTTGCGGCCAGCTCCCATAAAAACGAGTTGTAAAATGGAGGTTCAGGGCACTGCAATTCACAAACCTGCAGAGTTATAAATGATAACCCTCGTCCACAAATATATTGAGGGAAGGCAAAGAAGAGGATTTGAAATCAAGGCAGAATTGCAGGAAACAGATTTCAGGAGGTAGATACGAATCGCCTTTAAAGCACATGAAAAGCGGCAAAACGTTGACAATGATGCCCTTGGCCAAAAAGGGCGTATGCGTTTTTTCCTGAATATATTCAGGAAAAAACGCATACGCCCTTTTTGGCCAACCAAGCAACCTGGAAAGGCAAATCAGCGCTACAAAGAAGTCTCGCTTCCCATCGGTCAAAAGGGCCATGCTGAAAAAAGTGTCAAAACCAGAAATGCAGGACAGGCCATGGAGAAATGGGAGCCTTGCTACACTGATGGGCGGGATGTAAATTGCCAACAGCCACTCTGGAGAAGTGTCCAGTGAGTCCTGAAACATCTGAAAAACACAGCTTAGAGAGCATAGGGCACTTCCACTCATGGGTGTATAAATTGGGAAAATTAAAAATCAGCAAGACACAAGCACCCCAAAGTTTAGGGCTGCTCTGTTGACCAGGACCTCCACTTCATTCCACCTGAAATATCCCAGGAAAGAGAAAAATGGATAAAGAAGTTGTGGTCCTTATGTACAATGGAATATCACTCAGCCATGAAATCAATGTCGTAAGGTTAGTAGCAGCATGATGAGTGGATTTAGGTACGACGATTCTAAGTGAAATAAGTCACACAGAAAAGGACACTTCTCATAAGGTATCACTGATAGAGGGAATGTAAAAACTGTTACACTTGAACTGAATTACAAAACAGAACAGAGTCACACATGCAGAAAACACACTATGGCTGCTTAACGGGAAAGGTGAGGTGGGGTGATACATAAAACAAGGGTATCAAATTAGCTCAGATACCGTTCCACAAACCCAATATGTAATAGACAAGACCTACTCCTTGCTCAGAGAACTGGACTCAACACGCCCTATTCACCGCACAAGAATATATCTGACTAATAATAATCGTAAAACCTATGTATTGATATCTCTCTGTTAGTGTGTCAAGTGGGTGTAAAGCGGCATAAACACAGCATTGAAAAGCAGCTAAACCCCATTATAAAAATAAATTACTTTGAAACACCCATGAAACAAAGACAGTGAAAGAGAGAGAAATTCTAACACAATGCGTTCAGGGGCTGTGATGCAACCTGGATTGACCATATCTAGACGCACAGCTGGATGAGACATAAGGGTGGACACTCTTGGGGCTGAGAGGTTTGGTGAGGTTGGGTGAGCAAACGCAGACCCTTTAAAGTAATACTGCGTGGTACCCATCGCATGGGTCCCAAATCTCCAGGTTCAAGGGCATCTTCCTACATCAAAAACATGCATGAGAAACCCAGAAGACGGTACACCGTGTGATGGGGAAAGGTTTGTAAAACGTACGTCATTTCTCATCTCCTTGTGCCCGGGTTCGCCATTCCAGCCGCTTTACTAGCAAGCTCCCTACTTGGAGCATCAGCACCTTTAACCTCCTGTTCCGTACAGGTTGCAATTTGTCCTGAGGATAAACGGGAAGACGTGGAACCAACGAGAGACTAGCTCTTGGTGTTGGGACAGGCACAGGTCACTCTATTTTCCCATCAGAAAGAAGAATTAACCACAGGCTCAGCCTGCCCCCCGGAACCAGAACAGGGCCTGAAGCCATTCTGTGATTTTGCGGCCAGCTCCCATAAAAACGAGTTGTAAAATGGAGGTTCAGGGCACTGCAATTCACAAACCTGCAGAGTTATAAATGATAACTCTCGTCCACAAATATATTGAGGGAAGGCAAAGAAGAGGATTTGAAATCAAGGCAGAATTGCAGGAAACAGATTTCAGGAGGTAGATACGAATCGCCTTTAAAGCACATGAAAAGCGGCAAAACGTTGACAATGATGCCCTTGGCCAAAAAGGGCGTATGCGTTTTTTCCTGAATATATTCAGGAAAAAACGCATACGCCCTTTTTGGCCAACCAAGCAACCTGGAAAGGCAAATCAGCGCTACAGAGAAGTCTCGCTTCCCATCGGTCAAAAGGGCCATGCTGAAAAAAGTGTCAAAACCAGAAATGCAGGACAGGCCATGGAGAAATGGGAGCCTTGCTACACTGATGGGCGGGATGTAAATTGCCAACAGCCACTCTAGAGAAGTGTACGGTGTGTCCTGAAACATCTGAAAAACACAGCTTAGAG
This sequence comes from Balaenoptera borealis, assembly GCF_965194805.1. NCBI lineage: Eukaryota > Metazoa > Chordata > Mammalia > Artiodactyla > Balaenopteridae > Balaenoptera > Balaenoptera borealis. The sequence continues at coordinate 817,592 of NW_028123988.1, forward strand.
AGCATAGGGCACTTCCACTCATGGGGGTATAAATTGGGAAAATGAAAAATCAGCAAGACACAAGCACCCCAAAGTTGAGGGCTGCTCTGTTGACCAGGACCTCCACTTCATTCCACCTTAAATATCCCAGGAAAGAGAAAAATGGATAAAGAAGTTGTGGTCCTTATGTACAATGGAATATCACTCAGCCAGGAAATCAATGTCGTAAGGTTAGTAGCAGCATGATGAGTGGATTTAGGTACGACGATTCTAAGTGAAATAAGTCACACAGAAAAGGACACTTCTCATAAGGTATCACTGATAGAGGGAATGTAAAAACCGTTACACTTGAACTGAATTACAAAACAGAACAGAGTCACACATGCAGAAAACACACTATGGCTGCTTAACGGGAAAGGTGAGGTGGGGTGATACATAAAACAAGGGTATCAAATTAGCTCAGATACCGTTCCATAAAACCAATATGTAATAGACAAGACCTACTCCTTGCTCAGAGAACTGGACTGAACACGCCCTATTCACCGCACAAGAATATATCTGACTAAAAATAATCGTAAAACCTATGTATTGATATCTCTCTGTTAGTGTGTCAAGTGGGTGTAAAGCGGCATAAACACAGCAGTGAAAAGCAGCTAAACCCCATTATAAAAATAAATTACTTTGAAACAACCATGAAACAAAGACAGCGAAAGAGAGAGAAATTCTTACACAATGCGTTCAGGGGCTGTGATGCAACCTGGATTGACCATATCTAGACGCACAGCTGGATGAGACATAAGGGTGGACACCCTTGGGGCTGAGAGGTTTGGTGAGGTTGGGTGAGCAAACGCAGACCCTTTAAAGTAATACTGCGTGGTACCCATCGCATGGGTCCCAAATCTCCAGGTTCAAGGGCATCTTCCTACATCAAAAACATGCATGAGAAACCCAGAAGATGGTACATCGTGTGATGGGGAAATGTTTCTAAAACGCACCTCATTTCTCATCTCCTTGTGCCCGGGTTCGCCATTCCAGCCGCTTTACTAGCAAGCTCCCTACTTGGAGCATCAGCACCTTTAACCTCCTGTTCCGTACAGGTTGCAATTTGTCCTGAGGATAAACGGGAAGACGTGGAACCAACGTGAGACTAGCTCTTGGTGTTGGGACAGGCACAGGTCACTCTATTTTCCCATCAGAAAGAAGAATTAACCACAGGCTCAGCCTGCCCCCCGGAACCAGAACAGGGCCTGAAGCCATTCTGCGATTTTGCGGCCAGCTCCCATAAAAACGAGTTGTAAAATGGAGGTTCAGGGCACTGCCATTCACAAACCTGCAGAGTTATAAATGATAACTCTCGTCCACAAATATATTGAGGGAAGGCAAAGAAGAGGATTTGAAATCAAGGCAGAATTGCAGGAAACAGATTTCAGGAGGTAGATACGAATCGCCTTTAAAGCACATGAAAAGCGGCAAAACGTTGACAATGATGCCCTTGGCCAAAAAGGGCGTATGCGTTTTTTCCTGAATATATTCAGGAAAAAACGCATACGCCCTTTTTGGCCAACCAAGCAACCTGGAAAGGCAAATCAGCGCTACAAAGAAGTCTCGCTTCCCATCGGTCAAAAGGGCCATGCTGAAAAAAGTGTCAAAACCAGAAATGCAGGACAGGCCATGGAGAAATGGGAGCCTTGCTACACTGATGGGCGGGATGTAAATTGCCAAGAGCCACTCTGGAGAAGTGTCCGGTGAGTCCTGAAACATCTGAAAAACACAGCTTAGAGAGCATAGGGCACTTCCACTCATGGGGGTATAAATTGGGAAAATGAAAAATCAGCAAGACACAAGCACCCCAAAGTTGAGGGCTGCTCTGTTGACCAGGACCTCCACTTCATTCCACCTGAAATATCCCAGGAAAGAGAAAAATGGATAAAGAAGTTGTGGTCCTTATGTACAATGGAATATCACTCAGCCATGAAATCAATGTCGTAAGGTTAGTAGCAGCATGATGAGTGGATTTAGGTACGACGATTCTAAGTGAAATAAGTCACACAGAAAAGGACACTTCTCATAAGGTATCACTGATAGAGGGAAAGTAAAAACCGTTACACTTGAACTGAATTACAAAACAGAACAGAGTCACACATGCAGAAAACCCACTATGGCTGCTTAACGGGAAAGGTGAGGTGGGGTGATACATAAAACAAGGGTATCAAATTAGCTCAGATACCATTCCATAAACCCAATATGTAATAGACAAGACCTACGCCTTGCTCAGAGAACTGGACTCAACACGCCCTATTCACCGCACAAGAATATATCTGACTAATAATAATCGTAAAACCTATGTATTGATATCTCTCTGTTAGTGTGTCAAGTGGGTGTAAAGCGGCATAAACACAGCAGTGAAAAGCAGCTAAACCCCATTATAAAAATAAATTACTTTGAAACACCCATGAAACAAAGACAGTGAAAGAGAGAGAAATTCTTACACAATGCGTTCAGGGGCTGTGATGCAACCTGGATTGACCATATCTAGACCCACAGCTGGATGAGACATAAGGGTGGACACTCTTGGGGATGAGAGGTTTGGTGAGGTTGGGTGAGCAAACGCAGACCCTTTAAAGTAATACTGCGTGGTACCCATCGCATGGGTCCCAAATCTCCAGGTTCAAGGGCATCTTCCTACATCAAAAACATGCATGAGAAACCCAGAAGATGGTACATCGTGTGATGGGGAAATGTTTCTAAAACGCACCTCATTTCTCATCTCCTTGTGCCCGGGTTCGCCATTCCAGCCACTTTACTAGCAAACTCCCTACTTGGAGCATCAGCACCTTTAACCTCCTGTTCCGTACAGGTTGCAATTTGTCCTGAGGATAAATGGGAAGACGTGGAACCAACGTGAGACTAGCTCTTGGTGTTGGGACAGGCACAGGTCACTCTATTTTCCCATCAGAAAGAAGAATTAACCACAGGCTCAGCCTGCCCCCCGGAACCAGAACAGGGCCTGAAGCCATTCTGTGATTTTGCTGCCAGCTCCCATAAAAACGAGTTGTAAAATGGAGGTTCAGGGCACTGCAATTCACAAACCTGCAGAGTTATAAATGATAACTCTCGTCCACAAATATATTGAGGGCAGGCAAAGAAGAGGATTTGAAATCAAGGCAGAATTGGAGGAAACAGATTTCAGGAGGTAGATACGAATCGCCTTTAAAGCACATGAAAAGCGGCAAAACGTTGACAATGATGCCCTTGGCCAAAAAGGGCGTATGCGTTTTTTCTGAATATATTCAGGAAAAAACGCATACGCCCTTTTTGGCCAACCAAGCAACCTGGAAAGGCAAATCAGCGCTACAAAGAAGTCTCGCTTCCCATCGGTCAAAAGGGCCATGCTGAAAAAAGTGTCAAAACCAGAAATGCAGGACAGGCCATGGAGAAATGGGAGCCTTGCTACACTGATGGGCGGGATGTAAATTGCCAACAGCCACTCTAGAGAAGTGTACGGTGTGTCCTGAAACATCTGAAAAACACAGCTTAGAGAGCATAGGGCACTTCCACTCATGGGGGTATAAATTGGGAAAATGAAAAATCAACAAGACACAAGCACCCCAAAGTTGAGGGCTGCTCTGTTGACAAGGACCTCCACTTCATTCCACCTTAAATATCCCAGGAAAGAGAAAAATGGATAAAGAAGTTGTGTTCCTTATGTACAATGGAATATCACTCAGCCAGGAAATCAATGTCGTAAGGTTAGTAGCAGCATGATGAGTGGATTTAGGTACGACGATTCTAAGTGAAATAAGTCACACAGAAAAGGACACTTCTCATAAGGTATCACTGATAGAGGGAATGTAAAAACCGTTACACTTGAACTGAATTACAAAACAGAACAGAGTCACACATGCAGAAAACACACTATGGCTGCTTAACGGGAAAGGTGAGGTGGGGTGATACATAAAACAAGGGTATCAAATTAGCTCAGATACCGTTCCATAAACCCAATATGTAATAGACAAGACCTACTCCTTGCTCAGAGAACTGGACTGAACACGCCCTATTCACCGCACAAGAATATATCTGACTAAAAATAATCGTAAAACCTATGTATTGATATCTCTCTGTTAGTGTGTCAAGTGGGTGTAAAGCGGCATAAACACAGCAGTGAAAAGCAGCTAAACCCCATTATAAAAATAAATTACTTTGAAACAACCATGAAACAAAGACAGCGAAAGAGAGAGAAATTCTTACACAATGCGTTCAGGGGCTGTGATGCAACCTGGATTGACCATATCTAGACGCACAGCTGGATGAGACATAAGGGTGGACACCCTTGGGGCTGAGAGGTTTGGTGAGGTTGGGTGAGCAAACGCAGACCCTTTAAAGTAATACTGCGTGGTACCCATCGCATGGGTCCCAAATCTCCAGGTTCAAGGGCATCTTCCTACATCAAAAACATGCATGAGAAACCCAGAAGATGGTACATCGTGTGATGGGGAAATGTTTCTAAAACGCACCTCATTTCTCATCTCCTTGTGCCCGGGTTCGCCATTCCAGCCGCTTTACTAGCAAGCTCCCTACTTGGAGCATCAGCACCTTTAACCTCCTGTTCCGTACAGGTTGCAATTTGTCCTGAGGATAAACGGGAAGACGTGGAACCAACGTGAGACTAGCTCTTGGTGTTGGGACAGGCACAGGTCACTCTATTTTCCCATCAGAAAGAAGAATTAACCACAGGCTCAGCCTGCCCCCCGGATCCAGAACAGGGCCTGAAGCCATTCTGCGATTTTGCGGCCAGCTCCCATAAAAACGAGTTGTAAAATGGAGGTTCAGGGCACTGCCATTCACAAACCTGCAGAGTTGTAAATGATAACTCTCGTCCACAAATATATTGAGGGAAGGCAAAGAAGAGGATTTGAAATCAAGGCAGAATTGCAGGAAACAGATTTCAGGAGGTAGATACGAATCGCCTTTAAAGCACATGAAAAGCGGCAAAACGTTGACAATGATGCCCTTGGCCAAAAAGGGCGTATGCGTTTTTTCCTGAATATATTCAGGAAAAAACGCATACGCCCTTTTTGGCCAACCAAGCAACCTGGAAAGGCAAATCAGCGCTACAAAGAAGTCTCGCTTCCCATCGGTCAAAAGGGCCATGCTGAAAAAAGTGTCAAAACCAGAAATGCAGGACAGGCCATGGAGAAATGGGAGCCTTGCTACACTGATGGGCGGGATGTAAATTGCCAAGAGCCACTCTGGAGAAGTGTCCGGTGAGTCCTGAAACATCTGAAAAACACAGCTTAGAGAGCATAGGGCACTTCCACTCATGGGGGTATAAATTGGGAAAATGAAAAATCAGCAAGACACAAGCACCCCAAAGTTTAGGGCTGCTCTGTTGACCAGGACCTCCACTTCATTCCACCTGAAATATCCCAGGAAAGAGAAAAATGGATAAACAAATTGTGGTCCTTATGTAGAATGGAATATCACTCAGCCAGGAAATCAATGTCGTAAGGTTAGTAGCAGCATGATGAGTGGATTTAGGTACGACGATTCTAAGTGAAATAAGTCACACAGAAAAGGACACTTCTCATAAGGTATCACTGATAGAGGGAATGTAAAAACCGTTACACTTGAACTGAATTACAAAACAGAACAGAGTCACACATGCAGAAAACACACTATGGCTGCTTAACGGGAAAGGTGAGGTGGGGTGATACATAAAACAAGGGTATCAAATTAGCTCAGATACCGTTCCATAAACCCAATATGTAATAGACAAGACCTACTCCTTGCTCAGAGAACTGGACTCAACACGCCCTATTCACCGCACAAGAATATATCTGACTAATAATAATCGTAAAACCTATGTATTGATATCTCTCTGTTAGTGTCTCAAGTGGGTGTAAAGCGGCATAAACACAGCAGTGAAAAGCAGCTAAACCCCATTATAAAAATAAATTACTTTGAAACACCCATGAAACAAAGACAGTGAAAGAGAGAGAAATTCTTACACAATGCGTTCAGGGGCTGTGATGCAACCTGGATTGACCATATCTAGACCCACAGCTGGATGAGACATAAGGGTGGACACTCTTGGGGCTGAGAGGTTTGGTGAGGTTGGGTGAGCAAACGCAGACCCTTTAAAGTAATACTGCGTGGTACCCATCGCATGGGTCCCAAATCTCCAGGTTCAAGGGCATCTTCCTACATCAAAAACATGCATGAGAAACCCAGAAGATGGTACATCGTGTGATGGGGAAATGTTTCTAAAACGCACCTCATTTCTCATCTCCTTGTGCCCGGGTTCGCCATTCCAGCCGCTTTACTAGCAAGCTCCCTAGTTGGAGCATCAGCACCTTTAACCTCCTGTTCCGTACAGGTTGCAATTTGTCCTGAGGATAAACGGGAAGACGTGGAACCAACGTGAGACTAGCTCTTGGTGTTGGGACAGGCACAGGTCACTCTATTTTCCCATCAGAAAGAAGAATTAACCACAGGCTCAGCCTGCCCCCCGGAACCAGAACAGGGCCTGAAGCCATTCTGTGATTTTGCTGCCAGCTCCCATAAAAACGAGTTGTAAAATGGAGGTTCAGGGCACTGCAATTCACAAACCTGCAGAGTTATAAATGATAACTCTCGTCCACAAATATATTGAGGGCAGGCAAAGAAGAGGATTTGAAATCAAGGCAGAATTGCAGGAAACAGATTTCAGGAGGTAGATACGAATCGCCTTTAAAGCACATGAAAAGCGGCAAAACGTTGACAATGATGCCCTTGGCCAAAAAGGGCGTATGCGTTTTTTCTGAATATATTCAGGAAAAAACGCATACGCCCTTTTTGGCCAACCAAGCAACCTGGAAAGGCAAATCAGCGCTACAAAGAAGTCTCGCTTCCCATCGGTCAAAAGGGCCATGCTGAAAAAAGTGTCAAAACCAGAAATGCAGGACAGGCCATGGAGAAATGGGAGCCTTGCTACACTGATGGGCGGGATGTAAATTGCCAAGAGCCACTCTGGAGAAGTGTCCGGTGAGTCCTGAAACATCTGAAAAACACAGCTTAGAGAGCATAGGGCACTTCCACTCATGGGGGTATAAATTGGGAAAATGAAAAATCAGCAAGACACAAGCACCCCAAAGTTTAGGGCTGCTCTGTTGACCAGGACCTCCACTTCATTCCACCTGAAATATCCCAGGAAAGAGAAAAATGGATAAAGAAGTTGTGGTCCTTATGTACAATGGAATATCACTCAGCCAGGAAATCAATGTCGTAAGGTTAGTAGCAGCATGATGAGTGGATTTAGGTACGACGATTCTAAGTGAAATAAGTCACACAGAAAAGGACACTTCTCATAAGGTATCACTGATAGAGGGAATGTAAAAACCATTACACTTGAACTGAATTACAAAACAGAACAGAGTCACACATGCAGAAAACACACTATGGCTGCTTAACGGGAAAGGTGAGGTGGGGTGATACATAAAACAAGGGTATCAAATTAGCTCAGATACCATTCCATAAACCCAATATGTAATAGACAAGACCTACGCCTTGCTCAGAGAACTGGACTCAACACGCCCTATTCACCGCACAAGAATATATCTGACTAATAATAATCGTAAAACCTATGTATTGATATCTCTCTGTTAGTGTGTCAAGTGGGTGTAAAGTGGCATAAACACAGCAGTGAAAAGCAGCTAAACCCCATTATAAAAATAAATTACTTTGAAACACCCATGAAACAAAGACAGTGAAAGAGAGAGAAATTCTTACACAATGCGTTCAGGGGCTGTGATGCAACCTGGATTGACCATATCTAGACCCACAGCTGGATGAGACATAAGGGTGGACACTCTTGGGGATGAGAGGTTTGGTGAGGTTGGGTGAGCAAACGCAGACCCTTTAAAGTAATACTGCGTGGTACCCATCGCATGGGTCCCAAATCTCCAGGTTCAAGGGCATCTTCCTACATCAAAATCATGCATGAGAAACCCAGAAGATGGTACATCGTGTGATGGGGAAATGTTTCTAAAACGCACCTCATTTCTCATCTCCTTGTGCCCGGGTTCGCCATTCCAGCCGCTTTACTAGCAAGCTCCCTACTTGGAGCATCAGCACCTTTAACCTCCTGTTCCGTACAGGTTGCAATTTGTCCTGAGGATAAACGGGAAGACGTGGAACCAACGTGAGACTAGCTCTTGGTGTTGGGACAGGCACAGGTCACTCTATTTTCCCATCAGAAAGAAGAATTAACCACAGGCTCAGCCTGACCCCCGGAACCAGAATAGGGCCTGAAGCCATTCTGCGATTTTGCGGCCAGCTCCCATAAAAACGAGTTGTAAAATGGAGGTTCAGGGCACTGCAATTCACAAACCTGCAGAGTTATAAATGATAACCCTCGTCCACAAATATATTGAGGGAAGGCAAAGAAGAGGATTTGAAATCAAGGCAGAATTGCAGGAAACAGATTTCAGGAGGTAGATACGAATCGCCTTTAAAGCACATGAAAAGCGGCAAAACGTTGACAATGATGCCCTTGGCCAAAAAGGGCGTATGCGTTTTTTCCTGAATATATTCAGGAAAAAACGCATACGCCCTTTTTGGCCAACCAAGCAACCTGGAAAGGCAAATCAGCGCTACAAAGAAGTCTCGCTTCCCATCGGTCAAAAGGGCCATGCTGAAAAAAGTGTCAAAACCAGAAATGCAGGACAGGCCATGGAGAAATGGGAGCCTTGCTACACTGATGGGCGGGATGTAAATTGCCAACAGCCACTCTGGAGAAGTGTCCAGTGAGTCCTGAAACATCTGAAAAACACAGCTTAGAGAGCATAGGGCACTTCCACTCATGGGGGTATAAATTGGGAAAATTAAAAATCAGCAAGACACAAGCACCCCAAAGTTTAGGGCTGCTCTGTTGACCAGGACCTCCACTTCATTCCACCTGAAATATCCCAGGAAAGAGAAAAATGGATAAAGAAGTTGTGGTCCTTATGTACAATGGAATATCACTCAGCCAGGAAATCAATGTCGTAAGGTTAGTAGCAGCATGATGAGTGGATTTAGGTACGACGATTCTAAGTGAAATAAGTCACACAGAAAAGGACACTTCTCATAAGGTATCACTGATAGAGGGAATGTAAAAACTGTTACACTTGAACTGAATTACAAAACAGAACAGAGTCACACATGCAGAAAACACACTATGGCTGCTTAACGGGAAAGGTGAGGTGGGGTGATACATAAAACAAGGGTATCAAATTAGCTCAGATACCGTTCCACAAACCCAATATGTAATAGACAAGACCTACTCCTTGCTCAGAGAACTGGACTCAACACGCCCTATTCACCGCACAAGAATATATCTGACTAATAATAATCGTAAAACCTATGTATTGATATCTCTCTGTTAGTGTGTCAAGTGGGTGTAAAGCGGCATAAACACAGCATTGAAAAGCAGCTAAACCCCATTATAAAAATAAATTACTTTGAAACACCCATGAAACAAAGACAGTGAAAGAGAGAGAAATTCTAACACAATGCGTTCAGGGGCTGTGATGCAACCTGGATTGACCATATCTAGACGCACAGCTGGATGAGACATAAGGGTGGACACTCTTGGGGCTGAGAGGTTTGGTGAGGTTGGGTGAGCAAACGCAGACCCTTTAAAGTAATACTGCGTGGTACCCATCGCATGGGTCCCAAATCTCCAGGTTCAAGGGCATCTTCCTACATCAAAAACATGCATGAGAAACCCAGAAGACGGTACACCGTGTGATGGGGAAAGGTTTGTAAAACGTACGTCATTTCTCATCTCCTTGTGCCCGGGTTCGCCATTCCAGCCGCTTTACTAGCAAGCTCCCTACTTGGAGCATCAGCACCTTTAACCTCCTGTTCCGTACAGGTTGCAATTTGTCCTGAGGATAAACGGGAAGACGTGGAACCAACGAGAGACTAGCTCTTGGTGTTGGGACAGGCACAGGTCACTCTATTTTCCCATCAGAAAGAAGAATTAACCACAGGCTCAGCCTGCCCCCCGGAACCAGAACAGGGCCTGAAGCCATTCTGTGATTTTGCTGCCAGCTCCCATAAAAACGAGTTGTAAAATGGAGGTTCAGGGCACTGCAATTCACAAACCTGCAGAGTTATAAATGATAACTCTCGTCCACAAATATATTGAGGGCAGGCAAAGAAGAGGATTTGAAATCAAGGCAGAATTGCAGGAAACAGATTTCAGGAGGTAGATACGAATCGCCTTTAAAGCACATGAAAAGCGGCAAAACGTTGACAATGATGCCCTTGGCCAAAAAGGGCGTATGCGTTTTTTCTGAATATATTCAGGAAAAAACGCATACGCCCTTTTTGGCCAACCAAGCAACCTGGAAAGGCAAATCAGCGCTACAAAGAAGTCTCGCTTCCCATCGGTCAAAAGGGCCATGCTGAAAAAAGTGTCAAAACCAGAAATGCAGGACAGGCCATGGAGAAATGGGAGCCTTGCTACACTGATGGGCGGGATGTAAATTGCCAAGAGCCACTCTGGAGAAGTGTCCGGTGAGTCCTGAAACATCTGAAAAACACAGCTTAGAGAGCATAGGGCACTTCCACTCATGGGGGTATAAATTGGGAAAATGAAAAATCAGCAAGACACAAGCACCCCAAAGTTTAGGGCTGCTCTGTTGACCAGGACCTCCACTTCATTCCACCTGAAATATCCCAGGAAAGAGAAAAATGGATAAAGAAGTTGTGGTCCTTATGTACAATGGAATATCACTCAGCCAGGAAATCAATGTCGTAAGGTTAGTAGCAGCATGATGAGTGGATTTAGGTACGACGATTCTAAGTGAAATAAGTCACACAGAAAAGGACACTTCTCATAAGGTATCACTGATAGAGGGAATGTAAAAACCGTTACACTTGAACTGAATTACAAAACAGAACAGAGTCACACATGCAGAAAACACACTATGGCTGCTTAACGGGAAAGGTGAGGTGGGGTGATACATAAAACAAGGGTATCAAATTAGCTCAGATACCATTCCATAAACCCAATATGTAATAGACAAGACCTACGCCTTGCTCAGAGAACTGGACTCAACACGCCCTATTCACCGCACAAGAATATATCTGACTAATAATAATCGTAAAACCTATGTATTGATATCTCTCTGTTAGTGTGTCAAGTGGGTGTAAAGTGGCATAAACACAGCAGTGAAAAGCAGCTAAACCCCATTATAAAAATAAATTACTTTGAAACACCCATGAAACAAAGACAGTGAAAGAGAGAGAAATTCTTACACAATGCGTTCAGGGGCTGTGATGCAACCTGGATTGACCATATCTAGACCCACAGCTGGATGAGACATAAGGGTGGACACTCTTGGGGATGAGAGGTTTGGTGAGGTTGGGTGAGCAAACGCAGACCCTTTAAAGTAATACTGCGTGGTACCCATCGCATGGGTCCCAAATCTCCAGGTTCAAGGGCATCTTCCTACATCAAAATCATGCATGAGAAACCCAGAAGATGGTACATCGTGTGATGGGGAAATGTTTCTAAAACGCACCTCATTTCTCATCTCCTTGTGCCCGGGTTCGCCATTCCAGCCGCTTTACTAGCAAGCTCCCTACTTGGAGCATCAGCACCTTTAACCTCCTGTTCCGTACAGGTTGCAATTTGTCCTGAGGATAAACGGGAAGACGTGGAACCAACGTGAGACTAGCTCTTGGTGTTGGGACAGGCACAGGTCACTCTATTTTCCCATCAGAAAGAAGAATTAACCACAGGCTCAGCCTGACCCCCGGAACCAGAATAGGGCCTGAAGCCATTCTGCGATTTTGCGGCCAGCTCCCATAAAAACGAGTTGTAAAATGGAGGTTCAGGGCACTGCAATTCACAAACCTGCAGAGTTATAAATGATAACCCTCGTCCACAAATATATTGAGGGAAGGCAAAGAAGAGGATTTGAAATCAAGGCAGAATTGCAGGAAACAGATTTCAGGAGGTAGATACGAATCGCCTTTAAAGCACATGAAAAGCGGCAAAACGTTGACAATGATGCCCTTGGCCAAAAAGGGCGTATGCGTTTTTTCCTGAATATATTCAGGAAAAAACGCATACGCCCTTTTTGGCCAACCAAGCAACCTGGAAAGGCAAATCAGCGCTACAAAGAAGTCTCGCTTCCCATCGGTCAAAAGGGCCATGCTGAAAAAAGTGTCAAAACCAGAAATGCAGGACAGGCCATGGAGAAATGGGAGCCTTGCTACACTGATGGGCGGGATGTAAATTGCCAACAGCCACTCTGGAGAAGTGTCCAGTGAGTCCTGAAACATCTGAAAAACACAGCTTAGAGAGCATAGGGCACTTCCACTCATGGGTGTATAAATTGGGAAAATTAAAAATCAGCAAGACACAAGCACCCCAAAGTTTAGGGCTGCTCTGTTGACCAGGACCTCCACTTCATTCCACCTGAAATATCCCAGGAAAGAGAAAAATGGATAAAGAAGTTGTGGTCCTTATGTACAATGGAATATCACTCAGCCATGAAATCAATGTCGTAAGGTTAGTAGCAGCATGATGAGTGGATTTAGGTACGACGATTCTAAGTGAAATAAGTCACACAGAAAAGGACACTTCTCATAAGGTATCACTGATAGAGGGAATGTAAAAACTGTTACACTTGAACTGAATTACAAAACAGAACAGAGTCACACATGCAGAAAACACACTATGGCTGCTTAACGGGAAAGGTGAGGTGGGGTGATACATAAAACAAGGGTATCAAATTAGCTCAGATACCGTTCCACAAACCCAATATGTAATAGACAAGACCTACTCCTTGCTCAGAGAACTGGACTCAACACGCCCTATTCACCGCACAAGAATATATCTGACTAATAATAATCGTAAAACCTATGTATTGATATCTCTCTGTTAGTGTGTCAAGTGGGTGTAAAGCGGCATAAACACAGCATTGAAAAGCAGCTAAACCCCATTATAAAAATAAATTACTTTGAAACACCCATGAAACAAAGACAGTGAAAGAGAGAGAAATTCTAACACAATGCGTTCAGGGGCTGTGATGCAACCTGGATTGACCATATCTAGACGCACAGCTGGATGAGACATAAGGGTGGACACTCTTGGGGCTGAGAGGTTTGGTGAGGTTGGGTGAGCAAACGCAGACCCTTTAAAGTAATACTGCGTGGTACCCATCGCATGGGTCCCAAATCTCCAGGTTCAAGGGCATCTTCCTACATCAAAAACATGCATGAGAAACCCAGAAGACGGTACACCGTGTGATGGGGAAAGGTTTGTAAAACGTACGTCATTTCTCATCTCCTTGTGCCCGGGTTCGCCATTCCAGCCGCTTTACTAGCAAGCTCCCTACTTGGAGCATCAGCACCTTTAACCTCCTGTTCCGTACAGGTTGCAATTTGTCCTGAGGATAAACGGGAAGACGTGGAACCAACGAGAGACTAGCTCTTGGTGTTGGGACAGGCACAGGTCACTCTATTTTCCCATCAGAAAGAAGAATTAACCACAGGCTCAGCCTGCCCCCCGGAACCAGAACAGGGCCTGAAGCCATTCTGTGATTTTGCGGCCAGCTCCCATAAAAACGAGTTGTAAAATGGAGGTTCAGGGCACTGCAATTCACAAACCTGCAGAGTTATAAATGATAACTCTCGTCCACAAATATATTGAGGGAAGGCAAAGAAGAGGATTTGAAATCAAGGCAGAATTGCAGGAAACAGATTTCAGGAGGTAGATACGAATCGCCTTTAAAGCACATGAAAAGCGGCAAAACGTTGACAATGATGCCCTTGGCCAAAAAGGGCGTATGCGTTTTTTCCTGAATATATTCAGGAAAAAACGCATACGCCCTTTTTGGCCAACCAAGCAACCTGGAAAGGCAAATCAGCGCTACAGAGAAGTCTCGCTTCCCATCGGTCAAAAGGGCCATGCTGAAAAAAGTGTCAAAACCAGAAATGCAGGACAGGCCATGGAGAAATGGGAGCCTTGCTACACTGATGGGCGGGATGTAAATTGCCAACAGCCACTCTAGAGAAGTGTACGGTGTGTCCTGAAACATCTGAAAAACACAGCTTAGAGAGCATAGGGCACTTCCACTCATGGGGGTATAAATTGGGAAAATGAAAAATCAGCAAGACACAAGCACCCCAAAGTTGAGGGCTGCTCTGTTGACCAGGACCTCCACTTCATTCCACCTTAAATATCCCAGGAAAGAGAAAAATGGATAAAGAAGTTGTGGTCCTTATGTACAATGGAATATCACTCAGCCAGGAAATCAATGTCGTAAGGTTAGTAGCAGCATGATGAGTGGATTTAGGTACGACGATTCTAAGTGAAATAAGTCACACAGAAAAGGACACTTCTCATAAGGTATCACTGATAGAGGGAATGTAAAAACCGTTACACTTGAACTGAATTACAAAACAGAACAGAGTCACACATGCAGAAAACACACTATGGCTGCTTAACGGGAAAGGTGAGGTGGGGTGATACATAAAACAAGGGTATCAAATTAGCTCAGATACCGTTCCATAAAACCAATATGTAATAGACAAGACCTACTCCTTGCTCAGAGAACTGGACTGAACACGCCCTATTCACCGCACAAGAATATATCTGACTAAAAATAATCGTAAAACCTATGTATTGATATCTCTCTGTTAGTGTGTCAAGTGGGTGTAAAGCGGCATAAACACAGCAGTGAAAAGCAGCTAAACCCCATTATAAAAATAAATTACTTTGAAACAACCATGAAACAAAGACAGCGAAAGAGAGAGAAATTCTTACACAATGCGTTCAGGGGCTGTGATGCAACCTGGATTGACCATATCTAGACGCACAGCTGGATGAGACATAAGGGTGGACACCCTTGGGGCTGAGAGGTTTGGTGAGGTTGGGTGAGCAAACGCAGACCCTTTAAAGTAATACTGCGTGGTACCCATCGCATGGGTCCCAAATCTCCAGGTTCAAGGGCATCTTCCTACATCAAAAACATGCATGAGAAACCCAGAAGATGGTACATCGTGTGATGGGGAAATGTTTCTAAAACGCACCTCATTTCTCATCTCCTTGTGCCCGGGTTCGCCATTCCAGCCGCTTTACTAGCAAGCTCCCTACTTGGAGCATCAGCACCTTTAACCTCCTGTTCCGTACAGGTTGCAATTTGTCCTGAGGATAAACGGGAAGACGTGGAACCAACGTGAGACTAGCTCTTGGTGTTGGGACAGGCACAGGTCACTCTATTTTCCCATCAGAAAGAAGAATTAACCACAGGCTCAGCCTGCCCCCCGGAACCAGAACAGGGCCTGAAGCCATTCTGCGATTTTGCGGCCAGCTCCCATAAAAACGAGTTGTAAAATGGAGGTTCAGGGCACTGCCATTCACAAACCTGCAGAGTTATAAATGATAACTCTCGTCCACAAATATATTGAGGGAAGGCAAAGAAGAGGATTTGAAATCAAGGCAGAATTGCAGGAAACAGATTTCAGGAGGTAGATACGAATCGCCTTTAAAGCACATGAAAAGCGGCAAAACGTTGACAATGATGCCCTTGGCCAAAAAGGGCGTATGCGTTTTTTCCTGAATATATTCAGGAAAAAACGCATACGCCCTTTTTGGCCAACCAAGCAACCTGGAAAGGCAAATCAGCGCTACAAAGAAGTCTCGCTTCCCATCGGTCAAAAGGGCCATGCTGAAAAAAGTGTCAAAACCAGAAATGCAGGACAGGCCATGGAGAAATGGGAGCCTTGCTACACTGATGGGCGGGATGTAAATTGCCAAGAGCCACTCTGGAGAAGTGTCCGGTGAGTCCTGAAACATCTGAAAAACACAGCTTAGAGAGCATAGGGCACTTCCACTCATGGGGGTATAAATTGGGAAAATGAAAAATCAGCAAGACACAAGCACCCCAAAGTTGAGGGCTGCTCTGTTGACCAGGACCTCCACTTCATTCCACCTGAAATATCCCAGGAAAGAGAAAAATGGATAAAGAAGTTGTGGTCCTTATGTACAATGGAATATCACTCAGCCATGAAATCAATGTCGTAAGGTTAGTAGCAGCATGATGAGTGGATTTAGGTACGACGATTCTAAGTGAAATAAGTCACACAGAAAAGGACACTTCTCATAAGGTATCACTGATAGAGGGAAAGTAAAAACCGTTACACTTGAACTGAATTACAAAACAGAACAGAGTCACACATGCAGAAAACCCACTATGGCTGCTTAACGGGAAAGGTGAGGTGGGGTGATACATAAAACAAGGGTATCAAATTAGCTCAGATACCATTCCATAAACCCAATATGTAATAGACAAGACCTACGCCTTGCTCAGAGAACTGGACTCAACACGCCCTATTCACCGCACAAGAATATATCTGACTAATAATAATCGTAAAACCTATGTATTGATATCTCTCTGTTAGTGTGTCAAGTGGGTGTAAAGCGGCATAAACACAGCAGTGAAAAGCAGCTAAACCCCATTATAAAAATAAATTACTTTGAAACACCCATGAAACAAAGACAGTGAAAGAGAGAGAAATTCTTACACAATGCGTTCAGGGGCTGTGATGCAACCTGGATTGACCATATCTAGACCCACAGCTGGATGAGACATAAGGGTGGACACTCTTGGGGATGAGAGGTTTGGTGAGGTTGGGTGAGCAAACGCAGACCCTTTAAAGTAATACTGCGTGGTACCCATCGCATGGGTCCCAAATCTCCAGGTTCAAGGGCATCTTCCTACATCAAAAACATGCATGAGAAACCCAGAAGATGGTACATCGTGTGATGGGGAAATGTTTCTAAAACGCACCTCATTTCTCATCTCCTTGTGCCCGGGTTCGCCATTCCAGCCACTTTACTAGCAAACTCCCTACTTGGAGCATCAGCACCTTTAACCTCCTGTTCCGTACAGGTTGCAATTTGTCCTGAGGATAAATGGGAAGACGTGGAACCAACGTGAGACTAGCTCTTGGTGTTGGGACAGGCACAGGTCACTCTATTTTCCCATCAGAAAGAAGAATTAACCACAGGCTCAGCCTGCCCCCCGGAACCAGAACAGGGCCTGAAGCCATTCTGTGATTTTGCTGCCAGCTCCCATAAAAACGAGTTGTAAAATGGAGGTTCAGGGCACTGCAATTCACAAACCTGCAGAGTTATAAATGATAACTCTCGTCCACAAATATATTGAGGGCAGGCAAAGAAGAGGATTTGAAATCAAGGCAGAATTGGAGGAAACAGATTTCAGGAGGTAGATACGAATCGCCTTTAAAGCACATGAAAAGCGGCAAAACGTTGACAATGATGCCCTTGGCCAAAAAGGGCGTATGCGTTTTTTCTGAATATATTCAGGAAAAAACGCATACGCCCTTTTTGGCCAACCAAGCAACCTGGAAAGGCAAATCAGCGCTACAAAGAAGTCTCGCTTCCCATCGGTCAAAAGGGCCATGCTGAAAAAAGTGTCAAAACCAGAAATGCAGGACAGGCCATGGAGAAATGGGAGCCTTGCTACACTGATGGGCGGGATGTAAATTGCCAACAGCCACTCTAGAGAAGTGTACGGTGTGTCCTGAAACATCTGAAAAACACAGCTTAGAGAGCATAGGGCACTTCCACTCATGGGGGTATAAATTGGGAAAATGAAAAATCAACAAGACACAAGCACCCCAAAGTTGAGGGCTGCTCTGTTGACAAGGACCTCCACTTCATTCCACCTTAAATATCCCAGGAAAGAGAAAAATGGATAAAGAAGTTGTGTTCCTTATGTACAATGGAATATCACTCAGCCAGGAAATCAATGTCGTAAGGTTAGTAGCAGCATGATGAGTGGATTTAGGTACGACGATTCTAAGTGAAATAAGTCACACAGAAAAGGACACTTCTCATAAGGTATCACTGATAGAGGGAATGTAAAAACCGTTACACTTGAACTGAATTACAAAACAGAACAGAGTCACACATGCAGAAAACACACTATGGCTGCTTAACGGGAAAGGTGAGGTGGGGTGATACATAAAACAAGGGTATCAAATTAGCTCAGATACCGTTCCATAAACCCAATATGTAATAGACAAGACCTACTCCTTGCTCAGAGAACTGGACTGAACACGCCCTATTCACCGCACAAGAATATATCTGACTAAAAATAATCGTAAAACCTATGTATTGATATCTCTCTGTTAGTGTGTCAAGTGGGTGTAAAGCGGCATAAACACAGCAGTGAAAAGCAGCTAAACCCCATTATAAAAATAAATTACTTTGAAACAACCATGAAACAAAGACAGCGAAAGAGAGAGAAATTCTTACACAATGCGTTCAGGGGCTGTGATGCAACCTGGATTGACCATATCTAGACGCACAGCTGGATGAGACATAAGGGTGGACACCCTTGGGGCTGAGAGGTTTGGTGAGGTTGGGTGAGCAAACGCAGACCCTTTAAAGTAATACTGCGTGGTACCCATCGCATGGGTCCCAAATCTCCAGGTTCAAGGGCATCTTCCTACATCAAAAACATGCATGAGAAACCCAGAAGATGGTACATCGTGTGATGGGGAAATGTTTCTAAAACGCACCTCATTTCTCATCTCCTTGTGCCCGGGTTCGCCATTCCAGCCGCTTTACTAGCAAGCTCCCTACTTGGAGCATCAGCACCTTTAACCTCCTGTTCCGTACAGGTTGCAATTTGTCCTGAGGATAAACGGGAAGACGTGGAACCAACGTGAGACTAGCTCTTGGTGTTGGGACAGGCACAGGTCACTCTATTTTCCCATCAGAAAGAAGAATTAACCACAGGCTCAGCCTGCCCCCCGGATCCAGAACAGGGCCTGAAGCCATTCTGCGATTTTGCGGCCAGCTCCCATAAAAACGAGTTGTAAAATGGAGGTTCAGGGCACTGCCATTCACAAACCTGCAGAGTTGTAAATGATAACTCTCGTCCACAAATATATTGAGGGAAGGCAAAGAAGAGGATTTGAAATCAAGGCAGAATTGCAGGAAACAGATTTCAGGAGGTAGATACGAATCGCCTTTAAAGCACATGAAAAGCGGCAAAACGTTGACAATGATGCCCTTGGCCAAAAAGGGCGTATGCGTTTTTTCCTGAATATATTCAGGAAAAAACGCATACGCCCTTTTTGGCCAACCAAGCAACCTGGAAAGGCAAATCAGCGCTACAAAGAAGTCTCGCTTCCCATCGGTCAAAAGGGCCATGCTGAAAAAAGTGTCAAAACCAGAAATGCAGGACAGGCCATGGAGAAATGGGAGCCTTGCTACACTGATGGGCGGGATGTAAATTGCCAAGAGCCACTCTGGAGAAGTGTCCGGTGAGTCCTGAAACATCTGAAAAACACAGCTTAGAGAGCATAGGGCACTTCCACTCATGGGGGTATAAATTGGGAAAATGAAAAATCAGCAAGACACAAGCACCCCAAAGTTTAGGGCTGCTCTGTTGACCAGGACCTCCACTTCATTCCACCTGAAATATCCCAGGAAAGAGAAAAATGGATAAACAAATTGTGGTCCTTATGTAGAATGGAATATCACTCAGCCAGGAAATCAATGTCGTAAGGTTAGTAGCAGCATGATGAGTGGATTTAGGTACGACGATTCTAAGTGAAATAAGTCACACAGAAAAGGACACTTCTCATAAGGTATCACTGATAGAGGGAATGTAAAAACCGTTACACTTGAACTGAATTACAAAACAGAACAGAGTCACACATGCAGAAAACACACTATGGCTGCTTAACGGGAAAGGTGAGGTGGGGTGATACATAAAACAAGGGTATCAAATTAGCTCAGATACCGTTCCATAAACCCAATATGTAATAGACAAGACCTACTCCTTGCTCAGAGAACTGGACTCAACACGCCCTATTCACCGCACAAGAATATATCTGACTAATAATAATCGTAAAACCTATGTATTGATATCTCTCTGTTAGTGTCTCAAGTGGGTGTAAAGCGGCATAAACACAGCAGTGAAAAGCAGCTAAACCCCATTATAAAAATAAATTACTTTGAAACACCCATGAAACAAAGACAGTGAAAGAGAGAGAAATTCTTACACAATGCGTTCAGGGGCTGTGATGCAACCTGGATTGACCATATCTAGACCCACAGCTGGATGAGACATAAGGGTGGACACTCTTGGGGCTGAGAGGTTTGGTGAGGTTGGGTGAGCAAACGCAGACCCTTTAAAGTAATACTGCGTGGTACCCATCGCATGGGTCCCAAATCTCCAGGTTCAAGGGCATCTTCCTACATCAAAAACATGCATGAGAAACCCAGAAGATGGTACATCGTGTGATGGGGAAATGTTTCTAAAACGCACCTCATTTCTCATCTCCTTGTGCCCGGGTTCGCCATTCCAGCCGCTTTACTAGCAAGCTCCCTAGTTGGAGCATCAGCACCTTTAACCTCCTGTTCCGTACAGGTTGCAATTTGTCCTGAGGATAAACGGGAAGACGTGGAACCAACGTGAGACTAGCTCTTGGTGTTGGGACAGGCACAGGTCACTCTATTTTCCCATCAGAAAGAAGAATTAACCACAGGCTCAGCCTGCCCCCCGGAACCAGAACAGGGCCTGAAGCCATTCTGTGATTTTGCTGCCAGCTCCCATAAAAACGAGTTGTAAAATGGAGGTTCAGGGCACTGCAATTCACAAACCTGCAGAGTTATAAATGATAACTCTCGTCCACAAATATATTGAGGGCAGGCAAAGAAGAGGATTTGAAATCAAGGCAGAATTGCAGGAAACAGATTTCAGGAGGTAGATACGAATCGCCTTTAAAGCACATGAAAAGCGGCAAAACGTTGACAATGATGCCCTTGGCCAAAAAGGGCGTATGCGTTTTTTCTGAATATATTCAGGAAAAAACGCATACGCCCTTTTTGGCCAACCAAGCAACCTGGAAAGGCAAATCAGCGCTACAAAGAAGTCTCGCTTCCCATCGGTCAAAAGGGCCATGCTGAAAAAAGTGTCAAAACCAGAAATGCAGGACAGGCCATGGAGAAATGGGAGCCTTGCTACACTGATGGGCGGGATGTAAATTGCCAAGAGCCACTCTGGAGAAGTGTCCGGTGAGTCCTGAAACATCTGAAAAACACAGCTTAGAGAGCATAGGGCACTTCCACTCATGGGGGTATAAATTGGGAAAATGAAAAATCAGCAAGACACAAGCACCCCAAAGTTTAGGGCTGCTCTGTTGACCAGGACCTCCACTTCATTCCACCTGAAATATCCCAGGAAAGAGAAAAATGGATAAAGAAGTTGTGGTCCTTATGTACAATGGAATATCACTCAGCCAGGAAATCAATGTCGTAAGGTTAGTAGCAGCATGATGAGTGGATTTAGGTACGACGATTCTAAGTGAAATAAGTCACACAGAAAAGGACACTTCTCATAAGGTATCACTGATAGAGGGAATGTAAAAACCATTACACTTGAACTGAATTACAAAACAGAACAGAGTCACACATGCAGAAAACACACTATGGCTGCTTAACGGGAAAGGTGAGGTGGGGTGATACATAAAACAAGGGTATCAAATTAGCTCAGATACCATTCCATAAACCCAATATGTAATAGACAAGACCTACGCCTTGCTCAGAGAACTGGACTCAACACGCCCTATTCACCGCACAAGAATATATCTGACTAATAATAATCGTAAAACCTATGTATTGATATCTCTCTGTTAGTGTGTCAAGTGGGTGTAAAGTGGCATAAACACAGCAGTGAAAAGCAGCTAAACCCCATTATAAAAATAAATTACTTTGAAACACCCATGAAACAAAGACAGTGAAAGAGAGAGAAATTCTTACACAATGCGTTCAGGGGCTGTGATGCAACCTGGATTGACCATATCTAGACCCACAGCTGGATGAGACATAAGGGTGGACACTCTTGGGGATGAGAGGTTTGGTGAGGTTGGGTGAGCAAACGCAGACCCTTTAAAGTAATACTGCGTGGTACCCATCGCATGGGTCCCAAATCTCCAGGTTCAAGGGCATCTTCCTACATCAAAATCATGCATGAGAAACCCAGAAGATGGTACATCGTGTGATGGGGAAATGTTTCTAAAACGCACCTCATTTCTCATCTCCTTGTGCCCGGGTTCGCCATTCCAGCCGCTTTACTAGCAAGCTCCCTACTTGGAGCATCAGCACCTTTAACCTCCTGTTCCGTACAGGTTGCAATTTGTCCTGAGGATAAACGGGAAGACGTGGAACCAACGTGAGACTAGCTCTTGGTGTTGGGACAGGCACAGGTCACTCTATTTTCCCATCAGAAAGAAGAATTAACCACAGGCTCAGCCTGACCCCCGGAACCAGAATAGGGCCTGAAGCCATTCTGCGATTTTGCGGCCAGCTCCCATAAAAACGAGTTGTAAAATGGAGGTTCAGGGCACTGCAATTCACAAACCTGCAGAGTTATAAATGATAACCCTCGTCCACAAATATATTGAGGGAAGGCAAAGAAGAGGATTTGAAATCAAGGCAGAATTGCAGGAAACAGATTTCAGGAGGTAGATACGAATCGCCTTTAAAGCACATGAAAAGCGGCAAAACGTTGACAATGATGCCCTTGGCCAAAAAGGGCGTATGCGTTTTTTCCTGAATATATTCAGGAAAAAACGCATACGCCCTTTTTGGCCAACCAAGCAACCTGGAAAGGCAAATCAGCGCTACAAAGAAGTCTCGCTTCCCATCGGTCAAAAGGGCCATGCTGAAAAAAGTGTCAAAACCAGAAATGCAGGACAGGCCATGGAGAAATGGGAGCCTTGCTACACTGATGGGCGGGATGTAAATTGCCAACAGCCACTCTGGAGAAGTGTCCAGTGAGTCCTGAAACATCTGAAAAACACAGCTTAGAGAGCATAGGGCACTTCCACTCATGGGGGTATAAATTGGGAAAATTAAAAATCAGCAAGACACAAGCACCCCAAAGTTTAGGGCTGCTCTGTTGACCAGGACCTCCACTTCATTCCACCTGAAATATCCCAGGAAAGAGAAAAATGGATAAAGAAGTTGTGGTCCTTATGTACAATGGAATATCACTCAGCCAGGAAATCAATGTCGTAAGGTTAGTAGCAGCATGATGAGTGGATTTAGGTACGACGATTCTAAGTGAAATAAGTCACACAGAAAAGGACACTTCTCATAAGGTATCACTGATAGAGGGAATGTAAAAACTGTTACACTTGAACTGAATTACAAAACAGAACAGAGTCACACATGCAGAAAACACACTATGGCTGCTTAACGGGAAAGGTGAGGTGGGGTGATACATAAAACAAGGGTATCAAATTAGCTCAGATACCGTTCCACAAACCCAATATGTAATAGACAAGACCTACTCCTTGCTCAGAGAACTGGACTCAACACGCCCTATTCACCGCACAAGAATATATCTGACTAATAATAATCGTAAAACCTATGTATTGATATCTCTCTGTTAGTGTGTCAAGTGGGTGTAAAGCGGCATAAACACAGCATTGAAAAGCAGCTAAACCCCATTATAAAAATAAATTACTTTGAAACACCCATGAAACAAAGACAGTGAAAGAGAGAGAAATTCTAACACAATGCGTTCAGGGGCTGTGATGCAACCTGGATTGACCATATCTAGACGCACAGCTGGATGAGACATAAGGGTGGACACTCTTGGGGCTGAGAGGTTTGGTGAGGTTGGGTGAGCAAACGCAGACCCTTTAAAGTAATACTGCGTGGTACCCATCGCATGGGTCCCAAATCTCCAGGTTCAAGGGCATCTTCCTACATCAAAAACATGCATGAGAAACCCAGAAGACGGTACACCGTGTGATGGGGAAAGGTTTGTAAAACGTACGTCATTTCTCATCTCCTTGTGCCCGGGTTCGCCATTCCAGCCGCTTTACTAGCAAGCTCCCTACTTGGAGCATCAGCACCTTTAACCTCCTGTTCCGTACAGGTTGCAATTTGTCCTGAGGATAAACGGGAAGACGTGGAACCAACGAGAGACTAGCTCTTGGTGTTGGGACAGGCACAGGTCACTCTATTTTCCCATCAGAAAGAAGAATTAACCACAGGCTCAGCCTGCCCCCCGGAACCAGAACAGGGCCTGAAGCCATTCTGTGATTTTGCGGCCAGCTCCCATAAAAACGAGTTGTAAAATGGAGGTTCAGGGCACTGCAATTCACAAACCTGCAGAGTTATAAATGATAACTCTCGTCCACAAATATATTGAGGGAAGGCAAAGAAGAGGATTTGAAATCAAGGCAGAATTGCAGGAAACAGATTTCAGGAGGTAGATACGAATCGCCTTTAAAGCACATGAAAAGCGGCAAAACGTTGACAATGATGCCCTTGGCCAAAAAGGGCGTATGCGTTTTTTCCTGAATATATTCAGGAAAAAACGCATACGCCCTTTTTGGCCAACCAAGCAACCTGGAAAGGCAAATCAGCGCTACAGAGAAGTCTCGCTTCCCATCGGTCAAAAGGGCCATGCTGAAAAAAGTGTCAAAACCAGAAATGCAGGACAGGCCATGGAGAAATGGGAGCCTTGCTACACTGATGGGCGGGATGTAAATTGCCAACAGCCACTCTAGAGAAGTGTACGGTGTGTCCTGAAACATCTGAAAAACACAGCTTAGAGAGCATAGGGCACTTCCACTCATGGGGGTATAAATTGGGAAAATGAAAAATCAGCAAGACACAAGCACCCCAAAGTTGAGGGCTGCTCTGTTGACCAGGACCTCCACTTCATTCCACCTTAAATATCCCAGGAAAGAGAAAAATGGATAAAGAAGTTGTGGTCCTTATGTACAATGGAATATCACTCAGCCAGGAAATCAATGTCGTAAGGTTAGTAGCAGCATGATGAGTGGATTTAGGTACGACGATTCTAAGTGAAATAAGTCACACAGAAAAGGACACTTCTCATAAGGTATCACTGATAGAGGGAATGTAAAAACCGTTACACTTGAACTGAATTACAAAACAGAACAGAGTCACACATGCAGAAAACACACTATGGCTGCTTAACGGGAAAGGTGAGGTGGGGTGATACATAAAACAAGGGTATCAAATTAGCTCAGATACCGTTCCATAAAACCAATATGTAATAGACAAGACCTACTCCTTGCTCAGAGAACTGGACTGAACACGCCCTATTCACCGCACAAGAATATATCTGACTAAAAATAATCGTAAAACCTATGTATTGATATCTCTCTGTTAGTGTGTCAAGTGGGTGTAAAGCGGCATAAACACAGCAGTGAAAAGCAGCTAAACCCCATTATAAAAATAAATTACTTTGAAACAACCATGAAACAAAGACAGCGAAAGAGAGAGAAATTCTTACACAATGCGTTCAGGGGCTGTGATGCAACCTGGATTGACCATATCTAGACGCACAGCTGGATGAGACATAAGGGTGGACACCCTTGGGGCTGAGAGGTTTGGTGAGGTTGGGTGAGCAAACGCAGACCCTTTAAAGTAATACTGCGTGGTACCCATCGCATGGGTCCCAAATCTCCAGGTTCAAGGGCATCTTCCTACATCAAAAACATGCATGAGAAACCCAGAAGATGGTACATCGTGTGATGGGGAAATGTTTCTAAAACGCACCTCATTTCTCATCTCCTTGTGCCCGGGTTCGCCATTCCAGCCGCTTTACTAGCAAGCTCCCTACTTGGAGCATCAGCACCTTTAACCTCCTGTTCCGTACAGGTTGCAATTTGTCCTGAGGATAAACGGGAAGACGTGGAACCAACGTGAGACTAGCTCTTGGTGTTGGGACAGGCACAGGTCACTCTATTTTCCCATCAGAAAGAAGAATTAACCACAGGCTCAGCCTGCCCCCCGGAACCAGAACAGGGCCTGAAGCCATTCTGCGATTTTGCGGCCAGCTCCCATAAAAACGAGTTGTAAAATGGAGGTTCAGGGCACTGCCATTCACAAACCTGCAGAGTTATAAATGATAACTCTCGTCCACAAATATATTGAGGGAAGGCAAAGAAGAGGATTTGAAATCAAGGCAGAATTGCAGGAAACAGATTTCAGGAGGTAGATACGAATCGCCTTTAAAGCACATGAAAAGCGGCAAAACGTTGACAATGATGCCCTTGGCCAAAAAGGGCGTATGCGTTTTTTCCTGAATATATTCAGGAAAAAACGCATACGCCCTTTTTGGCCAACCAAGCAACCTGGAAAGGCAAATCAGCGCTACAAAGAAGTCTCGCTTCCCATCGGTCAAAAGGGCCATGCTGAAAAAAGTGTCAAAACCAGAAATGCAGGACAGGCCATGGAGAAATGGGAGCCTTGCTACACTGATGGGCGGGATGTAAATTGCCAAGAGCCACTCTGGAGAAGTGTCCGGTGAGTCCTGAAACATCTGAAAAACACAGCTTAGAGAGCATAGGGCACTTCCACTCATGGGGGTATAAATTGGGAAAATGAAAAATCAGCAAGACACAAGCACCCCAAAGTTGAGGGCTGCTCTGTTGACCAGGACCTCCACTTCATTCCACCTGAAATATCCCAGGAAAGAGAAAAATGGATAAAGAAGTTGTGGTCCTTATGTACAATGGAATATCACTCAGCCATGAAATCAATGTCGTAAGGTTAGTAGCAGCATGATGAGTGGATTTAGGTACGACGATTCTAAGTGAAATAAGTCACACAGAAAAGGACACTTCTCATAAGGTATCACTGATAGAGGGAAAGTAAAAACCGTTACACTTGAACTGAATTACAAAACAGAACAGAGTCACACATGCAGAAAACCCACTATGGCTGCTTAACGGGAAAGGTGAGGTGGGGTGATACATAAAACAAGGGTATCAAATTAGCTCAGATACCATTCCATAAACCCAATATGTAATAGACAAGACCTACGCCTTGCTCAGAGAACTGGACTCAACACGCCCTATTCACCGCACAAGAATATATCTGACTAATAATAATCGTAAAACCTATGTATTGATATCTCTCTGTTAGTGTGTCAAGTGGGTGTAAAGCGGCATAAACACAGCAGTGAAAAGCAGCTAAACCCCATTATAAAAATAAATTACTTTGAAACACCCATGAAACAAAGACAGTGAAAGAGAGAGAAATTCTTACACAATGCGTTCAGGGGCTGTGATGCAACCTGGATTGACCATATCTAGACCCACAGCTGGATGAGACATAAGGGTGGACACTCTTGGGGATGAGAGGTTTGGTGAGGTTGGGTGAGCAAACGCAGACCCTTTAAAGTAATACTGCGTGGTACCCATCGCATGGGTCCCAAATCTCCAGGTTCAAGGGCATCTTCCTACATCAAAAACATGCATGAGAAACCCAGAAGATGGTACATCGTGTGATGGGGAAATGTTTCTAAAACGCACCTCATTTCTCATCTCCTTGTGCCCGGGTTCGCCATTCCAGCCACTTTACTAGCAAACTCCCTACTTGGAGCATCAGCACCTTTAACCTCCTGTTCCGTACAGGTTGCAATTTGTCCTGAGGATAAATGGGAAGACGTGGAACCAACGTGAGACTAGCTCTTGGTGTTGGGACAGGCACAGGTCACTCTATTTTCCCATCAGAAAGAAGAATTAACCACAGGCTCAGCCTGCCCCCCGGAACCAGAACAGGGCCTGAAGCCATTCTGTGATTTTGCTGCCAGCTCCCATAAAAACGAGTTGTAAAATGGAGGTTCAGGGCACTGCAATTCACAAACCTGCAGAGTTATAAATGATAACTCTCGTCCACAAATATATTGAGGGCAGGCAAAGAAGAGGATTTGAAATCAAGGCAGAATTGGAGGAAACAGATTTCAGGAGGTAGATACGAATCGCCTTTAAAGCACATGAAAAGCGGCAAAACGTTGACAATGATGCCCTTGGCCAAAAAGGGCGTATGCGTTTTTTCTGAATATATTCAGGAAAAAACGCATACGCCCTTTTTGGCCAACCAAGCAACCTGGAAAGGCAAATCAGCGCTACAAAGAAGTCTCGCTTCCCATCGGTCAAAAGGGCCATGCTGAAAAAAGTGTCAAAACCAGAAATGCAGGACAGGCCATGGAGAAATGGGAGCCTTGCTACACTGATGGGCGGGATGTAAATTGCCAAGAGCCACTCTGGAGAAGTGTCCGGTGAGTCCTGAAACATCTGAAAAACACAGCTTAGAGAGCATAGGGCACTTCCACTCATGGGGGTATAAATTGGGAAAATGAAAAATCAGCAAGACACAAGCACCCCAAAGTTGAGGGCTGCTCTGTTGACCAGGACCTCCACTTCATTCCACCTGAAATATCCCAGGAAAGAGAAAAATGGATAAAGAAGTTGTGGTCCTTATGTACAATGGAATATCACTCAGCCAGGAAATCAATGTCGTAAGGTTAGTAGCAGCATGATGAGTGGATTTAGGTACGACGATTCTAAGTGAAATAAGTCACACAGAAAAGGACACTTCTCATAAGGTATCACTGATAGAGGGAAAGTAAAAACCGTTACACTTGAACTGAATTACAAAACAGAACAGAGTCACACATGCAGAAAACCCACTATGGCTGCTTAACGGGAAAGGTGAGGTGGGGTGATACATAAAACAAGGGTATCAAATTAGCTCAGATACCATTCCATAAACCCAATATGTAATAGACAAGACCTACGCCTTGCTCAGAGAACTGGACTCAACACGCCCTATTCACCGCACAAGAATATATCTGACTAATAATAATCGTAAAACCTATGTATTGATATCTCTCTGTTAGTGTGTCAAGTGGGTGTAAAGCGGCATAAACACAGCAGTGAAAAGCAGCTAAACCCCATTATAAAAATAAATTACTTTGAAACACCCATGAAACAAAGACAGTGAAAGAGAGAGAAATTCTTACACAATGCGTTCAGGGGCTGTGATGCAACCTGGATTGACCATATCTAGACCCACAGCTGGATGAGACATAAGGGTGGACACCCTTGGGGCTGAGAGGTTTGGTGAGGTTGGGTGAGCAAACGCAGACCCTTTAAAGTAATACTGCGTGGTACCCATCGCATGGGTCCCAAATCTCCAGGTTCAAGGGCATCTTCCTACATCAAAAACATGCATGAGAAACCCAGAAGATGGTACATCGTGTGATGGGGAAATGTTTCTGAAACGCACCTCATTTCTCATCTCCTTGTGCCCGGGTTCGCCATTCCAGCCACTTTACTAGCAAACTCCCTACTTGGAGCATCAGCACCTTTAACCTCCTGTTCCGTACAGGTTGCAATTTGTCCTGAGGATAAACGGGAAGACGTGGAACCAACGTGAGACTAGCTCTTGGTGTTGGGACAGGCACAGGTCACTCTATTTTCCCATCAGAAAGAAGAATTAACCACAGGCTCAGCCTGCCCCCCGGAACCAGAACAGGGCCTGAAGCCATTCTGTGATTTTGCTGCCAGCTCCCATAAAAACGAGTTGTAAAATGGAGGTTCAGGGCACTGCAATTCACAAACCTGCAGAGTTATAAATGATAACTCTCGTCCACAAATATATTGAGGGCAGGCAAAGAAGAGGATTTGAAATCAAGGCAGAATTGCAGGAAACAGATTTCAGGAGGTAGATACGAATCGCCTTTAAAGCACATGAAAAGCGGCAAAACGTTGACAATGATGCCCTTGGCCAAAAAGGGCGTATGCGTTTTTTCTGAATATATTCAGGAAAAAACGCATACGCCCTTTTTGGCCAACCAAGCAACCTGGAAAGGCAAATCAGCGCTACAAAGAAGTCTCGCTTCCCATCGGTCAAAAGGGCCATGCTGAAAAAAGTGTCAAAACCAGAAATGCAGGACAGGCCATGGAGAAATGGGAGCCTTGCTACACTGATGGGCGGGATGTAAATTGCCAAGAGCCACTCTGGAGAAGTGTCCGGTGAGTCCTGAAACATCTGAAAAACACAGCTTAGAGAGCATAGGGCACTTCCACTCATGGGGGTATAAATTGGGAAAATGAAAAATCAGCAAGACACAAGCACCCCAAAGTTTAGGGCTGCTCTGTTGACAAGGACCTCCACTTCATTCCACCTGAAATATCCCAGGAAAGAGAAAAATGGATAAAGAAGTTGTGGTCCTTATGTACAATGGAATATCACTCAGCCAGGAAATCAATGTCGTAAGGTTAGTAGCAGCATGATGAGTGGATTTAGGTACGACGATTCTAAGTGAAATAAGTCACACAGAAAAGGACACTTCTCATAAGGTATCACTGATAGAGGGAATGTAAAAACCATTACACTTGAACTGAATTACAAAACAGAACAGAGTCACACATGCAGAAAACACACTATGGCTGCTTAACGGGAAAGGTGAGGTGGGGTGATACATAAAACAAGGG
Organism: Balaenoptera borealis; assembly: GCF_965194805.1. Classification (NCBI taxonomy): domain Eukaryota; kingdom Metazoa; phylum Chordata; class Mammalia; order Artiodactyla; family Balaenopteridae; genus Balaenoptera; species Balaenoptera borealis. The sequence goes on from NW_028123988.1 coordinate 847,931, forward strand.
TATCAAATTAGCTCAGATACCATTCCATAAACCCAATATGTAATAGACAAGACCTACGCCTTGCTCAGAGAACTGGACTCAACACGCCCTATTCACCGCACAAGAATATATCTGACTAATAATAATCGTAAAACCTATGTATTGATATCTCTCTGTTAGTGTGTCAAGTGGGTGTAAAGTGGCATAAACACAGCAGTGAAAAGCAGCTAAACCCCATTATAAAAATAAATTACTTTGAAACACCCATGAAACAAAGACAGTGAAAGAGAGAGAAATTCTTACACAATGCGTTCAGGGGCTGTGATGCAACCTGGATTGACCATATCTAGACCCACAGCTGGATGAGACATAAGGGTGGACACTCTTGGGGATGAGAGGTTTGGTGAGGTTGGGTGAGCAAACGCAGACCCTTTAAAGTAATACTGCGTGGTACCCATCGCATGGGTCCCAAATCTCCAGGTTCAAGGGCATCTTCCTACATCAAAATCATGCATGAGAAACCCAGAAGATGGTACATCGTGTGATGGGGAAATGTTTCTAAAACGCACCTCATTTCTCATCTCCTTGTGCCCGGGTTCGCCATTCCAGCCGCTTTACTAGCAAGCTCCCTACTTGGAGCATCAGCACCTTTAACCTCCTGTTCCGTACAGGTTGCAATTTGTCCTGAGGATAAACGGGAAGACGTGGAACCAACGTGAGACTAGCTCTTGGTGTTGGGACAGGCACAGGTCACTCTATTTTCCCATCAGAAAGAAGAATTAACCACAGGCTCAGCCTGACCCCCGGAACCAGAATAGGGCCTGAAGCCATTCTGCGATTTTGCGGCCAGCTCCCATAAAAACGAGTTGTAAAATGGAGGTTCAGGGCACTGCAATTCACAAACCTGCAGAGTTATAAATGATAACCCTCGTCCACAAATATATTGAGGGAAGGCAAAGAAGAGGATTTGAAATCAAGGCAGAATTGCAGGAAACAGATTTCAGGAGGTAGATACGAATCGCCTTTAAAGCACATGAAAAGCGGCAAAACGTTGACAATGATGCCCTTGGCCAAAAAGGGCGTATGCGTTTTTTCCTGAATATATTCAGGAAAAAACGCATACGCCCTTTTTGGCCAACCAAGCAACCTGGAAAGGCAAATCAGCGCTACAAAGAAGTCTCGCTTCCCATCGGTCAAAAGGGCCATGCTGAAAAAAGTGTCAAAACCAGAAATGCAGGACAGGCCATGGAGAAATGGGAGCCTTGCTACACTGATGGGCGGGATGTAAATTGCCAACAGCCACTCTGGAGAAGTGTCCAGTGAGTCCTGAAACATCTGAAAAACACAGCTTAGAGAGCATAGGGCACTTCCACTCATGGGGGTATAAATTGGGAAAATTAAAAATCAGCAAGACACAAGCACCCCAAAGTTTAGGGCTGCTCTGTTGACCAGGACCTCCACTTCATTCCACCTGAAATATCCCAGGAAAGAGAAAAATGGATAAAGAAGTTGTGGTCCTTATGTACAATGGAATATCACTCAGCCATGAAATCAATGTCGTAAGGTTAGTAGCAGCATGATGAGTGGATTTAGGTACGACGATTCTAAGTGAAATAAGTCACACAGAAAAGGACACTTCTCATAAGGTATCACTGATAGAGGGAATGTAAAAACTGTTACACTTGAACTGAATTACAAAACAGAACAGAGTCACACATGCAGAAAACACACTATGGCTGCTTAACGGGAAAGGTGAGGTGGGGTGATACATAAAACAAGGGTATCAAATTAGCTCAGATACCGTTCCACAAACCCAATATGTAATAGACAAGACCTACTCCTTGCTCAGAGAACTGGACTCAACACGCCCTATTCACCGCACAAGAATATATCTGACTAATAATAATCGTAAAACCTATGTATTGATATCTCTCTGTTAGTGTGTCAAGTGGGTGTAAAGCGGCATAAACACAGCATTGAAAAGCAGCTAAACCCCATTATAAAAATAAATTACTTTGAAACACCCATGAAACAAAGACAGTGAAAGAGAGAGAAATTCTAACACAATGCGTTCAGGGGCTGTGATGCAACCTGGATTGACCATATCTAGACGCACAGCTGGATGAGACATAAGGGTGGACACTCTTGGGGCTGAGAGGTTTGGTGAGGTTGGGTGAGCAAACGCAGACCCTTTAAAGTAATACTGCGTGGTACCCATCGCATGGGTCCCAAATCTCCAGGTTCAAGGGCATCTTCCTACATCAAAAACATGCATGAGAAACCCAGAAGACGGTACACCGTGTGATGGGGAAAGGTTTGTAAAACGTACGTCATTTCTCATCTCCTTGTGCCCGGGTTCGCCATTCCAGCCGCTTTACTAGCAAGCTCCCTACTTGGAGCATCAGCACCTTTAACCTCCTGTTCCGTACAGGTTGCAATTTGTCCTGAGGATAAACGGGAAGACGTGGAACCAACGAGAGACTAGCTCTTGGTGTTGGGACAGGCACAGGTCACTCTATTTTCCCATCAGAAAGAAGAATTAACCACAGGCTCAGCCTGCCCCCCGGAACCAGAACAGGGCCTGAAGCCATTCTGCGATTTTGCGGCCAGCTCCCATAAAAACGAGTTGTAAAATGGAGGTTCAGGGCACTGCAATTCACAAACCTGCAGAGTTATAAATGATAACTCTCGTCCACAAATATATTGAGGGAAGGCAAAGAAGAGGATTTGAAATCAAGGCAGAATTGCAGGAAACAGATTTCAGGAGGTAGATACGAATCGCCTTTAAAGCACATGAAAAGCGGCAAAACGTTGACAATGATGCCCTTGGCCAAAAAGGGCGTATGCGTTTTTTCCTGAATATATTCAGGAAAAAACGCATAAGCCCTTTTTGGCCAACCAAGCAACCTGGAAAGGCAAATCAGCGCTACAGAGAAGTCTCGCTTCCCATCGGTCAAAAGGGCCATGCTGAAAAAAGTGTCAAAACCAGAAATGCAGGACAGGCCATGGAGAAATGGGAGCCTTGCTACACTGATGGGCGGGATGTAAATTGCCAACAGCCACTCTAGAGAAGTGTACGGTGTGTCCTGAAACATCTGAAAAACACAGCTTAGAGAGCATAGGGCACTTCCACTCATGGGGGTATAAATTGGGAAAATGAAAAATCAGCAAGACACAAGCACCCCAAAGTTGAGGGCTGCTCTGTTGACCAGGACCTCCACTTCATTCCACCTTAAATATCCCAGGAAAGAGAAAAATGGATAAAGAAGTTGTGGTCCTTATGTACAATGGAATATCACTCAGCCAGGAAATCAATGTCGTAAGGTTAGTAGCAGCATGATGAGTGGATTTAGGTACGACGATTCTAAGTGAAATAAGTCACACAGAAAAGGACACTTCTCATAAGGTATCACTGATAGAGGGAATGTAAAAACCGTTACACTTGAACTGAATTACAAAACAGAACAGAGTCACACATGCAGAAAACACACTATGGCTGCTTAACGGGAAAGGTGAGGTGGGGTGATACATAAAACAAGGGTATCAAATTAGCTCAGATACCGTTCCATAAAACCAATATGTAATAGACAAGACCTACTCCTTGCTCAGAGAACTGGACTGAACACGCCCTATTCACCGCACAAGAATATATCTGACTAAAAATAATCGTAAAACCTATGTATTGATATCTCTCTGTTAGTGTGTCAAGTGGGTGTAAAGCGGCATAAACACAGCAGTGAAAAGCAGCTAAACCCCATTATAAAAATAAATTACTTTGAAACAACCATGAAACAAAGACAGCGAAAGAGAGAGAAATTCTTACACAATGCGTTCAGGGGCTGTGATGCAACCTGGATTGACCATATCTAGACCCACAGCTGGATGAGACATAAGGGTGGACACCCTTGGGGCTGAGAGGTTTGGTGAGGTTGGGTGAGCAAACGCAGACCCTTTAAAGTAATACTGCGTGGTACCCATCGCATGGGTCCCAAATCTCCAGGTTCAAGGGCATCTTCCTACATCAAAAACATGCATGAGAAACCCAGAAGATGGTACATCGTGTGATGGGGAAATGTTTCTAAAACGCACCTCATTTCTCATCTCCTTGTGCCCGGGTTCGCCATTCCAGCCGCTTTACTAGCAAGCTCCCTACTTGGAGCATCAGCACCTTTAACCTCCTGTTCCGTACAGGTTGCAATTTGTCCTGAGGATAAACGGGAAGACGTGGAACCAACGTGAGACTAGCTCTTGGTGTTGGGACAGGCACAGGTCACTCTATTTTCCCATCAGAAAGAAGAATTAACCACAGGCTCAGCCTGCCCCCCGGAACCAGAACAGGGCCTGAAGCCATTCTGCGATTTTGTGGCCAGCTCCCATAAAAACGAGTTGTAAAATGGAGGTTCAGGGCACTGCCATTCACAAACCTGCAGAGTTATAAATGATAACTCTCGTCCACAAATATATTGAGGGAAGGCAAAGAAGAGGATTTGAAATCAAGGCAGAATTGCAGGAAACAGATTTCAGGAGGTAGATACGAATCGCCTTTAAAGCACATGAAAAGCGGCAAAACGTTGACAATGATGCCCTTGGCCAAAAAGGGCGTATGCGTTTTTTCCTGAATATATTCAGGAAAAAACGCATACGCCCTTTTTGGCCAACCAAGCAACCTGGAAAGGCAAATCAGCGCTACAAAGAAGTCTCGCTTCCCATCGGTCAAAAGGGCCATGCTGAAAAAAGTGTCAAAACCAGAAATGCAGGACAGGCCATGGAGAAATGGGAGCCTTGCTACACTGATGGGCGGGATGTAAATTGCCAAGAGCCACTCTGGAGAAGTGTCCGGTGAGTCCTGAAACATCTGAAAAACACAGCTTAGAGAGCATAGGGCACTTCCACTCATGGGGGTATAAATTGGGAAAATGAAAAATCAGCAAGACACAAGCACCCCAAAGTTGAGGGCTGCTCTGTTGACCAGGACCTCCACTTCATTCCACCTGAAATATCCCAGGAAAGAGAAAAATGGATAAAGAAGTTGTGGTCCTTATGTACAATGGAATATCACTCAGCCATGAAATCAATGTCGTAAGGTTAGTAGCAGCATGATGAGTGGATTTAGGTACGACGATTCTAAGTGAAATAAGTCACACAGAAAAGGACACTTCTCATAAGGTATCACTGATAGAGGGAAAGTAAAAACCGTTACACTTGAACTGAATTACAAAACAGAACAGAGTCACACATGCAGAAAACCCACTATGGCTGCTTAACGGGAAAGGTGAGGTGGGGTGATACATAAAACAAGGGTATCAAATTAGCTCAGATACCATTCCATAAACCCAATATGTAATAGACAAGACCTACGCCTTGCTCAGAGAACTGGACTCAACACGCCCTATTCACCGCACAAGAATATATCTGACTAATAATAATCGTAAAACCTATGTATTGATATCTCTCTGTTAGTGTGTCAAGTGGGTGTAAAGCGGCATAAACACAGCAGTGAAAAGCAGCTAAACCCCATTATAAAAATAAATTACTTTGAAACACCCATGAAACAAAGACAGTGAAAGAGAGAGAAATTCTTACACAATGCGTTCAGGGGCTGTGATGCAACCTGGATTGACCATATCTAGACCCACAGCTGGATGAGACATAAGGGTGGACACTCTTGGGGCTGAGAGGTTTGGTGAGGTTGGGTGAGCAAACGCAGACCCTTTAAAGTAATACTGCGTGGTACCCATCGCATGGGTCCCAAATCTCCAGGTTCAAGGGCATCTTCCTACATCAAAAACATGCATGAGAAACCCAGAAGATGGTACATCGTGTGATGGGGAAATGTTTCTAAAACGCACCTCATTTCTCATCTCCTTGTGCCCGGGTTCGCCATTCCAGCCACTTTACTAGCAAACTCCCTACTTGGAGCATCAGCACCTTTAACCTCCTGTTCCGTACAGGTTGCAATTTGTCCTGAGGATAAATGGGAAGACGTGGAACCAACGTGAGACTAGCTCTTGGTGTTGGGACAGGCACAGGTCACTCTATTTTCCCATCAGAAAGAAGAATTAACCACAGGCTCAGCCTGCCCCCCGGAACCAGAACAGGGCCTGAAGCCATTCTGTGATTTTGCTGCCAGCTCCCATAAAAACGAGTTGTAAAATGGAGGTTCAGGGCACTGCAATTCACAAACCTGCAGAGTTATAAATGATAACTCTCGTCCACAAATATATTGAGGGCAGGCAAAGAAGAGGATTTGAAATCAAGGCAGAATTGCAGGAAACAGATTTCAGGAGGTAGATACGAATCGCCTTTAAAGCACATGAAAAGCGGCAAAACGTTGACAATGATGCCCTTGGCCAAAAAGGGCGTATGCGTTTTTTCTGAATATATTCAGGAAAAAACGCATACGCCCTTTTTGGCCAACCAAGCAACCTGGAAAGGCAAATCAGCGCTACAAAGAAGTCTCGCTTCCCATCGGTCAAAAGGGCCATGCTGAAAAAAGTGTCAAAACCAGAAATGCAGGACAGGCCATGGAGAAATGGGAGCCTTGCTACACTGATGGGCGGGATGTAAATTGCCAAGAGCCACTCTGGAGAAGTGTCCGGTGAGTCCTGAAACATCTGAAAAACACAGCTTAGAGAGCATAGGGCACTTCCACTCATGGGGGTATAAATTGGGAAAATGAAAAATCAGCAAGACACAAGCACCCCAAAGTTGAGGGCTGCTCTGTTGACCAGGACCTCCACTTCATTCCACCTGAAATATCCCAGGAAAGAGAAAAATGGATAAAGAAGTTGTGGTCCTTATGTACAATGGAATATCACTCAGCCAGGAAATCAATGTCGTAAGGTTAGTAGCAGCATGATGAGTGGATTTAGGTACGACGATTCTAAGTGAAATAAGTCACACAGAAAAGGACACTTCTCATAAGGTATCACTGATAGAGGGAATGTAAAAACCGTTACACTTGAACTGAATTACAAAACAGAACAGAGTCACACATGCAGAAAACACACTATGGCTGCTTAACGGGAAAGGTGAGGTGGGGTGATACATAAAACAAGGGTATCAAATTAGCTCAGATACCGTTCCATAAAACCAATATGTAATAGACAAGACCTACTCCTTGCTCAGAGAACTGGACTGAACACGCCCTATTCACCGCACAAGAATATATCTGACTAAAAATAATCGTAAAACCTATGTATTGATATCTCTCTGTTAGTGTGTCAAGTGGGTGTAAAGCGGCATAAACACAGCAGTGAAAAGCAGCTAAACCCCATTATAAAAATAAATTACTTTGAAACAACCATGAAACAAAGACAGCGAAAGAGAGAGAAATTCTTACACAATGCGTTCAGGGGCTGTGATGCAACCTGGATTGACCATATCTAGACCCACAGCTGGATGAGACATAAGGGTGGACACCCTTGGGGCTGAGAGGTTTGGTGAGGTTGGGTGAGCAAACGCAGACCCTTTAAAGTAATACTGCGTGGTACCCATCGCATGGGTCCCAAATCTCCAGGTTCAAGGGCATCTTCCTACATCAAAAACATGCATGAGAAACCCAGAAGATGGTACATCGTGTGATGGGGAAATGTTTCTAAAACGCACCTCATTTCTCATCTCCTTGTGCCCGGGTTCGCCATTCCAGCCGCTTTACTAGCAAGCTCCCTACTTGGAGCATCAGCACCTTTAACCTCCTGTTCCGTACAGGTTGCAATTTGTCCTGAGGATAAACGGGAAGACGTGGAACCAACGTGAGACTAGCTCTTGGTGTTGGGACAGGCACAGGTCACTCTATTTTCCCATCAGAAAGAAGAATTAACCACAGGCTCAGCCTGCCCCCCGGAACCAGAACAGGGCCTGAAGCCATTCTGCGATTTTGCGGCCAGCTCCCATAAAAACGAGTTGTAAAATGGAGGTTCAGGGCACTGCCATTCACAAACCTGCAGAGTTATAAATGATAACTCTCGTCCACAAATATATTGAGGGAAGGCAAAGAAGAGGATTTGAAATCAAGGCAGAATTGCAGGAAACAGATTTCAGGAGGTAGATACGAATCGCCTTTAAAGCACATGAAAAGCGGCAAAACGTTGACAATGATGCCCTTGGCCAAAAAGGGCGTATGCGTTTTTTCCTGAATATATTCAGGAAAAAACGCATACGCCCTTTTTGGCCAACCAAGCAACCTGGAAAGGCAAATCAGCGCTACAAAGAAGTCTCGCTTCCCATCGGTCAAAAGGGCCATGCTGAAAAAAGTGTCAAAACCAGAAATGCAGGACAGGCCATGGAGAAATGGGAGCCTTGCTACACTGATGGGCGGGATGTAAATTGCCAAGAGCCACTCTGGAGAAGTGTCCGGTGAGTCCTGAAACATCTGAAAAACACAGCTTAGAGAGCATAGGGCACTTCCACTCATGGGGGTATAAATTGGGAAAATGAAAAATCAGCAAGACACAAGCACCCCAAAGTTGAGGGCTGCTCTGTTGACCAGGACCTCCACTTCATTCCACCTGAAATATCCCAGGAAAGAGAAAAATGGATAAAGAAGTTGTGGTCCTTATGTACAATGGAATATCACTCAGCCATGAAATCAATGTCGTAAGGTTAGTAGCAGCATGATGAGTGGATTTAGGTACGACGATTCTAAGTGAAATAAGTCACACAGAAAAGGACACTTCTCATAAGGTATCACTGATAGAGGGAAAGTAAAAACCGTTACACTTGAACTGAATTACAAAACAGAACAGAGTCACACATGCAGAAAACCCACTATGGCTGCTTAACGGGAAAGGTGAGGTGGGGTGATACATAAAACAAGGGTATCAAATTAGCTCAGATACCATTCCATAAACCCAATATGTAATAGACAAGACCTACGCCTTGCTCAGAGAACTGGACTCAACACGCCCTATTCACCGCACAAGAATATATCTGACTAATAATAATCGTAAAACCTATGTATTGATATCTCTCTGTTAGTGTGTCAAGTGGGTGTAAAGCGGCATAAACACAGCAGTGAAAAGCAGCTAAACCCCATTATAAAAATAAATTACTTTGAAACACCCATGAAACAAAGACAGTGAAAGAGAGAGAAATTCTTACACAATGCGTTCAGGGGCTGTGATGCAACCTGGATTGACCATATCTAGACCCACAGCTGGATGAGACATAAGGGTGGACACTCTTGGGGATGAGAGGTTTGGTGAGGTTGGGTGAGCAAACGCAGACCCTTTAAAGTAATACTGCGTGGTACCCATCGCATGGGTCCCAAATCTCCAGGTTCAAGGGCATCTTCCTACATCAAAAACATGCATGAGAAACCCAGAAGATGGTACATCGTGTGATGGGGAAATGTTTCTAAAACGCACCTCATTTCTCATCTCCTTGTGCCCGGGTTCGCCATTCCAGCCACTTTACTAGCAAACTCCCTACTTGGAGCATCAGCACCTTTAACCTCCTGTTCCGTACAGGTTGCAATTTGTCCTGAGGATAAATGGGAAGACGTGGAACCAACGTGAGACTAGCTCTTGGTGTTGGGACAGGCACAGGTCACTCTATTTTCCCATCAGAAAGAAGAATTAACCACAGGCTCAGCCTGCCCCCCGGAACCAGAACAGGGCCTGAAGCCATTCTGTGATTTTGCTGCCAGCTCCCATAAAAACGAGTTGTAAAATGGAGGTTCAGGGCACTGCAATTCACAAACCTGCAGAGTTATAAATGATAACTCTCGTCCACAAATATATTGAGGGCAGGCAAAGAAGAGGATTTGAAATCAAGGCAGAATTGCAGGAAACAGATTTCAGGAGGTAGATACGAATCGCCTTTAAAGCACATGAAAAGCGGCAAAACGTTGACAATGATGCCCTTGGCCAAAAAGGGCGTATGCGTTTTTTCTGAATATATTCAGGAAAAAACGCATACGCCCTTTTTGGCCAACCAAGCAACCTGGAAAGGCAAATCAGCGCTACAAAGAAGTCTCGCTTCCCATCGGTCAAAAGGGCCATGCTGAAAAAAGTGTCAAAACCAGAAATGCAGGACAGGCCATGGAGAAATGGGAGCCTTGCTACACTGATGGGCGGGATGTAAATTGCCAAGAGCCACTCTGGAGAAGTGTCCGGTGAGTCCTGAAACATCTGAAAAACACAGCTTAGAGAGCATAGGGCACTTCCACTCATGGGGGTATAAATTGGGAAAATGAAAAATCAGCAAGACACAAGCACCCCAAAGTTGAGGGCTGCTCTGTTGACCAGGACCTCCACTTCATTCCACCTGAAATATCCCAGGAAAGAGAAAAATGGATAAAGAAGTTGTGGTCCTTATGTACAATGGAATATCACTCAGCCAGGAAATCAATGTCGTAAGGTTAGTAGCAGCATGATGAGTGGATTTAGGTACGACGATTCTAAGTGAAATAAGTCACACAGAAAAGGACACTTCTCATAAGGTATCACTGATAGAGGGAAAGTAAAAACCGTTACACTTGAACTGAATTACAAAACAGAACAGAGTCACACATGCAGAAAACCCACTATGGCTGCTTAACGGGAAAGGTGAGGTGGGGTGATACATAAAACAAGGGTATCAAATTAGCTCAGATACCATTCCATAAACCCAATATGTAATAGACAAGACCTACGCCTTGCTCAGAGAACTGGACTCAACACGCCCTATTCACCGCACAAGAATATATCTGACTAATAATAATCGTAAAACCTATGTATTGATATCTCTCTGTTAGTGTGTCAAGTGGGTGTAAAGCGGCATAAACACAGCAGTGAAAAGCAGCTAAACCCCATTATAAAAATAAATTACTTTGAAACACCCATGAAACAAAGACAGTGAAAGAGAGAGAAATTCTTACACAATGCGTTCAGGGGCTGTGATGCAACCTGGATTGACCATATCTAGACCCACAGCTGGATGAGACATAAGGGTGGACACTCTTGGGGATGAGAGGTTTGGTGAGGTTGGGTGAGCAAACGCAGACCCTTTAAAGTAATACTGCGTGGTACCCATCGCATGGGTCCCAAATCTCCAGGTTCAAGGGCATCTTCCTACATCAAAAACATGCATGAGAAACCCAGAAGATGGTACATCGTGTGATGGGGAAATGTTTCTAAAACGCACCTCATTTCTCATCTCCTTGTGCCCGGGTTCGCCATTCCAGCCACTTTACTAGCAAACTCCCTACTTGGAGCATCAGCACCTTTAACCTCCTGTTCCGTACAGGTTGCAATTTGTCCTGAGGATAAATGGGAAGACGTGGAACCAACGTGAGACTAGCTCTTGGTGTTGGGACAGGCACAGGTCACTCTATTTTCCCATCAGAAAGAAGAATTAACCACAGGCTCAGCCTGCCCCCCGGAACCAGAACAGGGCCTGAAGCCATTCTGTGATTTTGCTGCCAGCTCCCATAAAAACGAGTTGTAAAATGGAGGTTCAGGGCACTGCAATTCACAAACCTGCAGAGTTATAAATGATAACTCTCGTCCACAAATATATTGAGGGCAGGCAAAGAAGAGGATTTGAAATCAAGGCAGAATTGGAGGAAACAGATTTCAGGAGGTAGATACGAATCGCCTTTAAAGCACATGAAAAGCGGCAAAACGTTGACAATGATGCCCTTGGCCAAAAAGGGCGTATGCGTTTTTTCTGAATATATTCAGGAAAAAACGCATACGCCCTTTTTGGCCAACCAAGCAACCTGGAAAGGCAAATCAGCGCTACAAAGAAGTCTCGCTTCCCATCGGTCAAAAGGGCCATGCTGAAAAAAGTGTCAAAACCAGAAATGCAGGACAGGCCATGGAGAAATGGGAGCCTTGCTACACTGATGGGCGGGATGTAAATTGCCAAGAGCCACTCTGGAGAAGTGTCCGGTGAGTCCTGAAACATCTGAAAAACACAGCTTAGAGAGCATAGGGCACTTCCACTCATGGGGGTATAAATTGGGAAAATGAAAAATCAGCAAGACACAAGCACCCCAAAGTTGAGGGCTGCTCTGTTGACCAGGACCTCCACTTCATTCCACCTGAAATATCCCAGGAAAGAGAAAAATGGATAAAGAAGTTGTGGTCCTTATGTACAATGGAATATCACTCAGCCAGGAAATCAATGTCGTAAGGTTAGTAGCAGCATGATGAGTGGATTTAGGTACGACGATTCTAAGTGAAATAAGTCACACAGAAAAGGACACTTCTCATAAGGTATCACTGATAGAGGGAAAGTAAAAACCGTTACACTTGAACTGAATTACAAAACAGAACAGAGTCACACATGCAGAAAACCCACTATGGCTGCTTAACGGGAAAGGTGAGGTGGGGTGATACATAAAACAAGGGTATCAAATTAGCTCAGATACCATTCCATAAACCCAATATGTAATAGACAAGACCTACGCCTTGCTCAGAGAACTGGACTCAACACGCCCTATTCACCGCACAAGAATATATCTGACTAATAATAATCGTAAAACCTATGTATTGATATCTCTCTGTTAGTGTGTCAAGTGGGTGTAAAGCGGCATAAACACAGCAGTGAAAAGCAGCTAAACCCCATTATAAAAATAAATTACTTTGAAACACCCATGAAACAAAGACAGTGAAAGAGAGAGAAATTCTTACACAATGCGTTCAGGGGCTGTGATGCAACCTGGATTGACCATATCTAGACCCACAGCTGGATGAGACATAAGGGTGGACACTCTTGGGGATGAGAGGTTTGGTGAGGTTGGGTGAGCAAACGCAGACCCTTTAAAGTAATACTGCGTGGTACCCATCGCATGGGTCCCAAATCTCCAGGTTCAAGGGCATCTTCCTACATCAAAAACATGCATGAGAAACCCAGAAGATGGTACATCGTGTGATGGGGAAATGTTTCTGAAACGCACCTCATTTCTCATCTCCTTGTGCCCGGGTTCGCCATTCCAGCCACTTTACTAGCAAACTCCCTACTTGGAGCATCAGCACCTTTAACCTCCTGTTCCGTACAGGTTGCAATTTGTCCTGAGGATAAACGGGAAGACGTGGAACCAACGTGAGACTAGCTCTTGGTGTTGGGACAGGCACAGGTCACTCTATTTTCCCATCAGAAAGAAGAATTAACCACAGGCTCAGCCTGCCCCCCGGAACCAGAACAGGGCCTGAAGCCATTCTGTGATTTTGCTGCCAGCTCCCATAAAAACGAGTTGTAAAATGGAGGTTCAGGGCACTGCAATTCACAAACCTGCAGAGTTATAAATGATAACTCTCGTCCACAAATATATTGAGGGCAGGCAAAGAAGAGGATTTGAAATCAAGGCAGAATTGCAGGAAACAGATTTCAGGAGGTAGATACGAATCGCCTTTAAAGCACATGAAAAGCGGCAAAACGTTGACAATGATGCCCTTGGCCAAAAAGGGCGTATGCGTTTTTTCTGAATATATTCAGGAAAAAACGCATACGCCCTTTTTGGCCAACCAAGCAACCTGGAAAGGCAAATCAGCGCTACAAAGAAGTCTCGCTTCCCATCGGTCAAAAGGGCCATGCTGAAAAAAGTGTCAAAACCAGAAATGCAGGACAGGCCATGGAGAAATGGGAGCCTTGCTACACTGATGGGCGGGATGTAAATTGCCAAGAGCCACTCTGGAGAAGTGTCCGGTGAGTCCTGAAACATCTGAAAAACACAGCTTAGAGAGCATAGGGCACTTCCACTCATGGGGGTATAAATTGGGAAAATGAAAAATCAGCAAGACACAAGCACCCCAAAGTTTAGGGCTGCTCTGTTGACCAGGACCTCCACTTCATTCCACCTGAAATATCCCAGGAAAGAGAAAAATGGATAAAGAAGTTGTGGTCCTTATGTACAATGGAATATCACTCAGCCAGGAAATCAATGTCGTAAGGTTAGTAGCAGCATGATGAGTGGATTTAGGTACGACGATTCTAAGTGAAATAAGTCACACAGAAAAGGACACTTCTCATAAGGTATCACTGATAGAGGGAATGTAAAAACCATTACACTTGAACTGAATTACAAAACAGAACAGAGTCACACATGCAGAAAACACACTATGGCTGCTTAACGGGAAAGGTGAGGTGGGGTGATACATAAAACAAGGGTATCAAATTAGCTCAGATACCATTCCATAAACCCAATATGTAATAGACAAGACCTACGCCTTGCTCAGAGAACTGGACTCAACACGCCCTATTCACCGCACAAGAATATATCTGACTAATAATAATCGTAAAACCTATGTATTGATATCTCTCTGTTAGTGTGTCAAGTGGGTGTAAAGTGGCATAAACACAGCAGTGAAAAGCAGCTAAACCCCATTATAAAAATAAATTACTTTGAAACACCCATGAAACAAAGACAGTGAAAGAGAGAGAAATTCTTACACAATGCGTTCAGGGGCTGTGATGCAACCTGGATTGACCATATCTAGACCCACAGCTGGATGAGACATAAGGGTGGACACTCTTGGGGATGAGAGGTTTGGTGAGGTTGGGTGAGCAAACGCAGACCCTTTAAAGTAATACTGCGTGGTACCCATCGCATGGGTCCCAAATCTCCAGGTTCAAGGGCATCTTCCTACATCAAAATCATGCATGAGAAACCCAGAAGATGGTACATCGTGTGATGGGGAAATGTTTCTAAAACGCACCTCATTTCTCATCTCCTTGTGCCCGGGTTCGCCATTCCAGCCGCTTTACTAGCAAGCTCCCTACTTGGAGCATCAGCACCTTTAACCTCCTGTTCCGTACAGGTTGCAATTTGTCCTGAGGATAAACGGGAAGACGTGGAACCAACGTGAGACTAGCTCTTGGTGTTGGGACAGGCACAGGTCACTCTATTTTCCCATCAGAAAGAAGAATTAACCACAGGCTCAGCCTGACCCCCGGAACCAGAATAGGGCCTGAAGCCATTCTGCGATTTTGCGGCCAGCTCCCATAAAAACGAGTTGTAAAATGGAGGTTCAGGGCACTGCAATTCACAAACCTGCAGAGTTATAAATGATAACCCTCGTCCACAAATATATTGAGGGAAGGCAAAGAAGAGGATTTGAAATCAAGGCAGAATTGCAGGAAACAGATTTCAGGAGGTAGATACGAATCGCCTTTAAAGCACATGAAAAGCGGCAAAACGTTGACAATGATGCCCTTGGCCAAAAAGGGCGTATGCGTTTTTTCCTGAATATATTCAGGAAAAAACGCATACGCCCTTTTTGGCCAACCAAGCAACCTGGAAAGGCAAATCAGCGCTACAAAGAAGTCTCGCTTCCCATCGGTCAAAAGGGCCATGCTGAAAAAAGTGTCAAAACCAGAAATGCAGGACAGGCCATGGAGAAATGGGAGCCTTGCTACACTGATGGGCGGGATGTAAATTGCCAACAGCCACTCTGGAGAAGTGTCCAGTGAGTCCTGAAACATCTGAAAAACACAGCTTAGAGAGCATAGGGCACTTCCACTCATGGGGGTATAAATTGGGAAAATTAAAAATCAGCAAGACACAAGCACCCCAAAGTTTAGGGCTGCTCTGTTGACCAGGACCTCCACTTCATTCCACCTGAAATATCCCAGGAAAGAGAAAAATGGATAAAGAAGTTGTGGTCCTTATGTACAATGGAATATCACTCAGCCATGAAATCAATGTCGTAAGGTTAGTAGCAGCATGATGAGTGGATTTAGGTACGACGATTCTAAGTGAAATAAGTCACACAGAAAAGGACACTTCTCATAAGGTATCACTGATAGAGGGAATGTAAAAACTGTTACACTTGAACTGAATTACAAAACAGAACAGAGTCACACATGCAGAAAACACACTATGGCTGCTTAACGGGAAAGGTGAGGTGGGGTGATACATAAAACAAGGGTATCAAATTAGCTCAGATACCGTTCCACAAACCCAATATGTAATAGACAAGACCTACTCCTTGCTCAGAGAACTGGACTCAACACGCCCTATTCACCGCACAAGAATATATCTGACTAATAATAATCGTAAAACCTATGTATTGATATCTCTCTGTTAGTGTGTCAAGTGGGTGTAAAGCGGCATAAACACAGCATTGAAAAGCAGCTAAACCCCATTATAAAAATAAATTACTTTGAAACACCCATGAAACAAAGACAGTGAAAGAGAGAGAAATTCTAACACAATGCGTTCAGGGGCTGTGATGCAACCTGGATTGACCATATCTAGACGCACAGCTGGATGAGACATAAGGGTGGACACTCTTGGGGCTGAGAGGTTTGGTGAGGTTGGGTGAGCAAACGCAGACCCTTTAAAGTAATACTGCGTGGTACCCATCGCATGGGTCCCAAATCTCCAGGTTCAAGGGCATCTTCCTACATCAAAAACATGCATGAGAAACCCAGAAGACGGTACACCGTGTGATGGGGAAAGGTTTGTAAAACGTACGTCATTTCTCATCTCCTTGTGCCCGGGTTCGCCATTCCAGCCGCTTTACTAGCAAGCTCCCTACTTGGAGCATCAGCACCTTTAACCTCCTGTTCCGTACAGGTTGCAATTTGTCCTGAGGATAAACGGGAAGACGTGGAACCAACGAGAGACTAGCTCTTGGTGTTGGGACAGGCACAGGTCACTCTATTTTCCCATCAGAAAGAAGAATTAACCACAGGCTCAGCCTGCCCCCCGGAACCAGAACAGGGCCTGAAGCCATTCTGCGATTTTGCGGCCAGCTCCCATAAAAACGAGTTGTAAAATGGAGGTTCAGGGCACTGCAATTCACAAACCTGCAGAGTTATAAATGATAACTCTCGTCCACAAATATATTGAGGGAAGGCAAAGAAGAGGATTTGAAATCAAGGCAGAATTGCAGGAAACAGATTTCAGGAGGTAGATACGAATCGCCTTTAAAGCACATGAAAAGCGGCAAAACGTTGACAATGATGCCCTTGGCCAAAAAGGGCGTATGCGTTTTTTCCTGAATATATTCAGGAAAAAACGCATACGCCATTTTTGGCCAACCAAGCAACCTGGAAAGGCAAATCAGCGCTACAGAGAAGTCTCGCTTCCCATCGGTCAAAAGGGCCATGCTGAAAAAAGTGTCAAAACCAGAAATGCAGGACAGGCCATGGAGAAATGGGAGCCTTGCTACACTGATGGGCGGGATGTAAATTGCCAACAGCCACTCTAGAGAAGTGTACGGTGTGTCCTGAAACATCTGAAAAACACAGCTTAGAGAGCATAGGGCACTTCCACTCATGGGGGTATAAATTGGGAAAATGAAAAATCAGCAAGACACAAGCACCCCAAAGTTGAGGGCTGCTCTGTTGACCAGGACCTCCACTTCATTCCACCTTAAATATCCCAGGAAAGAGAAAAATGGATAAAGAAGTTGTGGTCCTTATGTACAATGGAATATCACTCAGCCAGGAAATCAATGTCGTAAGGTTAGTAGCAGCATGATGAGTGGATTTAGGTACGACGATTCTAAGTGAAATAAGTCACACAGAAAAGGACACTTCTCATAAGGTATCACTGATAGAGGGAATGTAAAAACCGTTACACTTGAACTGAATTACAAAACAGAACAGAGTCACACATGCAGAAAACACACTATGGCTGCTTAACGGGAAAGGTGAGGTGGGGTGATACATAAAACAAGGGTATCAAATTAGCTCAGATACCGTTCCATAAAACCAATATGTAATAGACAAGACCTACTCCTTGCTCAGAGAACTGGACTGAACACGCCCTATTCACCGCACAAGAATATATCTGACTAAAAATAATCGTAAAACCTATGTATTGATATCTCTCTGTTAGTGTGTCAAGTGGGTGTAAAGCGGCATAAACACAGCAGTGAAAAGCAGCTAAACCCCATTATAAAAATAAATTACTTTGAAACAACCATGAAACAAAGACAGCGAAAGAGAGAGAAATTCTTACACAATGCGTTCAGGGGCTGTGATGCAACCTGGATTGACCATATCTAGACGCACAGCTGGATGAGACATAAGGGTGGACACCCTTGGGGCTGAGAGGTTTGGTGAGGTTGGGTGAGCAAACGCAGACCCTTTAAAGTAATACTGCGTGGTACCCATCGCATGGGTCCCAAATCTCCAGGTTCAAGGGCATCTTCCTACATCAAAAACATGCATGAGAAACCCAGAAGATGGTACATCGTGTGATGGGGAAATGTTTCTAAAACGCACCTCATTTCTCATCTCCTTGTGCCCGGGTTCGCCATTCCAGCCGCTTTACTAGCAAGCTCCCTACTTGGAGCATCAGCACCTTTAACCTCCTGTTCCGTACAGGTTGCAATTTGTCCTGAGGATAAACGGGAAGACGTGGAACCAACGTGAGACTAGCTCTTGGTGTTGGGACAGGCACAGGTCACTCTATTTTCCCATCAGAAAGAAGAATTAACCACAGGCTCAGCCTGCCCCCCGGAACCAGAACAGGGCCTGAAGCCATTCTGCGATTTTGCGGCCAGCTCCCATAAAAACGAGTTGTAAAATGGAGGTTCAGGGCACTGCCATTCACAAACCTGCAGAGTTATAAATGATAACTCTCGTCCACAAATATATTGAGGGAAGGCAAAGAAGAGGATTTGAAATCAAGGCAGAATTGCAGGAAACAGATTTCAGGAGGTAGATACGAATCGCCTTTAAAGCACATGAAAAGCGGCAAAACGTTGACAATGATGCCCTTGGCCAAAAAGGGCGTATGCGTTTTTTCCTGAATATATTCAGGAAAAAACGCATACGCCCTTTTTGGCCAACCAAGCAACCTGGAAAGGCAAATCAGCGCTACAAAGAAGTCTCGCTTCCCATCGGTCAAAAGGGCCATGCTGAAAAAAGTGTCAAAACCAGAAATGCAGGACAGGCCATGGAGAAATGGGAGCCTTGCTACACTGATGGGCGGGATGTAAATTGCCAAGAGCCACTCTGGAGAAGTGTCCGGTGAGTCCTGAAACATCTGAAAAACACAGCTTAGAGAGCATAGGGCACTTCCACTCATGGGGGTATAAATTGGGAAAATGAAAAATCAGCAAGACACAAGCACCCCAAAGTTGAGGGCTGCTCTGTTGACCAGGACCTCCACTTCATTCCACCTGAAATATCCCAGGAAAGAGAAAAATGGATAAAGAAGTTGTGGTCCTTATGTACAATGGAATATCACTCAGCCATGAAATCAATGTCGTAAGGTTAGTAGCAGCATGATGAGTGGATTTAGGTACGACGATTCTAAGTGAAATAAGTCACACAGAAAAGGACACTTCTCATAAGGTATCACTGATAGAGGGAAAGTAAAAACCGTTACACTTGAACTGAATTACAAAACAGAACAGAGTCACACATGCAGAAAACCCACTATGGCTGCTTAACGGGAAAGGTGAGGTGGGGTGATACATAAAACAAGGGTATCAAATTAGCTCAGATACCATTCCATAAACCCAATATGTAATAGACAAGACCTACGCCTTGCTCAGAGAACTGGACTCAACACGCCCTATTCACCGCACAAGAATATATCTGACTAATAATAATCGTAAAACCTATGTATTGATATCTCTCTGTTAGTGTGTCAAGTGGGTGTAAAGCGGCATAAACACAGCAGTGAAAAGCAGCTAAACCCCATTATAAAAATAAATTACTTTGAAACACCCATGAAACAAAGACAGTGAAAGAGAGAGAAATTCTTACACAATGCGTTCAGGGGCTGTGATGCAACCTGGATTGACCATATCTAGACCCACAGCTGGATGAGACATAAGGGTGGACACTCTTGGGGATGAGAGGTTTGGTGAGGTTGGGTGAGCAAACGCAGACCCTTTAAAGTAATACTGCGTGGTACCCATCGCATGGGTCCCAAATCTCCAGGTTCAAGGGCATCTTCCTACATCAAAAACATGCATGAGAAACCCAGAAGATGGTACATCGTGTGATGGGGAAATGTTTCTAAAACGCACCTCATTTCTCATCTCCTTGTGCCCGGGTTCGCCATTCCAGCCACTTTACTAGCAAACTCCCTACTTGGAGCATCAGCACCTTTAACCTCCTGTTCCGTACAGGTTGCAATTTGTCCTGAGGATAAATGGGAAGACGTGGAACCAACGTGAGACTAGCTCTTGGTGTTGGGACAGGCACAGGTCACTCTATTTTCCCATCAGAAAGAAGAATTAACCACAGGCTCAGCCTGCCCCCCGGAACCAGAACAGGGCCTGAAGCCATTCTGCGATTTTGCTGCCAGCTCCCATAAAAACGAGTTGTAAAATGGAGGTTCAGGGCACTGCAATTCACAAACCTGCAGAGTTATAAATGATAACTCTCGTCCACAAATATATTGAGGGCAGGCAAAGAAGAGGATTTGAAATCAAGGCAGAATTGGAGGAAACAGATTTCAGGAGGTAGATACGAATCGCCTTTAAAGCACATGAAAAGCGGCAAAACGTTGACAATGATGCCCTTGGCCAAAAAGGGCGTATGCGTTTTTTCTGAATATATTCAGGAAAAAACGCATACGCCCTTTTTGGCCAACCAAGCAACCTGGAAAGGCAAATCAGCGCTACAAAGAAGTCTCGCTTCCCATCGGTCAAAAGGGCCATGCTGAAAAAAGTGTCAAAACCAGAAATGCAGGACAGGCCATGGAGAAATGGGAGCCTTGCTACACTGATGGGCGGGATGTAAATTGCCAAGAGCCACTCTGGAGAAGTGTCCGGTGAGTCCTGAAACATCTGAAAAACACAGCTTAGAGAGCATAGGGCACTTCCACTCATGGGGGTATAAATTGGGAAAATGAAAAATCAGCAAGACACAAGCACCCCAAAGTTTAGGGCTGCTCTGTTGACCAGGACCTCCACTTCATTCCACCTGAAATATCCCAGGAAAGAGAAAAATGGATAAAGAAGTTGTGGTCCTTATGTACAATGGAATATCACTCAGCCAGGAAATCAATGTCGTAAGGTTAGTAGCAGCATGATGAGTGGATTTAGGTACGACGATTCTAAGTGAAATAAGTCACACAGAAAAGGACACTTCTCATAAGGTATCACTGATAGAGGGAATGTAAAAACCATTACACTTGAACTGAATTACAAAACAGAACAGAGTCACACATGCAGAAAACACACTATGGCTGCTTAACGGGAAAGGTGAGGTGGGGTGATACATAAAACAAGGGTATCAAATTAGCTCAGATACCATTCCATAAACCCAATATGTAATAGACAAGACCTACGCCTTGCTCAGAGAACTGGACTCAACACGCCCTATTCACCGCACAAGAATATATCTGACTAATAATAATCGTAAAACCTATGTATTGATATCTCTCTGTTAGTGTGTCAAGTGGGTGTAAAGTGGCATAAACACAGCAGTGAAAAGCAGCTAAACCCCATTATAAAAATAAATTACTTTGAAACACCCATGAAACAAAGACAGTGAAAGAGAGAGAAATTCTTACACAATGCGTTCAGGGGCTGTGATGCAACCTGGATTGACCATATCTAGACCCACAGGTGGATGAGACATAAGGGTGGACACTCTTGGGGATGAGAGGTTTGGTGAGGTTGGGTGAGCAAACGCAGACCCTTTAAAGTAATACTGCGTGGTACCCATCGCATGGGTCCCAAATCTCCAGGTTCAAGGGCATCTTCCTACATCAAAATCATGCATGAGAAACCCAGAAGATGGTACATCGTGTGATGGGGAAATGTTTCTAAAACGCACCTCATTTCTCATCTCCTTGTGCCCGGGTTCGCCATTCCAGCCGCTTTACTAGCAAGCTCCCTAGTTGGAGCATCAGCACCTTTAACCTCCTGTTCCGTACAGGTTGCAATTTGTCCTGAGGATAAACGGGAAGACGTGGAACCAACGTGAGACTAGCTCTTGGTGTTGGGACAGGCACAGGTCACTCTATTTTCCCATCAGAAAGAAGAATTAACCACAGGCTCAGCCTGACCCCCGGAACCAGAACAGGGCCTGAAGCCATTCTGCGATTTTGCGGCCAGCTCCCATAAAAACGAGTTGTAAAATGGAGGTTCAGGGCACTGCAATTCACAAACCTGCAGAGTTATAAATGATAACCCTCGTCCACAAATATATTGAGGGAAGGCAAAGAAGAGGATTTGAAATCAAGGCAGAATTGCAGGAAACAGATTTCAGGAGGTAGATACGAATCGCCTTTAAAGCACATGAAAAGCGGCAAAACGTTGACAATGATGCCCTTGGCCAAAAAGGGCGTATGCGTTTTTTCCTGAATATATTCAGGAAAAAACGCATACGCCCTTTTTGGCCAACCAAGCAACCTGGAAAGGCAAATCAGCGCTACAAAGAAGTCTCGCTTCCCATCGGTCAAAAGGGCCATGCTGAAAAAAGTGTCAAAACCAGAAATGCAGGACAGGCCATGGAGAAATGGGAGCCTTGCTACACTGATGGGCGGGATGTAAATTGCCAACAGCCACTCTGGAGAAGTGTCCAGTGAGTCCTGAAACATCTGAAAAACACAGCTTAGAGAGCATAGGGCACTTCCACTCATGGGGGTATAAATTGGGAAAATTAAAAATCAGCAAGACACAAGCACCCCAAAGTTTAGGGCTGCTCTGTTGACCAGGACCTCCACTTCATTCCACCTGAAATATCCCAGGAAAGAGAAAAATGGATAAAGAAGTTGTGGTCCTTATGTACAATGGAATATCACTCAGCCATGAAATCAATGTCGTAAGGTTAGTAGCAGCATGATGAGTGGATTTAGGTACGACGATTCTAAGTGAAATAAGTCACACAGAAAAGGACACTTCTCATAAGGTATCACTGATAGAGGGAATGTAAAAACTGTTACACTTGAACTGAATTACAAAACAGAACAGAGTCACACATGCAGAAAACACACTATGGCTGCTTAACGGGAAAGGTGAGGTGGGGTGATACATAAAACAAGGGTATCAAATTAGCTCAGATACCGTTCCACAAACCCAATATGTAATAGACAAGACCTACTCCTTGCTCAGAGAACTGGACTCAACACGCCCTATTCACCGCACAAGAATATATCTGACTAATAATAATCGTAAAACCTATGTATTGATATCTCTCTGTTAGTGTGTCAAGTGGGTGTAAAGCGGCATAAACACAGCAGTGAAAAGCAGCTAAACCCCATTATAAAAATAAATTACTTTGAAACACCCATGAAACAAAGACAGTGAAAGAGAGAGAAATTCTAACACAATGCGTTCAGGGGCTGTGATGCAACCTGGATTGACCATATCTAGACGCACAGCTGGATGAGACATAAGGGTGGACACTCTTGGGGCTGAGAGGTTTGGTGAGGTTGGGTGAGCAAACGCAGACCCTTTAAAGTAATACTGCGTGGTACCCATCGCATGGGTCCCAAATCTCCAGGTTCAAGGGCATCTTCCTACATCAAAAACATGCATGAGAAACCCAGAAGACGGTACACCGTGTGATGGGGAAAGGTTTGTAAAACGTACGTCATTTCTCATCTCCTTGTGCCCGGGTTCGCCATTCCAGCCGCTTTACTAGCAAGCTCCCTACTTGGAGCATCAGCACCTTTAACCTCCTGTTCCGTACAGGTTGCAATTTGTCCTGAGGATAAACGGGAAGACGTGGAACCAACGAGAGACTAGCTCTTGGTGTTGGGACAGGCACAGGTCACTCTATTTTCCCATCAGAAAGAAGAATTAACCACAGGCTCAGCCTGCCCCCCGGAACCAGAACAGGGCCTGAAGCCATTCTGCGATTTTGCGGCCAGCTCCCATAAAAACGAGTTGTAAAATGGAGGTTCAGGGCACTGCAATTCACAAACCTGCAGAGTTATAAATGATAACTCTCGTCCACAAATATATTGAGGGAAGGCAAAGAAGAGGATTTGAAATCAAGGCAGAATTGCAGGAAACAGATTTCAGGAGGTAGATACGAATCGCCTTTAAAGCACATGAAAAGCGGCAAAACGTTGACAATGATGCCCTTGGCCAAAAAGGGCGTATGCGTTTTTTCCTGAATATATTCAGGAAAAAACGCATACGCCCTTTTTGGCCAACCAAGCAACCTGGAAAGGCAAATCAGCGCTACAGAGAAGTCTCGCTTCCCATCGGTCAAAAGGGCCATGCTGAAAAAAGTGTCAAAACCAGAAATGCAGGACAGGCCATGGAGAAATGGGAGCCTTGCTACACTGATGGGCGGGATGTAAATTGCCAACAGCCACTCTAGAGAAGTGTACGGTGTGTCCTGAAACATCTGAAAAACACAGCTTAGAGAGCATAGGGCACTTCCACTCATGGGGGTATAAATTGGGAAAATGAAAAATCAGCAAGACACAAGCACCCCAAAGTTGAGGGCTGCTCTGTTGACCAGGACCTCCACTTCATTCCACCTTAAATATCCCAGGAAAGAGAAAAATGGATAAAGAAGTTGTGGTCCTTATGTACAATGGAATATCACTCAGCCAGGAAATCAATGTCGTAAGGTTAGTAGCAGCATGATGAGTGGATTTAGGTACGACGATTCTAAGTGAAATAAGTCACACAGAAAAGGACACTTCTCATAAGGTATCACTGATAGAGGGAATGTAAAAACCGTTACACTTGAACTGAATTACAAAACAGAACAGAGTCACACATGCAGAAAACACACTATGGCTGCTTAACGGGAAAGGTGAGGTGGGGTGATACATAAAACAAGGGTATCAAATTAGCTCAGATACCGTTCCATAAAACCAATATGTAATAGACAAGACCTACTCCTTGCTCAGAGAACTGGACTGAACACGCCCTATTCACCGCACAAGAATATATCTGACTAAAAATAATCGTAAAACCTATGTATTGATATCTCTCTGTTAGTGTGTCAAGTGGGTGTAAAGCGGCATAAACACAGCAGTGAAAAGCAGCTAAACCCCATTATAAAAATAAATTACTTTGAAACAACCATGAAACAAAGACAGCGAAAGAGAGAGAAATTCTTACACAATGCGTTCAGGGGCTGTGATGCAACCTGGATTGACCATATCTAGACGCACAGCTGGATGAGACATAAGGGTGGACACCCTTGGGGCTGAGAGGTTTGGTGAGGTTGGGTGAGCAAACGCAGACCCTTTAAAGTAATACTGCGTGGTACCCATCGCATGGGTCCCAAATCTCCAGGTTCAAGGTCATCTTCCTACATCAAAAACATGCATGAGAAACCCAGAAGATGGTACATCGTGTGATGGGGAAATGTTTCTAAAACGCACCTCATTTCTCATCTCCTTGTGCCCGGGTTCGCCATTCCAGCCGCTTTACTAGCAAGCTCCCTACTTGGAGCATCAGCACCTTTAACCTCCTGTTCCGTACAGGTTGCAATTTGTCCTGAGGATAAACGGGAAGACGTGGAACCAACGTGAGACTAGCTCTTGGTGTTGGGACAGGCACAGGTCACTCTATTTTCCCATCAGAAAGAAGAATTAACCACAGGCTCAGCCTGCCCCCCGGAACCAGAACAGGGCCTGAAGCCATTCTGCGATTTTGCGGCCAGCTCCCATAAAAACGAGTTGTAAAATGGAGGTTCAGGGCACTGCCATTCACAAACCTGCAGAGTTATAAATGATAACTCTCGTCCACAAATATATTGAGGGAAGGCAAAGAAGAGGATTTGAAATCAAGGCAGAATTGCAGGAAACAGATTTCAGGAGGTAGATACGAATCGCCTTTAAAGCACATGAAAAGCGGCAAAACGTTGACAATGATGCCCTTGGCCAAAAAGGGCGTATGCGTTTTTTCCTGAATATATTCAGGAAAAAACGCATACGCCCTTTTTGGCCAACCAAGCAACCTGGAAAGGCAAATCAGCGCTACAAAGAAGTCTCGCTTCCCATCGGTCAAAAGGGCCATGCTGAAAAAAGTGTCAAAACCAGAAATGCAGGACAGGCCATGGAGAAATGGGAGCCTTGCTACACTGATGGGCGGGATGTAAATTGCCAAGAGCCACTCTGGAGAAGTGTCCGGTGAGTCCTGAAACATCTGAAAAACACAGCTTAGAGAGCATAGGGCACTTCCACTCATGGGGGTATAAATTGGGAAAATGAAAAATCAGCAAGACACAAGCACCCCAAAGTTTAGGGCTGCTCTGTTGACCAGGACCTCCACTTCATTCCACCTTCAATATCCCAGGAAAGAGAAAAATGGATAAACAAATTGTGGTCCTTATGTAGAATGGAATATCACTCAGCCAGGAAATCAATGTCGTAAGGTTAGTAGCAGCATGATGAGTGGATTTAGGTACGACGATTCTAAGTGAAATAAGTCACACAGAAAAGGACACTTCTCATAAGGTATCACTGATAGAGGGAATGTAAAAACCGTTACACTTGAACTGAATTACAAAACAGAACAGAGTCACACATGCAGAAAACACACTATGGCTGCTTAACGGGAAAGGTGAGGTGGGGTGATACATAAAACAAGGGTATCAAATTAGCTCAGATACCGTTCCATAAACCCAATATGTAATAGACAAGACCTACTCCTTGCTCAAAGAACTGGACTCAACACGCCCTATTCACCGCACAAGAATATATCTGACTAATAATAATCGTAAAACCTATGTATTGATATCTCTCTGTTAGTGTCTCAAGTGGGTGTAAAGCGGCATAAACACAGCAGTGAAAAGCAGCTAAACCCCATTATAAAAATAAATTACTTTGAAACACCCATGAAACAAAGACAGTGAAAGAGAGAGAAATTCTTACACAATGCGTTCAGGGGCTGTGATGCAACCTGGATTGACCATATCTAGACCCACAGCTGGATGAGACATAAGGGTGGACACTCTTGGGGATGAGAGGTTTGGTGAGGTTGGGTGAGCAAACGCAGACCCTTTAAAGTAATACTGCGTGGTACCCATCGCATGGGTCCCAAATCTCCAGGTTCAAGGGCATCTTCCTACATCAAAAACATGCATGAGAAACCCAGAAGATGGTACATCGTGTGATGGGGAAATGTTTCTAAAACGCACCTCATTTCTCATCTCCTTGTGCCCGGGTTCGCCATTCCAGCCGCTTTACTAGCAAGCTCCCTAGTTGGAGCATCAGCACCTTTAACCTGCTGTTCCGTACAGGTTGCAATTTGTCCTGAGGATAAACGGGAAGACGTGGAACCAACGTGAGACTAGCTCTTGGTGTTGGGACAGGCACAGGTCACTCTATTTTCCCATCAGAAAGAAGAATTAACCACAGGCTCAGCCTGCCCCCCGGAACCAGAACAGGGCCTGAAGCCATTCTGCGATTTTGCGGCCAGCTCCCATAAAAACGAGTTGTAAAATAGAGGTTCAGGGCACTGCAATTCACAAACCTGCAGAGTTATAAATGATAACTCTCGTCCACAAATATATTGAGGGGAGGCAAAGAAGAGGATTTGAAATCAAGGCAGAATTGCAGGAAACAGATTTCAGGAGGTAGATACGAATCGCCTTTAAAGCACATGAAAAGCGGCAAAACGTTGACAATGATGCCCTTGGCCAAAAAGGGTGTATGCGTTTTTTCCTGAATATATTCAGGAAAAAACGCATACGCCCTTTTTGGCCAACCAAGCAACCTGGAAAAGCAAATCAGCGCTACAAAGAAGTCTCGCTTCCCATCGGTCAAAAGGGCCATGCTGAAAAAAGTGTCAAAACCAGAAATGCAGGACAGGCCATGGAGAAATGGGAGCCTTGCTACACTGATGGGCGGGATGTAAATTGCCAAGAGCCACTCTGGAGAAGTGTCCGGTGAGTCCTGAAACATCTGATAAACACAGCTTAGAGAGCATAGGGCACTTCCACTCATGGGGGTATAAATTGGGAAAATTAAAAATCAGCAAGACACAAGCACCCCAAAGTTGAGGGCTGCTCTGTTGACCAGGACCTCCACTTCATTCCACCTGAAATATCCCAGGAAAGAGAAAAATGGATAAAGAAGTTGTGGTCCTTATGTACAATGGAATATCACTCAGCCATGAAATCAATGTCGTAAGGTTAGTAGCAGCATGATGAGTGGATTTAGGTACGACGATTCTAAGTGAAATAAGTCACACAGAAAAGGACACTTCTCATAAGGTATCACTGATAGAGGGAAAGTAAAAACCGTTACACTTGAACTGAATTACAAAACAGAACAGAGTCACACATGCAGAAAACCCACTATGGCTGCTTAACGGGAAAGGTGAGGTGGGGTGATACATAAAACAAGGGTATCAAATTAGCTCAGATACCATTCCATAAACCCAATATGTAATAGACAAGACCTACGCCTTGCTCAGAGAACTGGACTCAACACGCCCTATTCACCGCACAAGAATATATCTGACTAATAATAATCGTAAAACCTATGTATTGATATCTCTCTGTTAGTGTGTCAAGTGGGTGTAAAGCGGCATAAACACAGCAGTGAAAAGCAGCTAAACCCCATTATAAAAATAAATTACTTTGAAACACCCATGAAACAAAGACAGTGAAAGAGAGAGAAATTCTTACACAATGCGTTCACGGGCTGTGATGCAACCTGGATTGACCATATCTAGACCCACAGCTGGATGAGACATAAGGGTGGACACTCTTGGGGATGAGAGGTTTGGTGAGGTTGGGTGAGCAAACGCAGACCCTTTAAAGTAATACTGCGTGGTACCCATCGCATGGGTCCCAAATCTCCAGGTTCAAGGGCATCTTCCTACATCAAAAACATGCATGAGAAACCCAGAAGATGGTACATCGTGTGATGGGGAAATGTTTCTAAAACGCACCTCATTTCTCATCTCCTTGTGCCCGGGTTCGCCATTCCAGCCACTTTACTAGCAAACTCCCTACTTGGAGCATCAGCACCTTTAACCTCCTGTTCCGTACAGGTTGCAATTTGTCCTGAGGATAA
The DNA here is from genome assembly GCF_965194805.1 of Balaenoptera borealis. NCBI lineage: Eukaryota > Metazoa > Chordata > Mammalia > Artiodactyla > Balaenopteridae > Balaenoptera > Balaenoptera borealis. The sequence continues at coordinate 876,759 of NW_028123988.1, forward strand.
ATGGGAAGACGTGGAACCAACGTGAGACTAGCTCTTGGTGTTGGGACAGGCACAGGTCACTCTATTTTCCCATCAGAAAGAAGAATTAACCACAGGCTCAGCCTGCCCCCCGGAACCAGAACAGGGCCTGAAGCCATTCTGTGATTTTGCTGCCAGCTCCCATAAAAACGAGTTGTAAAATGGAGGTTCAGGGCACTGCAATTCACAAACCTGCAGAGTTATAAATGATAACTCTCGTCCACAAATATATTGAGGGCAGGCAAAGAAGAGGATTTGAAATCAAGGCAGAATTGCAGGAAACAGATTTCAGGAGGTAGATACGAATCGCCTTTAAAGCACATGAAAAGCGGCAAAACGTTGACAATGATGCCCTTGGCCAAAAAGGGCGTATGCGTTTTTTCTGAATATATTCAGGAAAAAACGCATACGCCCTTTTTGGCCAACCAAGCAACCTGGAAAGGCAAATCAGCGCTACAAAGAAGTCTCGCTTCCCATCGGTCAAAAGGGCCATGCTGAAAAAAGTGTCAAAACCAGAAATGCAGGACAGGCCATGGAGAAATGGGAGCCTTGCTACACTGATGGGCGGGATGTAAATTGCCAAGAGCCACTCTGGAGAAGTGTCCGGTGAGTCCTGAAACATCTGAAAAACACAGCTTAGAGAGCATAGGGCACTTCCACTCATGGGGGTATAAATTGGGAAAATGAAAAATCAGCAAGACACAAGCACCCCAAAGTTGAGGGCTGCTCTGTTGACCAGGACCTCCACTTCATTCCACCTGAAATATCCCAGGAAAGAGAAAAATGGATAAAGAAGTTGTGGTCCTTATGTACAATGGAATATCACTCAGCCAGGAAATCAATGTCGTAAGGTTAGTAGCAGCATGATGAGTGGATTTAGGTACGACGATTCTAAGTGAAATAAGTCACACAGAAAAGGACACTTCTCATAAGGTATCACTGATAGAGGGAAAGTAAAAACCGTTACACTTGAACTGAATTACAAAACAGAACAGAGTCACACATGCAGAAAACCCACTATGGCTGCTTAACGGGAAAGGTGAGGTGGGGTGATACATAAAACAAGGGTATCAAATTAGCTCAGATACCATTCCATAAACCCAATATGTAATAGACAAGACCTACGCCTTGCTCAGAGAACTGGACTCAACACGCCCTATTCACCGCACAAGAATATATCTGACTAATAATAATCGTAAAACCTATGTATTGATATCTCTCTGTTAGTGTGTCAAGTGGGTGTAAAGCGGCATAAACACAGCAGTGAAAAGCAGCTAAACCCCATTATAAAAATAAATTACTTTGAAACACCCATGAAACAAAGACAGTGAAAGAGAGAGAAATTCTTACACAATGCGTTCAGGGGCTGTGATGCAACCTGGATTGACCATATCTAGACCCACAGCTGGATGAGACATAAGGGTGGACACTCTTGGGGATGAGAGGTTTGGTGAGGTTGGGTGAGCAAACGCAGACCCTTTAAAGTAATACTGCGTGGTACCCATCGCATGGGTCCCAAATCTCCAGGTTCAAGGGCATCTTCCTACATCAAAAACATGCATGAGAAACCCAGAAGATGGTACATCGTGTGATGGGGAAATGTTTCTGAAACGCACCTCATTTCTCATCTCCTTGTGCCCGGGTTCGCCATTCCAGCCACTTTACTAGCAAACTCCCTACTTGGAGCATCAGCACCTTTAACCTCCTGTTCCGTACAGGTTGCAATTTGTCCTGAGGATAAATGGGAAGACGTGGAACCAACGTGAGACTAGCTCTTGGTGTTGGGACAGGCACAGGTCACTCTATTTTCCCATCAGAAAGAAGAATTAACCACAGGCTCAGCCTGCCCCCCGGAACCAGAACAGGGCCTGAAGCCATTCTGTGATTTTGCTGCCAGCTCCCATAAAAACGAGTTGTAAAATGGAGGTTCAGGGCACTGCAATTCACAAACCTGCAGAGTTATAAATGATAACTCTCGTCCACAAATATATTGAGGGCAGGCAAAGAAGAGGATTTGAAATCAAGGCAGAATTGCAGGAAACAGATTTCAGGAGGTAGATACGAATCGCCTTTAAAGCACATGAAAAGCGGCAAAACGTTGACAATGATGCCCTTGGCCAAAAAGGGCGTATGCGTTTTTTCTGAATATATTCAGGAAAAAACGCATACGCCCTTTTTGGCCAACCAAGCAACCTGGAAAGGCAAATCAGCGCTACAAAGAAGTCTCGCTTCCCATCGGTCAAAAGGGCCATGCTGAAAAAAGTGTCAAAACCAGAAATGCAGGACAGGCCATGGAGAAATGGGAGCCTTGCTACACTGATGGGCGGGATGTAAATTGCCAAGAGCCACTCTGGAGAAGTGTCCGGTGAGTCCTGAAACATCTGAAAAACACAGCTTAGAGAGCATAGGGCACTTCCACTCATGGGGGTATAAATTGGGAAAATGAAAAATCAGCAAGACACAAGCACCCCAAAGTTTAGGGCTGCTCTGTTGACCAGGACCTCCACTTCATTCCACCTGAAATATCCCAGGAAAGAGAAAAATGGATAAAGAAGTTGTGGTCCTTATGTACAATGGAATATCACTCAGCCAGGAAATCAATGTCGTAAGGTTAGTAGCAGCATGATGAGTGGATTTAGGTACGACGATTCTAAGTGAAATAAGTCACACAGAAAAGGACACTTCTCATAAGGTATCACTGATAGAGGGAATGTAAAAACCATTACACTTGAACTGAATTACAAAACAGAACAGAGTCACACATGCAGAAAACACACTATGGCTGCTTAACGGGAAAGGTGAGGTGGGGTGATACATAAAACAAGGGTATCAAATTAGCTCAGATACCATTCCATAAACCCAATATGTAATAGACAAGACCTACGCCTTGCTCAGAGAACTGGACTCAACACGCCCTATTCACCGCACAAGAATATATCTGACTAATAATAATCGTAAAACCTATGTATTGATATCTCTCTGTTAGTGTGTCAAGTGGGTGTAAAGTGGCATAAACACAGCAGTGAAAAGCAGCTAAACCCCATTATAAAAATAAATTACTTTGAAACACCCATGAAACAAAGACAGTGAAAGAGAGAGAAATTCTTACACAATGCGTTCAGGGGCTGTGATGCAACCTGGATTGACCATATCTAGACCCACAGCTGGATGAGACATAAGGGTGGACACTCTTGGGGATGAGAGGTTTGGTGAGGTTGGGTGAGCAAACGCAGACCCTTTAAAGTAATACTGCGTGGTACCCATCGCATGGGTCCCAAATCTCCAGGTTCAAGGGCATCTTCCTACATCAAAAACATGCATGAGAAACCCAGAAGATGGTACATCGTGTGATGGGGAAATGTTTCTAAAACGCACCTCATTTCTCATCTCCTTGTGCCCGGGTTCGCCATTCCAGCCGCTTTACTAGCAAGCTCCCTAGTTGGAGCATCAGCACCTTTAACCTGCTGTTCCGTACAGGTTGCAATTTGTCCTGAGGATAAACGGGAAGACGTGGAACCAACGTGAGACTAGCTCTTGGTGTTGGGACAGGCACAGGTCACTCTATTTTCCCATCAGAAAGAAGAATTAACCACAGGCTCAGCCTGCCCCCCGGAACCAGAACAGGGCCTGAAGCCATTCTGCGATTTTGCGGCCAGCTCCCATAAAAACGAGTTGTAAAATAGAGGTTCAGGGCACTGCAATTCACAAACCTGCAGAGTTATAAATGATAACTCTCGTCCACAAATATATTGAGGGGAGGCAAAGAAGAGGATTTGAAATCAAGGCAGAATTGCAGGAAACAGATTTCAGGAGGTAGATACGAATCGCCTTTAAAGCACATGAAAAGCGGCAAAACGTTGACAATGATGCCCTTGGCCAAAAAGGGTGTATGCGTTTTTTCCTGAATATATTCAGGAAAAAACGCATACGCCCTTTTTGGCCAACCAAGCAACCTGGAAAAGCAAATCAGCGCTACAAAGAAGTCTCGCTTCCCATCGGTCAAAAGGGCCATGCTGAAAAAAGTGTCAAAACCAGAAATGCAGGACAGGCCATGGAGAAATGGGAGCCTTGCTACACTGATGGGCGGGATGTAAATTGCCAAGAGCCACTCTGGAGAAGTGTCCGGTGAGTCCTGAAACATCTGATAAACACAGCTTAGAGAGCATAGGGCACTTCCACTCATGGGGGTATAAATTGGGAAAATTAAAAATCAGCAAGACACAAGCACCCCAAAGTTGAGGGCTGCTCTGTTGACCAGGACCTCCACTTCATTCCACCTGAAATATCCCAGGAAAGAGAAAAATGGATAAAGAAGTTGTGGTCCTTATGTACAATGGAATATCACTCAGCCATGAAATCAATGTCGTAAGGTTAGTAGCAGCATGATGAGTGGATTTAGGTACGACGATTCTAAGTGAAATAAGTCACACAGAAAAGGACACTTCTCATAAGGTATCACTGATAGAGGGAAAGTAAAAACCGTTACACTTGAACTGAATTACAAAACAGAACAGAGTCACACATGCAGAAAACCCACTATGGCTGCTTAACGGGAAAGGTGAGGTGGGGTGATACATAAAACAAGGGTATCAAATTAGCTCAGATACCATTCCATAAACCCAATATGTAATAGACAAGACCTACGCCTTGCTCAGAGAACTGGACTCAACACGCCCTATTCACCGCACAAGAATATATCTGACTAATAATAATCGTAAAACCTATGTATTGATATCTCTCTGTTAGTGTGTCAAGTGGGTGTAAAGCGGCATAAACACAGCAGTGAAAAGCAGCTAAACCCCATTATAAAAATAAATTACTTTGAAACACCCATGAAACAAAGACAGTGAAAGAGAGAGAAATTCTTACACAATGCGTTCACGGGCTGTGATGCAACCTGGATTGACCATATCTAGACCCACAGCTGGATGAGACATAAGGGTGGACACTCTTGGGGATGAGAGGTTTGGTGAGGTTGGGTGAGCAAACGCAGACCCTTTAAAGTAATACTGCGTGGTACCCATCGCATGGGTCCCAAATCTCCAGGTTCAAGGGCATCTTCCTACATCAAAAACATGCATGAGAAACCCAGAAGATGGTACATCGTGTGATGGGGAAATGTTTCTAAAACGCACCTCATTTCTCATCTCCTTGTGCCCGGGTTCGCCATTCCAGCCACTTTACTAGCAAACTCCCTACTTGGAGCATCAGCACCTTTAACCTCCTGTTCCGTACAGGTTGCAATTTGTCCTGAGGATAAATGGGAAGACGTGGAACCAACGTGAGACTAGCTCTTGGTGTTGGGACAGGCACAGGTCACTCTATTTTCCCATCAGAAAGAAGAATTAACCACAGGCTCAGCCTGCCCCCCGGAACCAGAACAGGGCCTGAAGCCATTCTGTGATTTTGCTGCCAGCTCCCATAAAAACGAGTTGTAAAATGGAGGTTCAGGGCACTGCAATTCACAAACCTGCAGAGTTATAAATGATAACTCTCGTCCACAAATATATTGAGGGCAGGCAAAGAAGAGGATTTGAAATCAAGGCAGAATTGCAGGAAACAGATTTCAGGAGGTAGATACGAATCGCCTTTAAAGCACATGAAAAGCGGCAAAACGTTGACAATGATGCCCTTGGCCAAAAAGGGCGTATGCGTTTTTTCTGAATATATTCAGGAAAAAACGCATACGCCCTTTTTGGCCAACCAAGCAACCTGGAAAGGCAAATCAGCGCTACAAAGAAGTCTCGCTTCCCATCGGTCAAAAGGGCCATGCTGAAAAAAGTGTCAAAACCAGAAATGCAGGACAGGCCATGGAGAAATGGGAGCCTTGCTACACTGATGGGCGGGATGTAAATTGCCAAGAGCCACTCTGGAGAAGTGTCCGGTGAGTCCTGAAACATCTGAAAAACACAGCTTAGAGAGCATAGGGCACTTCCACTCATGGGGGTATAAATTGGGAAAATGAAAAATCAGCAAGACACAAGCACCCCAAAGTTGAGGGCTGCTCTGTTGACCAGGACCTCCACTTCATTCCACCTGAAATATCCCAGGAAAGAGAAAAATGGATAAAGAAGTTGTGGTCCTTATGTACAATGGAATATCACTCAGCCAGGAAATCAATGTCGTAAGGTTAGTAGCAGCATGATGAGTGGATTTAGGTACGACGATTCTAAGTGAAATAAGTCACACAGAAAAGGACACTTCTCATAAGGTATCACTGATAGAGGGAAAGTAAAAACCGTTACACTTGAACTGAATTACAAAACAGAACAGAGTCACACATGCAGAAAACCCACTATGGCTGCTTAACGGGAAAGGTGAGGTGGGGTGATACATAAAACAAGGGTATCAAATTAGCTCAGATACCATTCCATAAACCCAATATGTAATAGACAAGACCTACGCCTTGCTCAGAGAACTGGACTCAACACGCCCTATTCACCGCACAAGAATATATCTGACTAATAATAATCGTAAAACCTATGTATTGATATCTCTCTGTTAGTGTGTCAAGTGGGTGTAAAGCGGCATAAACACAGCAGTGAAAAGCAGCTAAACCCCATTATAAAAATAAATTACTTTGAAACACCCATGAAACAAAGACAGTGAAAGAGAGAGAAATTCTTACACAATGCGTTCAGGGGCTGTGATGCAACCTGGATTGACCATATCTAGACCCACAGCTGGATGAGACATAAGGGTGGACACTCTTGGGGATGAGAGGTTTGGTGAGGTTGGGTGAGCAAACGCAGACCCTTTAAAGTAATACTGCGTGGTACCCATCGCATGGGTCCCAAATCTCCAGGTTCAAGGGCATCTTCCTACATCAAAAACATGCATGAGAAACCCAGAAGATGGTACATCGTGTGATGGGGAAATGTTTCTGAAACGCACCTCATTTCTCATCTCCTTGTGCCCGGGTTCGCCATTCCAGCCACTTTACTAGCAAACTCCCTACTTGGAGCATCAGCACCTTTAACCTCCTGTTCCGTACAGGTTGCAATTTGTCCTGAGGATAAATGGGAAGACGTGGAACCAACGTGAGACTAGCTCTTGGTGTTGGGACAGGCACAGGTCACTCTATTTTCCCATCAGAAAGAAGAATTAACCACAGGCTCAGCCTGCCCCCCGGAACCAGAACAGGGCCTGAAGCCATTCTGTGATTTTGCTGCCAGCTCCCATAAAAACGAGTTGTAAAATGGAGGTTCAGGGCACTGCAATTCACAAACCTGCAGAGTTATAAATGATAACTCTCGTCCACAAATATATTGAGGGCAGGCAAAGAAGAGGATTTGAAATCAAGGCAGAATTGCAGGAAACAGATTTCAGGAGGTAGATACGAATCGCCTTTAAAGCACATGAAAAGCGGCAAAACGTTGACAATGATGCCCTTGGCCAAAAAGGGCGTATGCGTTTTTTCTGAATATATTCAGGAAAAAACGCATACGCCCTTTTTGGCCAACCAAGCAACCTGGAAAGGCAAATCAGCGCTACAAAGAAGTCTCGCTTCCCATCGGTCAAAAGGGCCATGCTGAAAAAAGTGTCAAAACCAGAAATGCAGGACAGGCCATGGAGAAATGGGAGCCTTGCTACACTGATGGGCGGGATGTAAATTGCCAAGAGCCACTCTGGAGAAGTGTCCGGTGAGTCCTGAAACATCTGAAAAACACAGCTTAGAGAGCATAGGGCACTTCCACTCATGGGGGTATAAATTGGGAAAATGAAAAATCAGCAAGACACAAGCACCCCAAAGTTTAGGGCTGCTCTGTTGACCAGGACCTCCACTTCATTCCACCTGAAATATCCCAGGAAAGAGAAAAATGGATAAAGAAGTTGTGGTCCTTATGTACAATGGAATATCACTCAGCCAGGAAATCAATGTCGTAAGGTTAGTAGCAGCATGATGAGTGGATTTAGGTACGACGATTCTAAGTGAAATAAGTCACACAGAAAAGGACACTTCTCATAAGGTATCACTGATAGAGGGAATGTAAAAACCATTACACTTGAACTGAATTACAAAACAGAACAGAGTCACACATGCAGAAAACACACTATGGCTGCTTAACGGGAAAGGTGAGGTGGGGTGATACATAAAACAAGGGTATCAAATTAGCTCAGATACCATTCCATAAACCCAATATGTAATAGACAAGACCTACGCCTTGCTCAGAGAACTGGACTCAACACGCCCTATTCACCGCACAAGAATATATCTGACTAATAATAATCGTAAAACCTATGTATTGATATCTCTCTGTTAGTGTGTCAAGTGGGTGTAAAGTGGCATAAACACAGCAGTGAAAAGCAGCTAAACCCCATTATAAAAATAAATTACTTTGAAACACCCATGAAACAAAGACAGTGAAAGAGAGAGAAATTCTTACACAATGCGTTCAGGGGCTGTGATGCAACCTGGATTGACCATATCTAGACCCACAGCTGGATGAGACATAAGGGTGGACACTCTTGGGGATGAGAGGTTTGGTGAGGTTGGGTGAGCAAACGCAGACCCTTTAAAGTAATACTGCGTGGTACCCATCGCATGGGTCCCAAATCTCCAGGTTCAAGGGCATCTTCCTACATCAAAAACATGCATGAGAAACCCAGAAGATGGTACATCGTGTGATGGGGAAATGTTTCTAAAACGCACCTCATTTCTCATCTCCTTGTGCCCGGGTTCGCCATTCCAGCCGCTTTACTAGCAAGCTCCCTAGTTGGAGCATCAGCACCTTTAACCTGCTGTTCCGTACAGGTTGCAATTTGTCCTGAGGATAAACGGGAAGACGTGGAACCAACGTGAGACTAGCTCTTGGTGTTGGGACAGGCACAGGTCACTCTATTTTCCCATCAGAAAGAAGAATTAACCACAGGCTCAGCCTGCCCCCCGGAACCAGAACAGGGCCTGAAGCCATTCTGCGATTTTGCGGCCAGCTCCCATAAAAACGAGTTGTAAAATAGAGGTTCAGGGCACTGCAATTCACAAACCTGCAGAGTTATAAATGATAACTCTCGTCCACAAATATATTGAGGGGAGGCAAAGAAGAGGATTTGAAATCAAGGCAGAATTGCAGGAAACAGATTTCAGGAGGTAGATACGAATCGCCTTTAAAGCACATGAAAAGCGGCAAAACGTTGACAATGATGCCCTTGGCCAAAAAGGGTGTATGCGTTTTTTCCTGAATATATTCAGGAAAAAACGCATACGCCCTTTTTGGCCAACCAAGCAACCTGGAAAAGCAAATCAGCGCTACAAAGAAGTCTCGCTTCCCATCGGTCAAAAGGGCCATGCTGAAAAAAGTGTCAAAACCAGAAATGCAGGACAGGCCATGGAGAAATGGGAGCCTTGCTACACTGATGGGCGGGATGTAAATTGCCAAGAGCCACTCTGGAGAAGTGTCCGGTGAGTCCTGAAACATCTGAAAAACACAGCTTAGAGAGCATAGGGCACTTCCACTCATGGGGGTATAAATTGGGAAAATGAAAAATCAGCAAGACACAAGCACCCCAAAGTTGAGGGCTGCTCTGTTGACCAGGACCTCCACTTCATTCCACCTGAAATATCCCAGGAAAGAGAAAAATGGATAAAGAAGTTGTGGTCCTTATGTACAATGGAATATCACTCAGCCAGGAAATCAATGTCGTAAGGTTAGTAGCAGCATGATGAGTGGATTTAGGTACGACGATTCTAAGTGAAATAAGTCACACAGAAAAGGACACTTCTCATAAGGTATCACTGATAGAGGGAAAGTAAAAACCGTTACACTTGAACTGAATTACAAAACAGAACAGAGTCACACATGCAGAAAACCCACTATGGCTGCTTAACGGGAAAGGTGAGGTGGGGTGATACATAAAACAAGGGTATCAAATTAGCTCAGATACCATTCCATAAACCCAATATGTAATAGACAAGACCTACGCCTTGCTCAGAGAACTGGACTCAACACGCCCTATTCACCGCACAAGAATATATCTGACTAATAATAATCGTAAAACCTATGTATTGATATCTCTCTGTTAGTGTGTCAAGTGGGTGTAAAGCGGCATAAACACAGCAGTGAAAAGCAGCTAAACCCCATTATAAAAATAAATTACTTTGAAACACCCATGAAACAAAGACAGTGAAAGAGAGAGAAATTCTTACACAATGCGTTCAGGGGCTGTGATGCAACCTGGATTGACCATATCTAGACCCACAGCTGGATGAGACATAAGGGTGGACACTCTTGGGGATGAGAGGTTTGGTGAGGTTGGGTGAGCAAACGCAGACCCTTTAAAGTAATACTGCGTGGTACCCATCGCATGGGTCCCAAATCTCCAGGTTCAAGGGCATCTTCCTACATCAAAAACATGCATGAGAAACCCAGAAGATGGTACATCGTGTGATGGGGAAATGTTTCTGAAACGCACCTCATTTCTCATCTCCTTGTGCCCGGGTTCGCCATTCCAGCCACTTTACTAGCAAACTCCCTACTTGGAGCATCAGCACCTTTAACCTCCTGTTCCGTACAGGTTGCAATTTGTCCTGAGGATAAATGGGAAGACGTGGAACCAACGTGAGACTAGCTCTTGGTGTTGGGACAGGCACAGGTCACTCTATTTTCCCATCAGAAAGAAGAATTAACCACAGGCTCAGCCTGCCCCCCGGAACCAGAACAGGGCCTGAAGCCATTCTGTGATTTTGCTGCCAGCTCCCATAAAAACGAGTTGTAAAATGGAGGTTCAGGGCACTGCAATTCACAAACCTGCAGAGTTATAAATGATAACTCTCGTCCACAAATATATTGAGGGCAGGCAAAGAAGAGGATTTGAAATCAAGGCAGAATTGCAGGAAACAGATTTCAGGAGGTAGATACGAATCGCCTTTAAAGCACATGAAAAGCGGCAAAACCTTGACAATGATGCCCTTGGCCAAAAAGGGCGTATGCGTTTTTTCTGAATATATTCAGGAAAAAACGCATACGCCCTTTTTGGCCAACCAAGCAACCTGGAAAGGCAAATCAGCGCTACAAAGAAGTCTCGCTTCCCATCGGTCAAAAGGGCCATGCTGAAAAAAGTGTCAAAACCAGAAATGCAGGACAGGCCATGGAGAAATGGGAGCCTTGCTACACTGATGGGCGGGATGTAAATTGCCAAGAGCCACTCTGGAGAAGTGTCCGGTGAGTCCTGAAACATCTGAAAAACACAGCTTAGAGAGCATAGGGCACTTCCACTCATGGGGGTATAAATTGGGAAAATGAAAAATCAGCAAGACACAAGCACCCCAAAGTTTAGGGCTGCTCTGTTGACCAGGACCTCCACTTCATTCCACCTGAAATATCCCAGGAAAGAGAAAAATGGATAAAGAAGTTGTGGTCCTTATGTACAATGGAATATCACTCAGCCAGGAAATCAATGTCGTAAGGTTAGTAGCAGCATGATGAGTGGATTTAGGTACGACGATTCTAAGTGAAATAAGTCACACAGAAAAGGACACTTCTCATAAGGTATCACTGATAGAGGGAATGTAAAAACCATTACACTTGAACTGAATTACAAAACAGAACAGAGTCACACATGCAGAAAACACACTATGGCTGCTTAACGGGAAAGGTGAGGTGGGGTGATACATAAAACAAGGGTATCAAATTAGCTCAGATACCATTCCATAAACCCAATATGTAATAGACAAGACCTACGCCTTGCTCAGAGAACTGGACTCAACACGCCCTATTCACCGCACAAGAATATATCTGACTAATAATAATCGTAAAACCTATGTATTGATATCTCTCTGTTAGTGTGTCAAGTGGGTGTAAAGTGGCATAAACACAGCAGTGAAAAGCAGCTAAACCCCATTATAAAAATAAATTACTTTGAAACACCCATGAAACAAAGACAGTGAAAGAGAGAGAAATTCTTACACAATGCGTTCAGGGGCTGTGATGCAACCTGGATTGACCATATCTAGACCCACAGCTGGATGAGACATAAGGGTGGACACTCTTGGGGATGAGAGGTTTGGTGAGGTTGGGTGAGCAAACGCAGACCCTTTAAAGTAATACTGCGTGGTACCCATCGCATGGGTCCCAAATCTCCAGGTTCAAGGGCATCTTCCTACATCAAAATCATGCATGAGAAACCCAGAAGATGGTACATCGTGTGATGGGGAAATGTTTCTAAAACGCACCTCATTTCTCATCTCCTTGTGCCCGGGTTCGCCATTCCAGCCGCTTTACTAGCAAGCTCCCTAGTTGGAGCATCAGCACCTTTAACCTCCTGTTCCGTACAGGTTGCAATTTGTCCTGAGGATAAACGGGAAGACGTGGAACCAACGTGAGACTAGCTCTTGGTGTTGGGACAGGCACAGGTCACTCTATTTTCCCATCAGAAAGAAGAATTAACCACAGGCTCAGCCTGACCCCCGGAACCAGAACAGGGCCTGAAGCCATTCTGCGATTTTGCGGCCAGCTCCCATAAAAACGAGTTGTAAAATGGAGGTTCAGGGCACTGCAATTCACAAACCTGCAGAGTTATAAATGATAACCCTCGTCCACAAATATATTGAGGGAAGGCAAAGAAGAGGATTTGAAATCAAGGCAGAATTGCAGGAAACAGATTTCAGGAGGTAGATACGAATCGCCTTTAAAGCACATGAAAAGCGGCAAAACGTTGACAATGATGCCCTTGGCCAAAAAGGGCGTATGCGTTTTTTCCTGAATATATTCAGGAAAAAACGCATACGCCCTTTTTGGCCAACCAAGCAACCTGGAAAGGCAAATCAGCGCTACAAAGAAGTCTCGCTTCCCATCGGTCAAAAGGGCCATGCTGAAAAAAGTGTCAAAACCAGAAATGCAGGACAGGCCATGGAGAAATGGGAGCCTTGCTACACTGATGGGCGGGATGTAAATTGCCAACAGCCACTCTGGAGAAGTGTCCAGTGAGTCCTGAAACATCTGAAAAACACAGCTTAGAGAGCATAGGGCACTTCCACTCATGGGGGTATAAATTGGGAAAATGAAAAATCAGCAAGACACAAGCACCCCAAAGTTTAGGGCTGCTCTGTTGACCAGGACCTCCACTTCATTCCACCTGAAATATCCCAGGAAAGAGAAAAATGGATAAAGAAGTTGTGGTCCTTATGTACAATGGAATATCACTCAGCCATGAAATCAATGTCGTAAGGTTAGTAGCAGCATGATGAGTGGATTTAGGTACGACGATTCTAAGTGAAATAAGTCACACAGAAAAGGACACTTCTCATAAGGTATCACTGATAGAGGGAATGTAAAAACTGTTACACTTGAACTGAATTACAAAACAGAACAGAGTCACACATGCAGAAAACACACTATGGCTGCTTAACGGGAAAGGTGAGGTGGGGTGATACATAAAACAAGGGTATCAAATTAGCTCAGATACCGTTCCACAAACCCAATATGTAATAGACAAGACCTACTCCTTGCTCAGAGAACTGGACTCAACACGCCCTATTCACCGCACAAGAATATATCTGACTAATAATAATCGTAAAACCTATGTATTGATATCTCTCTGTTAGTGTGTCAAGTGGGTGTAAAGCGGCATAAACACAGCATTGAAAAGCAGCTAAACCCCATTATAAAAATAAATTACTTTGAAACACCCATGAAACAAAGACAGTGAAAGAGAGAGAAATTCTAACACAATGCGTTCAGGGGCTGTGATGCAACCTGGATTGACCATATCTAGACGCACAGCTGGATGAGACATAAGGGTGGACACTCTTGGGGCTGAGAGGTTTGGTGAGGTTGGGTGAGCAAACGCAGACCCTTTAAAGTAATACTGCGTGGTACCCATCGCATGGGTCCCAAATCTCCAGGTTCAAGGGCATCTTCCTACATCAAAAACATGCATGAGAAACCCAGAAGACGGTACACCGTGTGATGGGGAAAGGTTTGTAAAACGTACGTCATTTCTCATCTCCTTGTGCCCGGGTTCGCCATTCCAGCCGCTTTACTAGCAAGCTCCCTACTTGGAGCATCAGCACCTTTAACCTCCTGTTCCGTACAGGTTGCAATTTGTCCTGAGGATAAACGGGAAGACGTGGAACCAACGAGAGACTAGCTCTTGGTGTTGGGACAGGCACAGGTCACTCTATTTTCCCATCAGAAAGAAGAATTAACCACAGGCTCAGCCTGCCCCCCGGAACCAGAACAGGGCCTGAAGCCATTCTGCGATTTTGCGGCCAGCTCCCATAAAAACGAGTTGTAAAATGGAGGTTCAGGGCACTGCAATTCACAAACCTGCAGAGTTATAAATGATAACTCTCGTCCACAAATATATTGAGGGAAGGCAAAGAAGAGGATTTGAAATCAAGGCAGAATTGCAGGAAACAGATTTCAGGAGGTAGATACGAATCGCCTTTAAAGCACATGAAAAGCGGCAAAACGTTGACAATGATGCCCTTGGCCAAAAAGGGCGTATGCGTTTTTTCCTGAATATATTCAGGAAAAAACGCATACGCCCTTTTTGGCCAACCAAGCAACCTGGAAAGGCAAATCAGCGCTACAGAGAAGTCTCGCTTCCCATCGGTCAAAAGGGCCATGCTGAAAAAAGTGTCAAAACCAGAAATGCAGGACAGGCCATGGAGAAATGGGAGCCTTGCTACACTGATGGGCGGGATGTAAATTGCCAACAGCCACTCTAGAGAAGTGTACGGTGTGTCCTGAAACATCTGAAAAACACAGCTTAGAGAGCATAGGGCACTTCCACTCATGGGGGTATAAATTGGGAAAATGAAAAATCAGCAAGACACAAGCACCCCAAAGTTGAGGGCTGCTCTGTTGACCAGGACCTCCACTTCATTCCACCTTAAATATCCCAGGAAAGAGAAAAATGGATAAAGAAGTTGTGGTCCTTATGTACAATGGAATATCACTCAGCCAGGAAATCAATGTCGTAAGGTTAGTAGCAGCATGATGAGTGGATTTAGGTACGACGATTCTAAGTGAAATAAGTCACACAGAAAAGGACACTTCTCATAAGGTATCACTGATAGAGGGAATGTAAAAACCGTTACACTTGAACTGAATTACAAAACAGAACAGAGTCACACATGCAGAAAACACACTATGGCTGCTTAACGGGAAAGGTGAGGTGGGGTGATACATAAAACAAGGGTATCAAATTAGCTCAGATACCGTTCCATAAAACCAATATGTAATAGACAAGACCTACTCCTTGCTCAGAGAACTGGACTGAACACGCCCTATTCACCGCACAAGAATATATCTGACTAAAAATAATCGTAAAACCTATGTATTGATATCTCTCTGTTAGTGTGTCAAGTGGGTGTAAAGCGGCATAAACACAGCAGTGAAAAGCAGCTAAACCCCATTATAAAAATAAATTACTTTGAAACAACCATGAAACAAAGACAGCGAAAGAGAGAGAAATTCTTACACAATGCGTTCAGGGGCTGTGATGCAACCTGGATTGACCATATCTAGACGCACAGCTGGATGAGACATAAGGGTGGACACCCTTGGGGCTGAGAGGTTTGGTGAGGTTGGGTGAGCAAACGCAGACCCTTTAAAGTAATACTGCGTGGTACCCATCGCATGGGTCCCAAATCTCCAGGTTCAAGGGCATCTTCCTACATCAAAAACATGCATGAAAAACCCAGAAGATGGTACATCGTGTGATGGGGAAATGTTTCTAAAACGCACCTCATTTCTCATCTCCTTGTGCCCGGGTTCGCCATTCCAGCCGCTTTACTAGCAAGCTCCCTACTTGGAGCATCAGCACCTTTAACCTCCTGTTCCGTACAGGTTGCAATTTGTCCTGAGGATAAACGGGAAGACGTGGAACCAACGTGAGACTAGCTCTTGGTGTTGGGACAGGCACAGGTCACTCTATTTTCCCATCAGAAAGAAGAATTAACCACAGGCTCAGCCTGCCCCCCGGAACCAGAACAGGGCCTGAAGCCATTCTGCGATTTTGCGGCCAGCTCCCATAAAAACGAGTTGTAAAATGGAGGTTCAGGGCACTGCCATTCACAAACCTGCAGAGTTATAAATGATAACTCTCGTCCACAAATATATTGAGGGAAGGCAAAGAAGAGGATTTGAAATCAAGGCAGAATTGCAGGAAACAGATTTCAGGAGGTAGATACGAATCGCCTTTAAAGCACATGAAAAGCGGCAAAACGTTGACAATGATGCCCTTGGCCAAAAAGGGCGTATGCGTTTTTTCCTGAATATATTCAGGAAAAAACGCATACGCCCTTTTTGGCCAACCAAGCAACCTGGAAAGGCAAATCAGCGCTACAAAGAAGTCTCGCTTCCCATCGGTCAAAAGGGCCATGCTGAAAAAAGTGTCAAAACCAGAAATGCAGGACAGGCCATGGAGAAATGGGAGCCTTGCTACACTGATGGGCGGGATGTAAATTGCCAAGAGCCACTCTGGAGAAGTGTCCGGTGAGTCCTGAAACATCTGAAAAACACAGCTTAGAGAGCATAGGGCACTTCCACTCATGGGGGTATAAATTGGGAAAATGAAAAATCAGCAAGACACAAGCACCCCAAAGTTTAGGGCTGCTCTGTTGACCAGGACCTCCACTTCATTCCACCTTCAATATCCCAGGAAAGAGAAAAATGGATAAACAAATTGTGGTCCTTATGTAGAATGGAATATCACTCAGCCAGGAAATCAATGTCGTAAGGTTAGTAGCAGCATGATGAGTGGATTTAGGTACGACGATTCTAAGTGAAATAAGTCACACAGAAAAGGACACTTCTCATAAGGTATCACTGATAGAGGGAATGTAAAAACCGTTACACTTGAACTGAATTACAAAACAGAACAGAGTCACACATGCAGAAAACACACTATGGCTGCTTAACGGGAAAGGTGAGGTGGGGTGATACATAAAACAAGGGTATCAAATTAGCTCAGATACCGTTCCATAAACCCAATATGTAATAGACAAGACCTACTCCTTGCTCAGAGAACTGGACTCAACACGCCCTATTCACTGCACAAGAATATATCTGACTAATAATAATCGTAAAACCTATGTATTGATATCTCTCTGTTAGTGTCTCAAGTGGGTGTAAAGCGGCATAAACACAGCAGTGAAAAGCAGCTAAACCCCATTATAAAAATAAATTACTTTGAAACACCCATGAAACAAAGACAGTGAAAGAGAGAGAAATTCTTACACAATGCGTTCAGGGGCTGTGATGCAACCTGGATTGACCATATCTAGACCCACAGCTGGATGAGACATAAGGGTGGACACTCTTGGGGATGAGAGGTTTGGTGAGGTTGGGTGAGCAAACGCAGACCCTTTAAAGTAATACTGCGTGGTACCCATCGCATGGGTCCCAAATCTCCAGGTTCAAGGGCATCTTCCTACATCAAAAACATGCATGAGAAACCCAGAAGATGGTACATCGTGTGATGGGGAAATGTTTCTAAAACGCACCTCATTTCTCATCTCCTTGTGCCCGGGTTCGCCATTCCAGCCGCTTTACTAGCAAGCTCCCTAGTTGGAGCATCAGCACCTTTAACCTCCTGTTCCGTACAGGTTGCAATTTGTCCTGAGGATAAACGGGAAGACGTGGAACCAACGTGAGACTAGCTCTTGGTGTTGGGACAGGCACAGGTCACTCTATTTTCCCATCAGAAAGAAGAATTAACCACAGGCTCAGCCTGCCCCCCGGAACCAGAACAGGGCCTGAAGCCATTCTGCGATTTTGCGGCCAGCTCCCATAAAAACGAGTTGTAAAATAGAGGTTCAGGGCACTGCAATTCACAAACCTGCAGAGTTATAAATGATAACTCTCGTCCACAAATATATTGAGGGGAGGCAAAGAAGAGGATTTGAAATCAAGGCAGAATTGCAGGAAACAGATTTCAGGAGGTAGATACGAATCGCCTTTAAAGCACATGAAAAGCGGCAAAACGTTGACAATGATGCCCTTGGCCAAAAAGGGCGTATGCGTTTTTTCCTGAATATATTCAGGAAAAAACGCATACGCCCTTTTTGGCCAACCAAGCAACCTGGAAAAGCAAATCAGCGCTACAAAGAAGTCTCGCTTCCCATCGGTCAAAAGGGCCATGCTGAAAAAAGTGTCAAAACCAGAAATGCAGGACAGGCCATGGAGAAATGGGAGCCTTGCTACACTGATGGGCGGGATGTAAATTGCCAAGAGCCACTCTGGAGAAGTGTCCGGTGAGTCCTGAAACATCTGATAAACACAGCTTAGAGAGCATAGGGCACTTCCACTCATGGGGGTATAAATTGGGAAAATGAAAAATCAGCAAGACACAAGCACCCCAAAGTTGAGGGCTGCTCTGTTGACCAGGACCTCCACTTCATTCCACCTGAAATATCCCAGGAAAGAGAAAAATGGATAAAGAAGTTGTGGTCCTTATGTACAATGGAATATCACTCAGCCATGAAATCAATGTCGTAAGGTTAGTAGCAGCATGATGAGTGGATTTAGGTACGACGATTCTAAGTGAAATAAGTCACACAGAAAAGGACACTTCTCATAAGTTATCACTGATAGAGGGAAAGTAAAAACCGTTACACTTGAACTGAATTACAAAACAGAACAGAGTCACACATGCAGAAAACCCACTATGGCTGCTTAACGGGAAAGGTGAGGTGGGGTGATACATAAAACAAGGGTATCAAATTAGCTCAGATACCATTCCATAAACCCAATATGTAATAGACAAGACCTACGCCTTGCTCAGAGAACTGGACTCAACACGCCCTATTCACCGCACAAGAATATATCTGACTAATAATAATCGTAAAACCTATGTATTGATATCTCTCTGTTAGTGTGTCAAGTGGGTGTAAAGCGGCATAAACACAGCAGTGAAAAGCAGCTAAACCCCATTATAAAAATAAATTACTTTGAAACACCCATGAAACAAAGACAGTGAAAGAGAGAGAAATTCTTACACAATGCGTTCAGGGGCTGTGATGCAACCTGGATTGACCATATCTAGACCCACAGCTGGATGAGACATAAGGGTGGACACTCTTGGGGATGAGAGGTTTGGTGAGGTTGGGTGAGCAAACGCAGACCCTTTAAAGTAATACTGCGTGGTACCCATCGCATGGGTCCCAAATCTCCAGGTTCAAGGGCATCTTCCTACATCAAAAACATGCATGAGAAACCCAGAAGATGGTACACCGTGTGATGGGGAAAGGTTTCTAAAACGCACCTCATTTCTCATCTCCTTGTGCCCGGGTTCGCCATTCCAGCCACTTTACTAGCAAACTCCCTACTTGGAGCATCAGCACCTTTAACCTCCTGTTCCGTACAGGTTGCAATTTGTCCTGAGGATAAATGGGAAGACGTGGAACCAACGTGAGACTAGCTCTTGGTGTTGGGACAGGCACAGGTCACTCTATTTTCCCATCAGAAAGAAGAATTAACCACAGGCTCAGCCTGCCCCCCGGAACCAGAACAGGGCCTGAAGCCATTCTGTGATTTTGCTGCCAGCTCCCATAAAAACGAGTTGTAAAATGGAGGTTCAGGGCACTGCAATTCACAAACCTGCAGAGTTATAAATGATAACTCTCGTCCACAAATATATTGAGGGCAGGCAAAGAAGAGGATTTGAAATCAAGGCAGAATTGCAGGAAACAGATTTCAGGAGGTAGATACGAATCGCCTTTAAAGCACATGAAAAGCGGCAAAACGTTGACAATGATGCCCTTGGCCAAAAAGGGCGTATGCGTTTTTTCCTGAATATATTCAGGAAAAAACGCATACGCCCTTTTTGGCCAACCAAGCAACCTGGAAAGGCAAATCAGCGCTACAAAGAAGTCTCGCTTCCCATCGGTCAAAAGGGCCATGCTGAAAAAAGTGTCAAAACCAGAAATGCAGGACAGGCCATGGAGAAATGGGAGCCTTGCTACACTGATGGGCGGGATGTAAATTGCCAACAGCCACTCTGGAGAAGTGTCCAGTGAGTCCTGAAACATCTGAAAAACACAGCTTAGAGAGCATAGGGCACTTCCACTCATGGGGGTATAAATTGGGAAAATTAAAAATCAGCAAGACACAAGCACCCCAAAGTTTAGGGCTGCTCTGTTGACCAGGACCTCCACTTCATTCCACCTGAAATATCCCAGGAAAGAGAAAAATGGATAAAGAAGTTGTGGTCCTTATGTACAATGGAATATCACTCAGCCATGAAATCAATGTCGTAAGGTTAGTAGCAGCATGATGAGTGGATTTAGGTACGACGATTCTAAGTGAAATAAGTCACACAGAAAAGGACACTTCTCATAAGGTATCACTGATAGAGGGAATGTAAAAACTGTTACACTTGAACTGAATTACAAAACAGAACAGAGTCACACATGCAGAAAACACACTATGGCTGCTTAACGGGAAAGGTGAGGTGGGGTGATACATAAAACAAGGGTATCAAATTAGCTCAGATACCGTTCCACAAACCCAATATGTAATAGACAAGACCTACTCCTTGCTCAGAGAACTGGACTCAACACGCCCTATTCACCGCACAAGAATATATCTGACTAATAATAATCGTAAAACCTATGTATTGATATCTCTCTGTTAGTGTGTCAAGTGGGTGTAAAGCGGCATAAACACAGCATTGAAAAGCAGCTAAACCCCATTATAAAAATAAATTACTTTGAAACACCCATGAAACAAAGACAGTGAAAGAGAGAGAAATTCTAACACAATGCGTTCAGGGGCTGTGATGCAACCTGGATTGACCATATCTAGACGCACAGCTGGATGAGACATAAGGGTGGACACTCTTGGGGCTGAGAGGTTTGGTGAGGTTGGGTGAGCAAACGCAGACCCTTTAAAGTAATACTGCGTGGTACCCATCGCATGGGTCCCAAATCTCCAGGTTCAAGGGCATCTTCCTACATCAAAAACATGCATGAGAAACCCAGAAGACGGTACACCGTGTGATGGGGAAAGGTTTGTAAAACGTACGTCATTTCTCATCTCCTTGTGCCCGGGTTCGCCATTCCAGCCGCTTTACTAGCAAGCTCCCTACTTGGAGCATCAGCACCTTTAACCTCCTGTTCCGTACAGGTTGCAATTTGTCCTGAGGATAAACGGGAAGACGTGGAACCAACGAGAGACTAGCTCTTGGTGTTGGGACAGGCACAGGTCACTCTATTTTCCCATCAGAAAGAAGAATTAACCACAGGCTCAGCCTGCCCCCCGGAACCAGAACAGGGCCTGAAGCCATTCTGCGATTTTGCGGCCAGCTCCCATAAAAACGAGTTGTAAAATGGAGGTTCAGGGCACTGCAATTCACAAACCTGCAGAGTTATAAATGATAACTCTCGTCCACAAATATATTGAGGGAAGGCAAAGAAGAGGATTTGAAATCAAGGCAGAATTGCAGGAAACAGATTTCAGGAGGTAGATACGAATCGCCTTTAAAGCACATGAAAAGCGGCAAAACGTTGACAATGATGCCCTTGGCCAAAAAGGGCGTATGCGTTTTTTCCTGAATATATTCAGGAAAAAACGCATACGCCCTTTTTGGCCAACCAAGCAACCTGGAAAGGCAAATCAGCGCTACAGAGAAGTCTCGCTTCCCATCGGTCAAAAGGGCCATGCTGAAAAAAGTGTCAAAACCAGAAATGCAGGACAGGCCATGGAGAAATGGGAGCCTTGCTACACTGATGGGCGGGATGTAAATTGCCAACAGCCACTCTAGAGAAGTGTACGGTGTGTCCTGAAACATCTGAAAAACACAGCTTAGAGAGCATAGGGCACTTCCACTCATGGGGGTATAAATTGGGAAAATGAAAAATCAGCAAGACACAAGCACCCCAAAGTTGAGGGCTGCTCTGTTGACCAGGACCTCCACTTCATTCCACCTTAAATATCCCAGGAAAGAGAAAAATGGATAAAGAAGTTGTGGTCCTTATGTACAATGGAATATCACTCAGCCAGGAAATCAATGTCGTAAGGTTAGTAGCAGCATGATGAGTGGATTTAGGTACGACGATTCTAAGTGAAATAAGTCACACAGAAAAGGACACTTCTCATAAGGTATCACTGATAGAGGGAATGTAAAAACCGTTACACTTGAACTGAATTACAAAACAGAACAGAGTCACACATGCAGAAAACACACTATGGCTGCTTAACGGGAAAGGTGAGGTGGGGTGATACATAAAACAAGGGTATCAAATTAGCTCAGATACCGTTCCATAAAACCAATATGTAATAGACAAGACCTACTCCTTGCTCAGAGAACTGGACTGAACACGCCCTATTCACCGCACAAGAATATATCTGACTAAAAATAATCGTAAAACCTATGTATTGATATCTCTCTGTTAGTGTGTCAAGTGGGTGTAAAGCGGCATAAACACAGCAGTGAAAAGCAGCTAAACCCCATTATAAAAATAAATTACTTTGAAACAACCATGAAACAAAGACAGCGAAAGAGAGAGAAATTCTTACACAATGCGTTCAGGGGCTGTGATGCAACCTGGATTGACCATATCTAGACGCACAGCTGGATGAGACATAAGGGTGGACACCCTTGGGGCTGAGAGGTTTGGTGAGGTTGGGTGAGCAAACGCAGACCCTTTAAAGTAATACTGCGTGGTACCCATCGCATGGGTCCCAAATCTCCAGGTTCAAGGGCATCTTCCTACATCAAAAACATGCATGAGAAACCCAGAAGATGGTACATCGTGTGATGGGGAAATGTTTCTAAAACGCACCTCATTTCTCATCTCCTTGTGCCCGGGTTCGCCATTCCAGCCGCTTTACTAGCAAGCTCCCTACTTGGAGCATCAGCACCTTTAACCTCCTGTTCCGTACAGGTTGCAATTTGTCCTGAGGATAAACGGGAAGACGTGGAACCAACGTGAGACTAGCTCTTGGTGTTGGGACAGGCACAGGTCACTCTATTTTCCCATCAGAAAGAAGAATTAACCACAGGCTCAGCCTGCCCCCCGGAACCAGAACAGGGCCTGAAGCCATTCTGCGATTTTGCGGCCAGCTCCCATAAAAACGAGTTGTAAAATGGAGGTTCAGGGCACTGCCATTCACAAACCTGCAGAGTTATAAATGATAACTCTCGTCCACAAATATATTGAGGGAAGGCAAAGAAGAGGATTTGAAATCAAGGCAGAATTGCAGGAAACAGATTTCAGGAGGTAGATACGAATCGCCTTTAAAGCACATGAAAAGCGGCAAAACGTTGACAATGATGCCCTTGGCCAAAAAGGGCGTATGCGTTTTTTCCTGAATATATTCAGGAAAAAACGCATACGCCCTTTTTGGCCAACCAAGCAACCTGGAAAGGCAAATCAGCGCTACAAAGAAGTCTCGCTTCCCATCGGTCAAAAGGGCCATGCTGAAAAAAGTGTCAAAACCAGAAATGCAGGACAGGCCATGGAGAAATGGGAGCCTTGCTACACTGATGGGCGGGATGTAAATTGCCAAGAGCCACTCTGGAGAAGTGTCCGGTGAGTCCTGAAACATCTGATAAACACAGCTTAGAGAGCATAGGGCACTTCCACTCATGGGGGTATAAATTGGGAAAATGAAAAATCAGCAAGACACAAGCACCCCAAAGTTGAGGGCTGCTCTGTTGACCAGGACCTCCACTTCATTCCACCTGAAATATCCCAGGAAAGAGAAAAATGGATAAAGAAGTTGTGGTCCTTATGTACAATGGAATATCACTCAGCCATGAAATCAATGTCGTAAGGTTAGTAGCAGCATGATGAGTGGATTTAGGTACGACGATTCTAAGTGAAATAAGTCACACAGAAAAGGACACTTCTCATAAGTTATCACTGATAGAGGGAAAGTAAAAACCGTTACACTTGAACTGAATTACAAAACAGAACAGAGTCACACATGCAGAAAACCCACTATGGCTGCTTAACGGGAAAGGTGAGGTGGGGTGATACATAAAACAAGGGTATCAAATTAGCTCAGATACCATTCCATAAACCCAATATGTAATAGACAAGACCTACGCCTTGCTCAGAGAACTGGACTCAACACGCCCTATTCACCGCACAAGAATATATCTGACTAATAATAATCGTAAAACCTATGTATTGATATCTCTCTGTTAGTGTGTCAAGTGGGTGTAAAGCGGCATAAACACAGCAGTGAAAAGCAGCTAAACCCCATTATAAAAATAAATTACTTTGAAACACCCATGAAACAAAGACAGTGAAAGAGAGAGAAATTCTTACACAATGCGTTCAGGGGCTGTGATGCAACCTGGATTGACCATATCTAGACCCACAGCTGGATGAGACATAAGGGTGGACACTCTTGGGGATGAGAGGTTTGGTGAGGTTGGGTGAGCAAACGCAGACCCTTTAAAGTAATACTGCGTGGTACCCATCGCATGGGTCCCAAATCTCCAGGTTCAAGGGCATCTTCCTACATCAAAAACATGCATGAGAAACCCAGAAGATGGTACACCGTGTGATGGGGAAAGGTTTCTAAAACGCACCTCATTTCTCATCTCCTTGTGCCCGGGTTCGCCATTCCAGCCACTTTACTAGCAAACTCCCTACTTGGAGCATCAGCACCTTTAACCTCCTGTTCCGTACAGGTTGCAATTTGTCCTGAGGATAAATGGGAAGACGTGGAACCAACGTGAGACTAGCTCTTGGTGTTGGGACAGGCACAGGTCACTCTATTTTCCCATCAGAAAGAAGAATTAACCACAGGCTCAGCCTGCCCCCCGGAACCAGAACAGGGCCTGAAGCCATTCTGTGATTTTGCTGCCAGCTCCCATAAAAACGAGTTGTAAAATGGAGGTTCAGGGCACTGCAATTCACAAACCTGCAGAGTTATAAATGATAACTCTCGTCCACAAATATATTGAGGGCAGGCAAAGAAGAGGATTTGAAATCAAGGCAGAATTGCAGGAAACAGATTTCAGGAGGTAGATACGAATCGCCTTTAAAGCACATGAAAAGCGGCAAAACGTTGACAATGATGCCCTTGGCCAAAAAGGGCGTATGCGTTTTTTCCTGAATATATTCAGGAAAAAACGCATACGCCCTTTTTGGCCAACCAAGCAACCTGGAAAGGCAAATCAGCGCTACAAAGAAGTCTCGCTTCCCATCGGTCAAAAGGGCCATGCTGAAAAAAGTGTCAAAACCAGAAATGCAGGACAGGCCATGGAGAAATGGGAGCCTTGCTACACTGATGGGCGGGATGTAAATTGCCAACAGCCACTCTGGAGAAGTGTCCAGTGAGTCCTGAAACATCTGAAAAACACAGCTTAGAGAGCATAGGGCACTTCCACTCATGGGGGTATAAATTGGGAAAATTAAAAATCAGCAAGACACAAGCACCCCAAAGTTTAGGGCTGCTCTGTTGACCAGGACCTCCACTTCATTCCACCTGAAATATCCCAGGAAAGAGAAAAATGGATAAAGAAGTTGTGGTCCTTATGTACAATGGAATATCACTCAGCCATGAAATCAATGTCGTAAGGTTAGTAGCAGCATGATGAGTGGATTTAGGTACGACGATTCTAAGTGAAATAAGTCACACAGAAAAGGACACTTCTCATAAGGTATCACTGATAGAGGGAATGTAAAAACTGTTACACTTGAACTGAATTACAAAACAGAACAGAGTCACACATGCAGAAAACCCACTATGGCTGCTTAACGGGAAAGGTGAGGTGGGGTGATACATAAAACAAGGGTATCAAATTAGCTCAGATACCGTTCCACAAACCCAATATGTAATAGACAAGACCTACTCCTTGCTCAGAGAACTGGACTCAACACGCCCTATTCACCGCACAAGAATATATCTGACTAATAATAATCGTAAAACCTATGTATTGATATCTCTCTGTTAGTGTGTCAAGTGGGTGTAAAGCGGCATAAACACAGCATTGAAAAGCAGCTAAACCCCATTATAAAAATAAATTACTTTGAAACACCCATGAAACAAAGACAGTGAAAGAGAGAGAAATTCTAACACAATGCGTTCAGGGGCTGTGATGCAACCTGGATTGACCATATCTAGACGCACAGCTGGATGAGACATAAGGGTGGACACTCTTGGGGCTGAGAGGTTTGGTGAGGTTGGGTGAGCAAACGCAGACCCTTTAAAGGAATACTGCGTGGTACCCATCGCATGGGTCCCAAATCTCCAGGTTCAAGGGCATCTTCCTACATCAAAAACATGCATGAGAAACCCAGAAGACGGTACACCGTGTGATGGGGAAAGGTTTGTAAAACGTACGTCATTTCTCATCTCCTTGTGCCCGGGTTCGCCATTCCAGCCGCTTTACTAGCAAGCTCCCTACTTGGAGCATCAGCACCTTTAACCTCCTGTTCCGTACAGGTTGCAATTTGTCCTGAGGATAAACGGGAAGACGTGGAACCAACGAGAGACTAGCTCTTGGTGTTGGGACAGGCACAGGTCACTCTATTTTCCCATCAGAAAGAAGAATTAACCACAGGCTCAGCCTGCCCCCCGGAACCAGAACAGGGCCTGAAGCCATTCTGCGATTTTGCGGCCAGCTCCCATAAAAACGAGTTGTAAAATGGAGGTTCAGGGCACTGCAATTCACAAACCTGCAGAGTTATAAATGATAACTCTCGTCCACAAATATATTGAGGGAAGGCAAAGAAGAGGATTTGAAATCAAGGCAGAATTGCAGGAAACAGATTTCAGGAGGTAGATACGAATCGCCTTTAAAGCACATGAAAAGCGGCAAAACGTTGACAATGATGCCCTTGGCCAAAAAGGGCGTATGCGTTTTTTCCTGAATATATTCAGGAAAAAACGCATACGCCCTTTTTGGCCAACCAAGCAACCTGGAAAGGCAAATCAGCGCTACAGAGAAGTCTCGCTTCCCATCGGTCAAAAGGGCCATGCTGAAAAAAGTGTCAAAACCAGAAATGCAGGACAGGCCATGGAGAAATGGGAGCCTTGCTACACTGATGGGCGGGATGTAAATTGCCAACAGCCACTCTAGAGAAGTGTACGGTGTGTCCTGAAACATCTGAAAAACACAGCTTAGAGAGCATAGGGCACTTCCACTCATGGGGGTATAAATTGGGAAAATGAAAAATCAGCAAGACACAAGCACCCCAAAGTTTTGGGCTGCTCTGTTGACCAGGACCTCCACTTCATTCCACCTTAAATATGCCAGGAAAGAGAAAAATGGATAAAGAAGTTGTGGTCCTTATGTACAATGGAATATCACTCAGCCAGGAAATCAATGTCGTAAGGTTAGTAGCAGCATGATGAGTGGATTTAGGTACGACGATTCTAAGTGAAATAAGTCACACAGAAAAGGACACTTCTCATAAGGTATCACTGATAGAGGGAATGTAAAAACCGTTACACTTGAACTGAATTACAAAACAGAACAGAGTCACACATGCAAAAAACCCACTATGGC
This sequence comes from Balaenoptera borealis, assembly GCF_965194805.1. Lineage (NCBI taxonomy): Eukaryota > Metazoa > Chordata > Mammalia > Artiodactyla > Balaenopteridae > Balaenoptera > Balaenoptera borealis. The sequence goes on from NW_028123988.1 coordinate 904,197, forward strand.
TGCTTAACGGGAAAGGTGAGGTGGGGTGATACATAAAACAAGGGTATCAAATTAGCTCAGATACCGTTCCATAAACCCAATATGTAATAGACAAGACGTACTCCTTGCTCAGAGAACTGGACTGAACACGCCCTATTCACCGCACAAGAATATATCTGACTAATAATAATCGTAAAACCTATGTATTGATATCTCTCTGTTAGTGTGTCAAGTGGGTGTAAAGCGGCATAAACACAGCAGTGAAAAGCAGCTAAACCCCATTATAAAAATAAATTACTTTGAAACAACCATGAAACAAAGACAGCAAAAGAGAGAGAAATTCTTACACAATGCGTTCAGGGGCTGTGATGCAACCTGGATTGACCATATCTAGACGCACAGCTGGATGAGACATAAGGGTGGACACCCTTGGGGCTGAGAGGTTTGGTGAGGTTGGGTGAGCAAACGCAGACCCTTTAAAGTAATACTGCGTGGTACCCATCGCATGGGTCCCAAATCTCCAGGTTCAAGGGCATCTTCCTACATCAAAAACATGCATGAGAAACCCAGAAGATGGTACACCGTGTGATGGGGAAAGGTTTCTAAAACGCACCTCATTTCTCATCTCCTTGTGCCCGGGTTCGCCATTCCAGCCGCTTTACTAGCAAGCTCCCTACTTGGAGCATCAGCACCTTTAACCTCCTGTTCCGTACAGGTTGCAATTTGTCCTGAGGATAAACGGGAAGACATGGAACCAACGTGAGACTAGCTCTTGGTGTTGGGACAGGCACAGGTCACTCTATTTTCCCATCAGAAAGAAGAATTAACCACAGGCTCAGCCTGCCCCCCGGAACCAGAACAGGGCCTGAAGCCATTCTGCGATTTTGCGGCCAGCTCCCATAAAAACGAGTTGTAAAATGGAGGTTCAGGGCACTGCCATTCACAAACCTGCAGAGTTATAAATGATAACTCTCGTCCACAAATATATTGAGGGAAGGCAAAGAAGAGGATTTGAAATAAAGGCAGAATTGCAGGAAACAGATTTCAGGAGGTAGATACGAATCGCCTTTAAAGCACATGAAAAGCGGCAAAACGTTGACAATGATGCCCTTGGCTAAAAAGGGCGTATGCGTTTTTTCCTGAATATATTCAGGAAAAAACGCATACGCCCTTTTTGGCCAACCAAGCAACCTGGAAAGGCAAATCAGCGCTACAAAGAAGTCTCGCTTCCCATCGGTCAAAAGGGCCATGCTGAAAAAAGTGTCAAAACCAGAAATGCAGGACAGGCCATGGAGAAATGGGAGCCTTGCTACACTGATGGGCGGGATGTAAATTGCCAAGAGCCACTCTGGAGAAGTGTCCGGTGAGTCCTGAAACATCTGAAAAACACAGCTTAGAGAGCATAGGGCACTTCCACTCATGGGGGTATAAATTGGGAAAATTAAAAATCAGCAAGACACAAGCACCCCAAAGTTTAGGGCTGCTCTGTTGACCAGGACCTCCACTTCATTCCACCTTAAATATCCCAGGAAAGAGAAAAATGGATAAACAAATTGTGGTCCTTATGTAGAATGGAATATCACTCAGCCAGGAAATCAATGTCGTAAGGTTAGTAGCAGCATGATGAGTGGATTTAGGTACGACGATTCTAAGTGAAATAAGTCACACAGAAAAGGACACTTCTCATAAGGTATCACTGATAGAGGGAATGTAAAAACCGTTACACTTGAACTGAATTACAAAACAGAACAGAGTCACACATGCAGAAAACACACTATGGCTGCTTAACGGGAAAGGTGAGGTGGGGTGATACATAAAACAAGGGTATCAAATTAGCTCAGATACCGTTCCATAAACCCAATATGTAATAGACAAGACCTACTCCTTGCTCAGAGAACTGGACTCAACACGCCCTATTCACCGCACAAGAATATATCTGACTAATAATAATCGTAAAACCTATGTATTGATATCTCTCTGTTAGTGTGTCAAGTGGGTGTAAAGCGGCATAAACACAGCAGTGAAAAGCAGCTAAACCCCATTATAAAAATAAATTACTTTGAAACACCCATGAAACAAAGACAGTGAAAGAGAGAGAAATTCTTACACAATGCGTTCAGGGGCTGTGATGCAACCTGGATTGACCATATCTAGACCCACAGCTGGATGAGACATAAGGGTGGACACTCTTGGGGATGAGAGGTTTGGTGAGGTTGGGTGAGCAAACGCAGACCCTTTAAAGTAATACTGTGTGGTACCCATCGCATGGGTCCCAAATCTCCAGGTTCAAGGGCATCTTCCTACATCAAAATCATGCATGAGAAACCCAGAAGATGGTACATCGTGTGATGGGGAAATGTTTCTAAAACGCACCTCATTTCTCATCTCCTTGTGCCCGGGTTCGCCATTCCAGCCGCTTTACTAGCAAGCTCCCTAGTTGGAGCATCAGCACCTTTAACCTCCTGTTCCGTACAGGTTGCAATTTGTCCTGAGGATAAACGGGAAGACGTGGAACCAACGTGAGACTAGCTCTTGGTGTTGGGACAGGCACAGGTCACTCTATTTTCCCATCAGAAAGAAGAATTAACCACAGGCTCAGCCTGACCCCCGGAACCAGAATAGGGCCTGAAGCCATTCTGCGATTTTGCGGCCAGCTCCCATAAAAACGAGTTGTAAAATGGAGGTTCAGGGCACTGCAATTCACAAACCTGCAGAGTTATAAATGATAACTCTCGTCCACAAATATATTGAGGGAAGGCAAAGAAGAGGATTTGAAATCAAGGCAGAATTGCAGGAAACAGATTTCAGGAGGTAGATACGAATCGCCTTTTAAGCACATGAAAAGCGGCAAAACGTTGACAATGATGCCCTTGGCCAAAAAGGGCGTATGCGTTTTTTCCTGAATATATTCAGGAAAAAACGCATACGCCCTTTTTGGCCAACCAAGCAACCTGGAAAGGCAAATCAGCGCTACAAAGAAGTCTCGCTTCCCATCGGTCAAAAGGGCCATGCTGAAAAAAGTGTCAAAACCAGAAATGCAGGACAGGCCATGGAGAAATGGGAGCCTTGCTACACTGATGGGCGGGATGTAAATTGCCAACAGCCACTCTGGAGAAGTGTCCAGTGAGTCCTGAAACATCTGAAAAACACAGAGAGCATAGGGCACTTCCACTCATGGGGGTATAAATTGGGAAAATTAAAAATCAGCAAGACACAAGCACCCCAAAGTTTAGGGCTGCTCTGTTGACCAGGACCTCCACTTCATTCCACCTTCAATATCCCAGGAAAGAGAAAAATGGATAAAGAAGTTGTGGTCCTTATGTACAATGGAATATCACTCAGCCATGAAATCAATGTCGTAAGGTTAGTAGCAGCATGATGAGTGGATTTAGGTACGACGATTCTAAGTGAAATAAGTCACACAGAAAAGGACACTTCTCATAAGGTATCACTGATAGAGGGAATGTAAAAACTGTTACACTTGAACTGAATTACAAAACAGAACAGAGTCACACATGCAGAAAACACACTATGGCTGCTTAACGGGAAAGGTGAGGTGGGGTGATACATAAAACAAGGGTATCAAATTAGCTCAGATACCGTTCCACAAACCCAATATGTAATAGACAAGACCTACTCCTTGCTCAGAGAACTGGACTCAACACGCCCTATTCACCGCACAAGAATATATCTGACTAATAATAATCGTAAAACCTATGTATTGATATCTCTCTGTTAGTGTGTCAAGTGGGTGTAAAGCGGCATAAACACAGCATTGAAAAGCAGCTAAACCCCATTATAAAAATAAATTACTTTGAAACACCCATGAAACAAAGACAGTGAAAGAGAGAGAAATTCTAACACAATGCGTTCAGGGGCTGTGATGCAACCTGGATTGACCATATCTAGACGCACAGCTGGATGAGACATAAGGGTGGACACTCTTGGGGCTGAGAGGTTTGGTGAGGTTGGGTGAGCAAACGCAGACCCTTTAAAGTAATACTGCGTGGTACCCATCGCATGGGTCCCAAATCTCCAGGTTCAAGGGCATCTTCCTACATCAAAAACATGCATGAGAAACCCAGAAGACGGTACACCGTGTGATGGGGAAAGGTTTGTAAAACGTACGTCATTTCTCATCTCCTTGTGCCCGGGTTCGCCATTCCAGCCGCTTTACTAGCAAGCTCCCTACTTGGAGCATCAGCACCTTTAACCTCCTGTTCCGTACAGGTTGCAATTTGTCCTGAGGATAAACGGGAAGACGTGGAACCAACGAGAGACTAGCTCTTGGTGTTGGGACAGGCACAGGTCACTCTATTTTCCCATCAGAAAGAAGAATTAACCACAGGCTCAGCCTGCCCCCCGGAACCAGAACAGGGCCTGAAGCCATTCTGCGATTTTGCGGCCAGCTCCCATAAAAACGAGTTGTAAAATGGAGGTTCAGGGCACTGCAATTCACAAACCTGCAGAGTTATAAATGATAACTCTCGTCCACAAATATATTGAGGGAAGGCAAAGAAGAGGATTTGAAATCAAGGCAGAATTGCAGGAAACAGATTTCAGGAGGTAGATACGAATCGCCTTTAAAGCACATGAAAAGCGGCAAAACGTTGACAATGATGCCCTTGGCCAAAAAGGGCGTATGCGTTTTTTCCTGAATATATTCAGGAAAAAACGCATACGCCCTTTTTGGCCAACCAAGCAACCTGGAAAGGCAAATCAGCGCTACAGAGAAGTCTCGCTTCCCATCGGTCAAAAGGGCCATGCTGAAAAAAGTGTCAAAACCAGAAATGCAGGACAGGCCATGGAGAAATGGGAGCCTTGCTACACTGATGGGCGGGATGTAAATTGCCAACAGCCACTCTAGAGAAGTGTACGGTGTGTCCTGAAACATCTGAAAAACACAGCTTAGAGAGCATAGGGCACTTCCACTCATGGGGGTATAAATTGGGAAAATGAAAAATCAGCAAGACACAAGCACCCCAAAGTTTTGGGCTGCTCTGTTGACCAGGACCTCCACTTCATTCCACCTTAAATATGCCAGGAAAGAGAAAAATGGATAAAGAAGTTGTGGTCCTTATGTACAATGGAATATCACTCAGCCAGGAAATCAATGTCGTAAGGTTAGTAGCAGCATGATGAGTGGATTTAGGTACGACGATTCTAAGTGAAATAAGTCACACAGAAAAGGACACTTCTCATAAGGTATCACTGATAGAGGGAATGTAAAAACCGTTACACTTGAACTGAATTACAAAACAGAACAGAGTCACACATGCAGAAAACACACTATGGCTGCTTAACGGGAAAGGTGAGGTGGGGTGATACATAAAACAAGGGTATCAAATTAGCTCAGATACCGTTCCATAAACCCAATATGTAATAGACAAGACCTACTCCTTGCTCAGAGAACTGGACTGAACACGCCCTATTCACCGCACAAGAATATATCTGACTAATAATAATCGTAAAACCTATGTATTGATATCTCTCTGTTAGTGTGTCAAGTGGGTGTAAAGCGGCATAAACACAGCAGTGAAAAGCAGCTAAACCCCATTATAAAAATAAATTACTTTGAAACACCCATGAAACAAAGACAGTGAAAGAGAGAGAAATTCTTACACAATGCGTTCAGGGGCTGTGATGCAACCTGGATTGACCATATCTAGACGCACAGCTGGATGAGACATAAGGGTGGACACCCTTGGGGCTGAGAGGTTTGGTGAGGTTGGGTGAGCAAACGCAGACCCTTTAAAGTAATACTGCGTGGTACCCATCGCATGGGTCCCAAATCTCCAGGTTCAAGGGCATCTTCCTACATCAAAAACATGCATGAGAAACCCAGAAGATGGTACATCGTGTGATGGGGAAATGTTTCTAAAACGCACCTCATTTCTCATCTCCTTGTGCCCGGGTTCGCCATTCCAGCCGCTTTACTAGCAAGCTCCCTACTTGGAGCATCAGCACCTTTAACCTCCTGTTCCGTACAGGTTGCAATTTGTCCTGAGGATAAACGGGAAGACGTGGAACCAACGTGAGACTAGCTCTTGGTGTTGGGACAGGCACAGGTCACTCTATTTTCCCATCAGAAAGAAGAATTAACCACAGGCTCAGCCTGCCCCCCGGAACCAGAACAGGGCCTGAAGCCATTCTGCGATTTTGCGGCCAGCTCCCATAAAAACGAGTTGTAAAATGGAGGTTCAGGGCACTGCCATTCACAAACCTGCAGAGTTATAAATGATAACTCTCGTCCACAAATATATTGAGGGAAGGCAAAGAAGAGGATTTGAAATCAAGGCAGAATTGCAGGAAACAGATTTCAGGAGGTAGATACGAATCGCCTTTAAAGCACATGAAAAGCGGCAAAACGTTGACAATGATGCCCTTGGCCAAAAAGGGCGTATGCGTTTTTTCCTGAATATATTCAGGAAAAAACGCATACGCCCTTTTTGGCCAACCAAGCAACCTGGAAAGGCAAATCAGCGCTACAAAGAAGTCTCGCTTCCCATCGGTCAAAAGGGCCATGCTGAAAAAAGTGTCAAAACCAGAAATGCAGGACAGGCCATGGAGAAATGGGAGCCTTGCTACACTGATGGGCGGGATGTAAATTGCCAAGAGCCACTCTGGAGAAGTGTCCGGTGAGTCCTGAAACATCTGAAAAACACAGCTTAGAGAGCATAGGGCACTTCCACTCATGGGGGTATAAATTGGGAAAATGAAAAATCAGCAAGACACAAGCACCCCAAAGTTTAGGGCTGCTCTGTTGACCAGGACCTCCACTTCATTCCACCTTCAATATCCCAGGAAAGAGAAAAATGGATAAACAAATTGTGGTCCTTATGTAGAATGGAATATCACTCAGCCAGGAAATCAATGTCGTAAGGTTAGTAGCAGCATGATGAGTGGATTTAGGTACGACGATTCTAAGTGAAATAAGTCACACAGAAAAGGACACTTCTCATAAGGTATCACTGATAGAGGGAATGTAAAAACCGTTACACTTGAACTGAATTACAAAACAGAACAGAGTCACACATGCAGAAAACACACTATGGCTGCTTAACGGGAAAGGTGAGGTGGGGTGATACATAAAACAAGGGTATCAAATTAGCTCAGATACCGTTCCATAAACCCAATATGTAATAGACAAGACCTACTCCTTGCTCAGAGAACTGGACTCAACACGCCCTATTCACCGCACAAGAATATATCTGACTAATAATAATCGTAAAACCTATGTATTGATATCTCTCTGTTAGTGTGTCAAGTGGGTGTAAAGCGGCATAAACACAGCAGTGAAAAGCAGCTAAACCCCATTATAAAAATAAATTACTTTGAAACACCCATGAAACAAAGACAGTGAAAGAGAGAGAAATTCTTACACAATGCGTTCAGGGGCTGTGATGCAACCTGGATTGACCATATCTAGACCCACAGCTGGATGAGACATAAGGGTGGACACTCTTGGGGATGAGAGGTTTGGTGAGGTTGGGTGAGCAAACGCAGACCCTTTAAAGTAATACTGCGTGGTACCCATCGCATGGGTCCCAAATCTCCAGGTTCAAGGGCATCTTCCTACATCAAAAACATGCATGAGAAACCCAGAAGATGGTACATCGTGTGATGGGGAAATGTTTCTAAAACGCACCTCATTTCTCATCTCCTTGTGCCCGGGTTCGCCATTCCAGCCGCTTTACTAGCAAGCTCCCTAGTTGGAGCATCAGCACCTTTAACCTCCTGTTCCGTACAGGTTGCAATTTGTCCTGAGGATAAACGGGAAGACGTGGAACCAACGTGAGACTAGCTCTTGGTGTTGGGACAGGCACAGGTCACTCTATTTTCCCATCAGAAAGAAGAATTAACCACAGGCTCAGCCTGCCCCCCGGAACCAGAACAGGGCCTGAAGCCATTCTGCGATTTTGCGGCCAGCTCCCATAAAAACGAGTTGTAAAATGGAGGTTCAGGGCACTGCAATTCACAAACCTGCAGAGTTATAAATGATAACTCTCGTCCACAAATATATTGAGGGGAGGCAAAGAAGAGGATTTGAAATCAAGGCAGAATTGCAGGAAACAGATTTCAGGAGGTAGATACGAATCGCCTTTAAAGCACATGAAAAGCGGCAAAACGTTGACAATGATGCCCTTGGCCAAAAAGGGCGTATGCGTTTTTTCCTGAATATATTCAGGAAAAAACGCATACGCCCTTTTTGGCCAACCAAGCAACCTGGAAAGGCAAATCAGCGCTACAAAGAAGTCTCGCTTCCCATCGGTCAAAAGGGCCATGCTGAAAAAAGTGTCAAAACCAGAAATGCAGGACAGGCCATGGAGAAATGGGAGCCTTGCTACACTGATGGGCGGGATGTAAATTGCCAAGAGCCACTCTGGAGAAGTGTCCGGTGAGTCCTGAAACATCTGAAAAACACAGCTTAGAGAGCATAGGGCACTTCCACTCATGGGGGTATAAATTGGGAAAATGAAAAATCAGCAAGACACAAGCACCCCAAAGTTTAGGGCTGCTCTGTTGACCAGGACCTCCACTTCATTCCACCTTAAATATCCCAGGAAAGAGAAAAATGGATAAAGAAGTTGTGGTCCTTATGTACAATGGAATATCACTCAGCCAGGAAATCAATGTCGTAAGGTTAGTAGCAGCATGATGAGTGGATTTAGGTACGACGATTCTAAGTGAAATAAGTCACACAGAAAAGGACACTTCTCATAAGGTATCACTGATAGAGGGAATGTAAAAACCGTTACACTTGAACTGAATTACAAAACAGAACAGAGTCACACATGCAGAAAACACACTATGGCTGCTTAACGGGAAAGGTGAGGTGGGGTGATACATAAAACAAGGGTATCAAATTAGCTCAGATACCATTCCATAAACCCAATATGTAATAGACAAGACCTACTCCTTGCTCAGAGAACTGGACTCAACACGCCCTATTCACCGCACAAGAATATATCTGACTAATAATAATCGTAAAACCTATGTATTGATATCTCTCTGTTAGTGTGTCAAGTGGGTGTAAAGCGGCATAAACACAGCAGTGAAAAGCAGCTAAACCCCATTATAAAAATAAATTACTTTGAAACACCCATGAAACAAAGACAGTGAAAGAGAGAGAAATTCTTACACAATGCGTTCAGGGGCTGTGATGCAACCTGGATTGACCATATCTAGACGCACAGCTGGATGAGACATAAGGGTGGACACCCTTGGGGCTGAGAGGTTTGGTGAGGTTGGGTGAGCAAACGCAGACCCTTTAAAGTAATACTGCGTGGTACCCATCGCATGGGTCCCAAATCTCCAGGTTCAAGGGCATCTTCCTACATCAAAAACATGCATGAGAAACCCAGAAGATGGTACATCGTGTGATGGGGAAATGTTTCTAAAACGCACCTCATTTCTCATCTCCTTGTGCCCGGGTTCGCCATTCCAGCCGCTTTACTAGCAAGCTCCCTACTTGGAGCATCAGCACCTTTAACCTCCTGTTCCGTACAGGTTGCAATTTGTCCTGAGGATAAACGGGAAGACGTGGAACCAACGTGAGACTAGCTCTTGGTGTTGGGACAGGCACAGGTCACTCTATTTTCCCATCAGAAAGAAGAATTAACCACAGGCTCAGCCTGCCCCCCGGAACCAGAACAGGGCCTGAAGCCATTCTGCGATTTTGCGGCCAGCTCCCATAAAAACGAGTTGTAAAATGGAGGTTCAGGGCACTGCCATTCACAAACCTGCAGAGTTATAAATGATAACTCTCGTCCACAAATATATTGAGGGAAGGCAAAGAAGAGGATTTGAAATCAAGGCAGAATTGCAGGAAACAGATTTCAGGAGGTAGATACGAATCGCCTTTAAAGCACATGAAAAGCGGCAAAACGTTGACAATGATGCCCTTGGCCAAAAAGGGCGTATGCGTTTTTTCCTGAATATATTCAGGAAAAAACGCATACGCCCTTTTTGGCCAACCAAGCAACCTGGAAAGGCAAATCAGCGCTACAAAGAAGTCTCGCTTCCCATCGGTCAAAAGGGCCATGCTGAAAAAAGTGTCAAAACCAGAAATGCAGGACAGGCCATGGAGAAATGGGAGCCTTGCTACACTGATGGGCGGGATGTAAATTGCCAAGAGCCACTCTGGAGAAGTGTCCGGTGAGTCCTGAAACATCTGAAAAACACAGCTTAGAGAGCATAGGGCACTTCCACTCATGGGGGTATAAATTGGGAAAATGAAAAATCAGCAAGACACAAGCACCCCAAAGTTTAGGGCTGCTCTGTTGACCAGGACCTCCACTTCATTCCACCTTCAATATCCCAGGAAAGAGAAAAATGGATAAACAAATTGTGGTCCTTATGTAGAATGGAATATCACTCAGCCAGGAAATCAATGTCGTAAGGTTAGTAGCAGCATGATGAGTGGATTTAGGTACGACGATTCTAAGTGAAATAAGTCACACAGAAAAGGACACTTCTCATAAGGTATCACTGATAGAGGGAATGTAAAAACCGTTACACTTGAACTGAATTACAAAACAGAACAGAGTCACACATGCAGAAAACACACTATGGCTGCTTAACGGGAAAGGTGAGGTGGGGTGATACATAAAACAAGGGTATCAAATTAGCTCAGATACCGTTCCGTAAACCCAATATGTAATAGACAAGACCTACTCCTTGCTCAGAGAACTGGACTCAACACGCCCTATTCACCGCACAAGAATATATCTGACTAATAATAATCGTAAAACCTATGTATAGATATCTCTCTGTTAGTGTGTCAAGTGGGTGTAAAGCGGCATAAACACAGCAGTGAAAAGCAGCTAAACCCCATTATAAAAATAAATTACTTTGAAACACCCATGAAACAAAGACAGTGAAAGAGAGAGAAATTCTTACACAATGCGTTCAGGGGCTGTGATGCAACCTGGATTGACCATATCTAGACCCACAGCTGGATGAGATATAAGGGTGGACACTCTTGGGGTTGAGAGGTTTGGTGAGGTTGGGTGAGCAAACGCAGACCCTTTAAAGTAATACTGCGTGGTACCCATCGCATGGGTCCCAAATCTCCAGGTTCAAGGGCATCTTCCTACATCAAAAACATGCATGAGAAACCCAGAAGATGGTACATCGTGTGATGGGGAAATGTTTCTAAAACGCACCTCATTTCTCATCTCCTTGTGCCCGGGTTCGCCATTCCAGCCGCTTTACTAGCAAGCTCCCTAGTTGGAGCATCAGCACCTTTAACCTCCTGTTCCGTACAGGTTGCAATTTGTCCTGAGGATAAACGGGAAGACGTGGAACCAACGTGAGACTAGCTCTTGGTGTTGGGACAGGCACAGGTCACTCTATTTTCCCATCAGAAAGAAGAATTAACCACAGGCTCAGCCTGCCCCCCGGAACCAGAACAGGGCCTGAAGCCATTCTGCGATTTTGCGGCCAGCTCCCATAAAAACGAGTTGTAAAATGGAGGTTCAGGGCACTGCAATTCACAAACCTGCAGAGTTATAAATGATAACTCTCGTCCACAAATATATTGAGGGGAGGCAAAGAAGAGGATTTGAAATCAAGGCAGAATTGCAGGAAACAGATTTCAGGAGGTAGATACGAATCGCCTTTAAAGCACATGAAAAGCGGCAAAACGTTGACAATGATGCCCTTGGCCAAAAAGGGCGTATGCGTTTTTTCCTGAATATATTCAGGAAAAAACGCATACGCCCTTTTTGGCCAACCAAGCAACCTGGAAAGGCAAATCAGCGTTACAAAGAAGTCTCGCTTCCCATCGGTCAAAAGGGCCATGCTGAAAAAAGTGTCAAAACCAGAAATGCAGGACAGGCCATGGAGAAATGGGAGCCTTGCTACACTGATGGGCGGGATGTAAATTGCCAAGAGCCACTCTGGAGAAGTGTCCGGTGAGTCCTGAAACATCTGAAAAACACAGCTTAGAGAGCATAGGGCACTTCCACTCATGGGGGTATAAATTGGGAAAATTAAAAATCAGCAAGACACAAGCACCCCAAAGTTTAGGGCTGCTCTGTTGACCAGGACCTCCACTTCATTCCACCTTAAATATCCCAGGAAAGAGAAAAATGGATAAAGAAGTTGTGGTCCTTATGTACAATGGAATATCACTCAGCCAGGAAATCAATGTCGTAAGGTTAGTAGCAGCATGATGAGTGGATTTAGGTACGACGATTCTAAGTGAAATAAGTCACACAGAAAAGGACACTTCTCATAAGGTATCACTGATAGAGGGAATGTAAAAACCGTTACACTTGAACTGAATTACAAAACAGAACAGAGTCACACATGCAGAAAACACACTATGGCTGCTTAACGGGAAAGGTGAGGTGGGGTGATACATAAAACAAGGGTATCAAATTAGCTCAGATACCATTCCATAAACCCAATATGTAATAGACAAGACCTACTCCTTGCTCAGAGAACTGGACTCAACACGCCCTATTCACCGCACAAGAATATATCTGACTAATAATAATCGTAAAACCTATGTATTGATATCTCTCTGTTAGTGTGTCAAGTGGGTGTAAAGCGGCATAAACACAGCAGTGAAAAGCAGCTAAACCCCATTATAAAAATAAATTACTTTGAAACACCCATGAAACAAAGACAGTGAAAGAGAGAGAAATTCTTACACAATGCGTTCAGGGGCTGTGATGCAACCTGGATTGACCATATCTAGACGCACAGCTGGATGAGACATAAGGGTGGACACTCTTGGGGCTGAGAGGTTTGGTGAGGTTGGGTGAGCAAACGCAGACCCTTTAAAGTAATACTGCGTGGTACCCATCGCATGGGTCCCAAATCTCCAGGTTCAAGGGCATCTTCCTACATCAAAATCATGCATGAGAAACCCAGAAGATGGTACATCGTGTGATGGGGAAATGTTTCTAAAACGCACCTCATTTCTCATCTCCTTGTGCCCGGGTTCGCCATTCCAGCCGCTTTACTAGCAAGCTCCCTACTTGGAGCATCAGCACCTTTAACCTCCTGTTCCGTACAGGTTGCAATTTGTCCTGAGGATAAACGGGAAGACGTGGAACCAATGTGAGACTAGCTCTTGGTGTTGGGACAGGCACAGGTCACTCTATTTTCCCATCAGAAAGAAGAATTAACCACAGGCTCAGCCTGCCCCCCGGAACCAGAATAGGGCCTGAAGCCATTCTGCGATTTTGCGGCCAGCTCCCATAAAAACGAGTTGTAAAATGGAGGTTCAGGGCACTGAAATTCACAAACCTGCAGAGTCATAAATGATAACTCTCGTCCACAAATATATTGAGGGGAGGCAAAGAAGAGGATTTGAAATCAAGGCAGAATTGCAGGAAACAGATTTCAGGAGGTAGATATGAATCGCCTTTAAAGCACATGAAAAGCGGCAAAACGTTGACAATGATGCCCTTGGCCAAAAAGGGCGTATGCCTTTTTATCCTGAATATATTCAGGAAAAAACGCATACGCCCTTTTTGGCCAACCAAGCAACCTGGAAAGGCAAATCAGCGCTACAAAGAAGTCTCGCTTCCCATCGGTCAAAAGGGCCATGCTGAAAAAAGTGTCAAAACCAGAAATGCAGGACAGGCCATGGAGAAATGGGAGCCTTGCTACACTGATGGGCGGGATGTAAATTGCCAAGAGCCACTCTGGAGAAGTGTCCGGTGAGTCCTGAAACATCTGAAAAACACAGCTTAGAGAGCATAGGGCACTTCCACTCATGGGGGTATAAATTGGGAAAATTAAAAATCAGCAAGACACAAGCACCCCAAAGTTTAGGGCTGCTCTGTTGACCAGGACCTCCACTTCATTCCACCTGAAATATCCCAGGAAAGAGAAAAATGGATAAAGAAGTTGTGGTCCTTATGTACAATGGAATATCACTCAGCCAGGAAATCAATGTCGTAAGGTTAGTAGCAGCATGATGAGTGGATTTAGGTACGACGATTCTAAGTGAAATAAGTCACACAGAAAAGGACACTTCTCATAAGGTATCACTGATAGAGGGAATGTAAAAACCGTTACACTTGAACTGAATTACAAAACAGAACAGAGTCACACATGCAGAAAACCCACTATGGCTGCTTAACGGGAAAGGTGAGGTGGGGTGATACATAAAACAAGGGTATCAAATTAGCTCAGATACCATTCCATAAACCCAATATGTAATAGACAAGACCTACTCCTTGCTCAGAGAACTGGACTCAACACGCCCTATTCACCGCACAAGAATATATCTGACTAATAATAATCGTAAAACCTATGTATTGATATCTCTCTGTTAGTGTGTCAAGTGGGTGTAAAGCGGCATAAACACAGCAGTGAAAAGCAGCTAAACCCCATTATAAAAATAAATTACTTTGAAACACCCATGAAACAAAGACAGTGAAAGAGAGAGAAATTCTTACACAATGCGTTCAGGGGCTGTGATGCAACCTGGATTGACCATATCTAGACGCACAGCTGGATGAGACATAAGGGTGGACACTCTTGGGGCTGAGAGGTTTGGTGAGGTTGGGTGAGCAAACGCAGACCCTTTAAAGTAATACTGCGTGGTACCCATCGCATGGGTCCCAAATCTCCAGGTTCAAGGGCATCTTCCTACATCAAAATCATGCATGAGAAACCCAGAAGATGGTACATCGTGTGATGGGGAAATGTTTCTAAAACGCACCTCATTTCTCATCTCCTTGTGCCCGGGTTCGCCATTCCAGCCGCTTTACTAGCAAGCTCCCTACTTGGAGCATCAGCACCTTTAACCTCCTGTTCCGTACAGGTTGCAATTTGTCCTGAGGATAAACGGGAAGACGTGGAACCAATGTGAGACTAGCTCTTGGTGTTGGGACAGGCACAGGTCACTCTATTTTCCCATCAGAAAGAAGAATTAACCACAGGCTCAGCCTGCCCCCCGGAACCAGAATAGGGCCTGAAGCCATTCTGCGATTTTGCGGCCAGCTCCCATAAAAACGAGTTGTAAAATGGAGGTTCAGGGCACTGAAATTCACAAACCTGCAGAGTCATAAATGATAACTCTCGTCCACAAATATATTGAGGGGAGGCAAAGAAGAGGATTTGAAATCAAGGCAGAATTGCAGGAAACAGATTTCAGGAGGTAGATATGAATCGCCTTTAAAGCACATGAAAAGCGGCAAAACGTTGACAATGATGCCCTTGGCCAAAAAGGGCGTATGCCTTTTTATCCTGAATATATTCAGGAAAAAACGCATACGCCCTTTTTGGCCAACCAAGCAACCTGGAAAGGCAAATCAGCGCTACAAAGAAGTCTCGCTTCCCATCGGTCAAAAGGGCCATGCTGAAAAAAGTGTCAAAACCAGAAATGCAGGACAGGCCATGGAGAAATGGGAGCCTTGCTACACTGATGGGCGGGATGTAAATTGCCAAGAGCCACTCTGGAGAAGTGTCCGGTGAGTCCTGAAACATCTGAAAAACACAGCTTAGAGAGCATAGGGCACTTCCACTCATGGGGGTATAAATTGGGAAAATTAAAAATCAGCAAGACACAAGCACCCCAAAGTTTAGGGCTGCTCTGTTGACCAGGACCTCCACTTCATTCCACCTGAAATATCCCAGGAAAGAGAAAAATGGATAAAGAAGTTGTGGTCCTTATGTACAATGGAATATCACTCAGCCAGGAAATCAATGTCGTAAGGTTAGTAGCAGCATGATGAGTGGATTTAGGTACGACGATTCTAAGTGAAATAAGTCACACAGAAAAGGACACTTCTCATAAGGTATCACTGATAGAGGGAATGTAAAAACCGTTACACTTGAACTGAATTACAAAACAGAACAGAGTCACACATGCAGAAAACCCACTATGGCTGCTTAACGGGAAAGGTGAGGTGGGGTGATACATAAAACAAGGGTATCAAATTAGCTCAGATACCATTCCATAAACCCAATATGTAATAGACAAGACCTACTCCTTGCTCAGAGAACTGGACTCAACACGCCCTATTCACCGCACAAGAATATATCTGACTAATAATAATCGTAAAACCTATGTATTGATATCTCTCTGTTAGTGTGTCAAGTGGGTGTAAAGCGGCATAAACACAGCAGTGAAAAGCAGCTAAACCCCATTATAAAAATAAATTACTTTGAAACACCCATGAAACAAAGACAGTGAAAGAGAGAGAAATTCTTACACAATGCGTTCAGGGGCTGTGATGCAACCTGGATTGACCATATCTAGACGCACAGCTGGATGAGACATAAGGGTGGACACTCTTGGGGATGAGAGGTTTGGTGAGGTTGGGTGAGCAAACGCAGACCCTTTAAAGTAATACTGCGTGGTACCCATCGCATGGGTCCCAAATCTCCAGGTTCAAGGGCATCTTCCTACATCAAAAACATGCATGAGAAACCCAGAAGATGGTACATCGTGTGATGGGGAAATGTTTCTAAAACGCACCTCATTTCTCATCTCCTTGTGCCCGGGTTCGCCATTCCAGCCACTTTACTAGCAAACTCCCTACTTGGAGCATCAGCACCTTTAACCTCCTGTTCCGTACAGGTTGCAATTTGTCCTGAGGATAAACGGGAAGACGTGGAACCAACGTGAGACTAGCTCTTGGTGTTGGGACAGGCACAGGTCACTCTATTTTCCCATCAGAAAGAAGAATTAACCACAGGCTCAGCCTGCCCCCCGGAACCAGAACAGGGCCTGAAGCCATTCTGCGATTTTGCGGCCAGCTCCCATAAAAACGAGTTGTAAATTGGAGGTTCAGGGCACTGCAATTCACAAACCTGCAGAGTTATAAATGATAACTCTCGTCCACAAATATATTGAGGGGAGGCAAAGAAGAGGATTTGAAATCAAGGCAGAATTGCAGGAAACAGATTTCAGGAGGTAGATACGAATCGCCTTTAAAGCACATGAAAAGCGGCAAAACGTTGACAATGATGCCCTTGGCCAAAAAGGGCGTATGCGTTTTTTCTGAATATATTCAGGAAAAAACGCATACGCCCTTTCTGGCCAACCAAGCAACCTGGAAAGGCAAATCAGCGCTACAAAGAAGTCTCGCTTCCCATCGGTCAAAAGGGCCATGCTGAAAAAAGTGTCAAAACCAGAAATGCAGGACAGGCCATGGAGAAATGGGAGCCTTGCTACACTGATGGGCGGGAATGTAAATTGCCAAGAGACACTCTGGAGAAGTGTCCGGTGAGTCCTGAAACATCTGAAAAACACAGGTTAGAGAGCATAGGGCACTTCCACTCATGGGGGTATAAATTGGGAAAATTAAAAATCAGCAAGACACAAGCACCCCAAAGTTTAGGGCTGCTCTGTTGACCAGGACCTCCACTTCATTCCACCTTAAATATGCCAGGAAAGAGAAAAATGGATAAAGAAGTTGTGGTCCTTATGTACAATGGAATATCACTCAGCCAGGAAATCAATGTCGTAAGGTTAGTAGCAGCATGATGAGTGGATTTAGGTACGACGATTCTAAGTGAAATAAGTCACACAGAAAAGGACACTTCTCATAAGGTATCACTGATAGAGGGAATGTAAAAACCGTTACACTTGAACTGAATTACAAAACAGAACAGAGTCACACATGCAGAAAACACACTATGGCTGCTTAACGGGAAAGGTGAGGTGGGGTGATACATAAAACAAGGGTATCAAATTAGCTCAGATACCGTTCCATAAACCCAATATGTAATAGACAAGACCTACTCCTTGCTCAGAGAACTGGACTCAACACGCCCTATTCACCGCACAAGAATATATCTGACTAATAATAATCGTAAAACCTATGTATTGATATCTCTCTGTTAGTGTGTCAAGTGGGTGTAAAGCGGCATAAACACAGCAGTGAAAAGCAGCTAAACCCCATTATAAAAATAAATTACTTTGAAACACCCATGAAACAAAGACAGTGAAAGAGAGAGAAATTCTTACACAATGCGTTCAGGGGCTGTGATGCAACCTGGATTGACCATATCTAGACGCACAGCTGGATGAGACATAAGGGTGGACACCCTTGGGGCTGAGAGGTTTGGTGAGGTTGGGTGAGCAAACGCAGACCCTTTAAAGTAATACTGCGTGGTACCCATCGCATGGGTCCCAAATCTCCAGGTTCAAGGGCATCTTCCTACATCAAAAACATGCATGAGAAACCCAGAAGATGGTACATCGTGTGATGGGGAAATGTTTCTAAAACGCACCTCATTTCTCATCTCCTTGTGCCCGGGTTCGCCATTCCAGCCGCTTTACTAGCAAGCTCCCTACTTGGAGCATCAGCACCTTTAACCTCCTGTTCCGTACAGGTTGCAATTTGTCCTGAGGATAAACGGGAAGACGTGGAACCAACGTGAGACTAGCTCTTGGTGTTGGGACAGGCACAGGTCACTCTATTTTCCCATCAGAAAGAAGAATTAACCACAGGCTCAGCCTGCCCCCCGGAACCAGAACAGGGCCTGAAGCCATTCTGCGATTTTGCGGCCAGCTCCCATAAAAACGAGTTGTAAAATGGAGGTTCAGGGCACTGCCATTCACAAACCTGCAGAGTTATAAATGATAACTCTCGTCCACAAATATATTGAGGGAAGGCAAAGAAGAGGATTTGAAATAAAGGCAGAATTGCAGGAAACAGATTTCAGGAGGTAGATACGAATCGCCTTTAAAGCACATGAAAAGCGGCAAAACGTTGACAATGATGCCCTTGGCCAAAAAGGGCGTATGCGTTTTTTCCTGAATATATTCAGGAAAAAACGCATACGCCCTTTTTGGCCAACCAAGCAACCTGGAAAGGCAAATCAGCGCTACAAAGAAGTCTCGCTTCCCATCGGTCAAAAGGGCCATGCTGAAAAAAGTGTCAAAACCAGAAATGCAGGACAGGCCATGGAGAAATGGGAGCCTTGCTACACTGATGGGCGGGATGTAAATTGCCAAGAGCCACTCTGGAGAAGTGTCCGGTGAGTCCTGAAACATCTGAAAAACACAGCTTAGAGAGCATAGGGCACTTCCACTCATGGGGGTATAAATTGGGAAAATTAAAAATCAGCAAGACACAAGCACCCCAAAGTTTAGGGCTGCTCTGTTGACCAGGACCTCCACTTCATTCCACCTTCAATATCCCAGGAAAGAGAAAAATGGATAAACAAATTGTGGTCCTTATGTACAATGGAATATCACTCAGCCAGGAAATCAATGTCGTAAGGTTAGTAGCAGCATGATGAGTGGATTTAGGTACGACGATTCTAAGTGAAATAAGTCACACAGAAAAGGACACTTCTCATAAGGTATCACTGATAGAGGGAATGTAAAAACCGTTACACTTGAACTGAATTACAAAACAGAACAGAGTCACACATGCAGAAAACACACTATGGCTGCTTAACGGGAAAGGTGAGGTGGGGTGATACATAAAACAAGGGTATCAAATTAGCTCAGATACCGTTCCATAAACCCAATATGTAATAGACAAGACCTACTCCTTGCTCAGAGAACTGGACTCAACACGCCCTATTCACCGCACAAGAATATATCTGACTAATAATAATCGTAAAACCTATGTATTGATATCTCTCTGTTAGTGTGTCAAGTGGGTGTAAAGCGGCATAAACACAGCAGTGAAAAGCAGCTAAACCCCATTATAAAAATAAATTACTTTGAAACACCCATGAAACAAAGACAGTGAAAGAGAGAGAAATTCTTACACAATGCGTTCAGGGGCTGTGATGCAACCTGGATTGACCATATCTAGACCCACAGCTGGATGAGACATAAGGGTGGACACTCTTGGGGATGAGAGGTTTGGTGAGGTTGGGTGAGCAAACGCAGACCCTTTAAAGTAATACTGCGTGGTACCCATCGCATGGGTCCCAAATCTCCAGGTTCAAGGGCATCTTCCTACATCAAAAACATGCATGAGAAACCCAGAAGACGGTACACCGTGTGATGGGGAAAGGTTTGTAAAACGTACGTCATTTCTCATCTCCTTGTGCCCGGGTTCGCCATTCCAGCCGCTTTACTAGCAAGCTCCCTACTTGGAGCATCAGCACCTTTAACCTCCTGTTCCGTACAGGTTGCAATTTGTCCTGAGGATAAACGGGAAGACGTGGAACCAACGAGAGACTAGCTCTTGGTGTTGGGACAGGCACAGGTCACTCTATTTTCCCATCAGAAAGAAGAATTAACCACAGGCTCAGCCTGCCCCCCGGAACCAGAACAGGGCCTGAAGCCATTCTGCGATTTTGCGGCCAGCTCCCATAAAAACGAGTTGTAAAATGGAGGTTCAGGGCACTGCAATTCACAAACCTGCAGAGTTATAAATGATAACTCTCGTCCACAAATATATTGAGGGAAGGCAAAGAAGAGGATTTGAAATCAAGGCAGAATTGCAGGAAACAGATTTCAGGAGGTAGATACGAATCGCCTTTAAAGCACATGAAAAGCGGCAAAACGTTGACAATGATGCCCTTGGCCAAAAAGGGCGTATGCGTTTTTTCCTGAATATATTCAGGAAAAAACGCATACGCCCTTTTTGGCCAACCAAGCAACCTGGAAAGGCAAATCAGCGCTACAGAGAAGTCTCGCTTCCCATCGGTCAAAAGGGCCATGCTGAAAAAAGTGTCAAAACCAGAAATGCAGGACAGGCCATGGAGAAATGGGAGCCTTGCTACACTGATGGGCGGGATGTAAATTGCCAACAGCCACTCTAGAGAAGTGTACGGTGTGTCCTGAAACATCTGAAAAACACAGCTTAGAGAGCATAGGGCACTTCCACTCATGGGGGTATAAATTGGGAAAATGAAAAATCAGCAAGACACAAGCACCCCAAAGTTTTGGGCTGCTCTGTTGACCAGGACCTCCACTTCATTCCACCTTAAATATGCCAGGAAAGAGAAAAATGGATAAAGAAGTTGTGGTCCTTATGTACAATGGAATATCACTCAGCCAGGAAATCAATGTCGTAAGCTTAGTAGCAGCATGATGAGTGGATTTAGGTACGACGATTCTAAGTGAAATAAGTCACACAGAAAAGGACACTTCTCATAAGGTATCACTGATAGAGGGAATGTAAAAACCGTTACACTTGAACTGAATTACAAAACAGAACAGAGTCACACATGCAGAAAACACACTATGGCTGCTTAACGGGAAAGGTGAGGTGGGGTGATACATAAAACAAGGGTATCAAATTAGCTCAGATACCGTTCCATAAACCCAATATGTAATAGACAAGACCTACTCCTTGCTCAGAGAACTGGACTGAACACGCCCTATTCACCGCACAAGAATATATCTGACTAATAATAATCGTAAAACCTATGTATTGATATCTCTCTGTTAGTGTGTCAAGTGGGTGTAAAGCGGCATAAACACAGCAGTGAAAAGCAGCTAAACCCCATTATAAAAATAAATTACTTTGAAACACCCATGAAACAAAGACAGTGAAAGAGAGAGAAATTCTTACACAATGCGTTCAGGGGCTGTGATGCAACCTGGATTGACCATATCTAGACGCACAGCTGGATGAGACATAAGGGTGGACACCCTTGGGGCTGAGAGGTTTGGTGAGGTTGGGTGAGCAAACGCAGACCCTTTAAAGTAATACTGCGTGGTACCCATCGCATGGGTCCCAAATCTCCAGGTTCAAGGGCATCTTCCTACATCAAAAACATGCATGAGAAACCCAGAAGATGGTACATCGTGTGATGGGGAAATGTTTCTAAAACGCACCTCATTTCTCATCTCCTTGTGCCCGGGTTCGCCATTCCAGCCGCTTTACTAGCAAGCTCCCTACTTGGAGCATCAGCACCTTTAACCTCCTGTTCCGTACAGGTTGCAATTTGTCCTGAGGATAAACGGGAAGACGTGGAACCAACGTGAGACTAGCTCTTGGTGTTGGGACAGGCACAGGTCACTCTATTTTCCCATCAGAAAGAAGAATTAACCACAGGCTCAGCCTGCCCCCCGGAACCAGAACAGGGCCTGAAGCCATTCTGCGATTTTGCGGCCAGCTCCCATAAAAACGAGTTGTAAAATGGAGGTTCAGGGCACTGCCATTCACAAACCTGCAGAGTTATAAATGATAACTCTCGTCCACAAATATATTGAGGGAAGGCAAAGAAGAGGATTTGAAATCAAGGCAGAATTGCAGGAAACAGATTTCAGGAGGTAGATACGAATCGCCTTTAAAGCACATGAAAAGCGGCAAAACGTTGACAATGATGCCCTTGGCCAAAAAGGGCGTATGCGTTTTTTCCTGAATATATTCAGGAAAAAACGCATACGCCCTTTTTGGCCAACCAAGCAACCTGGAAAGGCAAATCAGCGCTACAAAGAAGTCTCGCTTCCCATCGGTCAAAAGGGCCATGCTGAAAAAAGTGTCAAAACCAGAAATGCAGGACAGGCCATGGAGAAATGGGAGCCTTGCTACACTGATGGGCGGGATGTAAATTGCCAAGAGCCACTCTGGAGAAGTGTCCGGTGAGTCCTGAAACATCTGAAAAACACAGCTTAGAGAGCATAGGGCACTTCCACTCATGGGGGTATAAATTGGGAAAATGAAAAATCAGCAAGACACAAGCACCCCAAAGTTTAGGGCTGCTCTGTTGACCAGGACCTCCACTTCATTCCACCTTCAATATCCCAGGAAAGAGAAAAATGGATAAACAAATTGTGGTCCTTATGTAGAATGGAATATCACTCAGCCAGGAAATCAATGTCGTAAGGTTAGTAGCAGCATGATGAGTGGATTTAGGTACGACGATTCTAAGTGAAATAAGTCACACAGAAAAGGACACTTCTCATAAGGTATCACTGATAGAGGGAATGTAAAAACCGTTACACTTGAACTGAATTACAAAACAGAACAGAGTCACACATGCAGAAAACACACTATGGCTGCTTAACGGGAAAGGTGAGGTGGGGTGATACATAAAACAAGGGTATCAAATTAGCTCAGATACCGTTCCATAAACCCAATATGTAATAGACAAGACCTACTCCTTGCTCAGAGAACTGGACTCAACACGCCCTATTCACCGCACAAGAATATATCTGACTAATAATAATCGTAAAACCTATGTATTGATATCTCTCTGTTAGTGTGTCAAGTGGGTGTAAAGCGGCATAAACACAGCAGTGAAAAGCAGCTAAACCCCATTATAAAAATAAATTACTTTGAAACACCCATGAAACAAAGACAGTGAAAGAGAGAGAAATTCTTACACAATGCGTTCAGGGGCTGTGATGCAACCTGGATTGACCATATCTAGACCCACAGCTGGATGAGACATAAGGGTGGACACTCTTGGGGATGAGAGGTTTGGTGAGGTTGGGTGAGCAAACGCAGACCCTTTAAAGTAATACTGCGTGGTACCCATCGCATGGGTCCCAAATCTCCAGGTTCAAGGGCATCTTCCTACATCAAAAACATGCATGAGAAACCCAGAAGATGGTACATCGTGTGATGGGGAAATGTTTCTAAAACGCACCTCATTTCTCATCTCCTTGTGCCCGGGTTCGCCATTCCAGCCGCTTTACTAGCAAGCTCCCTAGTTGGAGCATCAGCACCTTTAACCTCCTGTTCCGTACAGGTTGCAATTTGTCCTGAGGATAAACGGGAAGACGTGGAACCAACGTGAGACTAGCTCTTGGTGTTGGGACAGGCACAGGTCACTCTATTTTCCCATCAGAAAGAAGAATTAACCACAGGCTCAGCCTGCCCCCCGGAACCAGAACAGGGCCTGAAGCCATTCTGCGATTTTGCGGCCAGCTCCCATAAAAACGAGTTGTAAAATGGAGGTTCAGGGCACTGCAATTCACAAACCTGCAGAGTTATAAATGATAACTCTCGTCCACAAATATATTGAGGGGAGGCAAAGAAGAGGATTTGAAATCAAGGCAGAATTGCAGGAAACAGATTTCAGGAGGTAGATACGAATCGCCTTTAAAGCACATGAAAAGCGGCAAAACGTTGACAATGATGCCCTTGGCCAAAAAGGGCGTATGCGTTTTTTCCTGAATATATTCAGGAAAAAACGCATACGCCCTTTTTGGCCAACCAAGCAACCTGGAAAGGCAAATCAGCGCTACAAAGAAGTCTCGCTTCCCATCGGTCAAAAGGGCCATGCTGAAAAAAGTGTCAAAACCAGAAATGCAGGACAGGCCATGGAGAAATGGGAGCCTTGCTACACTGATGGGCGGGATGTAAATTGCCAAGAGCCACTCTGGAGAAGTGTCCGGTGAGTCCTGAAACATCTGAAAAACACAGCTTAGAGAGCATAGGGCACTTCCACTCATGGGGGTATAAATTGGGAAAATGAAAAATCAGCAAGACACAAGCACCCCAAAGTTTAGGGCTGCTCTGTTGACCAGGACCTCCACTTCATTCCACCTTAAATATCCCAGGAAAGAGAAAAATGGATAAAGAAGTTGTGGTCCTTATGTACAATGGAATATCACTCAGCCAGGAAATCAATGTCGTAAGGTTAGTAGCAGCATGATGAGTGGATTTAGGTACGACGATTCTAAGTGAAATAAGTCACACAGAAAAGGACACTTCTCATAAGGTATCACTGATAGAGGGAATGTAAAAACCGTTACACTTGAACTGAATTACAAAACAGAACAGAGTCACACATGCAGAAAACACACTATGGCTGCTTAACGGGAAAGGTGAGGTGGGGTGATACATAAAACAAGGGTATCAAATTAGCTCAGATACCATTCCATAAACCCAATATGTAATAGACAAGACCTACTCCTTGCTCAGAGAACTGGACTCAACACGCCCTATTCACCGCACAAGAATATATCTGACTAATAATAATCGTAAAACCTATGTATTGATATCTCTCTGTTAGTGTGTCAAGTGGGTGTAAAGCGGCATAAACACAGCAGTGAAAAGCAGCTAAACCCCATTATAAAAATAAATTACTTTGAAACACCCATGAAACAAAGACAGTGAAAGAGAGAGAAATTCTTACACAATGCGTTCAGGGGCTGTGATGCAACCTGGATTGACCATATCTAGACGCACAGCTGGATGAGACATAAGGGTGGACACCCTTGGGGCTGAGAGGTTTGGTGAGGTTGGGTGAGCAAACGCAGACCCTTTAAAGTAATACTGCGTGGTACCCATCGCATGGGTCCCAAATCTCCAGGTTCAAGGGCATCTTCCTACATCAAAAACATGCATGAGAAACCCAGAAGATGGTACATCGTGTGATGGGGAAATGTTTCTAAAACGCACCTCATTTCTCATCTCCTTGTGCCCGGGTTCGCCATTCCAGCCGCTTTACTAGCAAGCTCCCTACTTGGAGCATCAGCACCTTTAACCTCCTGTTCCGTACAGGTTGCAATTTGTCCTGAGGATAAACGGGAAGACGTGGAACCAACGTGAGACTAGCTCTTGGTGTTGGGACAGGCACAGGTCACTCTATTTTCCCATCAGAAAGAAGAATTAACCACAGGCTCAGCCTGCCCCCCGGAACCAGAACAGGGCCTGAAGCCATTCTGCGATTTTGCGGCCAGCTCCCATAAAAACGAGTTGTAAAATGGAGGTTCAGGGCACTGCCATTCACAAACCTGCAGAGTTATAAATGATAACTCTCGTCCACAAATATATTGAGGGAAGGCAAAGAAGAGGATTTGAAATCAAGGCAGAATTGCAGGAAACAGATTTCAGGAGGTAGATACGAATCGCCTTTAAAGCACATGAAAAGCGGCAAAACGTTGACAATGATGCCCTTGGCCAAAAAGGGCGTATGCGTTTTTTCCTGAATATATTCAGGAAAAAACGCATACGCCCTTTTTGGCCAACCAAGCAACCTGGAAAGGCAAATCAGCGCTACAAAGAAGTCTCGCTTCCCATCGGTCAAAAGGGCCATGCTGAAAAAAGTGTCAAAACCAGAAATGCAGGACAGGCCATGGAGAAATGGGAGCCTTGCTACACTGATGGGCGGGATGTAAATTGCCAAGAGCCACTCTGGAGAAGTGTCCGGTGAGTCCTGAAACATCTGAAAAACACAGCTTAGAGAGCATAGGGCACTTCCACTCATGGGGGTATAAATTGGGAAAATGAAAAATCAGCAAGACACAAGCACCCCAAAGTTTAGGGCTGCTCTGTTGACCAGGACCTCCACTTCATTCCACCTTCAATATCCCAGGAAAGAGAAAAATGGATAAACAAATTGTGGTCCTTATGTAGAATGGAATATCACTCAGCCAGGAAATCAATGTCGTAAGGTTAGTAGCAGCATGATGAGTGGATTTAGGTACGACGATTCTAAGTGAAATAAGTCACACAGAAAAGGACACTTCTCATAAGGTATCACTGATAGAGGGAATGTAAAAACCGTTACACTTGAACTGAATTACAAAACAGAACAGAGTCACACATGCAGAAAACACACTATGGCTGCTTAACGGGAAAGGTGAGGTGGGGTGATACATAAAACAAGGGTATCAAATTAGCTCAGATACCGTTCCGTAAACCCAATATGTAATAGACAAGACCTACTCCTTGCTCAGAGAACTGGACTCAACACGCCCTATTCACCGCACAAGAATATATCTGACTAATAATAATCGTAAAACCTATGTATTGATATCTCTCTGTTAGTGTGTCAAGTGGGTGTAAAGCGGCATAAACACAGCAGTGAAAAGCAGCTAAACCCCATTATAAAAATAAATTACTTTGAAACACCCATGAAACAAAGACAGTGAAAGAGAGAGAAATTCTTACACAATGCGTTCAGGGGCTGTGATGCAACCTGGATTGACCATATCTAGACCCACAGCTGGATGAGATATAAGGGTGGACACTCTTGGGGTTGAGAGGTTTGGTGAGGTTGGGTGAGCAAACGCAGACCCTTTAAAGTAATACTGCGTGGTACCCATCGCATGGGTCCCAAATCTCCAGGTTCAAGGGCATCTTCCTACATCAAAAACATGCATGAGAAACCCAGAAGATGGTACATCGTGTGATGGGGAAATGTTTCTAAAACGCACCTCATTTCTCATCTCCTTGTGCCCGGGTTCGCCATTCCAGCCGCTTTACTAGCAAGCTCCCTAGTTGGAGCATCAGCACCTTTAACCTCCTGTTCCGTACAGGTTGCAATTTGTCCTGAGGATAAACGGGAAGACGTGGAACCAACGTGAGACTAGCTCTTGGTGTTGGGACAGGCACAGGTCACTCTATTTTCCCATCAGAAAGAAGAATTAACCACAGGCTCAGCCTGCCCCCCGGAACCAGAACAGGGCCTGAAGCCATTCTGCGATTTTGCGGCCAGCTCCCATAAAAACGAGTTGTAAAATGGAGGTTCAGGGCACTGCAATTCACAAACCTGCAGAGTTATAAATGATAACTCTCGTCCACAAATATATTGAGGGGAGGCAAAGAAGAGGATTTGAAATCAAGGCAGAATTGCAGGAAACAGATTTCAGGAGGTAGATACGAATCGCCTTTAAAGCACATGAAAAGCGGCAAAACGTTGACAATGATGCCCTTGGCCAAAAAGGGCG
This sequence comes from Balaenoptera borealis, assembly GCF_965194805.1. NCBI lineage: Eukaryota > Metazoa > Chordata > Mammalia > Artiodactyla > Balaenopteridae > Balaenoptera > Balaenoptera borealis. The sequence continues at coordinate 931,699 of NW_028123988.1, forward strand.
TATGCGTTTTTTCCTGAATATATTCAGGAAAAAACGCATACGCCCTTTTTGGCCAACCAAGCAACCTGGAAAGGCAAATCAGCGTTACAAAGAAGTCTCGCTTCCCATCGGTCAAAAGGGCCATGCTGAAAAAAGTGTCAAAACCAGAAATGCAGGACAGGCCATGGAGAAATGGGAGCCTTGCTACACTGATGGGCGGGATGTAAATTGCCAAGAGCCACTCTGGAGAAGTGTCCGGTGAGTCCTGAAACATCTGAAAAACACAGCTTAGAGAGCATAGGGCACTTCCACTCATGGGGGTATAAATTGGGAAAATTAAAAATCAGCAAGACACAAGCACCCCAAAGTTTAGGGCTGCTCTGTTGACCAGGACCTCCACTTCATTCCACCTTAAATATCCCAGGAAAGAGAAAAATGGATAAAGAAGTTGTGGTCCTTATGTACAATGGAATATCACTCAGCCAGGAAATCAATGTCGTAAGGTTAGTAGCAGCATGATGAGTGGATTTAGGTACGACGATTCTAAGTGAAATAAGTCACACAGAAAAGGACACTTCTCATAAGGTATCACTGATAGAGGGAATGTAAAAACCGTTACACTTGAACTGAATTACAAAACAGAACAGAGTCACACATGCAGAAAACACACTATGGCTGCTTAACGGGAAAGGTGAGGTGGGGTGATACATAAAACAAGGGTATCAAATTAGCTCAGATACCATTCCATAAACCCAATATGTAATAGACAAGACCTACTCCTTGCTCAGAGAACTGGACTCAACACGCCCTATTCACCGCACAAGAATATATCTGACTAATAATAATCGTAAAACCTATGTATTGATATCTCTCTGTTAGTGTGTCAAGTGGGTGTAAAGCGGCATAAACACAGCAGTGAAAAGCAGCTAAACCCCATTATAAAAATAAATTACTTTGAAACACCCATGAAACAAAGACAGTGAAAGAGAGAGAAATTCTTACACAATGCGTTCAGGGGCTGTGATGCAACCTGGATTGACCATATCTAGACGCACAGCTGGATGAGACATAAGGGTGGACACTCTTGGGGCTGAGAGGTTTGGTGAGGTTGGGTGAGCAAACGCAGACCCTTTAAAGTAATACTGCGTGGTACCCATCGCATGGGTCCCAAATCTCCAGGTTCAAGGGCATCTTCCTACATCAAAATCATGCATGAGAAACCCAGAAGATGGTACATCGTGTGATGGGGAAATGTTTCTAAAACGCACCTCATTTCTCATCTCCTTGTGCCCGGGTTCGCCATTCCAGCCGCTTTACTAGCAAGCTCCCTACTTGGAGCATCAGCACCTTTAACCTCCTGTTCCGTACAGGTTGCAATTTGTCCTGAGGATAAACGGGAAGACGTGGAACCAATGTGAGACTAGCTCTTGGTGTTGGGACAGGCACAGGTCACTCTATTTTCCCATCAGAAAGAAGAATTAACCACAGGCTCAGCCTGCCCCCCGGAACCAGAATAGGGCCTGAAGCCATTCTGCGATTTTGCGGCCAGCTCCCATAAAAACGAGTTGTAAAATGGAGGTTCAGGGCACTGAAATTCACAAACCTGCAGAGTCATAAATGATAACTCTCGTCCACAAATATATTGAGGGGAGGCAAAGAAGAGGATTTGAAATCAAGGCAGAATTGCAGGAAACAGATTTCAGGAGGTAGATATGAATCGCCTTTAAAGCACATGAAAAGCGGCAAAACGTTGACAATGATGCCCTTGGCCAAAAAGGGCGTATGCCTTTTTATCCTGAATATATTCAGGAAAAAACGCATACGCCCTTTTTGGCCAACCAAGCAACCTGGAAAGGCAAATCAGCGCTACAAAGAAGTCTCGCTTCCCATCGGTCAAAAGGGCCATGCTGAAAAAAGTGTCAAAACCAGAAATGCAGGACAGGCCATGGAGAAATGGGAGCCTTGCTACACTGATGGGCGGGATGTAAATTGCCAAGAGCCACTCTGGAGAAGTGTCCGGTGAGTCCTGAAACATCTGAAAAACACAGCTTAGAGAGCATAGGGCACTTCCACTCATGGGGGTATAAATTGGGAAAATTAAAAATCAGCAAGACACAAGCACCCCAAAGTTTAGGGCTGCTCTGTTGACCAGGACCTCCACTTCATTCCACCTGAAATATCCCAGGAAAGAGAAAAATGGATAAAGAAGTTGTGGTCCTTATGTACAATGGAATATCACTCAGCCAGGAAATCAATGTCGTAAGGTTAGTAGCAGCATGATGAGTGGATTTAGGTACGACGATTCTAAGTGAAATAAGTCACACAGAAAAGGACACTTCTCATAAGGTATCACTGATAGAGGGAATGTAAAAACCGTTACACTTGAACTGAATTACAAAACAGAACAGAGTCACACATGCAGAAAACCCACTATGGCTGCTTAACGGGAAAGGTGAGGTGGGGTGATACATAAAACAAGGGTATCAAATTAGCTCAGATACCATTCCATAAACCCAATATGTAATAGACAAGACCTACTCCTTGCTCAGAGAACTGGACTCAACACGCCCTATTCACCGCACAAGAATATATCTGACTAATAATAATCGTAAAACCTATGTATTGATATCTCTCTGTTAGTGTGTCAAGTGGGTGTAAAGCGGCATAAACACAGCAGTGAAAAGCAGCTAAACCCCATTATAAAAATAAATTACTTTGAAACACCCATGAAACAAAGACAGTGAAAGAGAGAGAAATTCTTACACAATGCGTTCAGGGGCTGTGATGCAACCTGGATTGACCATATCTAGACGCACAGCTGGATGAGACATAAGGGTGGACACTCTTGGGGCTGAGAGGTTTGGTGAGGTTGGGTGAGCAAACGCAGACCCTTTAAAGTAATACTGCGTGGTACCCATCGCATGGGTCCCAAATCTCCAGGTTCAAGGGCATCTTCCTACATCAAAATCATGCATGAGAAACCCAGAAGATGGTACATCGTGTGATGGGGAAATGTTTCTAAAACGCACCTCATTTCTCATCTCCTTGTGCCCGGGTTCGCCATTCCAGCCGCTTTACTAGCAAGCTCCCTACTTGGAGCATCAGCACCTTTAACCTCCTGTTCCGTACAGGTTGCAATTTGTCCTGAGGATAAACGGGAAGACGTGGAACCAATGTGACACTAGCTCTTGGTGTTGGGACAGGCACAGGTCACTCTATTTTCCCATCAGAAAGAAGAATTAACCACAGGCTCAGCCTGCCCCCCGGAACCAGAATAGGGCCTGAAGCCATTCTGCGATTTTGCGGCCAGCTCCCATAAAAACGAGTTGTAAAATGGAGGTTCAGGGCACTGAAATTCACAAACCTGCAGAGTCATAAATGATAACTCTCGTCCACAAATATATTGAGGGGAGGCAAAGAAGAGGATTTGAAATCAAGGCAGAATTGCAGGAAACAGATTTCAGGAGGTAGATATGAATCGCCTTTAAAGCACATGAAAAGCGGCAAAACGTTGACAATGATGCCCTTGGCCAAAAAGGGCGTATGCCTTTTTATCCTGAATATATTCAGGAAAAAACGCATACGCCCTTTTTGGCCAACCAAGCAACCTGGAAAGGCAAATCAGCGCTACAAAGAAGTCTCGCTTCCCATCGGTCAAAAGGGCCATGCTGAAAAAAGTGTCAAAACCAGAAATGCAGGACAGGCCATGGAGAAATGGGAGCCTTGCTACACTGATGGGCGGGATGTAAATTGCCAAGAGCCACTCTGGAGAAGTGTCCGGTGAGTCCTGAAACATCTGAAAAACACAGCTTAGAGAGCATAGGGCACTTCCACTCATGGGGGTATAAATTGGGAAAATTAAAAATCAGCAAGACACAAGCACCCCAAAGTTTAGGGCTGCTCTGTTGACCAGGACCTCCACTTCATTCCACCTGAAATATCCCAGGAAAGAGAAAAATGGATAAAGAAGTTGTGGTCCTTATGTACAATGGAATATCACTCAGCCAGGAAATCAATGTCGTAAGGTTAGTAGCAGCATGATGAGTGGATTTAGGTACGACGATTCTAAGTGAAATAAGTCACACAGAAAAGGACACTTCTCATAAGGTATCACTGATAGAGGGAATGTAAAAACCGTTACACTTGAACTGAATTACAAAACAGAACAGAGTCACACATGCAGAAAACCCACTATGGCTGCTTAACGGGAAAGGTGAGGTGGGGTGATACATAAAACAAGGGTATCAAATTAGCTCAGATACCATTCCATAAACCCAATATGTAATAGACAAGACCTACTCCTTGCTCAGAGAACTGGACTCAACACGCCCTATTCACCGCACAAGAATATATCTGACTAATAATAATCGTAAAACCTATGTATTGATATCTCTCTGTTAGTGTGTCAAGTGGGTGTAAAGCGGCATAAACACAGCAGTGAAAAGCAGCTAAACCCCATTATAAAAATAAATTACTTTGAAACACCCATGAAACAAAGACAGTGAAAGAGAGAGAAATTCTTACACAATGCGTTCAGGGGCTGTGATGCAACCTGGATTGACCATATCTAGACCCACAGCTGGATGAGACATAAGGGTGGACACTCTTGGGGATGAGAGGTTTGGTGAGGTTGGGTGAGCAAACGCAGACCCTTTAAAGTAATACTGCGTGGTACCCATCGCATGGGTCCCAAATCTCCAGGTTCAAGGGCATCTTCCTACATCAAAAACATGCATGAGAAACCCAGAAGATGGTACATCGTGTGATGGGGAAATGTTTCTAAAACGCACCTCATTTCTCATCTCCTTGTGCCCGGGTTCGCCATTCCAGCCACTTTACTAGCAAACTCCCTACTTGGAGCATCAGCACCTTTAACCTCCTGTTCCGTACAGGTTGCAATTTGTCCTGAGGATAAACGGGAAGACGTGGAACCAACGTGAGACTAGCTCTTGGTGTTGGGACAGGCACAGGTCACTCTATTTTCCCATCAGAAAGAAGAATTAACCACAGGCTCAGCCTGCCCCCCGGAACCAGAACAGGGCCTGAAGCCATTCTGCGATTTTGCGGCCAGCTCCCATAAAAACGAGTTGTAAATTGGAGGTTCAGGGCACTGCAATTCACAAACCTGCAGAGTTATAAATGATAACTCTCGTCCACAAATATATTGAGGGGAGGCAAAGAAGAGGATTTGAAATCAAGGCAGAATTGCAGGAAACAGATTTCAGGAGGTAGATACGAATCGCCTTTAAAGCACATGAAAAGCGGCAAAACGTTGACAATGATGCCCTTGGCCAAAAAGGGCGTATGCGTTTTTTCTGAATATATTCAGGAAAAAACGCATACGCCCTTTCTGGCCAACCAAGCAACCTGGAAAGGCAAATCAGCGCTACAAAGAAGTCTCGCTTCCCATCGGTCAAAAGGGCCATGCTGAAAAAAGTGTCAAAACCAGAAATGCAGGACAGGCCATGGAGAAATGGGAGCCTTGCTACACTGATGGGCGGGAATGTAAATTGCCAAGAGACACTCTGGAGAAGTGTCCGGTGAGTCCTGAAACATCTGAAAAACACAGGTTAGAGAGCATAGGGCACTTCCACTCATGGGGGTATAAATTGGGAAAATTAAAAATCAGCAAGACACAAGCACCCCAAAGTTTAGGGCTGCTCTGTTGACCAGGACCTCCACTTCATTCCACCTTAAATATGCCAGGAAAGAGAAAAATGGATAAAGAAGTTGTGGTCCTTATGTACAATGGAATATCACTCAGCCAGGAAATCAATGTCGTAAGGTTAGTAGCAGCATGATGAGTGGATTTAGGTACGACGATTCTAAGTGAAATAAGTCACACAGAAAAGGACACTTCTCATAAGGTATCACTGATAGAGGGAATGTAAAAACCGTTACACTTGAACTGAATTACAAAACAGAACAGAGTCACACATGCAGAAAACCCACTATGGCTGCTTAACGGGAAAGGTGAGGTGGGGTGATACATAAAACAAGGGTATCAAATTAGCTCAGATACCATTCCATAAACCCAATATGTAATAGACAAGACCTACTCCTTGCTCAGAGAACTGGACTCAACACGCCCTATTCACCGCACAAGAATATATCTGACTAATAATAATCGTAAAACCTATGTATTGATATCTCTCTGTTAGTGTGTCAAGTGGGTGTAAAGCGGCATAAACACAGCAGTGAAAAGCAGCTAAACCCCATTATAAAAATAAATTACTTTGAAACACCCATGAAACAAAGACAGTGAAAGAGAGAGAAATTCTTACACAATGCGTTCAGGGGCTGTGATGCAACCTGGATTGACCATATCTAGACGCACAGCTGGATGAGACATAAGGGTGGACACTCTTGGGGCTGAGAGGTTTGGTGAGGTTGGGTGAGCAAACGCAGACCCTTTAAAGTAATACTGCGTGGTACCCATCGCATGGGTCCCAAATCTCCAGGTTCAAGGGCATCTTCCTACATCAAAATCATGCATGAGAAACCCAGAAGATGGTACATCGTGTGATGGGGAAATGTTTCTAAAACGCACCTCATTTCTCATCTCCTTGTGCCCGGGTTCGCCATTCCAGCCGCTTTACTAGCAAGCTCCCTACTTGGAGCATCAGCACCTTTAACCTCCTGTTCCGTACAGGTTGCAATTTGTCCTGAGGATAAACGGGAAGACGTGGAACCAATGTGACACTAGCTCTTGGTGTTGGGACAGGCACAGGTCACTCTATTTTCCCATCAGAAAGAAGAATTAACCACAGGCTCAGCCTGCCCCCCGGAACCAGAATAGGGCCTGAAGCCATTCTGCGATTTTGCGGCCAGCTCCCATAAAAACGAGTTGTAAAATGGAGGTTCAGGGCACTGAAATTCACAAACCTGCAGAGTCATAAATGATAACTCTCGTCCACAAATATATTGAGGGGAGGCAAAGAAGAGGATTTGAAATCAAGGCAGAATTGCAGGAAACAGATTTCAGGAGGTAGATATGAATCGCCTTTAAAGCACATGAAAAGCGGCAAAACGTTGACAATGATGCCCTTGGCCAAAAAGGGCGTATGCCTTTTTATCCTGAATATATTCAGGAAAAAACGCATACGCCCTTTTTGGCCAACCAAGCAACCTGGAAAGGCAAATCAGCGCTACAAAGAAGTCTCGCTTCCCATCGGTCAAAAGGGCCATGCTGAAAAAAGTGTCAAAACCAGAAATGCAGGACAGGCCATGGAGAAATGGGAGCCTTGCTACACTGATGGGCGGGATGTAAATTGCCAAGAGCCACTCTGGAGAAGTGTCCGGTGAGTCCTGAAACATCTGAAAAACACAGCTTAGAGAGCATAGGGCACTTCCACTCATGGGGGTATAAATTGGGAAAATTAAAAATCAGCAAGACACAAGCACCCCAAAGTTTAGGGCTGCTCTGTTGACCAGGACCTCCACTTCATTCCACCTGAAATATCCCAGGAAAGAGAAAAATGGATAAAGAAGTTGTGGTCCTTATGTACAATGGAATATCACTCAGCCAGGAAATCAATGTCGTAAGGTTAGTAGCAGCATGATGAGTGGATTTAGGTACGACGATTCTAAGTGAAATAAGTCACACAGAAAAGGACACTTCTCATAAGGTATCACTGATAGAGGGAATGTAAAAACCGTTACACTTGAACTGAATTACAAAACAGAACAGAGTCACACATGCAGAAAACCCACTATGGCTGCTTAACGGGAAAGGTGAGGTGGGGTGATACATAAAACAAGGGTATCAAATTAGCTCAGATACCATTCCATAAACCCAATATGTAATAGACAAGACCTACTCCTTGCTCAGAGAACTGGACTCAACACGCCCTATTCACCGCACAAGAATATATCTGACTAATAATAATCGTAAAACCTATGTATTGATATCTCTCTGTTAGTGTGTCAAGTGGGTGTAAAGCGGCATAAACACAGCAGTGAAAAGCAGCTAAACCCCATTATAAAAATAAATTACTTTGAAACACCCATGAAACAAAGACAGTGAAAGAGAGAGAAATTCTTACACAATGCGTTCAGGGGCTGTGATGCAACCTGGATTGACCATATCTAGACCCACAGCTGGATGAGACATAAGGGTGGACACTCTTGGGGATGAGAGGTTTGGTGAGGTTGGGTGAGCAAACGCAGACCCTTTAAAGTAATACTGCGTGGTACCCATCGCATGGGTCCCAAATCTCCAGGTTCAAGGGCATCTTCCTACATCAAAAACATGCATGAGAAACCCAGAAGATGGTACATCGTGTGATGGGGAAATGTTTCTAAAACGCACCTCATTTCTCATCTCCTTGTGCCCGGGTTCGCCATTCCAGCCACTTTACTAGCAAACTCCCTACTTGGAGCATCAGCACCTTTAACCTCCTGTTCCGTACAGGTTGCAATTTGTCCTGAGGATAAACGGGAAGACGTGGAACCAACGTGAGACTAGCTCTTGGTGTTGGGACAGGCACAGGTCACTCTATTTTCCCATCAGAAAGAAGAATTAACCACAGGCTCAGCCTGCCCCCCGGAACCAGAACAGGGCCTGAAGCCATTCTGCGATTTTGCGGCCAGCTCCCATAAAAACGAGTTGTAAATTGGAGGTTCAGGGCACTGCAATTCACAAACCTGCAGAGTTATAAATGATAACTCTCGTCCACAAATATATTGAGGGGAGGCAAAGAAGAGGATTTGAAATCAAGGCAGAATTGCAGGAAACAGATTTCAGGAGGTAGATACGAATCGCCTTTAAAGCACATGAAAAGCGGCAAAACGTTGACAATGATGCCCTTGGCCAAAAAGGGCGTATGCGTTTTTTCTGAATATATTCAGGAAAAAACGCATACGCCCTTTCTGGCCAACCAAGCAACCTGGAAAGGCAAATCAGCGCTACAAAGAAGTCTCGCTTCCCATCGGTCAAAAGGGCCATGCTGAAAAAAGTGTCAAAACCAGAAATGCAGGACAGGCCATGGAGAAATGGGAGCCTTGCTACACTGATGGGCGGGAATGTAAATTGCCAAGAGACACTCTGGAGAAGTGTCCGGTGAGTCCTGAAACATCTGAAAAACACAGGTTAGAGAGCATAGGGCACTTCCACTCATGGGGGTATAAATTGGGAAAATTAAAAATCAGCAAGACACAAGCACCCCAAAGTTTAGGGCTGCTCTGTTGACCAGGACCTCCACTTCATTCCACCTTAAATATGCCAGGAAAGAGAAAAATGGATAAAGAAGTTGTGGTCCTTATGTACAATGGAATATCACTCAGCCAGGAAATCAATGTCGTAAGGTTAGTAGCAGCATGATGAGTGGATTTAGGTACGACGATTCTAAGTGAAATAAGTCACACAGAAAAGGACACTTCTCATAAGGTATCACTGATAGAGGGAATGTAAAAACCGTTACACTTGAACTGAATTACAAAACAGAACAGAGTCACACATGCAGAAAACACACTATGGCTGCTTAACGGGAAAGGTGAGGTGGGGTGATACATAAAACAAGGGTATCAAATTAGCTCAGATACCGTTCCATAAACCCAATATGTAATAGACAAGACCTACTCCTTGCTCAGAGAACTGGACTCAACACGCCCTATTCACCGCACAAGAATATATCTGACTAATAATAATCGTAAAACCTATGTATTGATATCTCTCTGTTAGTGTGTCAAGTGGGTGTAAAGCGGCATAAACACAGCAGTGAAAAGCAGCTAAACCCCATTATAAAAATAAATTACTTTGAAACACCCATGAAACAAAGACAGTGAAAGAGAGAGAAATTCTTACACAATGCGTTCAGGGGCTGTGATGCAACCTGGATTGACCATATCTAGACGCACAGCTGGATGAGACATAAGGGTGGACACCCTTGGGGCTGAGAGGTTTGGTGAGGTTGGGTGAGCAAACGCAGACCCTTTAAAGTAATACTGCGTGGTACCCATCGCATGGGTCCCAAATCTCCAGGTTCAAGGGCATCTTCCTACATCAAAAACATGCATGAGAAACCCAGAAGATGGTACATCGTGTGATGGGGAAATGTTTCTAAAACGCACCTCATTTCTCATCTCCTTGTGCCCGGGTTCGCCATTCCAGCCGCTTTACTAGCAAGCTCCCTACTTGGAGCATCAGCACCTTTAACCTCCTGTTCCGTACAGGTTGCAATTTGTCCTGAGGATAAACGGGAAGACGTGGAACCAACGTGAGACTAGCTCTTGGTGTTGGGACAGGCACAGGTCACTCTATTTTCCCATCAGAAAGAAGAATTAACCACAGGCTCAGCCTGCCCCCCGGAACCAGAACAGGGCCTGAAGCCATTCTGCGATTTTGCGGCCAGCTCCCATAAAAACGAGTTGTAAAATGGAGGTTCAGGGCACTGCCATTCACAAACCTGCAGAGTTATAAATGATAACTCTCGTCCACAAATATATTGAGGGAAGGCAAAGAAGAGGATTTGAAATAAAGGCAGAATTGCAGGAAACAGATTTCAGGAGGTAGATACGAATCGCCTTTAAAGCACATGAAAAGCGGCAAAACGTTGACAATGATGCCCTTGGCCAAAAAGGGCGTATGCGTTTTTTCCTGAATATATTCAGGAAAAAACGCATACGCCCTTTTTGGCCAACCAAGCAACCTGGAAAGGCAAATCAGCGCTACAAAGAAGTCTCGCTTCCCATCGGTCAAAAGGGCCATGCTGAAAAAAGTGTCAAAACCAGAAATGCAGGACAGGCCATGGAGAAATGGGAGCCTTGCTACACTGATGGGCGGGATGTAAATTGCCAAGAGCCACTCTGGAGAAGTGTCCGGTGAGTCCTGAAACATCTGAAAAACACAGCTTAGAGAGCATAGGGCACTTCCACTCATGGGGGTATAAATTGGGAAAATTAAAAATCAGCAAGACACAAGCACCCCAAAGTTTAGGGCTGCTCTGTTGACCAGGACCTCCACTTCATTCCACCTTCAATATCCCAGGAAAGAGAAAAATGGATAAACAAATTGTGGTCCTTATGTACAATGGAATATCACTCAGCCAGGAAATCAATGTCGTAAGGTTAGTAGCAGCATGATGAGTGGATTTAGGTACGACGATTCTAAGTGAAATAAGTCACACAGAAAAGGACACTTCTCATAAGGTATCACTGATAGAGGGAATGTAAAAACCGTTACACTTGAACTGAATTACAAAACAGAACAGAGTCACACATGCAGAAAACACACTATGGCTGCTTAACGGGAAAGGTGAGGTGGGGTGATACATAAAACAAGGGTATCAAATTAGCTCAGATACCGTTCCATAAACCCAATATGTAATAGACAAGACCTACTCCTTGCTCAGAGAACTGGACTCAACACGCCCTATTCACCGCACAAGAATATATCTGACTAATAATAATCGTAAAACCTAGGTATTGATATCTCTCTGTTAGTGTGTCAAGTGGGTGTAAAGCGGCATAAACACAGCAGTGAAAAGCAGCTAAACCCCATTATAAAAATAAATTACTTTGAAACACCCATGAAACAAAGACAGTGAAAGAGAGAGAAATTCTTACACAATGCGTTCAGGGGCTGTGATGCAACCTGGATTGACCATATCTAGACCCACAGCTGGATGAGACATAAGGGTGGACACTCTTGGGGATGAGAGGTTTGGTGAGGTTGGGTGAGCAAACGCAGACCCTTTAAAGTAATACTGCATGGTACCCATCGCATGGGTCCCAAATCTCCAGGTTCAAGGGCATCTTCCTACATCAAAATCATGCATGAGAAACCCAGAAGATGGTACATCGTGTGATGGGGAAATGCTAAACCCCATTATAAAAATAAATTACTTTGAAACACCCATGAAACAAAGACAGTGAAAGAGAGAGAAATTCTTACACAATGCGTTCAGGGGCTGTGATGCAACCTGGATTGACCATATCTAGACGCACAGCTGGATGAGACATAAGGGTGGACACTCTTGGGGCTGAGAGGTTTGGTGAGGTTGGGTGAGCAAACGCAGACCCTTTAAAGTAATACTGCATGGTACCCATCGCATGGGTCCCATATCTCCAGGTTCAAGGGCATCTTCCTACATCGAAAACATGCATGAGAAACCCAGAAGATGGTACACCGTGTGATGTGGAAAGGTTTCTAAAACGCACCTCATTTCTCATCTCCTTGTGCCCGGATTCGCTATTCCAGCCCTTTACTAGCAATCTCCCTACTTGGAGCATCATCACCTTTAACCTCCTGTTCCGTACAGGTTGCAATTTGTCCTGAGGATGAACGGGAAGACGTGGAACCAATGAGAGACTAGCTCTTGGTGTTGGGACAGGCACAGGTCACTCTATTTTCCCATCAGGAAGAAGAATTAACCACAGGCTCAGCCTGCCCCCCGGAACCAGAACAGGGCCTGAAGCCATCCTGCGCTATTGCGGCCAGCTCCCTAAAAAGCGAGTTGTAAAATGGAGGTTCAGGGCACTGCAATTCACAAACCTGCAGAGTTATAAATGATAACTCTCGTCCACAAATATATTGAGGGAAGGCAAAGAAGAGGATTTGAAATCAAGGCAGAATTGCAGGAAACAGATTTCAGGAGGTAGATTTGAATCGCCTTTAAAGCACATGAAAAGCGGAAAAACGTTGACAATGATGCCCTTGGCCAAAAGGGGCGTATGCGTTTTTTCCTGAATATATTCAGGAAAAAACGCATACGCCCTTTTTGGCCAACCAAGCAACCTGGAAAGGCAAATCAGCGCTACAAAGATGTCTCGCTGCCCTTCGGTTAAAAAGGCCATGCTGAAAAAAGTGTCAAAACCAGAAATGCAGGACAGGCCATGGAGAAATGGGAGCCTTGCTACACTGATGGGCGGGATGTAAAGTGCCAACAGCCACTCTGGAGAAGCGTACGGTGACTCCTGGAACATCTAAAAAACAAAGCTTAGAGAGCATAGGGCACTTCCACTCATGGGGTTATAAATTGGGAAAATTAAAAATCAGCAAGACACAAGCACCCCAAAGTTTAGGGCTGCTCTGTTGACAAGGACCTCCACTTCATTCCACCTTCAATATCCCAGGAAAGAGAAAAATGGATAAAGAAGTTGTGGTCCTTATGTACAATGGAATATCACTCAGCCATGAAATCAATGTCATAAGGCTAGTAGCAGCATGATGAGTGGATTTAGGTACGACGATTCTAAGTGAAATAAGTCACACAGAAAAGGACACTTCTCATAAGGTATCACTGATAGAGGGAATGTAAAAACCGTTACACTTGAACTGAATTACAAAACAGAACAGAGTCACACATGCAGAAAACACACTATGGCTGCTTAACGGGAAAGGTGAGGTGGGGTGATACATAAAACAAGGGTTTCAAATTAGCTCAGATACCGTTCCATAAACCCAATATGTAATAGACAAGACCTACTCCTTGCTCAGAGAACTGGACTCAACACGCCCTATTCACCGCACAAGAATATATCTGACTAGTAATAATCTTAAAACCTATGTATTGATATCTCTCTGTTAGTGTGTCAAGTGGGTAAAAAGCGGCATAAACACAGCAGTGAAAAGTAGCTAAACCCCATTATAAAAATAAATTACTTTGAAACACCCATGAAACAAAGACAGTGAAAGAGAGAGAAATTCTTACACAATGCGTTCAGGGGCTGTGATGCAACCTGGATTGACCATATCTAGACGCACAGCTGGATGAGACATAAGGGTGGACACTCTTGGGGCTGAGAGGTTTGGTGAGGTTGGGTGAGCAAACGCAGACCCTTTAAAGTAATACTGCGTGGTACCCATCGCATGGGTCCCAAATCTCCAGGTTCAAGGGCATCTTCCTACATCAAAAACATGCATGAGAAACCCAGAAGATGGTACATCGTGTGATGGGGAAAGGTTTCTAAAACGCACCTCATTTCTCATCTCCTTGTGCCCGGGTTCGCCATTCCAGCCGCTTTACTAGCAAGCTCCCTACTTGGAGCATCAGCACCTTTAACCTCCTGTTCCGTACAGGTTGCAATTTGTCCTGAGGATAAACGGGAAGACGTGGAACCAACGTGAGACTAGCTCTTGGTGTTGGGACAGGCACAGGTCACTCTATTTTCCCATCAGAAAGAAGAATTAACCACAGGCTCAGCCTGACCCCCGGAACCAGAACAGGGCCTGAAGCCATTCTGCGATTTTGCGGCCAGCTCCCATAAAAACGAGTTGTAAAATGGAGGTTCAGGGCACTGCAATTCACAAACCTGCAGAGTTATAAATGATAACTCTCGTCCACAAATATATTGAGGGGAGGCAAAGAAGAGGATTTGAAATCAAGGCAGAATTGCAGGAAACAGATTTCAGGAGGTAGATACGAATCGCCTTTAAAGCACATGAAAAGCGGCAAAACGTTGACAATGATGCCCTTGGCCAAAAAGGGCGTATGCGTTTTTTCCTGAATATATTCAGGAAAAAATGCATACGCCCTTTTTGAACAACCAAGCAACCTGGAAAGGCAAATCAGCGCTACAAAGAAGTCTCGCTTCCCATCGGTCAAAAGGGCCATGCTGAAAAAAGTGTCAAAACCAGAAATGCAGGACAGGCCATGGAGAAATGGGAGCCTTGCTACACTGATGGGCGGGATGTAAATTGCCAACAGCCACTCTGGAGAAGAGTACGGTGTGTCCTGAAACATCTAAAAAACACAGCTTAGAGAGCATAGGGCACTTCCACTCATGGGGGTATAAATTGGGAAAATGAAAAATCAGCAAGACACAAGCACCCCAAAGTTTAGGGCTGCTCTGTTGACAAGGACCTCCACTTCATTCCACCTTCAATATCCCAGGAAAGAGAAAAATGGATAAAGAAGTTGTGGTCCTTATGTACAATGGAATATCACTCAGCCATGAAATCAATGTCATAAGGCTAGTAGCAGCATGATGAGTGGATTTAGGTACGACGATTCTAAGTGAAATAAGTCACACAGAAAAGGACACTTCTCATAAGGTATCACTGATAGAGGGAATGTAAAAACCGTTACACTTGAACTGAATTACAAAACAGAACAGAGTCACACATGCAGAAAACACACTATGGCTGCTTAACGGGAAAGGTGAGGTGGGGTGATACATAAAACAAGGGTTTCAAATTAGCTCAGATACCGTTCCATAAACCCAATATTAATAGACAAGACCTACTCCTTGCTCAGAGAACTGGACTCAACACGCCCTATTCACCGCACAAGAATATATCTGACTAGTAATAATCTTAAAACCTATGTATTGATATCTCTCTGTTAGTGTGTCAAGTGGGTGTAAAGCGGCATAAACACAGCAGTGAAAAGCAGCTAAACCCCATTATAAAAATAAATTACTTTGAAAAACCCATGAAACAAAGACAGTGAAAGAGATAGAAATTCTTACACAATGCGTTCACGGGCTGTGATGCAACCTGGATTGACCATATCTAGACCCACAGCTGGATGAGACATAAGGGTGGACACTCTTGGGGCTGAGAGGTTTGGTGAGGTTGGGTGAGCAAACGCAGACCCTTTAAAGTAATACTGCATGGTACCCATCGCATGGGTCCCATATCTCCAGGTTCAAGGGCATCTTCCTACATCGAAAACATGCATGAGAAACCCAGAAGATGGTACACCGTGTGATGTGGAAAGGTTTCTAAAACGCACCTCATTTCTCATCTCCTTGTGCCCGGATTCGCTATTCCAGCCCTTTACTAGCAATCTCCCTACTTGGAGCATCATCACCTTTAACCTCCTGTTCCGTACAGGTTGCAATTTGTCCTGAGGATGAACGGGAAGACGTGGAACCAATGAGAGACTAGCTCTTGGTGTTGGGACAGGCACAGGTCACTCTATTTTCCCATCAGGAAGAAGAATTAACCACAGGCTCAGCCTGCCCCCCGGAACCAGAACAGGGCCTGAAGCCATCCTGCGCTATTGCGGCCAGCTCCCTAAAAAGCGAGTTGTAAAATGGAGGTTCAGGGCACTGCAATTCACAAACCTGCAGAGTTATAAATGATAACTCTCGTCCACAAATATATTGAGGGAAGGCAAAGAAGAGGATTTGAAATCAAGGCAGAATTGCAGGAAACAGATTTCAGGAGGTAGATACGAATCGCCTTTAAAGCACATGAAAAGCGGCAAAACGTTGACAATGATGCCCTTGGCCAAAAAGGGCGTATGCGTTTTTTCCTGAATATATTCAGGAAAAAACGCATACGCCCTTTTTGGCCAACCAAGCAACCTGGAAAGGCAAATCAGCGCTACAAAGAAGTCTCGCTTCCCATCGGTCAAAAGGGCCATGCTGAAAAAAGTGTCAAAACCAGAAATGCAGGACAGGCCATGGAGAAATGGGAGCCTTGCTACACTGATGGGCGGGATGTAAATTGCCAACAGCCACTCTGGAGAAGAGTACGGTGTGTCCTGAAACATCTAAAAAACACAGCTTAGAGAGCATAGGGCACTTCCACTCATGGGGGTATAAATTGGGAAAATGAAAAATCAGCAAGACACAAGCACCCCAAAGTTTAGGGCTGCTCTGTTGACAAGGACCTCCACTTCATTCCACCTTCAATATCCCAGGAAAGAGAAAAATGGATAAAGAAGTTGTGGTCCTTATGTACAATGGAATATCACTCAGCCATGAAATCAATGTCATAAGGCTAGTAGCAGCATGATGAGTGGATTTAGGTACGACGATTCTAAGTGAAATAAGTCACACAGAAAAGGACACTTCTCATAAGGTATCACTGATAGAGGGAATGTAAAAACCGTTACACTTGAACTGAATTACAAAACAGAACAGAGTCACACATGCAGAAAACACACTATGGCTGCTTAACGGGAAAGGTGAGGTGGGGTGATACATAAAACAAGGGTTTCAAATTAGCTCAGATACCGTTCCATAAACCCAATATTAATAGACAAGACCTACTCCTTGCTCAGAGAACTGGACTCAACACGCCCTATTCACCGCACAAGAATATATCTGACTAGTAATAATCTTAAAACCTATGTATTGATATCTCTCTGTTAGTGTGTCAAGTGGGTGTAAAGCGGCATAAACACAGCAGTGAAAAGCAGCTAAACCCCATTATAAAAATAAATTACTTTGAAAAACCCATGAAACAAAGACAGTGAAAGAGATAGAAATTCTTACACAATGCGTTCACGGGCTGTGATGCAACCTGGATTGACCATATCTAGACCCACAGCTGGATGAGACATAAGGGTGGACACTCTTGGGGCTGAGAGGTTTGGTGAGGTTGGGTGAGCAAACGCAGACCCTTTAAAGTAATACTGCATGGTACCCATCGCATGGGTCCCATATCTCCAGGTTCAAGGGCATCTTCCTACATCGAAAACATGCATGAGAAACCCAGAAGATGGTACACCGTGTGATGTGGAAAGGTTTCTAAAACGCACCTCATTTCTCATCTCCTTGTGCCCGGATTCGCTATTCCAGCCCTTTACTAGCAATCTCCCTACTTGGAGCATCATCACCTTTAACCTCCTGTTCCGTACAGGTTGCAATTTGTCCTGAGGATGAACGGGAAGACGTGGAACCAATGAGAGACTAGCTCTTGGTGTTGGGACAGGCACAGGTCACTCTATTTTCCCATCAGGAAGAAGAATTAACCACAGGCTCAGCCTGCCCCCCGGAACCAGAACAGGGCCTGAAGCCATCCTGCGCTATTGCGGCCAGCTCCCTAAAAAGCGAGTTGTAAAATGGAGGTTCAGGGCACTGCAATTCACAAACCTGCAGAGTTATAAATGATAACTCTCGTCCACAAATATATTGAGGGAAGGCAAAGAAGAGGATTTGAAATCAAGGCAGAATTGCAGGAAACAGATTTCAGGAGGTAGATTTGAATCGCCTTTAAAGCACATGAAAAGCGGCAAAACGTTGACAATGATGCCCTTGGCCAAAAAGGGCGTATGCGTTTTTTCCTGAATATATTCAGGAAAAAACGCATACGCCCTTTTTGGCCAACCAAGCAACCTGGAAAGGCAAATCAGCGCTACAAAGAAGTCTCGCTTCCCATCGGTTAAAAGGGCCATGCTGAAAAAAGTGTCAAAACCAGAAATGCAGGACAGGCCATGGAGAAATGGGAGCCTTGCTACACTGATGGGCGGGATGTAAATTGCCAACAGCCACTCTGGAGAAGCGTACGGTGAGTCCTGAAACATCTAAAAAACACAGCTTAGAGAGCATAGGGCACTTCTACTCATGGGGGTATAAATTGGGAAAATGAAAAATCAGCAAGACACAAGCACCCCAAAGTTTAGGGCTGCTCTGTTGACAAGGACCTCCACTTCATTCCACCTTCAATATCCCAGGAAAGAGAAAAATGGATAAAAGAGTTGTGGTCCTTATGTACAAAGGAATATCACTCAGCCATGAAATCAATGTCATAAGGCTAGTAGCAGCATGATGAGTGGATTTAGGTACGACGACTCTAAGTGAAGTAAGTCACACAGAAAAGGACACTTCTCATAAGGTATCACTGATAGAGGGAATGTAAAAACCGTTACACTTGAACTGAATTACAAAACAGAACGGAGTCACACATGCAGAAAACACACTATGGCTGCTTAACGGGAAAGGTGAGGTGGGGTGATACATAAAACAAGGGTTTCAAATTAGCTCAGATACCGTTCCATAAACCCAATATGTAATAGACAAGACCTACTCCTTGCTCAGAGAACTGGACTCAACACGCCCTATTCACCGCACAAGAATATATCTGACTAGTAATAATCTTAAAACCTATGTATTCATATCTCTCTGTTAGTGTGTCAAGTGGGTGTAAAGCGGCATAAACACAGCAGTGAAAAGCAGCTAAACCCCATTATAAGAATAAATTACTTTTTCAAACCCATGAAACAAAGACAGTGAAAGAGAGCGAAATTCTTACACAATGCGTTCAGGGGCTGTGATGCAACCTGGATTGACCATATCTAGACCCACAGCTGGATGAGACATAAGGGTGGACACTCTTGAGGCTGAGAGGTTTGGTGAGGTTGGGTGAGCAAACGCAGACCCTTTAAAGTAATACTGCGTGGTACCCATCGCATGGGTCCCAAATCTCCAGGTTCAAGGGTATCTTCCTCCATCGAAAACATGCATGAGAAACCCAGAAGATGGTACACCGTGTGATGGGGAAAGGTTTCTAAAACGCACCTCATTTCTCATCTCCTTGTGCTCGGGTTCGCCATTCCAGCCACTTTACTAGCAATCTCCCTCCTTGGAGCATCAGCACCTTTAACCTCCTGTTCCGTACAGGTTGCAATTTGTCCTGAGGATGAAAGGGTAGACGGGGAACCAGTGAGAGACTAGCTCTTGGTGTTGGAACACGCAGAGGTCACTCTATTTTCCCATCAGGAAGAAGAATTAACCACAGGCTCAGCCTGCCCCCCGGAACCAGAACAGGGCCTGAAGCCATCCTGCGCTTTTGCGGCCATCTCCCAAAAACGCGAGTTGTAAAATGGAGGTTCAGGGCACTGCAATTCAAAAACCTGCAGAGTTATAAATGATACCTCTCGTCCACAAATATATTGAGGGAAGGCAAAGAAGAGGATTTGAAATCAAGGCAGAATTGCAGGAAACAGATTTCAGGAGGTAGATTCGAATCGCCTTTAAAGCACATGAAAAGCGGCAAAACGTTGACAATGATGCCCTTGGCCAAAAAGGGCGTATGCGTTTTTTCCTGAATATATTCAGGAAAAAACGCATACGCCCTTTTTGGCCAACCAAGCAACCTGGAAAGGCAAATCAGCGCTACAAAGAAGTCTCGCTTCCCATCGGTCAAAAGGGCCATGCTGAAAAAAGTGTCAAAACCAGAAATGCAGGACAGGCCATGGAGAAATGGGAGCCTTGCTACACTGATGGGCGGGATGTAAATTGCCAACAGCCACTCTGGAGAAGAGTACGGTGTGTCCTGAAACATCTAAAAAACACAGCTTAGAGAGCATAGGGCACTTCCACTCATGGGGGTATAAATTGGGAAAATGAAAAATCAGCAAGACACAAGCACCCCAAAGTTTAGGGCTGCTCTGTTGACAAGGACCTCCACTTCATTCCACCTTCAATATCCCAGGAAAGAGAAAAATGGATAAAGAAGTTGTGGTCCTTATGTACAATGGAATATCACTCAGCCATGAAATCAATGTCATAAGGCTAGTAGCAGCATGATGAGTGGATTTAGGTACGACGATTCTAAGTGAAATAAGTCACACAGAAAAGGACACTTCTCATAAGGTATCACTGATAGAGGGAATGTAAAAACCGTTACACTTGAACTGAATTACAAAACAGAACAGAGTCACACATGCAGAAAACACACTATGGCTGCTTAACGGGAAAGGTGAGGTGGGGTGATACATAAAACAAGGGTTTCAAATTAGCTTAGATACCGTTCCATAAACCCAATATGTAATAGACAAGACCTACTCCTTGCTCAGAGAACTGGACTCAACACGCCCTATTCACCGCACAAGAATATATCTGACTAGTAATAATCTTAAAACCTATGTATTGATATCTCTCTGTTAGTGTGTCAAGTGGGTGTAAAGCGGCATAAACACAGCAGTGAAAAGCAGCTAAACCCCATTATAAAAATAAATTACTTTGAAAAACCCATGAAACAAAGACAGTGAAAGAGATAGAAATTCTTACACAATGCGTTCACGGGCTGTGATGCAACCTGGATTGACCATATCTAGACCCACAGCTGGATGAGACATAAGGGTGGACACTCTTGGGGCTGAGAGGTTTGGTGAGGTTGGGTGAGCAAACGCAGACCCTTTAAAGTAATACTGCATGGTACCCATCGCATGGGTCCCATATCTCCAGGTTCAAGGGCATCTTCCTACATCGAAAACATGCATGAGAAACCCAGAAGATGGTACACCGTGTGATGTGGAAAGGTTTCTAAAACGCACCTCATTTCTCATCTCCTTGTGCCCGGATTCGCTATTCCAGCCCTTTACTAGCAATCTCCCTACTTGGAGCATCATCACCTTTAACCTCCTGTTCCGTACAGGTTGCAATTTGTCCTGAGGATGAACGGGAAGACGTGGAACCAATGAGAGACTAGCTCTTGGTGTTGGGACAGGCACAGGTCACTCTATTTTCCCATCAGGAAGAAGAATTAACCACAGGCTCAGCCTGCCCCCCGGAACCAGAACAGGGCCTGAAGCCATCCTGCGCTATTGCGGCCAGCTCCCTAAAAAGCGAGTTGTAAAATGGAGGTTCAGGGCACTGCAATTCACAAACCTGCAGAGTTATAAATGATAACTCTCGTCCACAAATATATTGAGGGAAGGCAAAGAAGAGGATTTGAAATCAAGGCAGAATTGCAGGAAACAGATTTCAGGAGGTAGATTTGAATCGCCTTTAAAGCACATGAAAAGCGGAAAAACGTTGACAATGATGCCCTTGGCCAAAAGGGGCGTATGCGTTTTTTCCTGAATATATTCAGGAAAAAACGCATACGCCCTTTTTGGCCAACCAAGCAACCTGGAAAGGCAAATCAGCGCTACAAAGATGTCTCGCTGCCCTTCGGTTAAAAAGGCCATGCTGAAAAAAGTGTCAAAACCAGAAATGCAGGACAGGCCATGGAGAAATGGGAGCCTTGCTACACTGATGGGCGGGATGTAAAGTGCCAACAGCCACTCTGGAGAAGCGTACGGTGAGTCCTGAAACATCTAAAAAACAAAGCTTAGAGAGCATAGGGCACTTCCACTCATGGGGTTATAAATTGGGAAAATTAAAAATCAGCAAGACACAAGCACCCCAAAGTTTAGGGCTGCTCTGTTGACAAGGACCTCCACTTCATTCCACCTTCAATATCCCAGGAAAGAGAAAAATGGATAAAGAAGTTGTGGTCCTTATGTACAATGGAATATCACTCAGCCATGAAATCAATGTCATAAGGCTAGTAGCAGCATGATGAGTGGATTTAGGTACGACGATTCTAAGTGAAATAAGTCACACAGAAAAGGACACTTCTCATAAGGTATCACTGATAGAGGGAATGTAAAAACCGTTACACTTGAACTGAATTACAAAACAGAACAGAGTCACACATGCAGAAAACACACTATGGCTGCTTAACGGGAAAGGTGAGGTGGGGTGATACATAAAACAAGGGTTTCAAATTAGCTCAGATACCGTTCCATAAACCCAATATGTAATAGACAAGACCTACTCCTTGCTCAGAGAACTGGACTCAACACGCCCTATTCACCGCACAAGAATATATCTGACTAGTAATAATCTTAAAACCTATGTATTGATATCTCTCTGTTAGTGTGTCAAGTGGGTAAAAAGCGGCATAAACACAGCAGTGAAAAGTAGCTAAACCCCATTATAAAAATAAATTACTTTGAAACACCCATGAAACAAAGACAGTGAAAGAGAGAGAAATTCTTACACAATGCGTTCAGGGGCTGTGATGCAACCTGGATTGACCATATCTAGACGCACAGCTGGATGAGACATAAGGGTGGACACTCTTGGGGCTGAGAGGTTTGGTGAGGTTGGGTGAGCAAACGCAGACCCTTTAAAGTAATACTGCGTGGTACCCATCGCATGGGTCCCAAATCTCCAGGTTCAAGGGCATCTTCCTACATCAAAAACATGCATGAGAAACCCAGAAGATGGTACATCGTGTGATGGGGAAAGGTTTCTAAAACGCACCTCATTTCTCATCTCCTTGTGCCCGGGTTCGCCATTCCAGCCGCTTTACTAGCAAGCTCCCTACTTGGAGCATCAGCACCTTTAACCTCCTGTTCCGTACAGGTTGCAATTTGTCCTGAGGATAAACGGGAAGACGTGGAACCAACGTGAGACTAGCTCTTGGTGTTGGGACAGGCACAGGTCACTCTATTTTCCCATCAGAAAGAAGAATTAACCACAGGCTCAGCCTGACCCCCGGAACCAGAACAGGGCCTGAAGCCATTCTGCGATTTTGCGGCCAGCTCCCATAAAAACGAGTTGTAAAATGGAGGTTCAGGGCACTGCAATTCACAAACCTGCAGAGTTATAAATGATAACTCTCGTCCACAAATATATTGAGGGGAGGCAAAGAAGAGGATTTGAAATCAAGGCAGAATTGCAGGAAACAGATTTCAGGAGGTAGATACGAATCGCCTTTAAAGCACATGAAAAGCGGCAAAACGTTGACAATGATGCCCTTGGCCAAAAAGGGCGTATGCGTTTTTTCCTGAATATATTCAGGAAAAAATGCATACGCCCTTTTTGAACAACCAAGCAACCTGGAAAGGCAAATCAGCGCTACAAAGAAGTCTCGCTTCCCATCGGTCAAAAGGGCCATGCTGAAAAAAGTGTCAAAACCAGAAATGCAGGACAGGCCATGGAGAAATGGGAGCCTTGCTACACTGATGGGCGGGATGTAAATTGCCAACAGCCACTCTGGAGAAGAGTACGGTGTGTCCTGAAACATCTAAAAAACACAGCTTAGAGAGCATAGGGCACTTCCACTCATGGGGGTATAAATTGGGAAAATGAAAAATCAGCAAGACACAAGCACCCCAAAGTTTAGGGCTGCTCTGTTGACAAGGACCTCCACTTCATTCCACCTTCAATATCCCAGGAAAGAGAAAAATGGATAAAGAAGTTGTGGTCCTTATGTACAATGGAATATCACTCAGCCATGAAATCAATGTCATAAGGCTAGTAGCAGCATGATGAGTGGATTTAGGTACGACGATTCTAAGTGAAATAAGTCACACAGAAAAGGACACTTCTCATAAGGTATCACTGATAGAGGGAATGTAAAAACCGTTACACTTGAACTGAATTACAAAACAGAACAGAGTCACACATGCAGAAAACACACTATGGCGGCTTAACGGGAAAGGTGAGGTGGGGTGATACATAAAACAAGGGTTTCAAATTAGCTCAGATACCGTTCCATAAACCCAATATGTAATAGACAAGACCTACTCCTTGCTCAGAGAACTGGACTCAACACGCCCTATTCACCGCACAAGAATATATCTGACTAGTAATAATCTTAAAACCTATGTATTGATATCTCTCTGTTAGTGTGTCAAGTGGGTGTAAAGCGGCATAAACACAGCAGTGAAAAGCAGCTAAACCCCATTATAAAAATAAATTACTTTGAAAAACCCATGAAACCAAGACAGTGAAAGAGATAGAAATTCTTACACAATGCGTTCACGGGCTGTGATGCAACCTGGATTGACCATATCTAGACCCACAGCTGGATGAGACATAAGGGTGGACACTCTTGGGGCTGAGAGGTTTGGTGAGGTTGGGTGAGCAAACGCAGACCCTTTAAAGTAATACTGCATGGTACCCATCGCATGGGTCCCATATCTCCAGGTTCAAGGGCATCTTCCTACATCGAAAACATGCATGAGAAACCCAGAAGATGGTACACCGTGTGATGTGTAAAGGTTTCTAAAACGCACCTCATTTCTCATCTCCTTGTGCCCGGATTCGCTATTCCAGCCCTTTACTAGCAATCTCCCTACTTGGAGCATCATCACCTTTAACCTCCTGTTCCGTACAGGTTGCAATTTGTCCTGAGGATGAACGGGAAGACGTGGAACCAATGAGAGACTAGCTCTTGGTGTTGGGACAGGCACAGGTCACTCTATTTTCCCATCAGGAAGAAGAATTAACCACAGGCTCAGCCTGCCCCCCGGAACCAGAACAGGGCCTGAAGCCATCCTGCGCTATTGCGGCCAGCTCCCTAAAAAGCGAGTTGTAAAATGGAGGTTCAGGGCACTGCAATTCACAAACCTGCAGAGTTATAAATGATAACTCTCGTCGACAAATATATTGAGGGAAGGCAAAGAAGAGGATTTGAAATCAAGGCAGAATTGCAGGAAACAGATTTCAGGAGGTAGATTTGAATCGCCTTTAAAGCACATGAAAAGCGGCAAAACGTTGACAATGATGCCCTTGGCCAAAAAGGGCGTATGCGTTTTTTCCTGAATATATTCAGGAAAAAACGCATACGCCCTTTTTGGCCAACCAAGCAACCTGGAAAGGCAAATCAGCGCTACAAAGAAGTCTCGCTTCCCATCGGTCAAAAGGGCCATGCTGAAAAAAGTGTCAAAACCAGAAATGCAGGACAGGCCATGGAGAAATGGGAGCCTTGCTACACTGATGGGCGGGATGTAAATTGCCAACAGCCACTCTGGAGAAGAGTACGGTGTGTCCTGAAACATCTAAAAAACACAGCTTAGAGAGCATAGGGCACTTCCACTCATGGGGGTATAAATTGGGAAAATGAAAAATCAGCAAGACACAAGCACCCCAAAGTTTAGGGCTGCTCTGTTGACAAGGACCTCCACTTCATTCCACCTTCAATATCCCAGGAAAGAGAAAAATGGATAAAGAAGTTGTGGTCCTTATGTACAATGGAATATCACTCAGCCATGAAATCAATGTCATAAGGCTAGTAGCAGCATGATGAGTGGATTTAGGTACGACGATTCTAAGTGAAATAAGTCACACAGAAAAGGACACTTCTCATAAGGTATCACTGATAGAGGGAATGTAAAAACCGTTACACTTGAACTGAATTACAAAACAGAACAGAGTCACACATGCAGAAAACACACTATGGCTGCTTAACGGGAAAGGTGAGGTGGGGTGATACATAAAACAAGGGTTTCAAATTAGCTCAGATACCGTTCCATAAACCCAATATGTAATAGACAAGACCTACTCCTTGCTCAGAGAACTGGACTCAACACGCCCTATTCACCGCACAAGAATATATCTGACTAGTAATAATCTTAAAACCTATGTATTGATATCTCTCTGTTAGTGTGTCAAGTGGGTGTAAAGCGGCATAAACACAGCAGTGAAAAGCAGCTAAACCCCATTATAAAAATAAATTACTTTGAAAAACCCATGAAACCAAGACAGTGAAAGAGATAGAAATTCTTACACAATGCGTTCACGGGCTGTGATGCAACCTGGATTGACCATATCTAGACCCACAGCTGGATGAGACATAAGGGTGGACACTCTTGGGGCTGAGAGGTTTGGTGAGGTTGGGTGAGCAAACGCAGACCCTTTAAAGTAATACTGCATGGTACCCATCGCATGGGTCCCATATCTCCAGGTTCAAGGGCATCTTCCTACATCGAAAACATGCATGAGAAACCCAGAAGATGGTACACCGTGTGATGGGGAAAGGTTTCTAAAACGCACCTCATTTCTCATCTCCTTGTGCCCGGATTCGCTATTCCAGCCCTTTACTAGCAATCTCCCTACTTGGAGCATCATCACCTTTAACCTCCTGTTCCGTACAGGTTGCAATTTGTCCTGAGAATGAACGGGAAGACGTGGAACCAATGAGAGACTAGCTCTTGGTGTTGGGACAGGCACAGGTCACTCTATTTTCCCATCAGGAAGAAGAATTAACCACAGGCTCAGCCTGCCCCCCGGAACCAGAACAGGGCCTGAAGCCATCCTGCGCTATTGCGGCCAGCTCCCTAAAAAGCGAGTTGTAAAATGGAGGTTCAGGGCACTGCAATTCACAAACCTGCAGAGTTATAAATGATAACTCTCGTCCACAAATATATTGAGGGAAGGCAAAGAAGAGGATTTGAAATCAAGGCAGAATTGCAGGAAACAGATTTCAGGAGGTAGATTTGAATCGCCTTTAAAGCACATGAAAAGCGGCAAAACGTTGACAATGATGCCCTTGGCCAAAAAGGGCGTATGCGTTTTTTCCTGAATATATTCAGGAAAAAACGCATACGCCCTTTTTGGCCAACCAAGCAACCTGGAAAGGCAAATCAGCGCTACAAAGAAGTCTCGCTTCCCATCGGTTAAAAGGGCCATGCTGAAAAAAGTGTCAAAACCAGAAATGCAGGACAGGCCATGGAGAAATGGGAGCCTTGCTACACTGATGGGCGGGATGTAAATTGCCAACAGCCACTCTGGAGAAGCGTACGGTGAGTCCTGAAACATCTAAAAAACACAGCTTAGAGAGCATAGGGCACTTCTACTCATGGGGGTATAAATTGGGAAAATGAAAAATCAGCAAGACACAAGCACCCCAAAGTTTAGGGCTGCTCTGTTGACAAGGACCTCCACTTCATTCCACCTTCAATATCCCAGGAAAGAGAAAAATGGATAAAAGAGTTGTGGTCCTTATGTACAAAGGAATATCACTCAGCCATGAAATCAATGTCATAAGGCTAGTAGCAGCATGATGAGTGGATTTAGGTACGACGACTCTAAGTGAAGTAAGTCACACAGAAAAGGACACTTCTCATAAGGTATCACTGATAGAGGGAATGTAAAAACCGTTACACTTGAACTGAATTACAAAACAGAACGGAGTCACACATGCAGAAAACACACTATGGCTGCTTAACGGGAAAGGTGAGGTGGGGTGATACATAAAACAAGGGTTTCAAATTAGCTCAGATACCGTTCCATAAACCCAATATGTAATAGACAAGACCTACTCCTTGCTCAGAGAACTGGACTCAACACGCCCTATTCACCGCACAAGAATATATCTGACTAGTAATAATCTTAAAACCTATGTATTCATATCTCTCTGTTAGTGTGTCAAGTGGGTGTAAAGCGGCATAAACACAGCAGTGAAAAGCAGCTAAACCCCATTATAAGAATAAATTACTTTTTCAAACCCATGAAACAAAGACAGTGAAAGAGAGCGAAATTCTTACACAATGCGTTCAGGGGCTGTGATGCAAGCTGGATTGACCATATCTAGACCCACAGCTGGATGAGACATAAGGGTGGACACTCTTGAGGCTGAGAGGTTTGGTGAGGTTGGGTGAGCAAACGCAGACCCTTTAAAGTAATACTGCGTGGTACCCATCGCATGGGTCCCAAATCTCCAGGTTCAAGGGCATCTTCCTCCATCGAAAACATGCATGAGAAACCCAGAAGATGGTACACCGTGTGATGGGGAAAGGTTTCTAAAACGCACCTCATTTCTCATCTCCTTGTGCTCGGGTTCGCCATTCCAGCCACTTTACTAGCAATCTCCCTCCTTGGAGCATCAGCACCTTTAACCTCCTGTTCCGTACAGGTTGCAATTTGTCCTGAGGATGAACGGGTAGACGGGGAACCAGTGAGAGACTAGCTCTTGGTGTTGGAACACGCAGAGGTCACTCTATTTTCCCATCAGGAAGAAGAATTAACCACAGGCTCAGCCTGCCCCCCGGAACCAGAACAGGGCCTGAAGCCATCCTGCGCTTTTGCGGCCATCTCCCAAAAACGCGAGTTGTAAAATGGAGGTTCAGGGCACTGCAATTCAAAAACCTGCAGAGTTATAAATGATACCTCTCGTCCACAAATATATTGAGGGAAGGCAAAGAAGAGGATTTGAAATCAAGGCAGAATTGCAGGAAACAGATTTCAGGAGGTAGATTCGAATCGCCTTTAAAGCACATGAAAAGCGGCAAAACGTTGACAATGATGCCCTTGGCCAAAAAGGGCGTATGCGTTTTTTCCTGAATATATTCAGGAAAAAACGCATACGCCCTTTTTGGCCAACCAAGCAACCTGGAAAGGCAAATCAGCGCTACAAAGAAGTCTCGCTTCCCATCGGTCAAAAGGGCCATGCTGAAAAAAGTGTCAAAACCAGAAATGCAGGACAGGCCATGGAGAAATGGGAGCCTTGCTACACTGATGGGCGGGATGTAAATTGCCAACAGCCACTCTGGAGAAGAGTACGGTGTGTCCTGAAACATCTAAAAAACACAGCTTAGAGAGCATAGGGCACTTCCACTCATGGGGGTATAAATTGGGAAAATGAAAAATCAGCAAGACACAAGCACCCCAAAGTTTAGGGCTGCTCTGTTGACAAGGACCTCCACTTCATTCCACCTTCAATATCCCAGGAAAGAGAAAAATGGATAAAGAAGTTGTGGTCCTTATGTACAATGGAATATCACTCAGCCATGAAATCAATGTCATAAGGCTAGTAGCAGCATGATGAGTGGATTTAGGTACGACGATTCTAAGTGAAATAAGTCACACAGAAAAGGACACTTCTCATAAGGTATCACTGATAGAGGGAATGTAAAAACCGTTACACTTGAACTGAATTACAAAACAGAACAGAGTCACACATGCAGAAAACACACTATGGCTGCTTAACGGGAAAGGTGAGGTGGGGTGATACATAAAACAAGGGTTTCAAATTAGCTCAGATACCGTTCCATAAACCCAATATGTAATAGACAAGACCTACTCCTTGCTCAGAGAACTGGACTCAACACGCCCTATTCACCGCACAAGAATATATCTGACTAGTAATAATCTTAAAACCTATGTATTGATATCTCTCTGTTAGTGTGTCAAGTGGGTGTAAAGCGGCATAAACACAGCAGTGAAAAGCAGCTAAACCCCATTATAAAAATAAATTACTTTGAAAAACCCATGAAACAAAGACAGTGAAAGAGATAGAAATTCTTACACAATGCGTTCACGGGCTGTGATGCAACCTGGATTGACCATATCTAGACCCACAGCTGGATGAGACATAAGGGTGGACACTCTTGGGGCTGAGAGGTTTGGTGAGCTTGGGTGAGCAAACGCAGACCCTTTAAAGTAATACTGCATGGTACCCATCGCATGGGTCCCATATCTCCAGGTTCAAGGGCATCTTCCTACATCGAAAACATGCATGAGAAACCCAGAAGATGGTACACCGTGTGATGTGGAAAGGTTTCTAAAACGCACCTCATTTCTCATCTCCTTGTGCCCGGATTCGCTATTCCAGCCCTTTACTAGCAATCTCCCTACTTGGAGCATCATCACCTTTAACCTCCTGTTCCATACAGGTTGCAATTTGTCCTGAGGATGAACGGGAAGACGTGGAACCAATGAGAGACTAGCTCTTGGTGTTGGGACAGGCACAGGTCACTCTATTTTCCCATCAGGAAGAAGAATTAACCACAGGCTCAGCCTGCCCCCCGGAACCAGAACAGGGCCTGAAGCCATCCTGCGCTATTGCGGCCAGCTCCCTAAAAAGCGAGTTGTAAAATGGAGGTTCAGGGCACTGCAATTCACAAACCTGCAGAGTTATAAATGATAACTCTCGTCCACAAATATATTGAGGGAAGGCAAAGAAGAGGATTTGAAATCAAGGCAGAATTGCAGGAAACAGATTTCAGGAGGTAGATTTGAATCGCCTTTAAAGCACATGAAAAGCGGCAAAACGTTGACAATGATGCCCTTAGCCAAAAAGGGCGTATGCGTTTTTTCCTGAATATATTCAGGAAAAAATGCATACGCCCTTTTTGAACAACCAAGCAACCTGGAAAGGCAAATCAGCGCTACAAAGAAGTCTCGCTTCCCATCGGTCAAAAGGGCCATGCTGAAAAAAGTGTCAAAACCAGAAATGCAGGACAGGCCATGGAGAAATGGGAGCCTTGCTACACTGATGGGCGGGATGTAAATTGCCAACAGCCACTC
The DNA here is from genome assembly GCF_965194805.1 of Balaenoptera borealis. NCBI lineage: Eukaryota > Metazoa > Chordata > Mammalia > Artiodactyla > Balaenopteridae > Balaenoptera > Balaenoptera borealis. The sequence goes on from NW_028123988.1 coordinate 962,164, forward strand.
TGGAGAAGAGTACGGTGTGTCCTGAAACATCTAAAAAACACAGCTTAGAGAGCATAGGGCACTTCCACTCATGGGGGTATAAATTGGGAAAATGAAAAATCAGCAAGACACAAGCACCCCAAAGTTTAGGGCTGCTCTGTTGACAAGGACCTCCACTTCATTCCACCTTCAATATCCCAGGAAAGAGAAAAATGGATAAAGAAGTTGTGGTCCTTATGTACAATGGAATATCACTCAGCCATGAAATCAATGTCATAAGGCTAGTAGCAGCATGATGAGTGGATTTAGGTACGACGATTCTAAGTGAAATAAGTCACACAGAAAAGGACACTTCTCATAAGGTATCACTGATAGAGGGAATGTAAAAACCGTTACACTTGAACTGAATTACAAAACAGAACAGAGTCACACATGCAGAAAACACACTATGGCTGCTTAACGGGAAAGGTGAGGTGGGGTGATACATAAAACAAGGGTTTCAAATTAGCTCAGATACCGTTCCATAAACCCAATATGTAATAGACAAGACCTACTCCTTGCTCAGAGAACTGGACTCAACACGCCCTATTCACCGCACAAGAATATATCTGACTAGTAATAATCTTAAAACCTATGTATTGATATCTCTCTGTTAGTGTGTCAAGTGGGTGTAAAGCGGCATAAACACAGCAGTGAAAAGCAGCTAAACCCCATTATAAAAATAAATTACTTTGAAAAACCCATGAAACAAAGACAGTGAAAGAGATAGAAATTCTTACACAATGCGTTCACGGGCTGTGATGCAACCTGGATTGACCATATCTAGACCCACAGCTGGATGAGACATAAGGGTGGACACTCTTGGGGCTGAGAGGTTTGGTGAGGTTGGGTGAGCAAACGCAGACCCTTTAAAGTAATACTGCATGGTACCCATCGCATGGGTCCCATATCTCCAGGTTCAAGGGCATCTTCCTACATCGAAAACATGCATGAGAAACCCAGAAGATGGTACACCGTGTGATGTGGAAAGGTTTCTAAAACGCACCTCATTTCTCATCTCCTTGTGCCCGGATTCGCTATTCCAGCCCTTTACTAGCAATCTCCCTACTTGGAGCATCATCACCTTTAACCTCCTGTTCCGTACAGGTTGCAATTTGTCCTGAGGATGAACGGGAAGACGTGGAACCAATGAGAGACTAGCTCTTGGTGTTGGGACAGGCACAGGTCACTCTATTTTCCCATCAGGAAGAATTAACCACAGGCTCAGCCTGCCCCCCGGAACCAGAACAGGGCCTGAAGCCATCCTGCGCTATTGCGGCCAGCTCCCTAAAAAGCGAGTTGTAAAATGGAGGTTCAGGGCACTGCAATTCACAAACCTGCAGAGTTATAAATGATAACTCTCGTCGACAAATATATTGAGGGAAGGCAAAGAAGAGGATTTGAAATCAAGGCAGAATTGCAGGAAACAGATTTCAGGAGGTAGATTTGAATCGCCTTTAAAGCACATGAAAAGCGGCAAAACGTTGACAATGATGCCCTTGGCCAAAAAGGGCGTATGCGTTTTTTCCTGAATATATTCAGGAAAAAACGCATACGCCCTTTTTGGCCAACCAAGCAACCTGGAAAGGCAAATCAGCGCTACAAAGAAGTCTCGCTTCCCATCGGTCAAAAGGGCCATGCTGAAAAAAGTGTCAAAACCAGAAATGCAGGACAGGCCATGGAGAAATGGGAGCCTTGCTACACTGATGGGCGGGATGTAAATTGCCAACAGCCACTCTGGAGAAGAGTACGGTGTGTCCTGAAACATCTAAAAAACACAGCTTAGAGAGCATAGGGCACTTCCACTCATGGGGGTATAAATTGGGAAAATGAAAAATCAGCAAGACACAAGCACCCCAAAGTTTAGGGCTGCTCTGTTGACAAGGACCTCCACTTCATTCCACCTTCAATATCCCAGGAAAGAGAAAAATGGATAAAGAAGTTGTGGTCCTTATGTACAATGGAATATCACTCAGCCATGAAATCAATGTCATAAGGCTAGTAGCAGCATGATGAGTGGATTTAGGTACGACGATTCTAAGTGAAATAAGTCACACAGAAAAGGACACTTCTCATAAGGTATCACTGATAGAGGGAATGTAAAAACCGTTACACTTGAACTGAATTACAAAACAGAACAGAGTCACACATGCAGAAAACACACTATGGCTGCTTAACGGGAAAGGTGAGGTGGGGTGATACATAAAACAAGGGTTTCAAATTAGCTCAGATACCGTTCCATAAACCCAATATGTAATAGACAAGACCTACTCCTTGCTCAGAGAACTGGACTCAACACGCCCTATTCACCGCACAAGAATATATCTGACTAGTAATAATCTTAAAACCTATGTATTGATATCTCTCTGTTAGTGTGTCAAGTGGGTGTAAAGCGGCATAAACACAGCAGTGAAAAGCAGCTAAACCCCATTATAAAAATAAATTACTTTGAAAAACCCATGAAACCAAGACAGTGAAAGAGATAGAAATTCTTACACAATGCGTTCACGGGCTGTGATGCAACCTGGATTGACCATATCTAGACCCACAGCTGGATGAGACATAAGGGTGGACACTCTTGGGGCTGAGAGGTTTGGTGAGGTTGGGTGAGCAAACGCAGACCCTTTAAAGTAATACTGCATGGTACCCATCGCATGGGTCCCATATCTCCAGGTTCAAGGGCATCTTCCTACATCGAAAACATGCATGAGAAACCCAGAAGATGGTACACCGTGTGATGGGGAAAGGTTTCTAAAACGCACCTCATTTCTCATCTCCTTGTGCCCGGATTCGCTATTCCAGCCCTTTACTAGCAATCTCCCTACTTGGAGCATCATCACCTTTAACCTCCTGTTCCGTACAGGTTGCAATTTGTCCTGAGAATGAACGGGAAGACGTGGAACCAATGAGAGACTAGCTCTTGGTGTTGGGACAGGCACAGGTCACTCTATTTTCCCATCAGGAAGAAGAATTAACCACAGGCTCAGCCTGCCCCCCGGAACCAGAACAGGGCCTGAAGCCATCCTGCGCTATTGCGGCCAGCTCCCTAAAAAGCGAGTTGTAAAATGGAGGTTCAGGGCACTGCAATTCACAAACCTGCAGAGTTATAAATGATAACTCTCGTCCACAAATATATTGAGGGAAGGCAAAGAAGAGGATTTGAAATCAAGGCAGAATTGCAGGAAACAGATTTCAGGAGGTAGATTTGAATCGCCTTTAAAGCACATGAAAAGCGGCAAAACGTTGACAATGATGCCCTTGGCCAAAAAGGGCGTATGCGTTTTTTCCTGAATATATTCAGGAAAAAACGCATACGCCCTTTTTGGCCAACCAAGCAACCTGGAAAGGCAAATCAGCGCTACAAAGAAGTCTCGCTTCCCATCGGTTAAAAGGGCCATGCTGAAAAAAGTGTCAAAACCAGAAATGCAGGACAGGCCATGGAGAAATGGGAGCCTTGCTACACTGATGGGCGGGATGTAAATTGCCAACAGCCACTCTGGAGAAGCGTACGGTGAGTCCTGAAACATCTAAAAAACACAGCTTAGAGAGCATAGGGCACTTCTACTCATGGGGGTATAAATTGGGAAAATGAAAAATCAGCAAGACACAAGCACCCCAAAGTTTAGGGCTGCTCTGTTGACAAGGACCTCCACTTCATTCCACCTTCAATATCCCAGGAAAGAGAAAAATGGATAAAAGAGTTGTGGTCCTTATGTACAAAGGAATATCACTCAGCCATGAAATCAATGTCATAAGGCTAGTAGCAGCATGATGAGTGGATTTAGGTACGACGACTCTAAGTGAAGTAAGTCACACAGAAAAGGACACTTCTCATAAGGTATCACTGATAGAGGGAATGTAAAAACCGTTACACTTGAACTGAATTACAAAACAGAACGGAGTCACACATGCAGAAAACACACTATGGCTGCTTAACGGGAAAGGTGAGGTGGGGTGATACATAAAACAAGGGTTTCAAATTAGCTCAGATACCGTTCCATAAACCCAATATGTAATAGACAAGACCTACTCCTTGCTCAGAGAACTGGACTCAACACGCCCTATTCACCGCACAAGAATATATCTGACTAGTAATAATCTTAAAACCTATGTATTCATATCTCTCTGTTAGTGTGTCAAGTGGGTGTAAAGCGGCATAAACACAGCAGTGAAAAGCAGCTAAACCCCATTATAAGAATAAATTACTTTTTCAAACCCATGAAACAAAGACAGTGAAAGAGAGCGAAATTCTTACACAATGCGTTCAGGGGCTGTGATGCAACCTGGATTGACCATATCTAGACCCACAGCTGGATGAGACATAAGGGTGGACACTCTTGAGGCTGAGAGGTTTGGTGAGGTTGGGTGAGCAAACGCAGACCCTTTAAAGTAATACTGCGTGGTACCCATCGCATGGGTCCCAAATCTCCAGGTTCAAGGGCATCTTCCTCCATCGAAAACATGCATGAGAAACCCAGAAGATGGTACACCGTGTGATGGGGAAAGGTTTCTAAAACGCACCTCATTTCTCATCTCCTTGTGCTCGGGTTCGCCATTCCAGCCACTTTACTAGCAATCTCCCTCCTTGGAGCATCAGCACCTTTAACCTCCTGTTCCGTACAGGTTGCAATTTGTCCTGAGGATGAACGGGTAGACGGGGAACCAGTGAGAGACTAGCTCTTGGTGTTGGAACACGCAGAGGTCACTCTATTTTCCCATCAGGAAGAAGAATTAACCACAGGCTCAGCCTGCCCCCCGGAACCAGAACAGGGCCTGAAGCCATCCTGCGCTTTTGCGGCCATCTCCCAAAAACGCGAGTTGTAAAATGGAGGTTCAGGGCACTGCAATTCAAAAACCTGCAGAGTTATAAATGATACCTCTCGTCCACAAATATATTGAGGGAAGGCAAAGAAGAGGATTTGAAATCAAGGCAGAATTGCAGGAAACAGATTTCAGGAGGTAGATTCGAATCGCCTTTAAAGCACATGAAAAGCGGCAAAACGTTGACAATGATGCCCTTGGCCAAAAAGGGCGTATGCGTTTTTTCCTGAATATATTCAGGAAAAAACGCATACGCCCTTTTTGGCCAACCAAGCAACCTGGAAAGGCAAATCAGCGCTACAAAGAAGTCTCGCTTCCCATCGGTCAAAAGGGCCATGCTGAAAAAAGTGTCAAAACCAGAAATGCAGGACAGGCCATGGAGAAATGGGAGCCTTGCTACACTGATGGGCGGGATGTAAATTGCCAACAGCCACTCTGGAGAAGAGTACGGTGTGTCCTGAAACATCTAAAAAACACAGCTTAGAGAGCATAGGGCACTTCCACTCATGGGGGTATAAATTGGGAAAATGAAAAATCAGCAAGACACAAGCACCCCAAAGTTTAGGGCTGCTCTGTTGACAAGGACCTCCACTTCATTCCACCTTCAATATCCCAGGAAAGAGAAAAATGGATAAAGAAGTTGTGGTCCTTATGTACAATGGAATATCACTCAGCCATGAAATCAATGTCATAAGGCTAGTAGCAGCATGATGAGTGGATTTAGGTACGACGATTCTAAGTGAAATAAGTCACACAGAAAAGGACACTTCTCATAAGGTATCACTGATAGAGGGAATGTAAAAACCGTTACACTTGAACTGAATTACAAAACAGAACAGAGTCACACATGCAGAAAACACACTATGGCTGCTTAACGGGAAAGGTGAGGTGGGGTGATACATAAAACAAGGGTTTCAAATTAGCTCAGATACCGTTCCATAAACCCAATATGTAATAGACAAGACCTACTCCTTGCTCAGAGAACTGGACTCAACACGCCCTATTCACCGCACAAGAATATATCTGACTAGTAATAATCTTAAAACCTATGTATTGATATCTCTCTGTTAGTGTGTCAAGTGGGTGTAAAGCGGCATAAACACAGCAGTGAAAAGCAGCTAAACCCCATTATAAAAATAAATTACTTTGAAAAACCCATGAAACAAAGACAGTGAAAGAGATAGAAATTCTTACACAATGCGTTCACGGGCTGTGATGCAACCTGGATTGACCATATCTAGACCCACAGCTGGATGAGACATAAGGGTGGACACTCTTGGGGCTGAGAGGTTTGGTGAGGTTGGGTGAGCAAACGCAGACCCTTTAAAGTAATACTGCATGGTACCCATCGCATGGGTCCCATATCTCCAGGTTCAAGGGCATCTTCCTACATCGAAAACATGCATGAGAAACCCAGAAGATGGTACACCGTGTGATGTGGAAAGGTTTCTAAAACGCACCTCATTTCTCATCTCCTTGTGCCCGGATTCGCTATTCCAGCCCTTTACTAGCAATCTCCCTACTTGGAGCATCATCACCTTTAACCTCCTGTTCCGTACAGGTTGCAATTTGTCCTGAGGATGAACGGGAAGACGTGGAACCAATGAGAGACTAGCTCTTGGTGTTGGGACAGGCACAGGTCACTCTATTTTCCCATCAGGAAGAAGAATTAACCACAGGCTCAGCCTGCCCCCCGGAACCAGAACAGGGCCTGAAGCCATCCTGCGCTATTGCGGCCAGCTCCCTAAAAAGCGAGTTGTAAAATGGAGGTTCAGGGCACTGCAATTCACAAACCTGCAGAGTTATAAATGATAACTCTCGTCCACAAATATATTGAGGGAAGGCAAAGAAGAGGATTTGAAATCAAGGCAGAATTGCAGGAAACAGATTTCAGGAGGTAGATTTGAATCGCCTTTAAAGCACATGAAAAGCGGAAAAACGTTGACAATGATGCCCTTGGCCAAAAGGGGCGTATGCGTTTTTTCCTGAATATATTCAGGAAAAAACGCATACGCCCTTTTTGGCCAACCAAGCAACCTGGAAAGGCAAATCAGCGCTACAAAGATGTCTCGCTGCCCTTCGGTTAAAAAGGCCATGCTGAAAAAAGTGTCAAAACCAGAAATGCAGGACAGGCCATGGAGAAATGGGAGCCTTGCTACACTGATGGGCGGGATGTAAAGTGCCAACAGCCACTCTGGAGAAGCGTACGGTGACTCCTGAAACATCTAAAAAACAAAGCTTAGAGAGCATAGGGCACTTCCACTCATGGGGTTATAAATTGGGAAAATTAAAAATCAGCAAGACACAAGCACCCCAAAGTTTAGGGCTGCTCTGTTGACAAGGACCTCCACTTCATTCCACCTTCAATATCCCAGGAAAGAGAAAAATGGATAAAGAAGTTGTGGTCCTTATGTACAATGGAATATCACTCAGCCATGAAATCAATGTCATAAGGCTAGTAGCAGCATGATGAGTGGATTTAGGTACGACGATTCTAAGTGAAATAAGTCACACAGAAAAGGACACTTCTCATAAGGTATCACTGATAGAGGGAATGTAAAAACCGTTACACTTGAACTGAATTACAAAACAGAACAGAGTCACACATGCAGAAAACACACTATGGCTGCTTAACGGGAAAGGTGAGGTGGGGTGATACATAAAACAAGGGTTTCAAATTAGCTCAGATACCGTTCCATAAACCCAATATGTAATAGACAAGACCTACTCCTTGCTCAGAGAACTGGACTCAACACGCCCTATTCACCGCACAAGAATATATCTGACTAGTAATAATCTTAAAACCTATGTATTGATATCTCTCTGTTAGTGTGTCAAGTGGGTAAAAAGCGGCATAAACACAGCAGTGAAAAGCAGCTAAACCCCATTATAAAAATAAATTACTTTGAAAAACCCATGAAACAAAGACAGTGAAAGAGAGCGAAATTCTTACACAATGCGTTCAGGGGCTGTGATGCAACCTGGATTGACCATATCTAGACCCACAGCTGGATGAGATATAAGGGTGGACACTGTTGCGGCTGAGAGGTTTGGTGAGGTTGGGTGAGCAAACGCAGACCCTTTAAAGTAATACTGCGTGGTACCCATCGCATGGGTCCCAAATCTCCAGGTTGAAGGGCATCTTCCTACATCGTAAACATGCATGAGATACCCAGAAGATGGTACACCGTGTGATGGGGAAAGGTTTCTAAAACGCACCTCATTTCTCATCTGCCTGTGCCCGGGTTTGCCATTCCAGCCACTTTACTAGCAATCTCCCTCCTTGGAGCATCAGCACCTTTAACCTCCTGTTCCGTACAGGTTGCAATTTGTCCTGAGGATGAACGGGAAGACGTGGAACCAATGAGAGACTAGCTCTTGGTGTTGGGACAGGCACAGGTCACTCTATTTTCCCATCAGGAAGAAGAATTAACCACAGGCTCAGCCTGCCTCCCGGATCAAGAACAGGGCCTGAAGCCATCCTGTGCTTTTGCGGCCATCTCCCAAAAACGCGAGTTGTAAAATGGAGGTTCAGGGCACTGCAATTCACAAACCTGCAGAGTTATAAATGATAACTCTCGTCCACAAATATATTGAGGGAAGGCAAAGAAGAGGATTTGAAATCAAGGCAGAATTGCAGGAAACAGATTTCAGGAGGTAGATTCGAATCGCCTTTAAAGCACATGAAAAGCGGCAAAACGTTGACAATGATGCCCTTGGCCAAAAAGGGCGTATGCGTTTTTTCCTGAATATATTCAGGAAAAAACGCATACGCCCTTTTTGGCCAACCAAGCAACCTGGAAAGGCAAATCAGCGCTACAAAGAAGTCTCGCTTCCCATCGGTTAAAAGGGCCATGCTGAAAAAAGTGTCAAAACCAGAAATGCAGGACAGGCCATGGAGAAATGGGAGCCTTGCTACACTGATGGGCGGGATGTAAATTGCCAACAGCCACTCTGGAGAAGAGTACGGTGTGTCCTGAAACATCTAAAAAACACAGCTTAGAGAGCATAGGGCACTTCCACTCATGGGGGTATAAATTGGGAAAATGAAAAATCAGCAAGACACAAGCACCCCAAAGTTTAGGGCTGCTCTGTTGACAAGGACCTCCACTTCATTCCACCTTCAATATCCCAGGAAAGAGAAAAATGGATAAAGAAGTTGTGGTCCTTATGTACAATGGAATATCACTCAGCCGTGAAATCAATGTCATAAGGCTAGTAGCAGCATGATGAGTGGATTTAGGTACGACGATTCTAAGTGAAATAAGTCACACAGAAAAGGACACTTCTCATAAGGTATCACTGATAGAGGGAATGTAAAAACCGTTACACTTGAACTGAATTACAAAACAGAACAGAGTCACACATGCAGAAAACACACTATGGCTGCTTAACGGGAAAGGTGAGGTGGGGTGATACATAAAACAAGGGTTTCAAATTAGCTCAGATTCCGTTCCATAAACCCAATATGTAATAGACAAGACCTACTCCTTGCTCAGAGAACTGGACTCAACACGCCCTATTCACCGCACAAGAATATATCTGACTAGTAATAATCTTAAAACCTATGTATTCATATCTCTCTGTTAGTGTGGCAAGTGGGTGTAAAGCGGCATAAACACAGCAGTGAAAAGCAGCTAAACCCCATTATAAAAATAAATTACTTTGAAAAACCCATGAAACAAAGACAGTGAAAGAGAGAGAAATTCTTACACAATGCGTTCAGGGGCTGTGATGCAACCTGGATTGACCATATCTAGACCCACAGCTGGATGAGACATAAGGGTGGACACTCTTGGGGCTGAGAGGTTTGGTGAGGTTGGGTGAGCAAACGCAGACCCTTTAAAGTAATACTGCATGGTACCCATCGCATGGGTCCCAAATCTCCAGGTTCAAGGGCATCTTCCTACATCGAAAACATGCATGAGAAACCCAGAAGATGGTACACCGTGTGATGGGGAAAGGTTTCTAAAACGCACCTCATTTCTCATCTCCTTGTGCCCGGGTTCGCTATTCCAGCCGCTTTACTAGCAATCTCCCTACTTGGAGCATCAGCACCTTTAACCTCCTGTTCCGTACAGGTTGCAATTTGTCCTGAGGATGAACGGGAAGACGTGGAACCAATGAGAGACTAGCTCTTGGTGTTGGGACAGGCACAGGTCACTCTATTTTCCCATCAGGAAGAAGAATTAACCACAGGCTCAGCCTGCCACCCGGAACCAAAACAGGGCCTGAAGCCATCCTGCGCTATTGCGGCCAGCTCCCTAAAAATCGAGTGGTAAAATGGAGGTTCAGGGCACTGCAATTCACAAACCTGCAGACTTATAAATGATAACTCTCCTCCACAAATATATTGAGGGAAGGCAAAGAAGAGGATTTGAAATCAAGGCAGAATTGCAGGAAACAGATTTCAGGAGGTAGATTCGAATCGCCTTTAAAGCACATGAAAAGCGGAAAAACGTTGACAATGATGCCCTTGGCCAAAAAGGGCGTATGCGTTTTTTCCTGAATATATTCAGGAAAAAACGCATACGCCCTTTTTGGCCAACCAAGCAACCTGGAAAGGCAAATCAGCGCTACAAAGATGTCTCGCTTCCCTTCGGTTAAAAAGGCCATGCTGAAAAAAGTGTCAAAACCAGAAATGCAGGACAGGCCATGGAGAAATGGGAGCCTTGCTACACTGATGGGCGGGATGTAAATTGCCAACAGCCACTCTGGAGAAGCGTACGGTGAGTCCTGAAACATCTAAAAAACAAAGCTTAGAGAGCATAGGGCACTTCCACTCATGGGGTTATAAATTGGGAAAATTAAAAATCAGCAAGACACAAGCACCCCAAAGTTTAGGGCTGCTCTGTTGACAAGGACCTCCACTTCATTCCACCTTCAATATCCCAGGAAAGAGAAAAATGGATAAAGAAGTTGTGGTCCTTATGTACAATGGAATATCACTCAGCCATGAAATCAATGTCATAAGGCTAGTAGCAGCATGATGAGTGGATTTAGGTACGATGATTCTAAGTGAAATAAGTCACACAGAAAAGGACACTTCTCATAAGGTATCACTGATAGAGGGAATGTAAAAACCGTTACACTTGAACTGAATTACAAAACAGAACAGAGTCACACATGCAGAAAACACACTATGGCTGCTTAACGGGAAAGGTGAGGTGGGGTGATACATAAAACAAGGGTTTCAAATTAGCTCAGATACCGTTCCATAAACCCAATATGTAATAGACAAGACCTACTCCTTGCTCAGAGAACTGGACTCAACACGCCCTATTCACTGCACAAGAATATATCTGACTAGTAATAATCTTAAAACCTATGTATTGATATCTCTCTGTTAGTGTGTCAAGTGGGTAAAAAGCGGCATAAACACAGCAGTGAAAAGCAGCTAAACCCCATTATAAAAATAAATTACTTTGAAAAACCCATGAAACAAAGACAGTGAAAGAGAGAGAAATTCTTACACAATGCGTTCAGGGGCTGTGATGCAACCTGGATTGACCATATCTAGACCCACAGCTGGATGAGACATAAGGGTGGACACTGTTGCGGCTGAGAGGTTTGGTGAGGTTGGGTGAGCAAACGCAGACCCTTTAAAGTAATACTGCGTGGTACCCATCGCATGGGTCCCAAATCTCCAGGTTGAAGGCCATCTTCCTACATCGTAAACATGCATGAGATACCCAGAAGATGGTACACCGTGTGATGGGGAAAGGTTTCTAAAACGCACCTCATTTCTCATCTGCCTGTGCCCGGGTTTGCCATTCCAGCCACTTTACTAGCAATCTACCTCCTTGGAGCATCATCACCTTTAACCTCCTGTTCCGTACAGGTTGCAATTTGTCCTGAGGATGAACGGGAAGACGTGGAACCAATGAGAGACTAGCTCTTGGTGTTGGGACAGGCACAGGTCACTCTATTTTCCCATCAGGAAGAAGAATTAACCACAGGCTCAGCCTGCCCCCCGGATCAAGAACAGGGCCTGAAGCCATCCTGCGCTTTTGCGGCCAGCTCCCAAAAACGCGAGTTGTAAAATGGAGGTTCAGGGCACTGCAATTCACAAACCTGCAGAGTTATAAATGATAACTCTCGTCCACAAATATATTGAGGGAAGGCAAAGAAGAGGATTTGAAATCAAGGCAGAATTGCAGGAAACAGATTTCAGGAGGTAGATTCGAATCGCCTTTAAAGCACATGAAAAGCGGCAAAACGTTGACAATGATGCCCTTGGCCAAAAAGGGCGTATGCGTTTTTTCCTGAATATATTCAGGAAAAAACGCATACGCCCTTTTTGGCCAACCAAGCAACCTGGAAAGGCAAATCAGCGCTACAAAGAAGTCTCGCTTCCCATCGGTTAAAAGGGCCATGCTGAAAAAAGTGTCAAAACCAGAAATGCAGGACAGGCCATGGAGAAATGGGAGCCTTGCTACACTGATGGGCGGGATGTAAATTGCCAACAGCCACTCTGGAGAAGCGTACGGTGAGTCCTGAAACATCTAAAAAACACAGCTTAGAGAGCATAGGGCACTTCTACTCATGGGGGTATAAATTGGGAAAATGAAAAATCAGCAAGACACAAGCACCCCAAAGTTTAGGGCTGCTCTGTTGACAAGGACCTCCACTTCATTCCACCTTCAATATCCCAGGAAAGAGAAAAATGGATAAAAGAGTTGTGGTCCTTATGTACAAAGGAATATCACTCAGCCATGAAATCAATGTCATAAGGCTAGTAGCAGCATGATGAGTGGATTTAGGTACGACGACTCTAAGTGAAGTAAGTCACACAGAAAAGGACACTTCTCATAAGGTATCACTGATAGAGGGAATGTAAAAACCGTTACACTTGAACTGAATTACAAAACAGAACGGAGTCACACATGCAGAAAACACACTATGGCTGCTTAACGGGAAAGGTGAGGTGGGGTGATACATAAAACAAGGGTTTCAAATTAGCTCAGATACCGTTCCATAAACCCAATATGTAATAGACAAGACCTACTCCTTGCTCAGAGAACTGGACTCAACACGCCCTATTCACCGCACAAGAATATATCTGACTAGTAATAATCTTAAAACCTATGTATTCATATCTCTCTGTTAGTGTGTCAAGTGGGTGTAAAGCGGCATAAACACAGCAGTGAAAAGCAGCTAAACCCCATTATAAGAATAAATTACTTTTTCAAACCCATGAAACAAAGACAGTGAAAGAGAGCGAAATTCTTACACAATGCGTTCAGGGGCTGTGATCCAACCTGGATTGACCATATCTAGACCCACAGCTGGATGAGACATAAGGGTGGACACTCTTGAGGCTGAGAGGTTTGGTGAGGTTGGGTGAGCAAACGCAGACCCTTTAAAGTAATACTGCGTGGTACCCATCGCATGGGTCCCAAATCTCCAGGTTCAAGGGCATCTTCCTCCATCGAAAACATGCATGAGAAACCCAGAAGATGGTACACCGTGTGATGGGGAAAGGTTTCTAAAACGCACCTCATTTCTCATCTCCTTGTGCTCGGGTTCGCCATTCCAGCCACTTTACTAGCAATCTCCCTCCTTGGAGCATCAGCACCTTTAACCTCCTGTTCCGTACAGGTTGCAATTTGTCCTGAGGATGAACGGGTAGACGGGGAACCAGTGAGAGACTAGCTCTTGGTGTTGGAACACGCAGAGGTCACTCTATTTTCCCATCAGGAAGAAGAATTAACCACAGGCTCAGCCTGCCCCCCGGAACCAGAACAGGGCCTGAAGCCATCCTGCGCTTTTGCGGCCATCTCCCAAAAACGCGAGTTGTAAAATGGAGGTTCAGGGCACTGCAATTCAAAAACCTGCAGAGTTATAAATGATACCTCTCGTCCACAAATATATTGAGGGAAGGCAAAGAAGAGGATTTGAAATCAAGGCAGAATTGCAGGAAACAGATTTCAGGAGGTAGATTCGAATCGCCTTTAAAGCACATGAAAAGCGGCAAAACGTTGACAATGATGCCCTTGGCCAAAAAGGGCGTATGCGTTTTTTCCTGAATATATTCAGGAAAAAACGCATACGCCCTTTTTGGCCAACCAAGCAACCTGGAAAGGCAAATCAGCGCTACAAAGAAGTCTCGCTTCCCAAGGGTCAAAAGGGCCATGCTGAAAAAAGTGTCAAAACCAGAAATGCAGGACAGGCCATGGAGAAATGGGAGCCTTGCTACACTGATGGGCGGGATGTAAATTGCCAACAGCCACTCTGGAGAAGAGTACGGTGTGTCCTGAAACATCTAAAAAACACAGCTTAGAGAGCATAGGGCACTTCCACTCATGGGGGTATAAATTGGGAAAATGAAAAATCAGCAAGACACAAGCACCCCAAAGTTTAGGGCTGCTCTGTTGACAAGGACCTCCACTTCATTCCACCTTCAATATCCCAGGAAAGAGAAAAATGGATAAAGAAGTTGTGGTCCTTATGTACAATGGAATATCACTCAGCCATGAAATCAATGTCATAAGGCTAGTAGCAGCATGATGAGTGGATTTAGGTACGACGATTCTAAGTGAAATAAGTCACACAGAAAAGGACACTTCTCATAAGGTATCACTGATAGAGGGAATGTAAAAACCGTTACACTTGAACTGAATTACAAAACAGAACAGAGTCACACATGCAGAAAACACACTATGGCTGCTTAACGGGAAAGGTGAGGTGGGGTGATACATAAAACAAGGGTTTCAAATTAGCTCAGATACCGTTCCATAAACCCAATATGTAATAGACAAGACCTACTCCTTGCTCAGAGAACTGGACTCAACACGCCCTATTCACCGCACAAGAATATATCTGACTAGTAATAATCTTAAAACCTATGTATTGATATCTCTCTGTTAGTGTGTCAAGTGGGTGTAAAGCGGCATAAACACAGCAGTGAAAAGCAGCTAAACCCCATTATAAAAATAAATTACTTTGAAAAACCCATGAAACAAAGACAGTGAAAGAGATAGAAATTCTTACACAATGCGTTCACGGGCTGTGATGCAACCTGGATTGACCATATCTAGACCCACAGCTGGATGAGACATAAGGGTGGACACTCTTGGGGCTGAGAGGTTTGGTGAGGTTGGGTGAGCAAACGCAGACCCTTTAAAGTAATACTGCATGGTACCCATCGCATGGGTCCCATATCTCCAGGTTCAAGGGCATCTTCCTACATCGAAAACATGCATGAGAAACCCAGAAGATGGTACACCGTGTGATGTGGAAAGGTTTCTAAAACGCACCTCATTTCTCATCTCCTTGTGCCCGGATTCACTATTCCAGCCCTTTACTAGCAATCTCCCTACTTGGAGCATCATCACCTTTAACCTCCTGTTCCGTACAGGTTGCAATTTGTTCTGAGGATGAACGGGAAGACGTGGAACCAATGAGAGACTAGCTCTTGGTGTTGGGACAGGCACAGGTCACTCTATTTTCCCATCAGGAAGAAGAATTAACCACAGGCTCAGCCTGCCCCCCGGAACCAGAACAGGGCCTGAAACCATCCTGCGCTATTGCGGCCAGCTCCATAAAAAGCGAGTTGTAAAATGGAGGTTCAGGGCACTGCAATTGACAGACCTGCAGAGTTATAAATGATAACTCTCGTCCACAAATATATTGAGGGAAGGCAAAGAAGAGGATTTGAAATCAAGGCAGAATTGCAGGAAACAGATTTCAGGAGGTAGATACGAATCGCCTTTAAAGCACATGAAAAGCGGCAAAACGTTGACAATGATGCCCTTGGCCAAAAAGGGCGTATGCGTTTTTTCCTGAATATATTCAGGAAAAAACGCATACGCCCTTTTTGGCCAACCAAGCAACCTGGAAAGGCAAATCAGCGCTACAAAGAAGTCTCGCTTCCCATCGGTCAAAAGGGCCATGCTGAAAAAAGTGTCAAAACCAGAAATGCAGGACAGGCCATGGAGAAATGGGAGCCTTGCTACACTGATGGGCGGGATGTAAATTGCCAACAGCCACTCTGGAGAAGCGTACGGTGAGTCCTGAAACATCTAAAAAACAAAGCTTAGAGAGCATAGGGCACTTCCACTCATGGGGTTATAAATTGGGAAAATTAAAAATCAGCAAGACACAAGCACCCCAAAGTTTAGGGCTGCTCTGTTGACAAGGACCTCCACTTCATTCCACCTTCAATATCCCAGGAAAGAGAAAAATGGATAAAGAAGTTGTGGTCCTTATGTACAATGGAATATCACTCAGCCATGAAATCAATGTCATAAGGCTAGTAGCAGCATGATGAGTGGATTTAGGTACGACGATTCTAAGTGAAATAAGTCACACAGAAAAGGACACTTCTCATAAGGTATCACTGATAGAGGGAATGTAAAAACCGTTACACTTGAACTGAATTACAAAACAGAACAGAGTCACACATGCAGAAAACACACTATGGCTGCTTAACGGGAAAGGTGAGGTGGGGTGATACATAAAACAAGGGTTTCAAATTAGCTCAGATACCGTTCCATAAACCCAATATGTAATAGACAAGACCTACTCCTTGCTCAGAGAACTGGACTCAACACGCCCTATTCACCGCACAAGAATATATCTGACTAGTAATAATCTTAAAACCTATGTATTGATATCTCTCTGTTAGTGTGTCAAGTGGGTAAAAAGCGGCATAAACACAGCAGTGAAAAGCAGCTAAACCCCATTATAAAAATAAATTACTTTGAAAAACCCATGAAACAAAGACAGTGAAAGAGAGCGAAATTCTTACACAATGCGTTCAGGGGCTGTGATGCAACCTGGATTGACCATATCTAGACCCACAGCTGGATGAGACATAAGGGTGGACACTCTTGGGGCTGAGAGGTTTGGTGAGGTTGGGTGAGCAAACGCAGACCCTTTAAAGTAATACTGCGTGGTACCCATCGCATGGGTCCGAAATCTCCAGGTTGAAGGGCATCTTCCTACATCGTAAACATGCATGAGATACCCAGAAGATGGTACACCGTGTGATGGGGAAAGGTTTCTAAAACGCACCTCATTTCTCATCTGCCTGTGCCCGGGTTTGCCATTCCAGCCACTTTACTAGCAATCTCCCTCCTTGGAGCATCATCACCTTTAACCTCCTGTTCCGTACAGGTTGCAATTTGTCCTGAGGATGAACGGGAAGACGTGGAACCAATGAGAGACTAGCTCTTGGTGTTGGGACAGGCACAGGTCACTCTATTTTCCCATCAGGAAGAAGAATTAACCACAGGCTCAGCCTGCCCCCCGGATCAAGAACAGGGCCTGAAGCCATCCTGTGCTTTTGCGGCCATCTCCCAAAAACGCGAGTTGTAAAATGGAGGTTCAGGGCACTGCAATTCACAAACCTGCAGAGTTATAAATGATAACTCTCGTCCACAAATATATTGAGGGAAGGCAAAGAAGAGGATTTGAAATCAAGGCAGAATTGCAGGAAACAGATTTCAGGAGGTAGATTCGAATCGCCTTTAAAGCACATGAAAAGCGGCAAAACGTTGACAATGATGCCCTTGGCCAAAAAGGGCGTATGCGTTTTTTCCGGAATATATTCAGGAAAAAACGCATACGCCCTTTTTGGCCAACCAAGCAACCTGGAAAGGCAAATCAGCGCTACAAAGAAGTCTCGCTTCCCATCGGTTAAAAGGGCCATGCTGAAAAAAGTGTCAAAACCAGAAATGCAGGACAGGCCATGGAGAAATGGGAGCCTTGCTACACTGATGGGCGGGATGTAAATTGCCAAGAGCCACTCTGGAGAAGTGTCCGGTGAGTCCAGAAACATCTGAATAACACAGCTTAGAGAGCATAGGGCACTTCCACTCATGGGGGTATAAATTGGGAAAATGAAAAATCAGCAAGACACAAGCACCCCAAAGTTTAGGGCTGCTCTGTTGACAAGGACCTCCACTTCATTCCACCTTCAATATCCCAGGAAAGAGAAAAATGGATAAAGAAGTTGTGGTCCTTATGTACAATGGAATATCACTCAGCCATGAAATCAATGTCATAAGGCTAGTAGCAGCATGATGAGTGGATTTAGGTACGACGATTCTAAGTGAAATAAGTCACACAGAAAAGGACACTTCTCATAAGGTATCACTGATAGAGGGAATGTAAAAACCGTTACACTTGAACTGAATTACAAAACAGAACAGAGTCACACATGCAGAAAACACACTATGGCTGCTTAACGGGAAAGGTGAGGTGGGGTGATACATAAAACAAGGGTTTCAAATTAGCTCAGATACCGTTCCATAAACCCAATATGTAATAGACAAGACCTACTCCTTGCTCAGAGAACTGGACTCAACACGCCCTATTCACCGCACAAGAATATATCTGACTAGTAATAATCTTAAAACCTATGTATTGATATCTCTCTGTTAGTGTGTCAAGTGGGTGTAAAGCGGCATAAACACAGCAGTGAAAAGCAGCTAAACCCCATTATAAAAATAAGTTACTTTGAAAAACCCATGAAACAAAGACAGTGAAAGAGAGCGAAATTCTTACACAATGCGTTCAGGGGCTGTGATGCAACCTGGATTGACCATATCTAGACCCACAGCTGGATGAGACATAAGGGTGGACACTCTTGGGGCTGAGAGGTTTGGTGAGGTTGGGTGAGCAAACGCAGACCCTTTAGAGTAATACTGCGTGGTACCCATCGCATGGGTCCCAAATCTCCAGGTTCAAGGGCATCTTCCTACATCGAAAACATGCATGAGAAACCCAGAAGATGGTACACCGTGTGATGGGGAAAGGTTTCTAAAACGCACCTCATTTCTCATCTCCTTGTGCCCGGGTTCGGTATTCCAGCCGCTTTACTAGCAATCTCCCTCCTTGGAGCATCAGCACCTTTAACCTCCTGTTCCGTACAGGTTGCAATTTGTCCTGAGGGTGAACGGGAAGACGTGGAACCAATGAGAGACTAGCTCTTGGTGTTGGGACAGGCACAGGTCACTCTATTTTCCCATCAGGAAGAAGAATTAACCACAGGCTCAGCCTGCCACCCGGAACCAGAACAGGGCCTGAAGCCATCCTGCGCTATTGCGGCCAGCTCCCTAAAAAGCGAGTTGTAAAATGGAGGTTCAGGGCACTGCATTTCACAAACCTGCAGACTTATAAATGATAACTCTCGTCCACAAATATATTGAGGGAAGGCAAAGAAGAGGATTTGAAATCAAGGCAGAATTGCAGGAAACAGATTTCAGGAGGTAGATTCGAATCTCCTTTAAAGCACATGAAAAGCGGAAAAACTTTGACAAAGATGCCCTTGGCCAAAAAGGGCGTATGCGTTTTTTCCTGAATATATTCAGGAAAAAACGCATACGCCCTTTTTGGCCAACCAAGCAACCTGGAAAGGCAAATCAGCGCTACAAAGAAGTCTCGCTTCCCATCGGTTAAAAGGGCCATGCTGAAAAAAGTGTCAAAACCAGAAATGCAGGACAGGCCATGGAGAAATGGGAGCCTTGCTACACTGATGGGCGGGATGTAAATTGCCAACAGCCACACTGGAGAAGAGTACGGTGTGTCCTGAAACATCTAAAAAACACAGCTTAGAGAGCATAGGGTACTTCCACTCATGGGGGTATAAATTGGGAAAATGAAAAATCAGCAAGACACAAGCACCCCAAAGTTTAGGGTTGCTCTGTTGACAAGGACCTCCACTTCATTCCACCTTAAATATGCCAGGAAAGAGAAAAATGGATAAAAGAGTTGTGGTCCTTATGTACAAAGGAATATCACTCAGCCATGAAATCAATGTCATAAGGCTAGTAGCAGCATGATGAGTGGATTTAGGTACGACGATTCTAAGTGAAGTAAGTTACACAGAAAAGGACACTTCTCATAAGGTATCAGTGATAGAGGGAATGTAAAAACCGTTACACTTGAACTGAATTATAAAACAGAACGGAGTCACACATGCAGAAAACACACTATGGCTGCTTAACGGGAAAGGTGAGGTGGGGTGATACATAAAACAAGGGTTTCAAATTAGCTCAGATACCGTTCCATAAACCCAATATGTAATAGACAAGACCTACTCCTTGCTCAGAGAACTGGACTCAACACGCCCTATTCACCGCACAAGAATATATCTGACTAGTAATAATCTTAAAACCTATGTATTCATATCTCTCTGTTAGTGTGTCAAGTGGGTGTAAAGCGGCATAAACACAGCAGTGAAAAGCAGCTAAACCCCATTATAAGAATAAATTACTTTTTCAAACCCATGAAACAAAGACAGTGAAAGAGAGCGAAATTCTTACACAATGCGTTCAGGGGCTGTGATCCAACCTGGATTGACCATATCTAGACCCACAGCTGGATGAGACATAAGGGTGGACACTCTTGAGGCTGAGAGGTTTGGTGAGGTTGGGTGAGCAAACGCAGACCCTTTAAAGTAATACTGCGTGGTACCCATCCCATGGGTCCCAAATCTCCAGGTTCAAGGGCATCTTCCTACATCGAAAACATGCATGAGAAACCCAGAAGATGGTACACCGTGTGATGGGGAAAGGTTTCTAAAACGCACCTCATTTCTCATCTCCTTGTGCTCGGGTTTGCCATTCCAGCCACTTTACTAGCAATCTCCCTCCTTGGAGCATCAGCACCTTTAACCTCCTGTTCCGTACAGGTTGCAATTTGTCCTGAGGATGAACGGGAAGACGTGGAACCAATGAGAGACTAGCTCTTGGTGTTGGGACAGGCACAGGTCACTCTATTTTCCCATCAGGAAGAAGAATTAACCACAGGCTCAGCCTGCCCCCCGGAACAAGAACAGGGCCTGAAGCCATCCTGAGCTTTTGCGGCCATCTCCCAAAAACGCGAGTTGTAAAATGGAGGTTCAGGGCACTGCAATTCACAAACCTGCAGAGTTATAAATGATACCTCTCGTCCACAAATATATTGAGGGAAGGCAAAGAAGAGGATTTGAAATCAAGGCAGAATTGCAGGAAACAGATTTCAGGAGGTAGATTCGAATCGCCTTTAAAGCACATGAAAAGCGGCAAAACGTTGACAATGATGCCCTTGGCCAAAAAGGGCGTATGCGTTTTTTCCTGAATATATTCAAGAAAAAACGCATACGCCCTTTTTGGCCAACCAAGCAACCTGGAAAGGCAAATCAGCGCTACAAAGAAGTCTCGCTTCCCATCGGTCAAAAGGGCCATGCTGAAAAAGTCTCAAAACCAAAAATGCAGGACAGGCCATGGAGAAATGGGAGCCTTGCTACACTGATGGGCGGGATGTAAATTGTCAACAGCCACTCTGGAGAAGTGTACGGTGAGTTCTGAAACGTCTAAAAAGCAAAGCTTAGAGAGCATAGGGCACTTCCACTCATGGGGGTATAAATTGGGAAAATGAAAAATCAGCAAGACACAAGCACCCCAAAGTTTAGGGCTCCTCTGTTGACAAGGACCTCCACTTCATTCCACCTTCAATATCCCAGGAAAGAGAAAAATGGATAAAGAAGTTGTGGTCCTTATGTACAATGGAATATCACTCAGCCATGAAATCAATGTCATAAGGCTAGTAGCAGCATGATAAGTGGATTTAGGTACGACGATTCTAAGTGAAATAAGTCACACAGAAAAGGACACTTCTCATAAGGTATCACTTATAGAGGGAATGTAAAAACCGTTACACTTGACCTGAATTACAAAACAGAACAGAGTCACACATGCAGAAAACACACTATGGCTGCTTAACGCGAAAGGTGAGGTGGGGTGATACATAAAACAAGGGTTTCAAATTAGCTCAGATACCGTTCCATAAACCCAATATGTAATAGACAAGACCTACTCCTTGCTCAGAGAACTGGACTCAACACGCCCTATTCACCGCACAAGAATATATCTGAGTAGTAATAATCTTAAAACCTATGTATTGATATCTCTCTGTTAGTGTGTCAAGTGGGTGTAAAGCGGCATAAACACAGCAGTGAAAAGCAGCTAAACCCCATTATAAAAATAAATTACTTTGAAAAACCCATGAAACAAAGACAGTGAAAGAGATAGAAATTCTTACACAATGCGTTCAGGGGCTGTGATGCAACCTGGATTGACCATATCTAGACCCACAGCTGGATGAGACATAAGGGTGGACACTCTTGGGGCTGAGAGGTTTGGTGAGGTTGGGTGAGCAAACGCAGACCCTTTAAAGTAATACTGCGTGGTACCCATCGCATGGGTCCCAAATCTCCAGGTTCAAGGGCATCTTCCTACATCGAAAACATGCATGAGAAACCCAGAAGATGGTACACCGTGTGATGGGGAAAGGTTTCTAAAACGCACCTCATTTCTCATCTCCTTGTGCCCGGGTTCGGTATTCCAGCCGCTTTACTAGCAATCTCCCTACTTGGAGCATCAGCACCTTTAACCTCCTGTTCCGTACAGGTTGCAATTTGTCCTGAGGGTGAACGGGAAGACGTGGAACCAATAAGAGACTAGCTCTTGGTGTTGGCACAGGCACAGGTCACTCTATTTTCCCATCAGGAAGAAGAATTAACCACAGGCTCAGCCTGCCACCCGGAACCAGAACAGGGCCTGAAGCCATCCTGCGCTATTGCGGCCAGCTCCCTAAAAAGCGAGTTGTAAAATGGAGGTTCAGGGCACTGCAATTCACAAACCTGCAGACTTATAAATGATAACTCTCGTCCACAAATATATTGAGGGAAGGCAAAGAAGAGGATTTGAAATCAAGGCAGAATTGCAGGAAACAGATTTCAGGAGGTAGATTTGAATCGCCTTTAAAGCACATGAAAAGCGGCAAAACGTTGACAATGATGCCCTTGGCCAAAAAGGGCGTATGCGTTTTTTCCTGAATATATTCAGGAAAAAACGCATACGCCCTTTTTGGCCAACCAAGCAACCTGGAAAGGCAAATCAGCGCTACAAAGAAGTCTCGCTTCCCATCGGTTAAAAGGGCCATGCTGAAAAAAGTGTCAAAACCAGAAATGCAGGACAGGCCATGGAGAAATGGGAGCCTTGCTACACTGATGGGCGGGATGTAAATTGCCAAGAGCCACTCTGGAGAAGAGTACGGTGTGTCCTGAAACATCTAAAAAACACAGCTTAGAGAGCATAGGGCACTTCCACTCATGGGGGTATAAATTGGGAAAATGAAAAATCAGCAAGACACAAGCACCCCAAAGTTTAGGGTTGCTCTGTTGACAAGGACCTCCACTTCATTCCACCTTAAATATGCCAGGAAAGAGAAAAATGGATGAAGGAGTTGTGGTCCTTATGTACAATGGAATATCACTCAGCCATGAAATCAATGTCATAAGGCTAGTAGCAGCATGATGAGTGGATTTAGGTACGACAATTCTAAGTGAAATAAATCACACAGAAAAGGACACTTCTCATAAGGTATCACTGATAGAGGGAATGTAAAAACCGTTACACTTGAACTGAATTACAAAACAGAACGAGTCACACATGCAGAAAACACACTATGGCTGCTTAACGGGAAAGGGGAGGTGGGGTGATACATAAAACAAGGGTTTCAAATTAGCTCAGATACCATTCCATAAACCCAATGTGTAATAGACAAGACCTACTCCTTGCTCAGAGAACTGGACTCAACACGCCGTATTCACCGCACAAGAATATATATGACTAGTAATAATCTTAAAACCTATGTATTGATATCTCTCTGTTAGTGTGTCAAGTGGGTGTAAAGCAGCATAAACACAGCAGTGAAAAGCAGCTAAACCCCATTATAAAAATAAATTACTTTGAAAAACCCATGAAACAAAGACAGTGAAAGAGAGAGAAATTCTTACACAATTCGTTCAGGGGCTGTGATGCAACCTGGATTGACCATATCTAGACCCACAGCTGGATGAGACATAAGGGTGGACACTCTTGGGGCTGAGAGGTTTGGTGAGGTTGGGTGAGCAAACGCAGACCCTTTAAAGTAATACTGCGTGGTACCCATCCCATGGGTCCCAAATCTCCAGGTTCAAGGGCATCTTCCTACATCGAAAACATGCATGAGAAACCCAGAAGATGGTACACCGTGTGATGGGGAAAGGTTTCTAAAACGCACCTCATTTCTCATCTCCTTGTGCCCGGGTTCGGTATTCCAGCCGCTTTACTAGCAATCTCCCTACTTGGAGCATCAGCACCTTTAACCTCCTGTTCCGTACAGGTTGCAATTTGTCCTGAGGGTGAACGGGAAGACGTGGAACCAATGAGAGACTAGCTCTTGGTGTTGGCACAGGCACAGGTCACTCTATTTTCCCATCAGGAAGAAGAATTAACCACAGGCTCAGCCTGCCACCCGGAACCGAAACAGGGCCTGAAGCCATCCTGCGCTATTGCGGCCAGCTCCCTAAAAAGCGAGTTGTAAAATGGAGGTTCAGGGCACTGCAATTCACAAACCTGCACAGTTATAAATGATAACTCTCGTCCACAAATATATTGAGGGAAGGCAAAGAAGAGGATTTGAAATCAAGGCAGAATTGCAGGAAACAGATTTCAGGAGGTAGATTCGAATCGCCTTTAAAGCACATGAAAAGCGGAAAAACTTTGACAATGATGCCCTTGGCCAAAAAGGGCGTATGCGTTTTTTCCTGAATATATTCAGGAAAAAACGCATACGCCCTTTTTGGCCAACCAAGCAACCTGGAAAAGCAAATCAGCGCTACAAAGAAGTCTCGCTTCCCATCGGTTAAAAGGGCCATGCTGAAAAAAGTGTCAAAACCAGAAATGCAGGACAGGCCATGGAGAAATGGGAGCCTTGCTACACTGATGGGCGGGATGTAAATTGCCAAGAGCCACTCTGGAGAAGAGTACGGTGTGTCCTGAAACATCTAAAAAACACAGCTTAGAGAGCATAGGGCACTTCCACTCATGGGGGTATAAATTGGGAAAATGAAAAATCAGCAAGACACAAGCACCCCAAAGTTTAGGGTTGCTCTGTTGACAAGGACCTCCACTTCATTCCACCTTAAATATGCCAGGAAAGAGAAAAATGGATGAAGGAGTTGTGGTCCTTATGTACAATGGAATATCACTCAGCCATGAAATCAATGTCATAAGGCTAGTAGCAGCATGATGAGTGGATTTAGGTACGACAATTCTAAGTGAAATAAATCACACAGAAAAGGACACTTCTCATAAGGTATCACTGATAGAGGGAATGTAAAAACCGTTACACTTGAACTGAATTACAAAACAGAACGAGTCACACATGCAGAAAACACACTATGGCTGCTTAACGGGAAAGGGGAGGTGGGGTGATACATAAAACAAGGGTTTCAAATTAGCTCAGATACCATTCCATAAACCCAATGTGTAATAGACAAGACCTACTCCTTGCTCAGAGAACTGGACTCAACACGCCGTATTCACCGCACAAGAATATATATGACTAGTAATAATCTTAAAACCTATGTATTGATATCTCTCTGTTAGTGTGTCAAGTGGGTGTAAAGCAGCATAAACACAGCAGTGAAAAGCAGCTAAACCCCATTATAAAAATAAATTACTTTGAAAAACCCATGAAACAAAGACAGTGAAAGAGAGAGAAATTCTTACACAATTCGTTCAGGGGCTGTGATGCAACCTGGATTGACCATATCTAGACCCACAGCTGGATGAGACATAAGGGTGGACACTCTTGGGGCTGAGAGGTTTGGTGAGGTTGGGTGAGCAAACGCAGACCCTTTAAAGTAATACTGCGTGGTACCCATCCCATGGGTCCCAAATCTCCAGGTTCAAGGGCATCTTCCTACATCGAAAACATGCATGAGAAACCCAGAAGATGGTACACCGTGTGATGGGGAAAGGTTTCTAAAACGCACCTCATTTCTCAACTCCTTGTGCCCGGGTTCGCCATTCCATCCGCTCTACTAGAAATCTCCCTACTTGGAGCATCAGCACCTTTAGCCTCTTGTTTCGTACAGGTTGCAATTTGTCCTGAGGATGAACGGGAAGATGGGGAACGAATGAGAGACTAGCTCTTGGTGTTGGGACAGGCAGAGGTCACTCTATTTTCCCATCAGGAAGAAGAATTAACCACATGATCAGCCTGCCCCCTGGAACCAGAACAGGGCCTGAAGCCATCCTGCGCTTTTGCGGCCAGCTCCCAAAAAAGCGAGTTGTAAAATGGAGGTTCACGGCACTGCAATTCACAAACCTGCAGAGTTATAAATGATAACTCTCGTCCACAAATATATTGAGGGAAGGCAAAGAAGAGGATTTGAAATCAAGGCAGAATTGCAGGAAACAGATTTCAGGAGGTAGATTCGAATCGCCTTAAAGCACATGAAAAGCGGCAAAACGTTGACAATGATGCCCTTGGCCAAAAAGGGCGTATGCGTTTTTTCCTGAATATATTCAGGAAAAAACGCATACGCCCTTTTTGGCCAACCAAGCAACCTGGAAAGGCAAATCAGCGCTACAAAGAAGTCTCGTTTCCCATCGGTTAAAAGGGCCATGCTGAAAAAAGTGTCAAAACCAGAAATGCAGGACAGGCCATGGAGAAATGGGAGCCTTGCTACACTGATGGGCGGGATGTAAATTGCCAAGAGCCACTCTGGAGAAGTGTCCGGTGAGTCCTGAAACATCTGAAAAACACAGCTTAGAGAGCATAGGGCACTTCCACTCATGGGGGTATAAATTGGGAAAATGAAAAATCAGCAAGACACAAGCACCCCAAAGTTTAGGGTTGCTCTGTTGACAAGGACCTCCACTTCATTCCACCTTAAATAT
Source organism: Balaenoptera borealis (assembly GCF_965194805.1). Taxonomy (NCBI): domain Eukaryota; kingdom Metazoa; phylum Chordata; class Mammalia; order Artiodactyla; family Balaenopteridae; genus Balaenoptera; species Balaenoptera borealis. Next base: position 988,728 of record NW_028123988.1, read on the forward strand.
GCCAGGAAAGAGAAAAATGGATAAAAGAGTTGTGGTCCTTATGTACAAAGGAATATCACTCAGCCATGAAATCAATGTCATAAGGCTAGTAGCAGCATGATGAGTGGATTTAGGTACGACGATTCTAAGTGAAATAAGTCACACAGAAAAGGACACTTCTCATAAGGTATCACTGATAGAGGGAATGTAAAAACCGTTACACTTGAACTGAATTACAAAACAGAACGGAGTCACACATGCAGAAAACACACTATGGCTGCTTAACGGGAAAGGTGAGGTGGGGTGATACATAAAACAAGGGTTTCAAATTAGCTCAGATACCGTTCCATAAACCCAATATGTAATAGACAAGACCTACTCCTTGCTCAGAGAACTGGACTCAACACGCCCTATTCACCGCACAAGAATATATCTGACTAGTAATAATCTTAAAACCTATGTATTCATATCTCTCTTTTTGTGTGTCAAGTGGGTGTAAAGCGGCATAAACACAGCAGTGAAAAGCAGCTAAACCCCATTATAAAAATAAATTACTTTGAAAAACCCATGAAACAAAGACAGTGAAAGAGAGCGAAATTCTTACACAATGCGTTCAGGGGCTATGATCCAACCTGGATTGACCATATCTAGACCCACAGCTGGATGAGACATAAGGGTGGACACTCTTGAGGCTGAGAGGTTTGGTGAGGTTGGGTGAGCAAACGCAGACCCTTTAAAGTAATACTGCGTGGTACCCATCGCATGGGTCCCAAATCTCCAGGTTCAAGGGCATCTTCCTCCATCGAAAACATGCATGAGAAACCCAGAAGATGGTACACCGTGTGATGGGGAAAGGTTTCTAAAACGCAGCTCATTTCTCATCTCCTTGTGCTCGGGTTCGCCATTCCAGCCACTTTACTAGCAATCTCCCTCCTTGGAGCATCAGCACCTTTAACCTCCTGTTCCGTACAGGTTGCAATTTGTCCTGAGGATGAACGGGAAGACGTGGAACCAATGAGAGACTAGCTCTTGGTGTTGGGACACGCAGAGGTCACTCTATTTTCCCATCAGGAAGAAGAATTAACCACAGGCTCAGCCTGCCACCCGGAACCAGAACAGGGCCTGAAGCCATCCTGAGCTTTTGCGGCCATCTCCCAAAAACGCGAGTTGTAAAATGGAGGTTCAGGGCACTGCAATTCACAAACCTGCAGAGTTATAAATGATACCTCTCGTCCACAAATATATTGAGGGAAGGCAAAGAAGACGATTTGAAATCAAGGCAGAATTGCAGGAAACAGATTTCAGGAGGTAGATTCGAATCGCCTTTAAAGCACATGAAAAGCGGCAAAACGTTGACAATGATGCCCTTGGCCAAAAAGGGCGTATGCGTTTTTTCCTGAATATATTCAGGAAAAAACGCATACGCCCTTTTTGGCCAACCAAGCAACCTGGAAAGGCAAATCAGCGCTACAAAGAAGTCTCGCTTCCCATCGGTTAAAAGGGCCATGCTGAAAAAAGTGTCAAAACCAGAAATGCAGGACAGGCCATGGAGAAATGGGAGCCTTGCTACACTGATGGGCGGGATGTAAATTGTCAACAGCCACTCTGGAGAAGTGTACGGTGAGTCCTGAAACGTCTAAAAAGCAAAGCTTAGAGAGCATAGGGCACTTCCACTCATGGGGGTATAAATTGGGAAAATGAAAAATCAGCAAGACACAAGCACCCCAAAGTTTAGGGCTGCTCTGTTGACAAGGACCTCCACTTCATTCCACCTTCAATATCCCAGGAAAGAGAAAAATGGATAAAGAAGTTGTGGTCCTTATGTACAATGGAATATCACTCAGCCATGAAATCAATGTCTTAAGGCTAGTAGCAGCATGATAAGTGGATTTAGGTACGACGATTCTAAGTGAAATAAGTCACACAGAAAAGGACACTTCTCATAAGGTATCACTTATAGAGGGAATGTAAAAACCGTTACACTTGAACTGAATTACAAAACAGAACAGAGTCACACATGCAGAAAACACACTATGGCTGCTTAACGGGAAAGGTGAGGTGGGGTGATACATAAAACAAGGGTTTCAAATTAGCTCAGATACCGTTCCATAAACCCAATATGTAATAGACAAGACCTACTCCTTGCTCAGAGAACTGGACTCAACACGCCCTATTCACCGCACAAGAATATATCTGAGTAGTAATAATCTTAAAACCTATGTATTGATATCTCTCTGTTAGTGTGTCAAGTGGGTGTAAAGCGGCATAAACACAGCAGTGAAAAGCAGCTAAACCCCATTATAAAAATAAATTACTTTGAAAAACCCATGAAACAAAGACAGTGAAAGAGAGCGAAATTCTTACACAATGCGTTCAGGGGCTGTGATGCAACCTGGATTGACCATATCTAGACCCACAGCTGGATGAGACATAAGGGTGGACACTCTTGGGGCTGAGAGGTTTGGTGAGGTTGGGTGAGCAAACGCAGACCCTTTAAAGTAATACTGCGTGGTACCCATCGCATGGGTCCCAAATCTCCAGGTTCAAGGGCATCTTCCTACATCGAAAACATGCATGAGAAACCCAGAAGATGGTACACCGTGTGATGGGGAAAGGTTTCTAAAACGCACCTCATTTCTCATCTCCTTGTGCCCGGGTTCGGTATTCCAGCTGCTTTACTAGCAATCTCCCTCCTTGGAGCATCAGCACCTTTAACCTCCTGTTCCGTACAGGTTGCAATTTGTCCTGAGGGTGAACGGGAAGACGTGGAACCAATGAGAGACTAGCTCTTGGTGTTGGCACAGGCACAGGTCACTCTATTTTCCCATCAGGAAGAAGAATTAACCACAGGCTCAGCCTGCCACCCGGAACCAGAACAGGGCCTGAAGCCATCCTGCGCTATTGCGGCCAGCTCCCTAAAAAGCGAGTTGTAAAATGGAGGTTCAGGGCACTGCAATTCACAAACCTGCAGACTTATAAATGATAACTCTCGTCCACAAATATATTGAGGGAAGGCAAAGAAGAGGATTTGAAATCAAGGCAGAATTGCAGGAAACAGATTTCAGGAGGTAGATTCGAATCGCCTTTAAAGCACATGAAAAGCGGAAAAACTTTGACAATGATGCCCTTGGCCAAAAAGGGCGTATGCGTTTTTTCCTGAATATATTCAGGAAAAAACGCATACGCCCTTTTTGGCCAACCAAGCAACCTGGAAAAGCAAATCAGCGCTACAAAGAAGTCTCGCTTCCCATCGGTTAAAAGGGCCATGCTGAAAAAAGTGTCAAAACCAGAAATGCAGGACAGGCCATGGAGAAATGGGAGCCTTGCTACACTGATGGGCGGGATGTAAATTGCCAAGAGCCACTCTGGAGAAGAGTACGGTGTGTCCTGAAACATCTAAAAAACACAGCTTAGAGAGCATAGGGCACTTCCACTCATGGGGGTATAAATTGGGAAAATGAAAAATCAGCAAGACACAAGCACCCCAAAGTTTAGGGTTGCTCTGTTGACAAGGACCTCCACTTCATTCCACCTTAAATATGCCAGGAAAGAGAAAAATGGATGAAGGAGTTGTGGTCCTTATGTACAATGGAATATCACTCAGCCATGAAATCAATGTCATAAGGCTAGTAGCAGCATGATGAGTGGATTTAGGTACGACAATTCTAAGTGAAATAAATCACACAGAAAAGGACACTTCTCATAAGGTATCACTGATAGAGGGAATGCAAAAACCGTTACACTTGAACTGAATTACAAAACAGAACGAGTCACACATGCAGAAAACACACTATGGCTGCTTAACGGGAAAGGGGAGGTGGGGTGATACATAAAACAAGGGTTTCAAATTAGCTCAGATACCGTTCCATAAACCCAATGTGTAATAGACAAGACCTACTCCTTGCTCAGAGAACTGGACTCAACACGCCGTATTCACCGCACAAGAATATATCTGACTAGTAATAATCTTAAAACCTATGTATTGATATCTCTCTGTTAGTGTGTCAAGTGGGTGTAAAGCAGCATAAACACAGCAGTGAAAAGCAGCTAAACCCCATTATAAAAATAAATTACTTTGAAAAACCCATGAAACAAAGACAGTGAAAGAGAGAGAAATTCTTACACAATTCGTTCAGGGGCTGTGATGCAACCTGGATTGACCATATCTAGACCCACAGCTGGATGAGACATAAGGGTGGACACTCTTGGGGCTGAGAGGTTTGGTGAGGTTGGGTGAGCAAACGCAGACCCTTTAGAGTAATACTGCGTGGTACCCATCGCATGGGTCCCAAATCTCCAGGTTCAAGGGCATCTTCCTACATCGAAAACATGCATGAGAAACCCAGAAGATGGTACACCGTGTGATGGGGAAAGGTTTCTAAAACGCACCTCATTTCTCAACTCCTTGTGCCCGGGTTCGCCATTCCAACCGCTTTACTAGAAATCTCCCTACTTGGAGCATCAGCACCTTTAACCTCTTGTTTCGTACAGGTTGCAATTTGTCCTGAGGATGAACGGGAAGATGGGGAACGAATGAGAGACTAGCTCTTGGTGTTGGTACAGGCAGAGGTCACTCTATTTTCCCATCAGGAAGAAGAATTAACCACATGATCAGCCTGCCCCCTGGAACCAGAACAGGGCCTGAAGCCATCCTGCGCTTTTGCGGCCAGCTCCCAAAAAAGCGAGTTGTAAAATGGAGGTTCACGGCACTGCAATTCACAAACCTGCAGAGTTATAAATGATAACTCTCGTCCACAAATATATTGAGGGAAGGCAAAGAAGAGGATTTGAAATCAAAGCAGAATTGCAGGAAACAGATTTCAGGAGGTAGATTCGAATCGCCTTTAAAGCACATGAAAAGCGGCAAAACGTTGACAATGATGCCCTTGGCCAAAAAGGGCGTATGCGTTTTTTCCTGAATATATTCAGGAAAAAACGCATACGCCCTTTTTGGCCAACCAAGCAACCTGGAAAGGCAAATCAGCGATACAAAGAAGACTCGCTTCCCATCGGTCAAAAGGGCCATGCTGAAAAAAGTGTCAAAACCAGAAATGCAGGACATGCCATGGAGAAATGGGAGCCTTGCTACACTGATGGGCGGGATGTAAATTGCCAACAGCCACTCTGGAGAAGTGTACGGTGTGTCCTGAAACATCTAAAAAACACAGCTTAGAGAGCATAGGGCACTTCCACTCATGGGGGTATAAATTGGGAAAATTAAAAATCAGCAAGACACAAGCACCCCAAAGTTTAGGGCTGCTCTGTTGACAAGGACCTCCACTTCATTCCACCTTCAATATCCCAGGAAAGAGAAAAATGGATAAAGAAGTTGTGGTCCTTATGTACAATGGAATATCACTCAGCCATGAAATCAATGTCATAAGGTTAGTAGCAGCATGATGAGTGGATTTAGGTACGACGATTCCAAGTGAAATAAGTCACACAGAAAAGGACATTTCTCATAAGGTATCACTTATAGAGGGAATGTAAAAACCATTACACTTGAAGTGAATTACAAAACAGAACAGAGTCACACATTTAGAAAACACACTATGGCTGCTTAACGGGAAAGGTGAAGTGGGGTGATGCATAAAACAAGGGTTTCATATTAGCTCAAATACCGATCCATATACCCAATATGTAATAGACAAGACCTATTCCTTGCTCAGTGAAGTGGATGCAACACCCCCTATTCAACGAACAAGAATATATCTGACTAGTAAAAATCTTAAATCCTATGTATTGATGTCTCTCTGTTAGTGTGTCAATTGGGTGTAAAGGGGCATAAACACAGCAGTGAAAATCAGGTAAACCCCATTATAAAAATAAATTACTTTGAAAAACCCATGAAACAAAGACAGTGAAAGAGAGAGAAATTCTTACACAATTCTTTCAGGCCTGTGATGCAACCTGGTGTGACCATATCTAGATCCACAGCCTGATGAGAAATAAAGCTGGACACTCTTGGGGCTGAAGGTCTCTTTCCCTATTTACCAGATTAGGAACGTAGAAAGGATGCCACCCTCTGGCCGTTACCTGCAAACGCAGCTTTAAAACATGTGCTAATGGTCACTTCATATGAACAAGTACTTCAGGGCTGTAAATGAAACGTGCCCTCAAAATGTCTTGAGGGAGGTAATGGCCAAAAATTTTCAAAATGTGACACTTACTTTAAGAAAACACTTTGAAGAACTGAGCTGTAATCACAGTTTGATAAATAAAAAGGGCATGCTTTAAAGCTCAATTTCAACAGATTATGGGACACATGCAAATTCAACCACAGATAGGCATCAGCTCGCACCGGTTAGAATAACCATCAGCAAGAAAACTACAAACAATAAATATTGAAGGTGTTTTGGAGAAATGCATACCCTCAATTTTAAGTGGGACGTAACCTGGAAAGAGCCACTAATGAGAACTGAATGGTGGTGCCTTTAAAACATACACACTGAGCTACCATATGATACAGCAAGCCCACTCCTTGGCCTATAACATAAGAAGATATAACTGGATAGACACAGGCAAACAAATGTGCATTGCAGCAGTATTACAATAGCCAAGACATGGAGGCAACCAGAAAGTCCATCAAGAGGTGCGTGGCCAAAGAAGAACTGGTACACGTACAGATGGAATATTAGCCAGGGAAAAAAATGAAACAATGCCATTTGCAGCACCATGTATGATTCTTGAGGTAATCAGGCAAATTGTACTAAGTCAGAAAGCAAAAGACACATATCCTATAATATCACTTATAGGTCTTAGCTAAAAATTGATACCAATGAAAATATTTCCACAGAGAAATGCAATCACAGATTCATTAAACAAACATATGGTTCACCAAATGGAAAGGTGTGAGGATTGGATACATTAGGATATTGGGGTTAAGATAGATATAGAAACACATGTGAAATATGTAATCACCAAAGACCTACGTAATACCAAGACAAGACTACTCAACATTGTGTCATAACCTACATGGGAAAATGATCCAAAGAAGAATAGATATATGTATATGTTTAAAAGAACCACATCTTTCACACCTAGAAGAAACAAAACATTTTAATTAAATTTGCTCTGACAAAAAATAAAAATTAAATTAAAAAAAGAACAAGAAGTAATGAGACATAAACTTAAGGGGCTATTTGCTGGCACATTGCATTCTAATTTACAACCAGAACATGACTTCCATTAAGGCTCTGTCATCACTAATAAAGCAGCTTTATAAGCAATGTTGAAGGTAGCTTAAAAGAAGTCTCACTAATTATTGATAGTAACAAGGAAACAAAGAAAAGTAAAAATCTCACTGCAAAAAGTATACATAGGGTAAGGATAGTAGATCAAACACTTATTAAACTTCTGTAAAGAATAAAAGACAACAGTAGTATGTTTTTTTAAAAAGAGAGGGCCCAAATAAATCTGAAATGAAAGAGATGATGTTACAACAGACACCACAGAAATACAAAGTATCCTAAGATACACACAGGGTAACTCAGGGCTCAGACTGGACAGAGCCCACTCTCCAGTCCCCTGTACATGACTTACAGGAGCCTCAGGAACTGAGGAGGGGGTCCCTGAGGAGAGGCTCAAGATAGAATATGGTAGGCATTAACATGACTGCATTCATCTTAAACATGCCTGAACTACATTCACACGAGATGATTTTGTCCTGTATGTACATCGGCACCTCTAGTTGGAACTGCAAATCTTTGGCTTCAACACCTCTACTGACAACATTAGCGTCACCTGCTGTGGACCGTCTCCTATAGGATTTCTAGAATCACAAAACATCGAAGCTTCACAGGACCCAGAGTCTGTGCAACTCCACACAGAGTCTCAGAGTCTCAACTCCACTCAGATACTCCACTCTTGGAGGGCACACACAAAGTAGTGTGCACATCAGGACCCAGGGGAAGGAGCAGTGACCCTGTAGGAGAATGACCAGAACTACCTGCTACTTTTAGAGGGTCTCCTGCAGAGGCAGGTGGTGGCTGTGGCTGTGGCTCACCGTGAGGACAACGACACTGGCAGCAGAAGTTCTGGGAAATACTCCTTGGTGTGAGCCCTCCCAGAGTCCGCCATTAGCCCCACCAAGAGCAAGGTAGGCTCCAGGGCTGGGTCGCCTCAGGCCAAACAACCAACAGGGAGGGAACCCAGCCCCATGCATCAGCAGACAAGCGGATTAAACTTTTTATTAAAGTTTTATTTAATCCGTAGACAAGCGGATTAAAGCTCTGCCCACCAAAGCAACACCCAGCTCTACCCACCACCAGTCCCTCCCATCAGGAAGCTTGCACAAGCCTCTAAGATAGACTCATCCACCGGAGAGCAGACAGCAGAAGCAAGAAGAACTACAATTCTGCAGCCTGTGGAAGGAAAACCACATTCACAGAAAGATAGACAAAATGAAAAGGCAGAGGACTTTATACCAGATCAAGGAACAAGATAAAACCCCAGAAAAAAAATGAAATGAGGTGGAGATAGGGAACCTTCCAGAAAAAGAATTCAGAATAATGATAGTGAAGTTGAGCCAAGACCTTGGAAAAAGAAAGGAGGCAAAGATCGAGAAGATGCAAGAAATGTTTAACAAAGACCTAGAAGAATTAAGGAACAAACACCTAGAAGAATTAAAGAACAAACAAACAGAGGTGAACAATGGAATAACTGAAATGAAAAATACACTAGAAGGAATCAGTAGCAGAATAACTGTGGCAGAAGAACGGATAAGTGACCTGGAAGACAGAAAGGTGGAAATCACTGCCATGGAACAGAATAAAGAAAAAGAATGAAAATAAACGAAGATACCCCAAGAGTCCTCTGGGACAACTTTAAACGCAACAACATTCGCATTATAGGGGTCCCAGAAGGAGAAGAGAGAGAGAAAGGACCCGAGAATATATTTGAAGAGATTATGGTCAAAAACTTCCCTAGCATGGGAAAAGAAATAGCCACCCAAGTCCAGAAGCACAGAGTGTCCCAGGCAGGATAAACCAAAGGAGAAAAATGACAAGACACATAGTAATCAAATTGACAAAAATTAACGACAAAGAAAAATGATTGAAAGCAGCAAGGGAAAAATGACAAATAACATACAAGGGAACTCCCATAAGGATAACAACTGATTTCTCAGCAGAAAATCTACAAGCCAGAAGGAAGTGGCATGATAAATTTAAAGTGATGAAAGGGAAGAACCTACAACCAAGAGTACTCCACCCTGCAAAGAGCTCATTCAGATTTGATGGAGAAATCAAAAGCCTTACAGACAAGCAAAAGCTAAGAGAATTCAGCACCATGAAACCAGCTCTACACCAAATGCTAAAGGAACTTCTCTAAGTGGGAAACACAAGAGAAGAAAAGGACCCACCAAGACAAACCCATAACAATTAAGAAAATAGTAGTAGGAACATACATATCGATAATTACCTTAAACGTGAATGCACTACATGTTCCAACCAAAAGACACAGGCTCGCTGAATGGATACAAAAACAAGACCCATATATATGCTGTCTACAAGAGATCCATTTCAGACCTAGGGACACATACAGACTCAAAGTGAGGCGATGGAAAAATATATTCTATGCAAATGAAAATCAAAAGAAAGCTGGAGTAGCAATACTCATATCAGATAAAATAGACTTTAAAATAAAGAATGTTACAAGAGACGAGGAAAGGCACTACATAATGGTCAGGGGATCAATCCAAGAAGAAGATATAACAATTATAAATATATATGTACCCAAAATAGGAGCAGCTCAATGTATAAGGCAACTGCTAACAGCTATAAAAGAGGAAATCGACAGTAACACAATAATAGCGGGGGACTTTAACAGCTCACTTACACCAGTGGAGATCAGCCAGACAGACAATTAATAAGGAAACACAAGCTTTAAATGACACAATAGACCAGATAGAGTTAATTGATATTTATAGGACATTCCATCCAAAAACAGCAGATTACACGTTCTTCTCAACTGCACACGGAACATTCTCCAGGATAGATCACATCTTGGGTCACAGATAAAGCCTCAGTAAATTTAAGAAAACTGAAATCATATCAAGCAGCTGTTCCGACCACAATGCTATGAGATTAGAAATCAATTACACGGAAAAAACCGTAAAAAACACAAACACATGGAAGCTAAACAATACGTTACTAAATAACCAAGAGATCACTGAAGAAATCAAAGAGGAAATCAAAAACTACCTAGAGACAAATGACAACAAAAACACGATGATCCAAAACCTATGGGATGCAGCAAAAGGAGTTCTAAGAGGGAAGTTTATAGCAATACAAGCCTACCTCAAGAAACAAGAAAAATCTCAAATAAACAATCTAACCTTACACCTAGAGGAACTAGAGAAAGAAGAACAAAACCCAAAGTTAGTAGAAGGAAAGAAATCATAAAGATCAGAGCAGAAATAAATGAAATAGAAACAAAGAAAACGAAAGCAAAGATCAATAAAACTAAAAGCTGGTTCTTTGAGAAGATAAGCAAAAATGATCAACCTTTAGCCAGACTCCAGAAAAAGAGGGAGAGGACGCAAATCAACAAAATTAGAAGTGAAAAAGCAGAAGTTACAACAGACACCACAGGAATACAAAGCATCCTAAGAGACTACTACAAGCAACTCTAGGCCAATAAAATGGACAATCTGGAAGAAATGGACAAATTCTTAGAAAGGGATAACCTTCTAAGACTGAACCAGGAAGAAATAGAAAATATGAACAAACCTATCACAAGCAATGAAATTGAAACTGTGATTAAAAATCTTCCAACAAACAAAAGTCCAGAACCAGATGGCATCACAGGTGAACTCTATCAAACATTTAGAGAAGAGCTAACACCCAACCTTCTCAAATTCTTCAAAACAATTGCAGGGGAAGGAACACTCCCAAACTCATTCTATGAGACCACCATCACCCTGATACCAAAATCAGACAGAGATACTACAAGGAAAGAAAATTATAGACCAATATCACTGATGAATATAGATGTAAAAATCCTCAACAAAATACTAGCAAACAGAATCGAACAACACATGAAAAGGATCATACACCATGATCAAGTGGGGTTTATCCCAGGGATGCGAGGATTCTTCAATATACACAAATCAATGTGATACACCATATTAACAAACTGTAGAATAAAACCATATGATCATCTCAATAGCTGAAGGAAAAGATTTTGAGAAAATTCAACACTCATTTACGATAAAAACTCTGCAGAGTGTGGGCATAGAGGGAAACTACCTCAACATAATAAAGGCCATATATGACAAACCCACAGCAAACAGCATTCTCAATGGTGAAAAACTGAAAGCGTTTCCTCTAAGATCAGGAACAAGACGAGGATGTCCACTCTCACCACTGCTATTCAACATAGTTTTGGAAGTCCTAGCCATGGCAATCAGAGAAGAAAAAGAAATAAAAGGAATACAAAAAGGAAAAGAAGAAGTAAAATTGTCACTGTTTGCAGATGACATGATATCATAGATAGAGAATCCTAAAGATGCCACCAGAAAACCACTGGAGCTAATCAATGAATTTGGTAAAGTTGCAGGATACAAAATTAATGCACAGAAATTGCTTGCATTCCTATACACTAACAATGAAAGATCAGAAAGAGAAATTAAGGAAACAATCCCATTACCACTGCAACAAAAAGAATAAAATACCTAGGAATAAACCTACCTAAGGAAGTAAAAGACCTGTACTCAGAAAACTATAAGACACTGATGAAAGAAATCAAAGATGATATAAACAGATGGAGACATATACCATGTTCTCGGATTAGAAGAATCAATATTGTGAAAATGACTATACTACCCAAAGCAATCTACAGATTCAATGCAATCCCGATCAAAATACCTTTGGCATTTTCTACAGAACAAGAAAAAAAAATCTTAAAATTTGTAGGGAGACACAAAAGACCCTGGATAGCCAAAGCAGTCTTGAGGGGGGAAAAAAAAGAGCTGGAGGAATCAGACTTCCAGACTTCAGACTATATTGCAAAGCTACAGTAATCAAGATAATATGGTACTGACACAAAAACAGAAATATAGGTCAATAGAACAGGATAGAAAGCACAGAGATAAACCCACGTACCTATGGTTCACTAATCTATGACAAAGGAGGCAAGGGTATACAATGGAGAAAAGACAGTGTCTTCAGCAAGTGGTGCTGGGAAAACTGGACAGTTACATGTAAAAGAATGAAATTAGTACACTCCCTAACACCATACACAAAAATAAACTCAAAATGGATTAGAGACCTAAATATAAGACCAGCCACTATAAAACTCTTAGAGGAAAACATAAGCAGAACAGTCTATGACATAAATCACAGCAAGATCCTTTTTGACCCACCTCCTAGAGAAATGGAAATAAAAACAAAAATAAAAAAATGGGACCGAATGAAACATAAATTCTTTTGCACAGCAAAGGAAAACATAAGCAAGATGAAAAGACAACCATCAGAATGGGAGAAAATATTTTCAAATGAAGCAAATGGCAAAGGATTAATCTCCAAAAAGCAGCTCATGTAGTTCAATATCACAAAACCAAACAACCCAATCCAAAAATGGGCAGAAGACCTAAATAGACATTTCTCCAAAGAAGATATACAGGTTGCCAACAAACACATGAAAGGATGCTGAACATCACTAATCATTAGAGAAATGCAAATCAAAACTACAGTGAGGTATCACCTCACACCAGTCAGAATGGCCATCATCAAAAAATCTACCAACAATAAATGCTGGAGAGGCATTTATTGGAGCAAAGGGAACCCTCTTGCACTGTTGGTGGGAATGTAAATTGATATAGCCACTAGGGAGAACGGTATGGGGGTTCCTTAAAAACTAAAAATAGAACTACCATACAACCCAGCAAACCCACTCCTGGACATTTACCCTGAGAAAACCATAATTCAAAAAGAGTCATGTACCACAATGTTTACTGTAGCTCTATTTACAATAGCCAGGACATGGAAGCAACCTAAGTGTCCATCAACAGATAAATGGATAAGGAAGATGTGGCACAAATATACAATGGAACATTATTCAGCCATAAAAAGAAACGAAATTGAGTTACTTTTAGTGAGGTGGATGGATCTAGAGTCTGTCCTACAGAGTGAAGTAAGTCAGAAAGAGAAAAACAAATACCGTATGCTAACACATATATATGGAATCTTAAAAAAAAAAGTTTATGAAGAACCTAGGGGCAGGAAAGGATTAAGGACACAGACGTAGAGAAAGGACTTGAGGACATGGGGAGAGGGAAGGGTAAGCTGGGACAAAGTGAGAGAGTGGTATGGACATATATACACTACCAAATGTAAAATTGATAGCTACTGGGAAGCAGCCACATAGCACAGGGAGATCAGCTCTGTGCTTTGTGACCACCTAAAAGGGTGGGATAAGGGAGTGAGAGGGAGGTGCAAGAGGGAGGGGATATGGTGTTATATGTATACGCACAGCTGATTCACTTTTTTATACAGCAGAAACTAACACACAATTGTAAAGCAATTATACTCCAATAAAGATGTAAAAGAAAAAAAAAAGCCCAGAGATAAACCTACACACCTATGGCCCACTAATCTATGACAAAGGAGGCAAGGGTATACAAAGGAGAAAAGACAGTCTCTTCAATAAGTGGTGCTGGGAAAAATGGACAGCTACATGTAAAAGAATGAAATTAGAACACTCCCTAACACCATACACAAAAAATAAACTCAAAATGGATTAGAGACCAAAATGTAAGACCGGACACTATAAAACTCTTAGAGGAAAACATAGGAAGAATACTCTTTGACATAAATCACAGCAAGATCTTTTTTGATCCACCTCCTAGAGTAATGGAATAAAAAAAAAATAAACATATGGGAGCAAATGAAACCTAAAAGCTTTTGCAAAGCAAAGGAAACTACAAACAAGACGAAAAGACAACCCTCACAATGGGAGAAAATATTTGCAAACGAATCAATGGACAAAGGATTAATCTCCAATGTATATAAACAGCTCATGCAGCTCAACAGTAAAAAAACAAACAACCCAATCCAAAAATGGGCAGATGACGTAAATAGACATTTGTCCCAAGAAGACATACAGATGACCAAGAAGCACATGAAAAGCTGCTCAACATCACTAATTATTAGAGAAATATAAACCAAAACTACAATGAGGTATCGCCTCACACGAGTTAGAATGGGCATCATCAGAAAATCTACAAGCAACAAATGCTGGAGAGGGTGTGGAGAAAAGGGAACCCTCTTACACTATTTGTGGGAATGTAAATTGATACAGTCACGATGGAGAACAGTATGGAGGTTCCTTAAGAAACTAAAAATAGAATTACCATATGACCCAGCAATCCCACTACTGGCCATATACCCAGAGAAAACCATAATTCAAAAAGACATATTCACCACAATATTCATTGCAGCACTATTTACAATAGCCAGGTCATGGAAGCAACCTAAATGCCCATAGACAGACGAACAGAAAAGATGTGCTACATATATAAAATGGAATATTACTCAGCCATAAAAAGGAATGAAATTGGGTCATTTGTAGAGACGTGGATAGATCTAGAGACTGTCATACAGAGTGAAGTAAGTCAGAAAGAGAAAAACAAATATCGTATATTAACGCATACATGTGGAACCTAGAAAAATGGTAAAGATGAACCGGTTTGCAAGGCAGAAATAGAGACACAGATGTAGAGAACAAATGTATGGACACCAAGGGGGGAAAGTGGCAGGGTGGTGGTGGTGGGATGAATTGCGAGCCTGGGATTGACATATATACACTTATATGTATAAAATAGGTTACCAATAAGAGCCTGCTGTATAAAAAAATGAATAAAATAAATTCAAAAATTAAAAAATAAGTAATACTTAAAAAAATAAAACAGAAAAAAAGTTCTGTCCTTCCCATAGACGTATTTATATGAATGAATTATTTCCATGCTTATATCCATAAATACAAAAAGAGGAATAAAACTTACCTTGAACCAAAAAAGAAAAAAAAAAAAAAACAGAACCCACTGGTCATACAGAGGAAAACCCTATCAGGGCACTTGCTCCAGGGGTAAACAATTCTGAAGTTGGTCACAGGTGGGGAATCATCTCCCATGCAGCCAGCAGCCCCCACACGAGGAGCGTCCTCATTGCAAAGCTGGGGGACCGTGAGGAGGCGTCTCTGAGTAAACGTGAGCTGAGCCCCAGGCCAGCTGCTGCTGAACTTTTCCCACCCTTCCCAGGTAAAACACCTGAATGTGTGCAAAGACTTTAAAAACTAGAGGAAGGGGCTTGGAGTCACACCAGCGACAGCACGCAGGCCGACTTGGTGCCTGCAGGCCAGCCAGGATGGTCCTGGCCCCGGGCGCTCGTCTGGAAGCTTTCCATTTCCCTGCCTGAGGTACCCCTCCTGTCCCGGCCCCCACTGCTTTTTTCCTTCCTCACCTCTGCCCGGGGAGAAATTCCAGCAGCAAGTATGGGTGACACATCCTCTTCTTTAGCAGGTGGCAGCCCGGCAACTCCTGCAGAAAGTCCAGCAGAGCCCCAGTCACACTGGGCCACTCATAGAGCCATGGGCCCTACTCCCTCCCACCAGCCCAATCCCGAGACTGCTGACGGGGCAGAGAATATGGCGTCAGGCACAGCTGCAGAGGCTTTTGCTGCCTGGAGGGGTGTTTATATTGACCTCAACCCAGGCACACCTGGGAAGGGCTGGCCGGCCGGGTCAGGCTGCCCAGGTCAGCCAATCCTCGCCCCTCAGGGACTCAGAGTTGCAGAAAATGGGCCTTGCTGCACCGGCCAGATCCAAGGAACAGGTGTAGGGTCCCGAGAGTCAGGATAGATAAGGGGCGGCAGCCCTGGCTTGTTTTCGAATCATTTTATCTGGTCCATGAGTGGGAGACAACTTCAAGAAGACCCTCTGCTAATGAGAGGAACCCAGGAGTCAGGGAGAGGAGGGGTGGTGGGTGGAGACAGAGGCCTGGTGCCCCGGCTGCAGTGGAAGCCCCTGGAAGACCAGGCAGAGGGAGGCCGCACAGAGTGAAGCCTAGGGTCACAGACCTGTTGGAGCTGCTGTTTGTTAGTTCAAGCTCTGCTCTGAGGTGCTCTGTGTCAGCTCTGAGTGACAGGGGTGCTGGGGGTGCTCTGCAATGAGGGCTACGTGCACGGTTCCTGTGTGCCCAGCCCTGCCGGGGTACCTGTCCACGGGAGCTCCATATCCAGGGAGGGGCCTGCCCATGAGAGCCCCGTGGGCTGCTGCGTACCTGCCCAGGTGAGCTCCATATCCTGGGAGGGGCCTGACCACAAGAGCCCCGTGGGCTGCTGGGGACCTGGTAGAGGACGCCAGGACAGTCAGTGAAGCCACAGAGGATATACATCTAGTAGTTCCTAATTCCTACACCCTGCTGGTCATTCTACCATCCACCAGGACATGGCATTCTGTATTAGACTTCAATGATGCCTTCTTCTGTATTCCATTAGTCCCAGAGTCACAAGAAATTTTGGCTGTGAGTGGCAGGACTCAACCTACAACAAAAACAATACTGCTGGGCCGTCCTGCCCCAGGGGTTCAAAAATTCCCACACCATCTTTGGGGAAACGTTAGCTAAAGACCTAAAAGATCTACCTCTGGAGAAGGGAACCCTCCTTCAATATGCAGATGACATTCTGATCACCAGCCCGACTAAGGAGGCCTCTGAACTACCTAGCCAATAAAAGATAGAAGGTGTCCAAGGAAAAGGCTCAAATATCACAAACTAAGGTGGCCTTCCTGGGCTTCATTCGCACAGAAGGTCGGAGAAGCCCACCCCAGGAAAGGGAAGAAGCCATTTGCAGCCTCACCTTTCCTGAAACTAGAAGACAGCTTAGGGGTTCCTGGGGAGACCGGGGTTTGCTGCATCTGGATCCCTAACTACAGTCTAATAGCTGGGCCTCTATATGAAACACTGAAAGGAAAAGATGATGATCCTTTTGAATAGAATCCAGAAGCGGCCTTTCAAGAATGGAAAGAGCAGTCAATTCAGACCCTGGCCCTGGACCTCCCTAAGTTAGCTAAACCCTTTGACCTTTACATTCCTGGTCCAAGGCGAATCGCCCTTGGAGTATTAGTGCAAAAACTGGGACCACTTGAAATGGAACAATGTAAGAATGCCCTCCAGGCATTGGCCAGCCACCCCATCCGACCAGGATACTGGGGGTATCTAAAAACCTGGAAATCAGCAGCCCGCAAGGCCAGCTCCCTCCTAAGGGAAAAGGACGCCACTTGGTGATCCTAACCACCCACCATGCCCTGAAGTTGCAGGGATTGCTCTGTGGGCACAATGACCTCGAGTGAGGAGGCCCTCCAACACCAACCTCCAGAGAGACAACCTGGGGCAATGGGCCCCCATGACGACTCGTGTGACCATCACTTGACCTGGAGCTTCTCTCAGAAAACAACAAGAGTGTGCCCCAAAAGAGCAGACTATTGCTTACAGGACTTACTGCACCCAGAGTGGAGCTAATAAACTTGGCAGGGGAACCGTAAATAACGCTGCCACCATAGAAAAGCCTACAGACACCGCAGTGACGGTGGCCAATGAGACCGGCTGTACTCCTGGCTACTTCAAAAGGCCGTTGACTGAGTGGCCGTCATGGTCCTGGATCACCACCGGCCCTGGACTGTCTGGGAGTTGAGCAAGCAGGGCTCTGACACCTGGTGCTGTTTGTACGTTAATTCAGTGGCCTAACTGAAGAAAGCACAGACTACTGGTCAGAGCATCTAGGCTGGCAGAAACCATCAGCCTAAGGGGGCCGAACCAATGTGGAGCAGGGTAAAACCGCCCACCCCCCCAGCGTCTCTGCACATCTCTTTCCTGGACCCTTAAAGGTCATTAGAATCTATAAAACTTCCAATGCTGGTGCTCAGGCAGACGAGCAGTGAGGGAGGAGGCCTGCGGACAATCAACCTCACCTGGAGGCTGCTGGGGAGAAGTCCTGCCCCTCCCCCCGGGTATGAGGACACCCAACTCAGCATGAAGCATTTACAGAAGACGTGTCTGCACCCTCAGCGCCCCAAGAATGAGGAATGGGACAAAAGGCAGAGGAGGGCTTTGTCACTGGCAAAGCCCATTAAAAATTCCTGGGAGATAAAAATAGAATCTGGGCAATAAAATAAAGTCTAACCATTTTTTCCTTTGTGCTTTGTCTAATTTCACTTGCTCCTAGGTTTCCACATGCAGAGGTCCCACACCCGACACTTCAGACCCGATTTCCTCGTGCAAAATGGCTGGGCCGACACCTCAGCTCGTGGGGCCCCGTGCAGACTCTGCGACATAGAGCCTGAGCTCCAGCCAACCTGGCCCTCGAGAGCTCCGCCCCCTCCCTCCCGCTGATGCTGACAGGATCCCTACACAGCAGCCCGGCCCACAACCCGCAGGGGAGCACACACTCTCACCTCTCCATTCTCTGATCAAAATATAAAGTTTTCCTTTGCTTCTGAACCAAAGTCAGTCTCGATCTGTTGGCTCCAATGACACTGGGCAGGGAGACCCTTGTTGGGGCCCACTCTGCAGGATCAGTAACAGAATTTGAGAACATTGTAACTTCAATGCACAGATGTGTGAGCCAAACTGTAATTAACATAGAGCAGTGTATAAGGCTCGTGTAAAAGAAGATGTTTCTAACACTTCCATTTGATATTTCCATCACTTTATTATAAGCAAGTTCAGTGGAGGGGATTGTCTTATTTGGCAGGTCAAGAGTAGAGAAATGCAGTGATTTCTTTCCAAGGATGTACATCTAATAATCTTGGTTGAAGTTTCAACCTTGTTTTGAATGATTTTCCATTGAAAATGATACCTCTCTTTCAGCTCCTAGATTTCTGAGAAGTATAAAATCTTATATTTTTTATTACCAAAGGGGAAAGGTGGGAGGAGGGATAAATTAACAGTTTCAGATTAACATATACACACTGCTATGTATAAAATATATCATCAACAGGGAACTACTGTATAGCACAGGGAACTATACTCAATATTTTGTAATGACCCCTGAGGGGAAATAATCTGAAAAACAATAGATATCTATATCGACATCATCTATCAACTACAGATAAAATGGAAACTAAAGGAGGCCGATGGTGAGCGTTTCTGAACCTGAAGACTTCAATCATCTAAAGTTCGGACTCTGCCTACGGCCCAAGTCCCTTAATGAACACACATGTACCAGTAGCTTAAAAATTCCCCAGATTGGAGTTCGGGGAGACACTGATTTGGAAAAATCCCTTGTGTTCTCCTTACATACACGGGACCTTTCCTACAGCTAAAACATGCCTGTGACACCCAGAAGATGGAACACGGTTGGATCAGGAAGATTTTGGAAAAGGCACCAAAACGCCTAATTTCCTGGTTGTTGGGTTCACCCCTCCAGCCTTTTTCCTTAAAATCTCCCCACTAGAGGATGTCAGCACCTTCAACATCCAGTTGCACAGAAATCGGAATTTGTCCAAAGGAAGAAGGGGAAGGAGGAGAAACAAGGGGAGCTAAGCCCTAGATGTTCGGAGAGGCACATGTCACTCTACTTTCCAGTCAGGAAGAAGAATTAAGCAAAGGCTTAGCCTGCCACCGGGAACCAGAGTAGGGACAGAAGCAAACGAGCGGTTCTGCGGAAAGCTCCCAAAAAAGCGAGTTGAAAAATGGAGCTCAGGGGCACTGCAATTCACAAACCTGCAGAGTTATAAATGATAACTCTCGTCCACAAATATATTGAGGGAAGGCAACGAAGAGGATTTGAAATTAAGGCAGAATTGCAGGAAACAGATTTCAGGAGATAGATTCGAATCACCACTAAAGCACATGAAAAGCGGCAAAACGTCGACAATGATGCACTTGGCCAAAAAGAGCATATGCGTTTTGTTCTGAATGAATTCAGGAAAAAACCCATAGGCCCTTTTTGGCCAACCAAACAAGCCGGAAATGCAATTCAGCGCTACAAAGAAGTCTGACTTCCCATCGGTCAAAATGGCCTTCCTAAAAAAGTGTAAAACAAGAAAAGCAGGAGAGGCCAGGGAGGAAAGAGAGCCTTGCTACACTGATGGGCGGGATGTAAATGGCCAACAGCCACTCTGGAGAAGTGTACGGTGTGTCCTGAAACATCTAAAAAACACAGCTTAGAGAGAATAGGGCACTTCCACTCATGGGGGTATAAATTGGGAAAATGAAAAATCAGCAAGACACAAGCACACCAAAGTTTAGGGCTGCTCTCTTGACAAGGACCTCCACTTCATTCCACCTTAAATATCCCAGGAAAGAGAAAAATGGATAAAGAAGTTGTGGTCCTTATGTACAATGGAATATCACTCAGCCATGAAATCAATGTCATAAGGCTAGTAGCAGCATGATGAGTGGATTTAGGTACGACGATTCTAAGTGAAATAAGTCACACAGAAAAGGACACTTCTCATAAGGTCTCACTGATAGAGGGAATGTAAAAACCGTTACACTTGAACTGAATTACAAAAGAGAACAGAGTCACACATGCAGAAAACACACTATGGGTGCTAACGGGAAAGGTGAGGTGGGGTGATACATAAAACAAGGGTTTCAAATTAGCTCAGATACCGTTGCATAAACCCAATATGTAATAGACAATACCTACTCCTTGCTCAGAGAACTGGACTCAACACGCCCTGTTCACCGCACAACATTATATCTGACTAGTAATAATCTTAAAACCTATATATTGATATCTCTCTGTTAGTGTGTCAAGTGGATGTAAAGCGGCATAAACACAACAGTGAAAAGCAGCTAAAACCCATTATAAAAATAAATAACTTTGAAAAACCCATGAAACAAAGACAGTGAAAGAGAGCGAAATTCTTACACAATGCGTTCAGGGGCTGTGATGAAACTTGGATTGACCATATCTAGACCCACAGCTGGATGAGACATAAGGGTGGACACTCTTGCGGCTGAGAGGTTTGGTGAGGTTGGGTGAGCAAATGCAGACCCTTTAAAGTACTACTGCGTGGTACCCATCCCATGGGTCCCAAATCTCCAGGTTCAAGGGCATCTTCCTACATCGAAAACATGCATGAGAAACCCAGAAGATGGTACACCGTGTGATGGGGAAAGGTTTCTAAAACGCACCTCATTTCTCATCTCCTTGTGCCCAGGTTCGCCATTCCAGCCGCTTTTCTAGCAAGCTCCCTACTTGGAGCATCAGCACCTTTAACCTTCTGTTCCATACAGGTTGCAATTTGTCCTGAGGATGAACGGGTAGATGGGGAACCAATGAGAGACTAGTTCTTGGTGTTGGGACAGGCAAAGGTCACTCTATTGTCCCATCAGGAAGAAGAATTTACCACAGACTCAGCCTGCCCCCCGGAACCAGAACAGGGCCTGAAGCCATCCTGCGCTTTTGCGGCCATCTCCAAAAAAGCGGGTTGTAAAATGGAGCTACAGGGCACTGCAATTCACAAACCTGCAGAATTATAAATGATAACTCTCGTCCACAAATATATTGAGGGAAGGCAAAGAAGAGGATTTGAAATCAAGGCAGAATTGCAGGAAACAGATTTCACGAGGTAGATTCGAATCGCCTTTAAAGCACATGAAAAGCGGCAAAACGTTGACAATGATGCCCTTGGCCAAAAAGGGCGTATGCGTTTTTTCCTGAATATATTCAGGAAAAAACGCATACGCCCTTTTTGGCCAACCAAGCAACCTGGAAAGGCAAATCAGCGCTACAAAGAAGACTCGCTACCCATCGCTCAAAAGGGCCATGCTGAAAAAAGTGTCAAAACCAGAAATGCAGGACAGGCCATGGAGAAATGGGTGCCTTGCTACACTGATGGGTGGGATGTAAATTGCCAACAGCCACTCTGGAGAAGTGTACGGTGTGTCCTGAAACATCTAAAAAACACAGCTTAGAGAGCATAGGGCACTTCCACGCATGGGGGTATAAATTGGGAAAATGAAAAATCAGCAAGACACAAGCACCCCAAAGTTTAGGGCTGCTCTGTTGACAAGGACCTCCACTTCATTCCACCTTCAATATCCCAGGAAAGAGAAAAATGGATAAAGAAGTTGTGGTCCTTATGTACAATGGAATATCACTCAGCCGTGAAATCAATGTCATAAGGCTAGTAGCAGCATGATGAGTGGATTTAGGTACGACGACTCTAAGTGAAATAAGTCACACAGAAAAGGACACTTCTCATAAGGTATCACTTATAGAGGGAATGTAAAAACCGTTACACTTGAACTGAATTACAAAACAGAACAGAGTCACACATGCAGAAAACACACTATAGTTGCTTAACGGGAAAGGTGAGGTGGGGTGATACATAAAACAAGGGTTTCAAATTAGCTCAGATACCGTTCCATAAACCCAATATGTAATAGACAAGACCTACTCCTTGCTCAGAGAACTGGACTCAACACGCCCTATTCACCGCACAAGAATATATCTGACTAGTAATAATCTTAAAACCTATGTATTGATATCTCTCTGTTAGTGTGTCAAGTGGGTGTAAAGCGGCATAAACACAGCGGTGAAAAGCAGCTAAACCCCATTATGAAAATAAATTACTTTGAAAAACCCATGAAACAAAGACAGTGAAAGAGAGAGAAATTCTTACACAATGCGTTCAGGGGCTGTGATGCAACCTGGATTGACCATATCTAGACCCATAGCTGGATGAGATCTAAGGGTGGACACTCTTGGGGCTGAGAGGTTTGGTGAGGTTGGGTGAGCAAACGCAGACCCTTTAAAGTAATACTGCGTGGTACCCATCGCATGGGTCCCAAATCACCAGGTTCAAGGGCATCTTCCTACATCGAAAACATGCATGAGAAACCCAGAAGATGGTACACCGTGTGATGGGGAAAGGTTTCTAAAACGCACCTCATTTCTAATCTCCTTGTGCCCGGGTTCGCCATTCCAGCCGCTTTACTAGCAATCTCCCTACTTGGAGCATCAGCACCTTTAACCTCCTGCTCCGTACAGGTTGCAATTTGTCCTGAGTGTGAACGGGAAGACGTGGAACCAATGAGAGACTGGCTCTTGGTGTTGGGACAGGCACAGGTCACTCTATTTTCCCATCAAGAAGAAGAATTAACCACAGGCTCAGCCTGCCCCCGGAACCAGAACAGGGCCTGAAGGCATCCTGCGCTTTTGCGGCCAGCTCCCTAAAAAGCGAGTTGTAAAATGGAGGTTCAGGGCACTGCAATTCACAAAACTGCAGACTTATAAATGATAACTCTCGTCCACAAATATATTGAGGGAAGGCAAAGAAGAGGATTTGAAATCAAGGCAGAATTGCAGGAAACAGATTTCAGGAGGTAGATTCGAATCGCCTTTAAAGCACATGAAAAGCGGCAAAACGTTGACAATGATGCCCTTGGCCAAAAAGGGCGTATGCGTTTTTTCCTGAATATATTCAGGAAAAAACGCATACGCCCTTTTTGGCCAAGCAAGCAACCTGGAAAGGCAAATCAGTGCTACAAAGAAGTCTCGCTTCCCATCGGTCAAAAGGCCCATGCTGAAAAAACTGTCAAAACCAGAAATGCAGGACATGCCATGGAGAAATGGGAGCCTTGCTACACTGATGGGCGGGATGTAAATTGTCAACAGCCACTCTGGAGAAGTGTACGGTGAGTCCTGAAACGTCTAAAAAGCAAAGCTTAGAGAGCATAGGGCACTTCCACTCATGGGGGTATAAATTGGGAAAATTAAAAATCAGCAAGACACAAGCACCCCAAAGTTTAGGGCTGCTCTGTTGACAAGGACCTCCACTTCATTCCACCTTCAATATCCCAGGAAAGAGAAAAATGGATAAAGAAGTTGTGGTCCTTATGTACAATGGAATATCACTCAGCCGTGAAATCAATGTCATAAGGCTAGTAGCAGCATGATGAGTGGATTTAGGTACGACGATTCTAAGTGAAATAAGTCACACAGAAAAGGACACTTCTCATAAGGTATCACTGATAGAGGGAATGTAAAAACCGTTACACTTGAACTGAATTACAAAACAGAACAGAGTCACACATGCAGAAAACACACTATGGCTGCTTAACGGGAAAGGTGAGGTGGGGTGATACATAAAACAAGGGTTTCAAATTAGCTCAGATACCATTCCATAAAACCAATATGTAATAGACAAGACCTACTCCTTGCTCAGAGAACTGGACTCAACACGCCCTATTCACCGCACAAGAATATATCTGACTAGTAATAATCTTAAAACCTATGTATAGATATCTCTCTGTTAGTGTGTCAAGTGGGTGTAAAGCGGCATAAACACAGAAGTGAAAAGCAGCTAAACCCCATTATAAAAATAAATTACTTTGAATAACCCATGAAACAAAGACAGTGAAAGAGAGCGAAATTCTTACACAATTCGTTCAGGGGCTGTGATGCAACCTGGATTGACCATATCTAGACCCACAGCTGGATGAGACATAAGGGTGGACACTCTTGGGGCTGAGAGGTTTGGTGAGGTTGGGTGAGCAAACGCAGACCCTTTACAGTAATACTGCATGGTACCCATCGCATGGGTCACAAATCTCCAGGTTCAAGGGCATCTTCCTACATCGAAAACATGCATGAGAAACCCAGAAGATGGTACACCGTGTGATGTGGAAAGGTTTCTAAAACGCACATCATTTCTCATCTCCTTGTGGCCGGGTTCGCTATTCCAGCCGCTTTACTAGCAATCTCCCTACTTGGAGCATCAGCACCTTTAACCTCCTGTTCCGTACAGTTTCCAATTTGTCCTGAGGATGAACTGGAAGACGTGGAACCAATGAGAGACTAGCTCTTGGTGTTGGGACAGGCACAGGTCACTCTATTTTCCCATCAGGAAGAAGAATTAACCACAGGCTCAGCCTGCCCCCGGAACCAGAACCGGGCCTGAAGGCATCCTGCGCTTTTGCGGCCAGCTCCCTAAAAAGCGAGTTGTAAAATGGAGGTTCAGGGCACTGCAATTCACAAACCTGCAGAGTTATAAATGATAACTCTCGTCCACAAATATATTGAGGGAAGGCAAAGAAGAGGATTTGAAATCAAGGCAGAATTGCAGGAAACAGATTTCAGGAGGTAGATTCGAATCGCCTTTAAAGCACATGAAAAGCGGCAAAACGTTGACAATGATGCCCTTGGCCAAAAAGGGCGTATGCGTTTTTTTCCTAAATATATTCAGGAAAAAACGCATACGCCCTTTTTGGCCAACCAAGCAACCTGGAAAGGCAAATCAGCGCTACAAAGATGTCTCGCTTCCCATCGGTCAAAAGGGCCATGCTGAAAAAAGTCTCAAAACCAAAAATGCAGGACAGGCCATGGAGAAATGGGAGCCTTGCTACACTGATGGGCGGGATGTAAATTGTCAACAGCCACTCTGGAGAAGTGTACGGTGAGTCCTGAAACGTCTAAAAAGCAAAGCTTAGAGAGCATAGGGCACTTCCACTCATGGGGGTATAAATTGGGAAAATGAAAAATCAGCAAGACACAAGCACCCCAAAGTTTAGGGCTGCTCTGTTGACAAGGACCTCCACTTCATTCCACCTTCAATATCCCAGGAAAGAGAAAAATGGATAAAGAAGTTGTGGTCCTTATGTACAATGGAATATCACTCAGCCGTGAAATCAATGTCATAAGGCTAGTAGCAGCATGATGAGTGGATTTAGGTACGACGACTCTAAGTGAAATAAGTCACACAGAAAAGGACACTTCCCATAAGGTATCACTTATAGAGGGAATGTAAAAACCGTTACACTTGAACTGAATTACAAAACAGAACAGAGTCACACATGCAGAAAACACACTATGGCTGCTTAACGGGAAAGGTGAGGTGGGGTGATACATAAAACAAGGGTTTCAAATTAGCTCAGATACCGTTCCATAAACCCAATATGTAATAGACAAGACCTACTCCTTGCTCAGAGAACTGGACTCAACACGCCCTATTCACCGCACAAGAATATATCTGACTAGTAATAATCTTAAAACCTATGTATTGATATCTCTCTGTTAGTGTGTCAAGTGGGTGTAAAGCGGCATAAACACAGCAGTGAAAAGCAGCTAAACCCCATTATAAAAATAAATTACTTTGAAAAACCCATGAAACAAAGACAGTGAAAGAGATAGAAATTCTTACACAATGCGTTCACGGGCTGTGATGCAACCTGGATTGACCATATCTAGACCCACAGCTGGATGAGACATAAGGGTGGACACTCTTGGGGCTGAGAGGTTTGGTGAGGTTGGGTGAGCAAACACAGACCCTTTCAAGTAATACTGCGTGGTACCCATCGCATGGGTCCCAAATCTCCAGGTTCAAGGGCATCTTCCTACATCGAAAACATGCATGAGAAACCCAGAAGATGGTACACCGTGTGATGTGGAAAGGTTTCTAAAACGCACCTCATTTCTCATCTCCTTGTGCCCGGGTTCGCTATTCCAGCCGCTTTACTAGCAATCTCCCTACTTGGAGCATCAGCACCTTTAACCTCCTGCTCCGTACAGGTTGCAATTTGTCCTGAGGGTGAACGGGAAGACGTGGAACCAATGAGAGACTAGCTCTTGGTGTTGGGACAGGCACAGGTCACTCTATTTTCCCATCAGGAAGAAGAATTAACCACAGGCTCAGCCTGCCCCCGGAACCAGAACAGGGCCTGAAGGCATCCTGCGCTTTTGCGGCCAGCTCCCTAAAAAGCGAGTTGTAAAATGGAGGTTCAGGGCACTGCAATTCACAAACCTGCAGAGTTATAAATGATAACTCTCGTCCACAAATATATTGAGGGAAGGCAAAGAAGAGGATTTGAAATCAAGGCAGAATTGCAGGAAACAGATTTCAGGAGGTAGATTCGAATCGCCTTTAAAGCACATGAAAAGCGGCAAAACGTTGACAATGATGCCCTTGGCCAAAAAGGGCGTATGCGTTTTTTCCTGAATATATTCAGGAAAAAACGCATACGCCCTTTTTGGCCAACCAAGCAACCTGGAAAGGCAAATCAGCGCTACAAAGATGTCTCGCTTCCCATCGGTCAAAAGGGCCATGCTGAAAAAAGTCTCAAAACCAAAAATGCAGGACAGGCCATGGAGAAATGGGAGCCTTGCTACACTGATGGGCGGGATGTAAATTGTCAACAGCCACTCTGGAGAAGTGTACGGTGAGTCCTGAAACGTCTAAAAAGCAAAGCTTAGAGAGCATAGGGCACTTCCACTCATGGGGGTATAAATTGGGAAAATTAAAAATCAGCAAGACACAAGCACCCCAAAGTTTAGGGCTGCTCTGTTGACAAGGACCTCCACTTCATTCCACCTTCAATATCCCAGGAAAGAGAAAAATGGATAAAGAAGTTGTGGTCCTTATGTACAATGGAATATCACTCAGCCGTGAAATCAATGTCATAAGGCTAGTAGCAGCATGATGAGTGGATTTAGGTACGACGACTCTAAGTGAAATAAGTCACACAGAAAAGGACACTTCTCATAAGGTATCACTTATAGAGGGAATGTAAAAACCGTTACACTTGAACTGAATTACAAAACAGAACAGAGTCACACATGCAGAAAACACACTATGGCTGCTTAACGGGAAAGGTGAGGTGGGGTGATACATAAAACAAGGGTTTCAAATTAGCTCAGATACCGTTCCATAAACCCAATATGTAATAGACAAGACCTACTCCTTGCTCAGAGAACTGGACTCAACACGCCCTATTCACCGCACAAGAATATATCTGACTAGTAATAATCTTAAAACCTATGTATTGATATCTCTCTGTTAGTGTGTCAAGTGGGTGTAAAGCGGCATAAACACAGCAGTGAAAAGCAGCTAAACCCCATTATAAAAATAAATTACTTTGAAAAACCCATGAAACAAAGACAGTGAAAGAGAGCGAAATTCTTACACAATGCGTTCAGGGGCTGTGATGCAACCTGGATTGACCATATCTAGACCCACAGCTGGATGAGACATAAGGGTGGACACTGTTGCGGCTGAGAGGTTTGGTGAGGTTGGGTGAGCAAACGCAGCCCCTTTAAAGTAATACTGCGTGGTACCCATCGCATGGGTCCCAAATCTCCAGGTTCAAGGGCATCTTCCTACATCGAAAACATGCATGAGAAACCCAGAAGATGGTACACCGTGTGATGGGGAAAGGTTTCTAAAACGCACCTCATTTCTCATCTCCTTGTGCTCGGGTTCGCCATTCCAGCCACTTTACTAGCAATCTCCCTCCTTGGAGCATCATCACCTTTAACCTCCTGTTCCGTACAGGTTGCAATTTGTCCTGAGGATGAACGGGAAGACGTGAAACCAATGAGAGACTATCTCTTGGTGTTGGGACAGGCACAGGTCACTATATTTTCCCATCAGGAAGAAGAATTAACCACAGGCTCAGCCTGCCCCCGGAACCAGAACCGGGCCTGAAGGCATCCTGCGCTTTTGCGGCCAGCTCCCTAAAAAGCGAGTTGTAAAATGGAGGTTCAGGGCACTGCAATTCACAAACCTGCAGAGTTATAAATGATAACTCTCGTCCACAAATATATTGAGGGAAGGCAAAGAAGAGGATTTGAAATCAAGGCAGAATTGCAGGAAACAGATTTCAGGAGGTAGATTCGAATCGCCTTTAAAGCACATGAAAAGCGGCAAAACGTTGACAATGATGCCCTTGGCCAAAAAGGGCGTATGCGTTTTTTTCCTAAATATATTCAGGAAAAAACGCATACGCCCTTTTTGGCCAACCAAGCAACCTGGAAAGGCAAATCAGCGCTACAAAGATGTCTCGCTTCCCATCGGTCAAAAGGGCCATGCTGAAAAAAGTCTCAAAACCAAAAATGCAGGACAGGCCATGGAGAAATGGGAGCCTTGCTACACTGATGGGCGGGATGTAAATTGTCAACAGCCACTCTGGAGAAGTGTACGGTGAGTCCTGAAACGTCTAAAAAGCAAAGCTTAGAGAGCATAGGGCACTTCCACTCATGGGGGTATAAATTGGGAAAATGAAAAATCAGCAAGACACAAGCACCCCAAAGTTTAGGGCTGCTCTGTTGACAAGGACCTCCACTTCATTCCACCTTCAATATCCCAGGAAAGAGAAAAATGGATAAAGAAGTTGTGGTCCTTATGTACAATGGAATATCACTCAGCCGTGAAATCAATGTCATAAGGCTAGTAGCAGCATGATGAGTGGATTTAGGTACGACGACTCTAAGTGAAATAAGTCACACAGAAAAGGACACTTCCCATAAGGTATCACTTATAGAGGGAATGTAAAAACCGTTACACTTGAACTGAATTACAAAACAGAACAGAGTCACACATGCAGAAAACACACTATGGCTGCTTAACGGGAAAGGTGAGGTGGGGTGATACATAAAACAAGGGTTTCAAATTAGCTCAGATACCGTTCCATAAACCCAATATGTAATAGACAAGACCTACTCCTTGCTCAGAGAACTGGACTCAACACGCCCTATTCACCGCACAAGAATATATCTGACTAGTAATAATCTTAAAACCTATGTATTGATATCTCTCTGTTAGTGTGTCAAGTGGGTGTAAAGCGGCATAAACACAGCAGTGAAAAGCAGCTAAACCCCATTATAAAAATAAATTACTTTGAAAAACCCATGAAACAAAGACAGTGAAAGAGATAGAAATTCTTACACAATGCGTTCACGGGCTGTGATGCAACCTGGATTGACCATATCTAGACCCACAGCTGGATGAGACATAAGGGTGGACACTCTTGGGGCTGAGAGGTTTGGTGAGGTTGGGTGAGCAAACACAGACCCTTTCAAGTAATACTGCGTGGTACCCATCGCATGGGTCCCAAATCTCCAGGTTCAAGGGCATCTTCCTACATCGAAAACATGCATGAGAAACCCAGAAGATGGTACACCGTGTGATGTGGAAAGGTTTCTAAAACGCACCTCATTTCTCATCTCCTTGTGCCCGGGTTCGCTATTCCAGCCGCTTTACTAGCAATCTCCCTACTTGGAGCATCAGCACCTTTAACCTCCTGCTCCGTACAGGTTGCAATTTGTCCTGAGGGTGAACGGGAAGACGTGGAACCAATGAGAGACTAGCTCTTGGTGTTGGGACAGGCACAGGTCACTCTATTTTCCCATCAGGAAGAAGAATTAACCACAGGCTCAGCCTGCCCCCGGAACCAGAACAGGGCCTGAAGGCATCCTGCGCTTTTGCGGCCAGCTCCCTAAAAAGCGAGTTGTAAAATGGAGGTTCAGGGCACTGCAATTCACAAACCTGCAGAGTTATAAATGATAACTCTCGTCCACAAATATATTGAGGGAAGGCAAAGAAGAGGATTTGAAATCAAGGCAGAATTGCAGGAAACAGATTTCAGGAGGTAGATTCGAATCGCCTTTAAAGCACATGAAAAGCGGCAAAACGTTGACAATGATGCCCTTGGCCAAAAAGGGCGTATGCGTTTTTTCCTGAATATATTCAGGAAAAAACGCATACGCCCTTTTTGGCCAACCAAGCAACCTGGAAAGGCAAATCAGCGCTACAAAGATGTCTCGCTTCCCATCGGTCAAAAGGGCCATGCTGAAAAAAGTCTCAAAACCAAAAATGCAGGACAGGCCATGGAGAAATGGGAGCCTTGCTACACTGATGGGCGGGATGTAAATTGTCAACAGCCACTCTGGAGAAGTGTACGGTGAGTCCTGAAACGTCTAAAAAGCAAAGCTTAGAGAGCATAGGGCACTTCCACTCATGGGGGTATAAATTGGGAAAATTAAAAATCAGCAAGACACAAGCACCCCAAAGTTTAGGGCTGCTCTGTTGACAAGGACCTCCACTTCATTCCACCTTCAATATCCCAGGAAAGAGAAAAATGGATAAAGAAGTTGTGGTCCTTATGTACAATGGAATATCACTCAGCCGTGAAATCAATGTCATAAGGCTAGTAGCAGCATGATGAGTGGATTTAGGTACGACGACTCTAAGTGAAATAAGTCACACAGAAAAGGACACTTCTCATAAGGTATCACTTATAGAGGGAATGTAAAAACCGTTACACTTGAACTGAATTACAAAACAGAACAGAGTCACACATGCAGAAAACACACTATGGCTGCTTAACGGGAAAGGTGAGGTGGGGTGATACATAAAACAAGGGTTTCAAATTAGCTCAGATACCGTTCCATAAACCCAATATGTAATAGACAAGACCTACTCCTTGCTCAGAGAACTGGACTCAACACGCCCTATTCACCGCACAAGAATATATCTGACTAGTAATAATCTTAAAACCTATGTATTGATATCTCTCTGTTAGTGTGTCAAGTGGGTAAAAAGCGGCATAAACACAGCAGTGAAAAGCAGCTAAACCCCATTATAAAAATAAATTACTTTGAAAAACCCATGAAACAAAGACAGTGAAAGAGAGCGAAATTCTTACACAATGCGTTCAGGGGCTGTGATGCAACCTGGATTGACCATATCTAGACCCACAGCTGGATGAGACATAAGGGTGGACACTCTTGGGGCTGAGAGGTTTGGTGAGGTTGGGTGAGCAAACGCAGACCC
Source organism: Balaenoptera borealis (assembly GCF_965194805.1). Taxonomy (NCBI): domain Eukaryota; kingdom Metazoa; phylum Chordata; class Mammalia; order Artiodactyla; family Balaenopteridae; genus Balaenoptera; species Balaenoptera borealis. The sequence goes on from NW_028123988.1 coordinate 1,020,267, forward strand.
TTTAAAGTAATACTGCGTGGTACCCATCGCATGGGTCCGAAATCTCCAGGTTGAAGGGCATCTTCCTACATCGTAAACATGCATGAGATACCCAGAAGATGGTACACCGTGTGATGGGGAAAGGTTTCTAAAACGCACCTCATTTCTCATCTGCCTGTGCCCGGGTTTGCCATTCCAGCCACTTTACTAGCAATCTCCCTCCTTGGAGCATCATCACCTTTAACCTCCTGTTCCGTACAGGTTGCAATTTGTCCTGAGGATGAACGGGAAGACGTGGAACCAATGAGAGACTAGCTCTTGGTGTTGGGACAGGCACAGGTCACTCTATTTTCCCATCAGGAAGAAGAATTAACCACAGGCTCAGCCTGCCCCCCGGATCAAGAACCGGGCCTGAAGCCATCCTGTGCTTTTGCGGCCATCTCCCAAAAACGCGAGTTGTAAAATGGAGGTTCAGGGCACTGCAATTCACAAACCTGCAGAGTTATAAATGATAACTCTCGTCCACAAATATATTGAGGGAAGGCAAAGAAGAGGATTTGAAATCAAGGCAGAATTGCAGGAAACAGATTTCAGGAGGTAGATTCGAATCGCCTTTAAAGCACATGAAAAGCGGCAAAACGTTGACAATGATGCCCTTGGCCAAAAAGGGCGTATGCGTTTTTTCCGGAATATATTCAGGAAAAAACGCATACGCCCTTTTTGGCCAACCAAGCAACCTGGAAAGGCAAATCAGCGCTACAAAGAAGTCTCGCTTCCCATCGGTTAAAAGGGCCATGCTGAAAAAAGTGTCAAAACCAGAAATGCAGGACAGGCCATGGAGAAATGGGAGCCTTGCTACACTGATGGGCGGGATGTAAATTGCCAAGAGCCACTCTGGAGAAGTGTCCGGTGAGTCCAGAAACATCTGAATAACACAGCTTAGAGAGCATAGGGCACTTCCACTCATGGGGGTATAAATTGGGAAAATGAAAAATCAGCAAGACACAAGCACCCCAAAGTTTAGGGCTGCTCTGTTGACAAGGACCTCCACTTCATTCCACCTTCAATATCCCAGGAAAGAGAAAAATGGATAAAGAAGTTGTGGTCCTTATGTACAATGGAATATCACTCAGCCATGAAATCAATGTCATAAGGCTAGTAGCAGCATGATGAGTGGATTTAGGTACGACGATTCTAAGTGAAATAAGTCACACAGAAAAGGACACTTCCCATAAGGTATCACTGATAGAGGGAATGTAAAAACCGTTACACTTGAACTGAATTACAAAACAGAACAGAGTCACACATGCAGAAAACACACTATGGCTGCTTAACGGGAAAGGTGAGGTGGGGTGATACATAAAACAAGGGTTTCAAATTAGCTCAGATACCGTTCCATAAACCCAATATGTAATAGACAAGACCTACTCCTTGCTCAGAGAACTGGACTCAACACGCCCTATTCACCGCACAAGAATATATCTGACTAGTAATAATCTTAAAACCTATGTATTGATATCTCTCTGTTAGTGTGTCAAGTGGGTGTAAAGCGGCATAAACACAGCAGTGAAAAGCAGCTAAACCCCATTATAAAAATAAGTTACTTTGAAAAACCCATGAAACAAAGACAGTGAAAGAGAGCGAAATTCTTACACAATGCGTTCAGGGGCTGTGATGCAACCTGGATTGACCATATCTAGACCCACAGCTGGATGAGACATAAGGGTGGACACTCTTGGGGCTGAGAAGTTTGGTGAGGTTGGGTGAGCAAACGCAGACCCTTTAGAGTAATACTGCGTGGTACCCATCGCATGGGTCCCAAATCTCCAGGTTCAAGGGCATCTTCCTACATCGAAAACATGCATGAGAAACCCAGAAGATGGTACACCGTGTGATGGGGAAAGGTTTCTAAAACGCACCTCATTTCTCATCTCCTTGTGCCCGGGTTCGGTATTCCAGCCGCTTTACTAGCAATCTCCCTCCTTGGAGCATCAGCACCTTTAACCTCCTGTTCCGTACAGGTTGCAATTTGTCCTGAGGGTGAACGGGAAGACGTGGAACCAATGAGAGACTAGCTCTTGGTGTTGGGACAGGCACAGGTCACTCTATTTTCCCATCAGGAAGAAGAATTAACCACAGGCTCAGCCTGCCACCCGGAACCAGAACAGGGCCTGAAGCCATCCTGCGCTATTGCGGCCAGCTCCCTAAAAAGCGAGTTGTAAAATGGAGGTTCAGGGCACTGCATTTCACAAACCTGCAGACTTATAAATGATAACTCTTGTCCACAAATATATTGAGGGAAGGCAAAGAAGAGGATTTGAAATCAAGGCAGAATTGCAGGAAACAGATTTCAGGAGGTAGATTCGAATCTCCTTTAAAGCACATGAAAAGCGGAAAAACTTTGACAAAGATGCCCTTGGCCAAAAAGGGCGTATGCGTTTTTTCCTGAATATATTCAGGAAAAAACGCATACGCCCTTTTTGGCCAACCAAGCAACCTGGAAAGGCAAATCAGCGCTACAAAGAAGTCTCGCTTCCCATCGGTTAAAAGGGCCATGCTGAAAAAAGTGTCAAAACCAGAAATGCAGGACAGGCCATGGAGAAATGGGAGCCTTGCTACACTGATGGGCGGGATGTAAATTGCCAACAGCCACACTGGAGAAGAGTACGGTGTGTCCTGAAACATCTAAAAAACACAGCTTAGAGAGCATAGGGTACTTCCACTCATGGGGGTATAAATTGGGAAAATGAAAAATCAGCAAGACACAAGCACCCCAAAGTTTAGGGTTGCTCTGTTGACAAGGACCTCCACTTCATTCCACCTTAAATATGCCAGGAAAGAGAAAAATGGATAAAAGAGTTGTGGTCCTTATGTACAAAGGAATATCACTCAGCCATGAAATCAATGTCATAAGGCTAGTAGCAGCATGATGAGTGGATTTAGGTACGACGATTCTAAGTGAAGTAAGTTACACAGAAAAGGACACTTCTCATAAGGTATCAGTGATAGAGGGAATGTAAAAACCGTTACACTTGAACTGAATTATAAAACAGAACGGAGTCACACATGCAGAAAACACACTATGGCTGCTTAACGGGAAAGGTGAGGTGGGGTGATACATAAAACAAGGGTTTCAAATTAGCTCAGATACCGTTCCATAAACCCAATATGTAATAGACAAGACCTACTCCTTGCTCAGAGAACTGGACTCAACACGCCCTATTCACCGCACAAGAATATATCTGACTAGTAATAATCTTAAAACCTATGTATTCATATCTCTCTGTTAGTGTGTCAAGTGGGTGTAAAGCGGCATAAACACAGCAGTGAAAAGCAGCTAAACCCCATTATAAGAATAAATTACTTTTTCAAACCCATGAAACAAAGACAGTGAAAGAGAGCGAAATTCTTACACAATGCGTTCAGGGGCTGTGATCCAACCTGGATTGACCATATCTAGACCCACAGCTGGATGAGACATAAGGGTGGACACTCTTGAGGCTGAGAGGTTTGGTGAGGTTGGGTGAGCAAACGCAGACCCTTTAAAGTAATACTGCGTGGTACCCATCCCATGGGTCCCAAATCTCCAGGTTCAAGGGCATCTTCCTACATCGAAAACATGCATGAGAAACCCAGAAGATGGTACACCGTGTGATGGGGAAAGGTTTCTAAAACGCACCTCATTTCTCATCTCCTTGTGCTCGGGTTTGCCATTCCAGCCACTTTACTAGCAATCTCCCTCCTTGGAGCATCAGCACCTTTAACCTCCTGTTCCGTACAGGTTGCAATTTGTCCTGAGGATGAACGGGAAGACGTGGAACCAATGAGAGACTAGCTCTTGGTGTTGGGACAGGCACAGGTCACTCTATTTTCCCATCAGGAAGAAGAATTAACCACAGGCTCAGCCTGCCCCCCGGAACAAGAACAGGGCCTGAAGCCATCCTGAGCTTTTGCGGCCATCTCCCAAAAACGCGAGTTGTAAAATGGAGGTTCAGGGCACTGCAATTCACAAACCTGCAGAGTTATAAATGATACCTCTCGTCCACAAATATATTGAGGGAAGGCAAAGAAGAGGATTTGAAATCAAGGCAGAATTGCAGGAAACAGATTTCAGGAGGTAGATTCGAATCGCCTTTAAAGCACATGAAAAGCGGCAAAACGTTGACAATGATGCCCTTGGCCAAAAAGGGCGTATGCGTTTTTTCCTGAATATATTCAAGAAAAAACGCATACGCCCTTTTTGGCCAACCAAGAAACCTGGAAAGGCAAATCAGCGCTACAAAGAAGTCTCGCTTCCCATCGGTCAAAAGGGCCATGCTGAAAAAGTCTCAAAACCAAAAATGCAGGACAGGCCATGGAGAAATGGGAGCCTTGCTACACTGATGGGCGGGATGTAAATTGTCAACAGCCACTCTGGAGAAGTGTACGGTGAGTTCTGAAACGTCTAAAAAGCAAAGCTTAGAGAGCATAGGGCACTTCCACTCATGGGGGTATAAATTGGGAAAATGAAAAATCAGCAAGACACAAGCACCCCAAAGTTTAGGGCTCCTCTGTTGACAAGGACCTCCACTTCATTCCACCTTCAATATCCCAGGAAAGAGAAAAATGGATAAAGAAGTTGTGGTCCTTATGTACAATGGAATATCACTCAGCCATGAAATCAATGTCATAAGGCTAGTAGCAGCATGATAAGTGGATTTAGGTACGACGATTCTAAGTGAAATAAGTCACACAGAAAAGGACACTTCTCATAAGGTATCACTTATAGAGGGAATGTAAAAACCGTTACACTTGACCTGAATTACAAAACAGAACAGAGTCACACATGCAGAAAACACACTATGGCTGCTTAACGGGAAAGGTGAGGTGGGGTGATACATAAAACAAGGGTTTCAAATTAGCTCAGATACCGTTCCATAAACCCAATATGTAATAGACAAGACCTACTCCTTGCTCAGAGAACTGGACTCAACACGCCCTATTCACCGCACAAGAATATATCTGAGTAGTAATAATCTTAAAACCTATGTATTGATATCTCTCTGTTAGTGTGTCAAGTGGGTGTAAAGCGGCATAAACACAGCAGTGAAAAGCAGCTAAACCCCATTATAAAAATAAATTACTTTGAAAAACCCATGAAACAAAGACAGTGAAAGAGATAGAAATTCTTACACAATGCGTTCAGGGGCTGTGATGCAACCTGGATTGACCATATCTAGACCCACAGCTGGATGAGACATAAGGGTGGACACTCTTGGGGCTGAGAGGTTTGGTGAGGTTGGGTGAGCAAACGCAGACCCTTTAAAGTAATACTGCGTGGTACCCATCGCATGGGTCCCAAATCTCCAGGTTCAAGGGCATCTTCCTACATCGAAAACATGCATGAGAAACCCAGAAGATGGTACACCGTGTGATGGGGAAAGGTTTCTAAAACGCACCTCATTTCTCATCTCCTTGTGCCCGGGTTCGGTATTCCAGCCGCTTTACTAGCAATCTCCCTACTTGGAGCATCAGCACCTTTAACCTCCTGTTCCGTACAGGTTGCAATTTGTCCTGAGGGTGAACGGGAAGACGTGGAACCAATAAGAGACTAGCTCTTGGTGTTGGCACAGGCACAGGTCACTCTATTTTCCCATCAGGAAGAAGAATTAACCACAGGCTCAGCCTGCCACCCGGAACCAGAACAGGGCCTGAAGCCATCCTGCGCTATTGCGGCCAGCTCCCTAAAAAGCGAGTTGTAAAATGGAGGTTCAGGGCACTGCAATTCACAAACCTGCAGACTTATAAATGATAACTCTCGTCCACAAATATATTGAGGGAAGGCAAAGAAGAGGATTTGAAATCAAGGCAGAATTGCAGGAAACAGATTTCAGGAGGTAGATTTGAATCGCCTTTAAAGCACATGAAAAGCGGCAAAACGTTGACAATGATGCCCTTGGCCAAAAAGGGCGTATGCGTTTTTTCCTGAATATATTCAGGAAAAAACGCATACGCCCTTTTTGGCCAACCAAGCAACCTGGAAAGGCAAATCAGCGCTACAAAGAAGTCTCGCTTCCCATCGGTTAAAAGGGCCATGCTGAAAAAAGTGTCAAAACCAGAAATGCAGGACAGGCCATGGAGAAATGGGAGCCTTGCTACACTGATGGGCGGGATGTAAATTGCCAAGAGCCACTCTGGAGAAGAGTACGGTGTGTCCTGAAACATCTAAAAAACACAGCTTAGAGAGCATAGGGCACTTCCACTCATGGGGGTATAAATTGGGAAAATGAAAAATCAGCAAGACACAAGCACCCCAAAGTTTAGGGTTGCTCTGTTGACAAGGACCTCCACTTCATTCCACCTTAAATATGCCAGGAAAGAGAAAAATGGATGAAGGAGTTGTGGTCCTTATGTACAATGGAATATCACTCAGCCATGAAATCAATGTCATAAGGCTAGTAGCAGCATGATGAGTGGATTTAGGTACGACAATTCTAAGTGAAATAAATCACACAGAAAAGGACACTTCTCATAAGGTATCACTGATAGAGGGAATGTAAAAACCGTTACACTTGAACTGAATTACAAAACAGAACGAGTCACACATGCAGAAAACACACTATGGCTGCTTAACGGGAAAGGGGAGGTGGGGTGATACATAAAACAAGGGTTTCAAATTAGCTCAGATACCATTCCATAAACCCAATGTGTAATAGACAAGACCTACTCCTTGCTCAGAGAACTGGACTCAACACGCCGTATTCACCGCACAAGAATATATATGACTAGTAATAATCTTAAAACCTATGTATTGATATCTCTCTGTTAGTGTGTCAAGTGGGTGTAAAGCAGCATAAACACAGCAGTGAAAAGCAGCTAAACCCCATTATAAAAATAAATTACTTTGAAAAACCCATGAAACAAAGACAGTGAAAGAGAGAGAAATTCTTACACAATTCGTTCAGGGGCTGTGATGCAACCTGGATTGACCATATCTAGACCCACAGCTGGATGAGACATAAGGGTGGACACTCTTGGGGCTGAGAGGTTTGGTGAGGTTGGGTGAGCAAACGCAGACCCTTTAAAGTAATACTGCGTGGTACCCATCCCATGGGTCCCAAATCTCCAGGTTCAAGGGCATCTTCCTACATCGAAAACATGCATGAGAAACCCAGAAGATGGTACACCGTGTGATGGGGAAAGGTTTCTAAAACGCACCTCATTTCTCATCTCCTTGTGCCCGGGTTCGGTATTCCAGCCGCTTTACTAGCAATCTCCCTACTTGGAGCATCAGCACCTTTAACCTCCTGTTCCGTACAGGTTGCAATTTGTCCTGAGGGTGAACGGGAAGACGTGGAACCAATGAGAGACTAGCTCTTGGTGTTGGCACAGGCACAGGTCACTCTATTTTCCCATCAGGAAGAAGAATTAACCACAGGCTCAGCCTGCCACCCGGAACCGAAACAGGGCCTGAAGCCATCCTGCGCTATTGCGGCCAGCTCCCTAAAAAGCGAGTTGTAAAATGGAGGTTCAGGGCACTGCAATTCACAAACCTGCACAGTTATAAATGATAACTCTCGTCCACAAATATATTGAGGGAAGGCAAAGAAGAGGATTTGAAATCAAGGCAGAATTGCAGGAAACAGATTTCAGGAGGTAGATTCGAATCGCCTTTAAAGCACATGAAAAGCGGAAAAACTTTGACAATGATGCCCTTGGCCAAAAAGGGCGTATGCGTTTTTTCCTGAATATATTCAGGAAAAAACGCATACGCCCTTTTTGGCCAACCAAGCAACCTGGAAAAGCAAATCAGCGCTACAAAGAAGTCTCGCTTCCCATCGGTTAAAAGGGCCATGCTGAAAAAAGTGTCAAAACCAGAAATGCAGGACAGGCCATGGAGAAATGGGAGCCTTGCTACACTGATGGGCGGGATGTAAATTGCCAAGAGCCACTCTGGAGAAGAGTACGGTGTGTCCTGAAACATCTAAAAAACACAGCTTAGAGAGCATAGGGCACTTCCACTCATGGGGGTATAAATTGGGAAAATGAAAAATCAGCAAGACACAAGCACCCCAAAGTTTAGGGTTGCTCTGTTGACAAGGACCTCCACTTCATTCCACCTTAAATATGCCAGGAAAGAGAAAAATGGATGAAGGAGTTGTGGTCCTTATGTACAATGGAATATCACTCAGCCATGAAATCAATGTCATAAGGCTAGTAGCAGCATGATGAGTGGATTTAGGTACGACAATTCTAAGTGAAATAAATCACACAGAAAAGGACACTTCTCATAAGGTATCACTGATAGAGGGAATGTAAAAACCGTTACACTTGAACTGAATTACAAAACAGAACGAGTCACACATGCAGAAAACACACTATGGCTGCTTAACGGGAAAGGGGAGGTGGGGTGATACATAAAACAAGGGTTTCAAATTAGCTCAGATACCATTCCATAAACCCAATGTGTAATAGACAAGACCTACTCCTTGCTCAGAGAACTGGACTCAACACGCCGTATTCACCGCACAAGAATATATATGACTAGTAATAATCTTAAAACCTATGTATTGATATCTCTCTGTTAGTGTGTCAAGTGGGTGTAAAGCAGCATAAACACAGCAGTGAAAAGCAGCTAAACCCCATTATAAAAATAAATTACTTTGAAAAACCCATGAAACAAAGACAGTGAAAGAGAGAGAAATTCTTACACAATTCGTTCAGGGGCTGTGATGCAACCTGGATTGACCATATCTAGACCCACAGCTGGATGAGACATAAGGGTGGACACTCTTGGGGCTGAGAGGTTTGGTGAGGTTGGGTGAGCAAACGCAGACCCTTTAAAGTAATACTGCGTGGTACCCATCCCATGGGTCCCAAATCTCCAGGTTCAAGGGCATCTTCCTACATCGAAAACATGCATGAGAAACCCAGAAGATGGTACACCGTGTGATGGGGAAAGGTTTCTAAAACGCACCTCATTTCTCAACTCCTTGTGCCCGGGTTCGCCATTCCATCCGCTCTACTAGAAATCTCCCTACTTGGAGCATCAGCACCTTTAGCCTCTTGTTTCGTACAGGTTGCAATTTGTCCTGAGGATGAACGGGAAGATGGGGAACGAATGAGAGACTAGCTCTTGGTGTTGGGACAGGCAGAGGTCACTCTATTTTCCCATCAGGAAGAAGAATTAACCACATGATCAGCCTGCCCCCTGGAACCAGAACAGGGCCTGAAGCCATCCTGCGCTTTTGCGGCCAGCTCCCAAAAAAGCGAGTTGTAAAATGGAGGTTCACGGCACTGCAATTCACAAACCTGCAGAGTTATAAATGATAACTCTCGTCCACAAATATATTGAGGGAAGGCAAAGAAGAGGATTTGAAATCAAGGCAGAATTGCAGGAAACAGATTTCAGGAGGTAGATTCGAATCGCCTTAAAGCACATGAAAAGCGGCAAAACGTTGACAATGATGCCCTTGGCCAAAAAGGGCGTATGCGTTTTTTCCTGAATATATTCAGGAAAAAACGCATACGCCCTTTTTGGCCAACCAAGCAACCTGGAAAGGCAAATCAGCGCTACAAAGAAGTCTCGTTTCCCATCGGTTAAAAGGGCCATGCTGAAAAAAGTGTCAAAACCAGAAATGCAGGACAGGCCATGGAGAAATGGGAGCCTTGCTACACTGATGGGCGGGATGTAAATTGCCAAGAGCCACTCTGGAGAAGTGTCCGGTGAGTCCTGAAACATCTGAAAAACACAGCTTAGAGAGCATAGGGCACTTCCACTCATGGGGGTATAAATTGGGAAAATGAAAAATCAGCAAGACACAAGCACCCCAAAGTTTAGGGTTGCTCTGTTGACAAGGACCTCCACTTCATTCCACCTTAAATATGCCAGGAAAGAGAAAAATGGATAAAAGAGTTGTGGTCCTTATGTACAAAGGAATATCACTCAGCCATGAAATCAATGTCATAAGGCTAGTAGCAGCATGATGAGTGGATTTAGGTACGACGATTCTAAGTGAAATAAGTCACACAGAAAAGGACACTTCTCATAAGGTATCACTGATAGAGGGAATGTAAAAACCGTTACACTTGAACTGAATTACAAAACAGAACGGAGTCACACATGCAGAAAACACACTATGGCTGCTTAACGGGAAAGGTGAGGTGGGGTGATACATAAAACAAGGGTTTCAAATTAGCTCAGATACCGTTCCATAAACCCAATATGTAATAGACAAGACCTACTCCTTGCTCAGAGAACTGGACTCAACACGCCCTATTCACCGCACAAGAATATATCTGACTAGTAATAATCTTAAAACCTATGTATTCATATCTCTCTTTTTGTGTGTCAAGTGGGTGTAAAGCGGCATAAACACAGCAGTGAAAAGCAGCTAAACCCCATTATAAAAATAAATTACTTTGAAAAACCCATGAAACAAAGACAGTGAAAGAGAGCGAAATTCTTACACAATGCGTTCAGGGGCTATGATCCAACCTGGATTGACCATATCTAGACCCACAGCTGGATGAGACATAAGGGTGGACACTCTTGAGGCTGAGAGGTTTGGTGAGGTTGGGTGAGCAAACGCAGACCCTTTAAAGTAATACTGCGTGGTACCCATCGCATGGGTCCCAAATCTCCAGGTTCAAGGGCATCTTCCTCCATCGAAAACATGCATGAGAAACCCAGAAGATGGTACACCGTGTGATGGGGAAAGGTTTCTAAAACGCAGCTCATTTCTCATCTCCTTGTGCTCGGGTTCGCCATTCCAGCCACTTTACTAGCAATCTCCCTCCTTGGAGCATCAGCACCTTTAACCTCCTGTTCCGTACAGGTTGCAATTTGTCCTGAGGATGAACGGGAAGACGTGGAACCAATGAGAGACTAGCTCTTGGTGTTGGGACACGCAGAGGTCACTCTATTTTCCCATCAGGAAGAAGAATTAACCACAGGCTCAGCCTGCCACCCGGAACCAGAACAGGGCCTGAAGCCATCCTGAGCTTTTGCGGCCATCTCCCAAAAACGCGAGTTGTAAAATGGAGGTTCAGGGCACTGCAATTCACAAACCTGCAGAGTTATAAATGATACCTCTCGTCCACAAATATATTGAGGGAAGGCAAAGAAGAGGATTTGAAATCAAGGCAGAATTGCAGGAAACAGATTTCAGGAGGTAGATTCGAATCGCCTTTAAAGCACATGAAAAGCGGCAAAACGTTGACAATGATGCCCTTGGCCAAAAAGGGCGTATGCGTTTTTTCCTGAATATATTCAGGAAAAAACGCATACGCCCTTTTTGGCCAACCAAGCAACCTGGAAAGGCAAATCAGCGCTACAAAGAAGTCTCGCTTCCCATCGGTTAAAAGGGCCATGCTGAAAAAAGTGTCAAAACCAGAAATGCAGGACAGGCCATGGAGAAATGGGAGCCTTGCTACACTGATGGGCGGGATGTAAATTGTCAACAGCCACTCTGGAGAAGTGTACGGTGAGTCCTGAAACGTCTAAAAAGCAAAGCTTAGAGAGCATAGGGCACTTCCACTCATGGGGGTATAAATTGGGAAAATGAAAAATCAGCAAGACACAAGCACCCCAAAGTTTAGGGCTGCTCTGTTGACAAGGACCTCCACTTCATTCCACCTTCAATATCCCAGGAAAGAGAAAAATGGATAAAGAAGTTGTGGTCCTTATGTACAATGGAATATCACTCAGCCATGAAATCAATGTCTTAAGGCTAGTAGCAGCATGATAAGTGGATTTAGGTACGACGATTCTAAGTGAAATAAGTCACACAGAAAAGGACACTTCTCATAAGGTATCACTTATAGAGGGAATGTAAAAACCGTTACACTTGAACTGAATTACAAAACAGAACAGAGTCACACATGCAGAAAACACACTATGGCTGCTTAACGGGAAAGGTGAGGTGGGGTGATACATAAAACAAGGGTTTCAAATTAGCTCAGATACCGTTCCATAAACCCAATATGTAATAGACAAGACCTACTCCTTGCTCAGAGAACTGGACTCAACACGCCCTATTCACCGCACAAGAATATATCTGAGTAGTAATAATCTTAAAACCTATGTATTGATATCTCTCTGTTAGTGTGTCAAGTGGGTGTAAAGCGGCATAAACACAGCAGTGAAAAGCAGCTAAACCCCATTATAAAAATAAATTACTTTGAAAAACCCATGAAACAAAGACAGTGAAAGAGAGCGAAATTCTTACACAATGCGTTCAGGGGCTGTGATGCAACCTGGATTGACCATATCTAGACCCACAGCTGGATGAGACATAAGGGTGGACACTCTTGGGGCTGAGAGGTTTGGTGAGGTTGGGTGAGCAAACGCAGACCCTTTAAAGTAATACTGCGTGGTACCCATCGCATGGGTCCCAAATCTCCAGGTTCAAGGGCATCTTCCTACATCGAAAACATGCATGAGAAACCCAGAAGATGGTACACCGTGTGATGGGGAAAGGTTTCTAAAACGCACCTCATTTCTCATCTCCTTGTGCCCGGGTTCGGTATTCCAGCCGCTTTACTAGCAATCTCCCTCCTTGGAGCATCAGCACCTTTAACCTCCTGTTCCGTACAGGTTGCAATTTGTCCTGAGGGTGAACGGGAAGACGTGGAACCAATGAGAGACTAGCTCTTGGTGTTGGCACAGGCACAGGTCACTCTATTTTCCCATCAGGAAGAAGAATTAACCACAGGCTCAGCCTGCCACCCGGAACCAGAACAGGGCCTGAAGCCATCCTGCGCTATTGCGGCCAGCTCCCTAAAAAGCGAGTTGTAAAATGGAGGTTCAGGGCACTGCAATTCACAAACCTGCAGACTTATAAATGATAACTCTCGTCCACAAATATATTGAGGGAAGGCAAAGAAGAGGATTTGAAATCAAGGCAGAATTGCAGGAAACAGATTTCAGGAGGTAGATTCGAATCGCCTTTAAAGCACATGAAAAGCGGAAAAACTTTGACAATGATGCCCTTGGCCAAAAAGGGCGTATGCGTTTTTTCCTGAATATATTCAGGAAAAAACGCATACGCCCTTTTTGGCCAACCAAGCAACCTGGAAAAGCAAATCAGCGCTACAAAGAAGTCTCGCTTCCCATCGGTTAAAAGGGCCATGCTGAAAAAAGTGTCAAAACCAGAAATGCAGGACAGGCCATGGAGAAATGGGAGCCTTGCTACACTGATGGGCGGGATGTAAATTGCCAAGAGCCACTCTGGAGAAGAGTACGGTGTGTCCTGAAACATCTAAAAAACACAGCTTAGAGAGCATAGGGCACTTCCACTCATGGGGGTATAAATTGGGAAAATGAAAAATCAGCAAGACACAAGCACCCCAAAGTTTAGGGTTGCTCTGTTGACAAGGACCTCCACTTCATTCCACCTTAAATATGCCAGGAAAGAGAAAAATGGATGAAGGAGTTGTGGTCCTTATGTACAATGGAATATCACTCAGCCATGAAATCAATGTCATAAGGCTAGTAGCAGCATGATGAGTGGATTTAGGTACGACAATTCTAAGTGAAATAAATCACACAGAAAAGGACACTTCTCATAAGGTATCACTGATAGAGGGAATGCAAAAACCGTTACACTTGAACTGAATTACAAAACAGAACGAGTCACACATGCAGAAAACACACTATGGCTGCTTAACGGGAAAGGGGAGGTGGGGTGATACATAAAACAAGGGTTTCAAATTAGCTCAGATACCGTTCCATAAACCCAATGTGTAATAGACAAGACCTACTCCTTGCTCAGAGAACTGGACTCAACACGCCGTATTCACCGCACAAGAATATATCTGACTAGTAATAATCTTAAAACCTATGTATTGATATCTCTCTGTTAGTGTGTCAAGTGGGTGTAAAGCAGCATAAACACAGCAGTGAAAAGCAGCTAAACCCCATTATAAAAATAAATTACTTTGAAAAACCCATGAAACAAAGACAGTGAAAGAGAGAGAAATTCTTACACAATTCGTTCAGGGGCTGTGATGCAACCTGGATTGACCATATCTAGACCCACAGCTGGATGAGACATAAGGGTGGACACTCTTGGGGCTGAGAGGTTTGGTGAGGTTGGGTGAGCAAACGCAGACCCTTTAGAGTAATACTGCGTGGTACCCATCGCATGGGTCCCAAATCTCCAGGTTCAAGGGCATCTTCCTACATCGAAAACATGCATGAGAAACCCAGAAGATGGTACACCGTGTGATGGGGAAAGGTTTCTAAAACGCACCTCATTTCTCAACTCCTTGTGCCCGGGTTCGCCATTCCAACCGCTTTACTAGAAATCTCCCTACTTGGAGCATCAGCACCTTTAACCTCTTGTTTCGTACAGGTTGCAATTTGTCCTGAGGATGAACGGGAAGATGGGGAACGAATGAGAGACTAGCTCTTGGTGTTGGTACAGGCAGAGGTCACTCTATTTTCCCATCAGGAAGAAGAATTAACCACATGATCAGCCTGCCCCCTGGAACCAGAACAGGGCCTGAAGCCATCCTGCGCTTTTGCGGCCAGCTCCCAAAAAAGCGAGTTGTAAAATGGAGGTTCACGGCACTGCAATTCACAAACCTGCAGAGTTATAAATGATAACTCTCGTCCACAAATATATTGAGGGAAGGCAAAGAAGAGGATTTGAAATCAAAGCAGAATTGCAGGAAACAGATTTCAGGAGGTAGATTCGAATCGCCTTTAAAGCACATGAAAAGCGGCAAAACGTTGACAATGATGCCCTTGGCCAAAAAGGGCGTATGCGTTTTTTCCTGAATATATTCAGGAAAAAACGCATACGCCCTTTTTGGCCAACCAAGCAACCTGGAAAGGCAAATCAGCGATACAAAGAAGACTCGCTTCCCATCGGTCAAAAGGGCCATGCTGAAAAAAGTGTCAAAACCAGAAATGCAGGACATGCCATGGAGAAATGGGAGCCTTGCTACACTGATGGGCGGGATGTAAATTGCCAACAGCCACTCTGGAGAAGTGTACGGTGTGTCCTGAAACATCTAAAAAACACAGCTTAGAGAGCATAGGGCACTTCCACTCATGGGGGTATAAATTGGGAAAATTAAAAATCAGCAAGACACAAGCACCCCAAAGTTTAGGGCTGCTCTGTTGACAAGGACCTCCACTTCATTCCACCTTCAATATCCCAGGAAAGAGAAAAATGGATAAAGAAGTTGTGGTCCTTATGTACAATGGAATATCACTCAGCCATGAAATCAATGTCATAAGGTTAGTAGCAGCATGATGAGTGGATTTAGGTACGACGATTCCAAGTGAAATAAGTCACACAGAAAAGGACATTTCTCATAAGGTATCACTTATAGAGGGAATGTAAAAACCATTACACTTGAAGTGAATTACAAAACAGAACAGAGTCACACATTTAGAAAACACACTATGGCTGCTTAACGGGAAAGGTGAAGTGGGGTGATGCATAAAACAAGGGTTTCATATTAGCTCAAATACCGATCCATATACCCAATATGTAATAGACAAGACCTATTCCTTGCTCAGTGAAGTGGATGCAACACCCCCTATTCAACGAACAAGAATATATCTGACTAGTAAAAATCTTAAATCCTATGTATTGATGTCTCTCTGTTAGTGTGTCAATTGGGTGTAAAGGGGCATAAACACAGCAGTGAAAATCAGGTAAACCCCATTATAAAAATAAATTACTTTGAAAAACCCATGAAACAAAGACAGTGAAAGAGAGAGAATTTCTTACACAATTCTTTCAGGCCTGTGATGCAACCTGGTGTGACCATATCTAGATCCACAGCCTGATGAGAAATAAAGCTGGACACTCTTGGGGCTGAAGGTCTCTTTCCCTATTTACCAGATTAGGAACGTAGAAAGGATGCCACCCTCTGGCCGTTACCTGCAAACGCAGCTTTAAAACATGTGCTAATGGTCACTTCATATGAACAAGTACTTCAGGGCTGTAAATGAAACGTGCCCTCAAAATGTCTTGAGGGAGGTAATGGCCAAAAATTTTCAAAATGTGACACTTACTTTAAGAAAACACTTTGAAGAACTGAGCTGTAATCACAGTTTGATAAATAAAAAGGGCATGCTTTAAAGCTCAATTTCAACAGATTATGGGACACATGCAAATTCAACCACAGATAGGCATCAGCTCGCACCGGTTAGAATAACCATCAGCAAGAAAACTACAAACAATAAATATTGAAGGTGTTTTGGAGAAATGCATACCCTCAATTTTAAGTGGGACGTAACCTGGAAAGAGCCACTAATGAGAACTGAATGGTGGTGCCTTTAAAACATACACACTGAGCTACCATATGATACAGCAAGCCCACTCCTTGGCCTATAACATAAGAAGATATAACTGGATAGACACAGGCAAACAAATGTGCATTGCAGCAGTATTACAATAGCCAAGACATGGAGGCAACCAGAAAGTCCATCAAGAGGTGCGTGGCCAAAGAAGAACTGGTACACGTACAGATGGAATATTAGCCAGGGAAAAAAATGAAACAATGCCATTTGCAGCACCATGTATGATTCTTGAGGTAATCAGGCAAATTGTACTAAGTCAGAAAGCAAAAGACACATATCCTATAATATCACTTATAGGTCTTAGCTAAAAATTGATACCAATGAAAATATTTCCACAGAGAAATGCAATCACAGATTCATTAAACAAACATATGGTTCACCAAATGGAAAGGTGTGAGGATTGGATACATTAGGATATTGGGGTTAAGATAGATATAGAAACACATGTGAAATATGTAATCACCAAAGACCTACGTAATACCAAGACAAGACTACTCAACATTGTGTCATAACCTACATGGGAAAATGATCCAAAGAAGAATAGATATATGTATATGTTTAAAAGAACCACATCTTTCACACCTAGAAGAAACAAAACATTTTAATTAAATTTGCTCTGACAAAAAATAAAAATTAAATTAAAAAAAGAACAAGAAGTAATGAGACATAAACTTAAGGGGCTATTTGCTGGCACATTGCATTCTAATTTACAACCAGAACATGACTTCCATTAAGGCTCTGTCATCACTAATAAAGCAGCTTTATAAGCAATGTTGAAGGTAGCTTAAAAGAAGTCTCACTAATTATTGATAGTAACAAGGAAACAAAGAAAAGTAAAAATCTCACTGCAAAAAGTATACATAGGGTAAGGATAGTAGATCAAACACTTATTAAACTTCTGTAAAGAATAAAAGACAACAGTAGTATGTTTTTTTAAAAAGAGAGGGCCCAAATAAATCTGAAATGAAAGAGATGATGTTACAACAGACACCACAGAAATACAAAGTATCCTAAGATACACACAGGGTAACTCAGGGCTCAGACTGGACAGAGCCCACTCTCCAGTCCCCTGTACATGACTTACAGGAGCCTCAGGAACTGAGGAGGGGGTCCCTGAGGAGAGGCTCAAGATAGAATATGGTAGGCATTAACATGACTGCATTCATCTTAAACATGCCTGAACTACATTCACACGAGATGATTTTGTCCTGTATGTACATCGGCACCTCTAGTTGGAACTGCAAATCTTTGGCTTCAACACCTCTACTGACAACATTAGCGTCACCTGCTGTGGACCGTCTCCTATAGGATTTCTAGAATCACAAAACATCGAAGCTTCACAGGACCCAGAGTCTGTGCAACTCCACACAGAGTCTCAGAGTCTCAACTCCACTCAGATACTCCACTCTTGGAGGGCACACACAAAGTAGTGTGCACATCAGGACCCAGGGGAAGGAGCAGTGACCCTGTAGGAGAATGACCAGAACTACCTGCTACTTTTAGAGGGTCTCCTGCAGAGGCAGGTGGTGGCTGTGGCTGTGGCTCACCGTGAGGACAACGACACTGGCAGCAGAAGTTCTGGGAAATACTCCTTGGTGTGAGCCCTCCCAGAGTCCGCCATTAGCCCCACCAAGAGCAAGGTAGGCTCCAGGGCTGGGTCGCCTCAGGCCAAACAACCAACAGGGAGGGAACCCAGCCCCATGCATCAGCAGACAAGCGGATTAAACTTTTTATTAAAGTTTTATTTAATCCGTAGACAAGCGGATTAAAGCTCTGCCCACCAAAGCAACACCCAGCTCTACCCACCACCAGTCCCTCCCATCAGGAAGCTTGCACAAGCCTCTAAGATAGACTCATCCACCGGAGAGCAGACAGCAGAAGCAAGAAGAACTACAATTCTGCAGCCTGTGGAAGGAAAACCACATTCACAGAAAGATAGACAAAATGAAAAGGCAGAGGACTTTATACCAGATCAAGGAACAAGATAAAACCCCAGAAAAAAAATGAAATGAGGTGGAGATAGGGAACCTTCCAGAAAAAGAATTCAGAATAATGATAGTGAAGTTGAGCCAAGACCTTGGAAAAAGAAAGGAGGCAAAGATCGAGAAGATGCAAGAAATGTTTAACAAAGACCTAGAAGAATTAAGGAACAAACACCTAGAAGAATTAAAGAACAAACAAACAGAGGTGAACAATGGAATAACTGAAATGAAAAATACACTAGAAGGAATCAGTAGCAGAATAACTGTGGCAGAAGAACGGATAAGTGACCTGGAAGACAGAAAGGTGGAAATCACTGCCATGGAACAGAATAAAGAAAAAGAATGAAAATAAACGAAGATACCCCAAGAGTCCTCTGGGACAACTTTAAACGCAACAACATTCGCATTATAGGGGTCCCAGAAGGAGAAGAGAGAGAGAAAGGACCCGAGAATATATTTGAAGAGATTATGGTCAAAAACTTCCCTAGCATGGGAAAAGAAATAGCCACCCAAGTCCAGAAGCACAGAGTGTCCCAGGCAGGATAAACCAAAGGAGAAAAATGACAAGACACATAGTAATCAAATTGACAAAAATTAACGACAAAGAAAAATGATTGAAAGCAGCAAGGGAAAAATGACAAATAACATACAAGGGAACTCCCATAAGGATAACAACTGATTTCTCAGCAGAAAATCTACAAGCCAGAAGGAAGTGGCATGATAAATTTAAAGTGATGAAAGGGAAGAACCTACAACCAAGAGTACTCCACCCTGCAAAGAGCTCATTCAGATTTGATGGAGAAATCAAAAGCCTTACAGACAAGCAAAAGCTAAGAGAATTCAGCACCATGAAACCAGCTCTACACCAAATGCTAAAGGAACTTCTCTAAGTGGGAAACACAAGAGAAGAAAAGGACCCACCAAGACAAACCCATAACAATTAAGAAAATAGTAGTAGGAACATACATATCGATAATTACCTTAAACGTGAATGCACTACATGTTCCAACCAAAAGACACAGGCTCGCTGAATGGATACAAAAACAAGACCCATATATATGCTGTCTACAAGAGATCCATTTCAGACCTAGGGACACATACAGACTCAAAGTGAGGCGATGGAAAAATATATTCTATGCAAATGAAAATCAAAAGAAAGCTGGAGTAGCAATACTCATATCAGATAAAATAGACTTTAAAATAAAGAATGTTACAAGAGACGAGGAAAGGCACTACATAATGGTCAGGGGATCAATCCAAGAAGAAGATATAACAATTATAAATATATATGTACCCAAAATAGGAGCAGCTCAATGTATAAGGCAACTGCTAACAGCTATAAAAGAGGAAATCGACAGTAACACAATAATAGCGGGGGACTTTAACAGCTCACTTACACCAGTGGAGATCAGCCAGACAGACAATTAATAAGGAAACACAAGCTTTAAATGACACAATAGACCAGATAGAGTTAATTGATATTTATAGGACATTCCATCCAAAAACAGCAGATTACACGTTCTTCTCAACTGCACACGGAACATTCTCCAGGATAGATCACATCTTGGGTCACAGATAAAGCCTCAGTAAATTTAAGAAAACTGAAATCATATCAAGCAGCTGTTCCGACCACAATGCTATGAGATTAGAAATCAATTACACGGAAAAAACCGTAAAAAACACAAACACATGGAAGCTAAACAATACGTTACTAAATAACCAAGAGATCACTGAAGAAATCAAAGAGGAAATCAAAAACTACCTAGAGACAAATGACAACAAAAACACGATGATCCAAAACCTATGGGATGCAGCAAAAGGAGTTCTAAGAGGGAAGTTTATAGCAATACAAGCCTACCTCAAGAAACAAGAAAAATCTCAAATAAACAATCTAACCTTACACCTAGAGGAACTAGAGAAAGAAGAACAAAACCCAAAGTTAGTAGAAGGAAAGAAATCATAAAGATCAGAGCAGAAATAAATGAAATAGAAACAAAGAAAACGAAAGCAAAGATCAATAAAACTAAAAGCTGGTTCTTTGAGAAGATAAGCAAAAATGATCAACCTTTAGCCAGACTCCAGAAAAAGAGGGAGAGGACGCAAATCAACAAAATTAGAAGTGAAAAAGCAGAAGTTACAACAGACACCACAGGAATACAAAGCATCCTAAGAGACTACTACAAGCAACTCTAGGCCAATAAAATGGACAATCTGGAAGAAATGGACAAATTCTTAGAAAGGGATAACCTTCTAAGACTGAACCAGGAAGAAATAGAAAATATGAACAAACCTATCACAAGCAATGAAATTGAAACTGTGATTAAAAATCTTCCAACAAACAAAAGTCCAGAACCAGATGGCATCACAGGTGAACTCTATCAAACATTTAGAGAAGAGCTAACACCCAACCTTCTCAAATTCTTCAAAACAATTGCAGGGGAAGGAACACTCCCAAACTCATTCTATGAGACCACCATCACCCTGATACCAAAATCAGACAGAGATACTACAAGGAAAGAAAATTATAGACCAATATCACTGATGAATATAGATGTAAAAATCCTCAACAAAATACTAGCAAACAGAATCGAACAACACATGAAAAGGATCATACACCATGATCAAGTGGGGTTTATCCCAGGGATGCGAGGATTCTTCAATATACACAAATCAATGTGATACACCATATTAACAAACTGTAGAATAAAACCATATGATCATCTCAATAGCTGAAGGAAAAGATTTTGAGAAAATTCAACACTCATTTACGATAAAAACTCTGCAGAGTGTGGGCATAGAGGGAAACTACCTCAACATAATAAAGGCCATATATGACAAACCCACAGCAAACAGCATTCTCAATGGTGAAAAACTGAAAGCGTTTCCTCTAAGATCAGGAACAAGACGAGGATGTCCACTCTCACCACTGCTATTCAACATAGTTTTGGAAGTCCTAGCCATGGCAATCAGAGAAGAAAAAGAAATAAAAGGAATACAAAAAGGAAAAGAAGAAGTAAAATTGTCACTGTTTGCAGATGACATGATATCATAGATAGAGAATCCTAAAGATGCCACCAGAAAACCACTGGAGCTAATCAATGAATTTGGTAAAGTTGCAGGATACAAAATTAATGCACAGAAATTGCTTGCATTCCTATACACTAACAATGAAAGATCAGAAAGAGAAATTAAGGAAACAATCCCATTACCACTGCAACAAAAAGAATAAAATACCTAGGAATAAACCTACCTAAGGAAGTAAAAGACCTGTACTCAGAAAACTATAAGACACTGATGAAAGAAATCAAAGATGATATAAACAGATGGAGACATATACCATGTTCTCGGATTAGAAGAATCAATATTGTGAAAATGACTATACTACCCAAAGCAATCTACAGATTCAATGCAATCCCGATCAAAATACCTTTGGCATTTTCTACAGAACAAGAAAAAAAAATCTTAAAATTTGTAGGGAGACACAAAAGACCCTGGATAGCCAAAGCAGTCTTGAGGGGGGAAAAAAAAGAGCTGGAGGAATCAGACTTCCAGACTTCAGACTATATTGCAAAGCTACAGTAATCAAGATAATATGGTACTGACACAAAAACAGAAATATAGGTCAATAGAACAGGATAGAAAGCACAGAGATAAACCCACGTACCTATGGTTCACTAATCTATGACAAAGGAGGCAAGGGTATACAATGGAGAAAAGACAGTGTCTTCAGCAAGTGGTGCTGGGAAAACTGGACAGTTACATGTAAAAGAATGAAATTAGTACACTCCCTAACACCATACACAAAAATAAACTCAAAATGGATTAGAGACCTAAATATAAGACCAGCCACTATAAAACTCTTAGAGGAAAACATAAGCAGAACAGTCTATGACATAAATCACAGCAAGATCCTTTTTGACCCACCTCCTAGAGAAATGGAAATAAAAACAAAAATAAAAAAATGGGACCGAATGAAACATAAATTCTTTTGCACAGCAAAGGAAAACATAAGCAAGATGAAAAGACAACCATCAGAATGGGAGAAAATATTTTCAAATGAAGCAAATGGCAAAGGATTAATCTCCAAAAAGCAGCTCATGTAGTTCAATATCACAAAACCAAACAACCCAATCCAAAAATGGGCAGAAGACCTAAATAGACATTTCTCCAAAGAAGATATACAGGTTGCCAACAAACACATGAAAGGATGCTGAACATCACTAATCATTAGAGAAATGCAAATCAAAACTACAGTGAGGTATCACCTCACACCAGTCAGAATGGCCATCATCAAAAAATCTACCAACAATAAATGCTGGAGAGGCATTTATTGGAGCAAAGGGAACCCTCTTGCACTGTTGGTGGGAATGTAAATTGATATAGCCACTAGGGAGAACGGTATGGGGGTTCCTTAAAAACTAAAAATAGAACTACCATACAACCCAGCAAACCCACTCCTGGACATTTACCCTGAGAAAACCATAATTCAAAAAGAGTCATGTACCACAATGTTTACTGTAGCTCTATTTACAATAGCCAGGACATGGAAGCAACCTAAGTGTCCATCAACAGATAAATGGATAAGGAAGATGTGGCACAAATATACAATGGAACATTATTCAGCCATAAAAAGAAACGAAATTGAGTTACTTTTAGTGAGGTGGATGGATCTAGAGTCTGTCCTACAGAGTGAAGTAAGTCAGAAAGAGAAAAACAAATACCGTATGCTAACACATATATATGGAATCTTAAAAAAAAAAGTTTATGAAGAACCTAGGGGCAGGAAAGGATTAAGGACACAGACGTAGAGAAAGGACTTGAGGACATGGGGAGAGGGAAGGGTAAGCTGGGACAAAGTGAGAGAGTGGTATGGACATATATACACTACCAAATGTAAAATTGATAGCTACTGGGAAGCAGCCACATAGCACAGGGAGATCAGCTCTGTGCTTTGTGACCACCTAAAAGGGTGGGATAAGGGAGTGAGAGGGAGGTGCAAGAGGGAGGGGATATGGTGTTATATGTATACGCACAGCTGATTCACTTTTTTATACAGCAGAAACTAACACACAATTGTAAAGCAATTATACTCCAATAAAGATGTAAAAGAAAAAAAAAAGCCCAGAGATAAACCTACACACCTATGGCCCACTAATCTATGACAAAGGAGGCAAGGGTATACAAAGGAGAAAAGACAGTCTCTTCAATAAGTGGTGCTGGGAAAAATGGACAGCTACATGTAAAAGAATGAAATTAGAACACTCCCTAACACCATACACAAAAAATAAACTCAAAATGGATTAGAGACCAAAATGTAAGACCGGACACTATAAAACTCTTAGAGGAAAACATAGGAAGAATACTCTTTGACATAAATCACAGCAAGATCTTTTTTGATCCACCTCCTAGAGTAATGGAATAAAAAAAAAATAAACATATGGGAGCAAATGAAACCTAAAAGCTTTTGCAAAGCAAAGGAAACTACAAACAAGACGAAAAGACAACCCTCACAATGGGAGAAAATATTTGCAAACGAATCAATGGACAAAGGATTAATCTCCAATGTATATAAACAGCTCATGCAGCTCAACAGTAAAAAAACAAACAACCCAATCCAAAAATGGGCAGATGACGTAAATAGACATTTGTCCCAAGAAGACATACAGATGACCAAGAAGCACATGAAAAGCTGCTCAACATCACTAATTATTAGAGAAATATAAACCAAAACTACAATGAGGTATCGCCTCACACGAGTTAGAATGGGCATCATCAGAAAATCTACAAGCAACAAATGCTGGAGAGGGTGTGGAGAAAAGGGAACCCTCTTACACTATTTGTGGGAATGTAAATTGATACAGTCACGATGGAGAACAGTATGGAGGTTCCTTAAGAAACTAAAAATAGAATTACCATATGACCCAGCAATCCCACTACTGGCCATATACCCAGAGAAAACCATAATTCAAAAAGACATATTCACCACAATATTCATTGCAGCACTATTTACAATAGCCAGGTCATGGAAGCAACCTAAATGCCCATAGACAGACGAACAGAAAAGATGTGCTACATATATAAAATGGAATATTACTCAGCCATAAAAAGGAATGAAATTGGGTCATTTGTAGAGACGTGGATAGATCTAGAGACTGTCATACAGAGTGAAGTAAGTCAGAAAGAGAAAAACAAATATCGTATATTAACGCATACATGTGGAACCTAGAAAAATGGTAAAGATGAACCGGTTTGCAAGGCAGAAATAGAGACACAGATGTAGAGAACAAATGTATGGACACCAAGGGGGGAAAGTGGCAGGGTGGTGGTGGTGGGATGAATTGCGAGCCTGGGATTGACATATATACACTTATATGTATAAAATAGGTTACCAATAAGAGCCTGCTGTATAAAAAAATGAATAAAATAAATTCAAAAATTAAAAAATAAGTAATACTTAAAAAAATAAAACAGAAAAAAAGTTCTGTCCTTCCCATAGACGTATTTATATGAATGAATTATTTCCATGCTTATATCCATAAATACAAAAAGAGGAATAAAACTTACCTTGAACCAAAAAAGAAAAAAAAAAAAAAACAGAACCCACTGGTCATACAGAGGAAAACCCTATCAGGGCACTTGCTCCAGGGGTAAACAATTCTGAAGTTGGTCACAGGTGGGGAATCATCTCCCATGCAGCCAGCAGCCCCCACACGAGGAGCGTCCTCATTGCAAAGCTGGGGGACCGTGAGGAGGCGTCTCTGAGTAAACGTGAGCTGAGCCCCAGGCCAGCTGCTGCTGAACTTTTCCCACCCTTCCCAGGTAAAACACCTGAATGTGTGCAAAGACTTTAAAAACTAGAGGAAGGGGCTTGGAGTCACACCAGCGACAGCACGCAGGCCGACTTGGTGCCTGCAGGCCAGCCAGGATGGTCCTGGCCCCGGGCGCTCGTCTGGAAGCTTTCCATTTCCCTGCCTGAGGTACCCCTCCTGTCCCGGCCCCCACTGCTTTTTTCCTTCCTCACCTCTGCCCGGGGAGAAATTCCAGCAGCAAGTATGGGTGACACATCCTCTTCTTTAGCAGGTGGCAGCCCGGCAACTCCTGCAGAAAGTCCAGCAGAGCCCCAGTCACACTGGGCCACTCATAGAGCCATGGGCCCTACTCCCTCCCACCAGCCCAATCCCGAGACTGCTGACGGGGCAGAGAATATGGCGTCAGGCACAGCTGCAGAGGCTTTTGCTGCCTGGAGGGGTGTTTATATTGACCTCAACCCAGGCACACCTGGGAAGGGCTGGCCGGCCGGGTCAGGCTGCCCAGGTCAGCCAATCCTCGCCCCTCAGGGACTCAGAGTTGCAGAAAATGGGCCTTGCTGCACCGGCCAGATCCAAGGAACAGGTGTAGGGTCCCGAGAGTCAGGATAGATAAGGGGCGGCAGCCCTGGCTTGTTTTCGAATCATTTTATCTGGTCCATGAGTGGGAGACAACTTCAAGAAGACCCTCTGCTAATGAGAGGAACCCAGGAGTCAGGGAGAGGAGGGGTGGTGGGTGGAGACAGAGGCCTGGTGCCCCGGCTGCAGTGGAAGCCCCTGGAAGACCAGGCAGAGGGAGGCCGCACAGAGTGAAGCCTAGGGTCACAGACCTGTTGGAGCTGCTGTTTGTTAGTTCAAGCTCTGCTCTGAGGTGCTCTGTGTCAGCTCTGAGTGACAGGGGTGCTGGGGGTGCTCTGCAATGAGGGCTACGTGCACGGTTCCTGTGTGCCCAGCCCTGCCGGGGTACCTGTCCACGGGAGCTCCATATCCAGGGAGGGGCCTGCCCACGAGAGCCCCGTGGGCTGCTGCGTACCTGCCCAGGTGAGCTCCATATCCTGGGAGGGGCCTGACCACAAGAGCCCCGTGGGCTGCTGGGGACCTGGTAGAGGACGCCAGGACAGTCAGTGAAGCCACAGAGGATATACATCTAGTAGTTCCTAATTCCTACACCCTGCTGGTCATTCTACCATCCACCAGGACATGGCATTCTGTATTAGACTTCAATGATGCCTTCTTCTGTATTCCATTAGTCCCAGAGTCACAAGAAATTTTGGCTGTGAGTGGCAGGACTCAACCTACAACAAAAACAATACTGCTGGGCCGTCCTGCCCCAGGGGTTCAAAAATTCCCACACCATCTTTGGGGAAACGTTAGCTAAAGACCTAAAAGATCTACCTCTGGAGAAGGGAACCCTCCTTCAATATGCAGATGACATTCTGATCACCAGCCCGACTAAGGAGGCCTCTGAACTACCTAGCCAATAAAAGATAGAAGGTGTCCAAGGAAAAGGCTCAAATATCACAAACTAAGGTGGCCTTCCTGGGCTTCATTCGCACAGAAGGTCGGAGAAGCCCACCCCAGGAAAGGGAAGAAGCCATTTGCAGCCTCACCTTTCCTGAAACTAGAAGACAGCTTAGGGGTTCCTGGGGAGACCGGGGTTTGCTGCATCTGGATCCCTAACTACAGTCTAATAGCTGGGCCTCTATATGAAACACTGAAAGGAAAAGATGATGATCCTTTTGAATAGAATCCAGAAGCGGCCTTTCAAGAATGGAAAGAGCAGTCAATTCAGACCCTGGCCCTGGACCTCCCTAAGTTAGCTAAACCCTTTGACCTTTACATTCCTGGTCCAAGGCGAATCGCCCTTGGAGTATTAGTGCAAAAACTGGGACCACTTGAAATGGAACAATGTAAGAATGCCCTCCAGGCATTGGCCAGCCACCCCATCCGACCAGGATACTGGGGGTATCTAAAAACCTGGAAATCAGCAGCCCGCAAGGCCAGCTCCCTCCTAAGGGAAAAGGACGCCACTTGGTGATCCTAACCACCCACCATGCCCTGAAGTTGCAGGGATTGCTCTGTGGGCACAATGACCTCGAGTGAGGAGGCCCTCCAACACCAACCTCCAGAGAGACAACCTGGGGCAATGGGCCCCCATGACGACTCGTGTGACCATCACTTGACCTGGAGCTTCTCTCAGAAAACAACAAGAGTGTGCCCCAAAAGAGCAGACTATTGCTTACAGGACTTACTGCACCCAGAGTGGAGCTAATAAACTTGGCAGGGGAACCGTAAATAACGCTGCCACCATAGAAAAGCCTACAGACACCGCAGTGACGGTGGCCAATGAGACCGGCTGTACTCCTGGCTACTTCAAAAGGCCGTTGACTGAGTGGCCGTCATGGTCCTGGATCACCACCGGCCCTGGACTGTCTGGGAGTTGAGCAAGCAGGGCTCTGACACCTGGTGCTGTTTGTACGTTAATTCAGTGGCCTAACTGAAGAAAGCACAGACTACTGGTCAGAGCATCTAGGCTGGCAGAAACCATCAGCCTAAGGGGGCCGAACCAATGTGGAGCAGGGTAAAACCGCCCACCCCCCCAGCGTCTCTGCACATCTCTTTCCTGGACCCTTAAAGGTCATTAGAATCTATAAAACTTCCAATGCTGGTGCTCAGGCAGACGAGCAGTGAGGGAGGAGGCCTGCGGACAATCAACCTCACCTGGAGGCTGCTGGGGAGAAGTCCTGCCCCTCCCCCCGGGTATGAGGACACCCAACTCAGCATGAAGCATTTACAGAAGACGTGTCTGCACCCTCAGCGCCCCAAGAATGAGGAATGGGACAAAAGGCAGAGGAGGGCTTTGTCACTGGCAAAGCCCATTAAAAATTCCTGGGAGATAAAAATAGAATCTGGGCAATAAAATAAAGTCTAACCATTTTTTCCTTTGTGCTTTGTCTAATTTCACTTGCTCCTAGGTTTCCACATGCAGAGGTCCCACACCCGACACTTCAGACCCGATTTCCTCGTGCAAAATGGCTGGGCCGACACCTCAGCTCGTGGGGCCCCGTGCAGACTCTGCGACATAGAGCCTGAGCTCCAGCCAACCTGGCCCTCGAGAGCTCCGCCCCCTCCCTCCCGCTGATGCTGACAGGATCCCTACACAGCAGCCCGGCCCACAACCCGCAGGGGAGCACACACTCTCACCTCTCCATTCTCTGATCAAAATATAAAGTTTTCCTTTGCTTCTGAACCAAAGTCAGTCTCGATCTGTTGGCTCCAATGACACTGGGCAGGGAGACCCTTGTTGGGGCCCACTCTGCAGGATCAGTAACAGAATTTGAGAACATTGTAACTTCAATGCACAGATGTGTGAGCCAAACTGTAATTAACATAGAGCAGTGTATAAGGCTCGTGTAAAAGAAGATGTTTCTAACACTTCCATTTGATATTTCCATCACTTTATTATAAGCAAGTTCAGTGGAGGGGATTGTCTTATTTGGCAGGTCAAGAGTAGAGAAATGCAGTGATTTCTTTCCAAGGATGTACATCTAATAATCTTGGTTGAAGTTTCAACCTTGTTTTGAATGATTTTCCATTGAAAATGATACCTCTCTTTCAGCTCCTAGATTTCTGAGAAGTATAAAATCTTATATTTTTTATTACCAAAGGGGAAAGGTGGGAGGAGGGATAAATTAACAGTTTCAGATTAACATATACACACTGCTATGTATAAAATATATCATCAACAGGGAACTACTGTATAGCACAGGGAACTATACTCAATATTTTGTAATGACCCCTGAGGGGAAATAATCTGAAAAACAATAGATATCTATATCGACATCATCTATCAACTACAGATAAAATGGAAACTAAAGGAGGCCGATGGTGAGCGTTTCTGAACCTGAAGACTTCAATCATCTAAAGTTCGGACTCTGCCTACGGCCCAAGTCCCTTAATGAACACACATGTACCAGTAGCTTAAAAATTCCCCAGATTGGAGTTCGGGGAGACACTGATTTGGAAAAATCCCTTGTGTTCTCCTTACATACACGGGACCTTTCCTACAGCTAAAACATGCCTGTGACACCCAGAAGATGGAACACGGTTGGATCAGGAAGATTTTGGAAAAGGCACCAAAACGCCTAATTTCCTGGTTGTTGGGTTCACCCCTCCAGCCTTTTTCCTTAAAATCTCCCCACTAGAGGATGTCAGCACCTTCAACATCCAGTTGCACAGAAATCGGAATTTGTCCAAAGGAAGAAGGGGAAGGAGGAGAAACAAGGGGAGCTAAGCCCTAGATGTTCGGAGAGGCACATGTCACTCTACTTTCCAGTCAGGAAGAAGAATTAAGCAAAGGCTTAGCCTGCCACCGGGAACCAGAGTAGGGACAGAAGCAAACGAGCGGTTCTGCGGAAAGCTCCCAAAAAAGCGAGTTGAAAAATGGAGCTCAGGGGCACTGCAATTCACAAACCTGCAGAGTTATAAATGATAACTCTCGTCCACAAATATATTGAGGGAAGGCAACGAAGAGGATTTGAAATTAAGGCAGAATTGCAGGAAACAGATTTCAGGAGATAGATTCGAATCACCACTAAAGCACATGAAAAGCGGCAAAACGTCGACAATGATGCACTTGGCCAAAAAGAGCATATGCGTTTTGTTCTGAATGAATTCAGGAAAAAACCCATAGGCCCTTTTTGGCCAACCAAACAAGCCGGAAATGCAATTCAGCGCTACAAAGAAGTCTGACTTCCCATCGGTCAAAATGGCCTTCCTAAAAAAGTGTAAAACAAGAAAAGCAGGAGAGGCCAGGGAGGAAAGAGAGCCTTGCTACACTGATGGGCGGGATGTAAATGGCCAACAGCCACTCTGGAGAAGTGTACGGTGTGTCCTGAAACATCTAAAAAACACAGCTTAGAGAGAATAGGGCACTTCCACTCATGGGGGTATAAATTGGGAAAATGAAAAATCAGCAAGACACAAGCACACCAAAGTTTAGGGCTGCTCTCTTGACAAGGACCTCCACTTCATTCCACCTTAAATATCCCAGGAAAGAGAAAAATGGATAAAGAAGTTGTGGTCCTTATGTACAATGGAATATCACTCAGCCATGAAATCAATGTCATAAGGCTAGTAGCAGCATGATGAGTGGATTTAGGTACGACGATTCTAAGTGAAATAAGTCACACAGAAAAGGACACTTCTCATAAGGTCTCACTGATAGAGGGAATGTAAAAACCGTTACACTTGAACTGAATTACAAAAGAGAACAGAGTCACACATGCAGAAAACACACTATGGGTGCTAACGGGAAAGGTGAGGTGGGGTGATACATAAAACAAGGGTTTCAAATTAGCTCAGATACCGTTGCATAAACCCAATATGTAATAGACAATACCTACTCCTTGCTCAGAGAACTGGACTCAACACGCCCTGTTCACCGCACAACATTATATCTGACTAGTAATAATCTTAAAACCTATATATTGATATCTCTCTGTTAGTGTGTCAAGTGGATGTAAAGCGGCATAAACACAACAGTGAAAAGCAGCTAAAACCCATTATAAAAATAAATAACTTTGAAAAACCCATGAAACAAAGACAGTGAAAGAGAGCGAAATTCTTACACAATGCGTTCAGGGGCTGTGATGAAACTTGGATTGACCATATCTAGACCCACAGCTGGATGAGACATAAGGGTGGACACTCTTGCGGCTGAGAGGTTTGGTGAGGTTGGGTGAGCAAATGCAGACCCTTTAAAGTACTACTGCGTGGTACCCATCCCATGGGTCCCAAATCTCCAGGTTCAAGGGCATCTTCCTACATCGAAAACATGCATGAGAAACCCAGAAGATGGTACACCGTGTGATGGGGAAAGGTTTCTAAAACGCACCTCATTTCTCATCTCCTTGTGCCCAGGTTCGCCATTCCAGCCGCTTTTCTAGCAAGCTCCCTACTTGGAGCATCAGCACCTTTAACCTTCTGTTCCATACAGGTTGCAATTTGTCCTGAGGATGAACGGGTAGATGGGGAACCAATGAGAGACTAGTTCTTGGTGTTGGGACAGGCAAAGGTCACTCTATTGTCCCATCAGGAAGAAGAATTTACCACAGACTCAGCCTGCCCCCCGGAACCAGAACAGGGCCTGAAGCCATCCTGCGCTTTTGCGGCCATCTCCAAAAAAGCGGGTTGTAAAATGGAGCTACAGGGCACTGCAATTCACAAACCTGCAGAATTATAAATGATAACTCTCGTCCACAAATATATTGAGGGAAGGCAAAGAAGAGGATTTGAAATCAAGGCAGAATTGCAGGAAACAGATTTCACGAGGTAGATTCGAATCGCCTTTAAAGCACATGAAAAGCGGCAAAACGTTGACAATGATGCCCTTGGCCAAAAAGGGCGTATGCGTTTTTTCCTGAATATATTCAGGAAAAAACGCATACGCCCTTTTTGGCCAACCAAGCAACCTGGAAAGGCAAATCAGCGCTACAAAGAAGACTCGCTACCCATCGCTCAAAAGGGCCATGCTGAAAAAAGTGTCAAAACCAGAAATGCAGGACAGGCCATGGAGAAATGGGAGCCTTGCTACACTGATGGGTGGGATGTAAATTGCCAACAGCCACTCTGGAGAAGTGTACGGTGTGTCCTGAAACATCTAAAAAACACAGCTTAGAGAGCATAGGGCACTTCCACGCATGGGGGTATAAATTGGGAAAATGAAAAATCAGCAAGACACAAGCACCCCAAAGTTTAGGGCTGCTCTGTTGACAAGGACCTCCACTTCATTCCACCTTCAATATCCCAGGAAAGAGAAAAATGGATAAAGAAGTTGTGGTCCTTATGTACAATGGAATATCACTCAGCCGTGAAATCAATGTCATAAGGCTAGTAGCAGCATGATGAGTGGATTTAGGTACGACGACTCTAAGTGAAATAAGTCACACAGAAAAGGACACTTCTCATAAGGTATCACTTATAGAGGGAATGTAAAAACCGTTACACTTGAACTGAATTACAAAACAGAACAGAGTCACACATGCAGAAAACACACTATAGTTGCTTAACGGGAAAGGTGAGGTGGGGTGATACATAAAACAAGGGTTTCAAATTAGCTCAGATACCGTTCCATAAACCCAATATGTAATAGACAAGACCTACTCCTTGCTCAGAGAACTGGACTCAACACGCCCTATTCACCGCACAAGAATATATCTGACTAGTAATAATCTTAAAACCTATGTATTGATATCTCTCTGTTAGTGTGTCAAGTGGGTGTAAAGCGGCATAAACACAGCGGTGAAAAGCAGCTAAACCCCATTATGAAAATAAATTACTTTGAAAAACCCATGAAACAAAGACAGTGAAAGAGAGAGAAATTCTTACACAATGCGTTCAGGGGCTGTGATGCAACCTGGATTGACCATATCTAGACCCATAGCTGGATGAGATCTAAGGGTGGACACTCTTGGGGCTGAGAGGTTTGGTGAGGTTGGGTGAGCAAACGCAGACCCTTTAAAGTAATACTGCGTGGTACCCATCGCATGGGTCCCAAATCACCAGGTTCAAGGGCATCTTCCTACATCGAAAACATGCATGAGAAACCCAGAAGATGGTACACCGTGTGATGGGGAAAGGTTTCTAAAACGCACCTCATTTCTAATCTCCTTGTGCCCGGGTTCGCCATTCCAGCCGCTTTACTAGCAATCTCCCTACTTGGAGCATCAGCACCTTTAACCTCCTGCTCCGTACAGGTTGCAATTTGTCCTGAGTGTGAACGGGAAGACGTGGAACCAATGAGAGACTGGCTCTTGGTGTTGGGACAGGCACAGGTCACTCTATTTTCCCATCAAGAAGAAGAATTAACCACAGGCTCAGCCTGCCCCCGGAACCAGAACAGGGCCTGAAGGCATCCTGCGCTTTTGCGGCCAGCTCCCTAAAAAGCGAGTTGTAAAATGGAGGTTCAGGGCACTGCAATTCACAAAACTGCAGACTTATAAATGATAACTCTCGTCCACAAATATATTGAGGGAAGGCAAAGAAGAGGATTTGAAATCAAGGCAGAATTGCAGGAAACAGATTTCAGGAGGTAGATTCGAATCGCCTTTAAAGCACATGAAAAGCGGCAAAACGTTGACAATGATGCCCTTGGCCAAAAAGGGCGTATGCGTTTTTTCCTGAATATATTCAGGAAAAAACGCATACGCCCTTTTTGGCCAAGCAAGCAACCTGGAAAGGCAAATCAGTGCTACAAAGAAGTCTCGCTTCCCATCGGTCAAAAGGCCCATGCTGAAAAAACTGTCAAAACCAGAAATGCAGGACATGCCATGGAGAAATGGGAGCCTTGCTACACTGATGGGCGGGATGTAAATTGTCAACAGCCACTCTGGAGAAGTGTACGGTGAGTCCTGAAACGTCTAAAAAGCAAAGCTTAGAGAGCATAGGGCACTTCCACTCATGGGGGTATAAATTGGGAAAATTAAAAATCAGCAAGACACAAGCACCCCAAAGTTTAGGGCTGCTCTGTTGACAAGGACCTCCACTTCATTCCACCTTCAATATCCCAGGAAAGAGAAAAATGGATAAAGAAGTTGTGGTCCTTATGTACAATGGAATATCACTCAGCCGTGAAATCAATGTCATAAGGCTAGTAGCAGCATGATGAGTGGATTTAGGTACGACGATTCTAAGTGAAATAAGTCACACAGAAAAGGACACTTCTCATAAGGTATCACTGATAGAGGGAATGTAAAAACCGTTACACTTGAACTGAATTACAAAACAGAACAGAGTCACACATGCAGAAAACACACTATGGCTGCTTAACGGGAAAGGTGAGGTGGGGTGATACATAAAACAAGGGTTTCAAATTAGCTCAGATACCATTCCATAAAACCAATATGTAATAGACAAGACCTACTCCTTGCTCAGAGAACTGGACTCAACACGCCCTATTCACCGCACAAGAATATATCTGACTAGTAATAATCTTAAAACCTATGTATAGATATCTCTCTGTTAGTGTGTCAAGTGGGTGTAAAGCGGCATAAACACAGAAGTGAAAAGCAGCTAAACCCCATTATAAAAATAAATTACTTTGAATAACCCATGAAACAAAGACAGTGAAAGAGAGCGAAATTCTTACACAATTCGTTCAGGGGCTGTGATGCAACCTGGATTGACCATATCTAGACCCACAGCTGGATGAGACATAAGGGTGGACACTCTTGGGGCTGAGAGGTTTGGTGAGGTTGGGTGAGCAAACGCAGACCCTTTACAGTAATACTGCATGGTACCCATCGCATGGGTCACAAATCTCCAGGTTCAAGGGCATCTTCCTACATCGAAAACATGCATGAGAAACCCAGAAGATGGTACACCGTGTGATGTGGAAAGGTTTCTAAAACGCACATCATTTCTCATCTCCTTGTGGCCGGGTTCGCTATTCCAGCCGCTTTACTAGCAATCTCCCTACTTGGAGCATCAGCACCTTTAACCTCCTGTTCCGTACAGTTTCCAATTTGTCCTGAGGATGAACTGGAAGACGTGGAACCAATGAGAGACTAGCTCTTGGTGTTGGGACAGGCACAGGTCACCCTATTTTCCCATCAGGAAGAAGAATTAACCACAGGCTCAGCCTGCCCCCGGAACCAGAACCGGGCCTGAAGGCATCCTGCGCTTTTGCGGCCAGCTCCCTAAAAAGCGAGTTGTAAAATGGAGGTTCAGGGCACTGCAATTCACAAACCTGCAGAGTTATAAATGATAACTCTCGTCCACAAATATATTGAGGGAAGGCAAAGAAGAGGATTTGAAATCAAGGCAGAATTGCAGGAAACAGATTTCAGGAGGTAGATTCGAATCGCCTTTAAAGCACATGAAAAGCGGCAAAACGTTGACAATGATGCCCTTGGCCAAAAAGGGCGTATGCGTTTTTTTCCTAAATATATTCAGGAAAAAACGCATACGCCCTTTTTGGCCAACCAAGCAACCTGGAAAGGCAAATCAGCGCTACAAAGATGTCTCGCTTCCCATCGGTCAAAAGGGCCATGCTGAAAAAAGTCTCAAAACCAAAAATGCAGGACAGGCCATGGAGAAATGGGAGCCTTGCTACACTGATGGGCGGGATGTAAATTGTCAACAGCCACTCTGGAGAAGTGTACGGTGAGTCCTGAAACGTCTAAAAAGCAAAGCTTAGAGAGCATAGGGCACTTCCACTCATGGGGGTATAAATTGGGAAAATGAAAAATCAGCAAGACACAAGCACCCCAAAGTTTAGGGCTGCTCTGTTGACAAGGACCTCCACTTCATTCCACCTTCAATATCCCAGGAAAGAGAAAAATGGATAAAGAAGTTGTGGTCC
The DNA here is from genome assembly GCF_965194805.1 of Balaenoptera borealis. Lineage (NCBI taxonomy): Eukaryota > Metazoa > Chordata > Mammalia > Artiodactyla > Balaenopteridae > Balaenoptera > Balaenoptera borealis. The sequence goes on from NW_028123988.1 coordinate 1,055,700, forward strand.
TTATGTACAATGGAATATCACTCAGCCGTGAAATCAATGTCATAAGGCTAGTAGCAGCATGATGAGTGGATTTAGGTACGACGACTCTAAGTGAAATAAGTCACACAGAAAAGGACACTTCCCATAAGGTATCACTTATAGAGGGAATGTAAAAACCGTTACACTTGAACTGAATTACAAAACAGAACAGAGTCACACATGCAGAAAACACACTATGGCTGCTTAACGGGAAAGGTGAGGTGGGGTGATACATAAAACAAGGGTTTCAAATTAGCTCAGATACCGTTCCATAAACCCAATATGTAATAGACAAGACCTACTCCTTGCTCAGAGAACTGGACTCAACACGCCCTATTCACCGCACAAGAATATATCTGACTAGTAATAATCTTAAAACCTATGTATTGATATCTCTCTGTTAGTGTGTCAAGTGGGTGTAAAGCGGCATAAACACAGCAGTGAAAAGCAGCTAAACCCCATTATAAAAATAAATTACTTTGAAAAACCCATGAAACAAAGACAGTGAAAGAGATAGAAATTCTTACACAATGCGTTCACGGGCTGTGATGCAACCTGGATTGACCATATCTAGACCCACAGCTGGATGAGACATAAGGGTGGACACTCTTGGGGCTGAGAGGTTTGGTGAGGTTGGGTGAGCAAACACAGACCCTTTCAAGTAATACTGCGTGGTACCCATCGCATGGGTCCCAAATCTCCAGGTTCAAGGGCATCTTCCTACATCGAAAACATGCATGAGAAACCCAGAAGATGGTACACCGTGTGATGTGGAAAGGTTTCTAAAACGCACCTCATTTCTCATCTCCTTGTGCCCGGGTTCGCTATTCCAGCCGCTTTACTAGCAATCTCCCTACTTGGAGCATCAGCACCTTTAACCTCCTGCTCCGTACAGGTTGCAATTTGTCCTGAGGGTGAACGGGAAGACGTGGAACCAATGAGAGACTAGCTCTTGGTGTTGGGACAGGCACAGGTCACTCTATTTTCCCATCAGGAAGAAGAATTAACCACAGGCTCAGCCTGCCCCCGGAACCAGAACAGGGCCTGAAGGCATCCTGCGCTTTTGCGGCCAGCTCCCTAAAAAGCGAGTTGTAAAATGGAGGTTCAGGGCACTGCAATTCACAAACCTGCAGAGTTATAAATGATAACTCTCGTCCACAAATATATTGAGGGAAGGCAAAGAAGAGGATTTGAAATCAAGGCAGAATTGCAGGAAACAGATTTCAGGAGGTAGATTCGAATCGCCTTTAAAGCACATGAAAAGCGGCAAAACGTTGACAATGATGCCCTTGGCCAAAAAGGGCGTATGCGTTTTTTCCTGAATATATTCAGGAAAAAACGCATACGCCCTTTTTGGCCAACCAAGCAACCTGGAAAGGCAAATCAGCGCTACAAAGATGTCTCGCTTCCCATCGGTCAAAAGGGCCATGCTGAAAAAAGTCTCAAAACCAAAAATGCAGGACAGGCCATGGAGAAATGGGAGCCTTGCTACACTGATGGGCGGGATGTAAATTGTCAACAGCCACTCTGGAGAAGTGTACGGTGAGTCCTGAAACGTCTAAAAAGCAAAGCTTAGAGAGCATAGGGCACTTCCACTCATGGGGGTATAAATTGGGAAAATTAAAAATCAGCAAGACACAAGCACCCCAAAGTTTAGGGCTGCTCTGTTGACAAGGACCTCCACTTCATTCCACCTTCAATATCCCAGGAAAGAGAAAAATGGATAAAGAAGTTGTGGTCCTTATGTACAATGGAATATCACTCAGCCGTGAAATCAATGTCATAAGGCTAGTAGCAGCATGATGAGTGGATTTAGGTACGACGACTCTAAGTGAAATAAGTCACACAGAAAAGGACACTTCTCATAAGGTATCACTTATAGAGGGAATGTAAAAACCGTTACACTTGAACTGAATTACAAAACAGAACAGAGTCACACATGCAGAAAACACACTATGGCTGCTTAACGGGAAAGGTGAGGTGGGGTGATACATAAAACAAGGGTTTCAAATTAGCTCAGATACCGTTCCATAAACCCAATATGTAATAGACAAGACCTACTCCTTGCTCAGAGAACTGGACTCAACACGCCCTATTCACCGCACAAGAATATATCTGACTAGTAATAATCTTAAAACCTATGTATTGATATCTCTCTGTTAGTGTGTCAAGTGGGTGTAAAGCGGCATAAACACAGCAGTGAAAAGCAGCTAAACCCCATTATAAAAATAAATTACTTTGAAAAACCCATGAAACAAAGACAGTGAAAGAGAGCGAAATTCTTACACAATGCGTTCAGGGGCTGTGATGCAACCTGGATTGACCATATCTAGACCCACAGCTGGATGAGACATAAGGGTGGACACTGTTGCGGCTGAGAGGTTTGGTGAGGTTGGGTGAGCAAACGCAGCCCCTTTAAAGTAATACTGCGTGGTACCCATCGCATGGGTCCCAAATCTCCAGGTTCAAGGGCATCTTCCTACATCGAAAACATGCATGAGAAACCCAGAAGATGGTACACCGTGTGATGGGGAAAGGTTTCTAAAACGCACCTCATTTCTCATCTCCTTGTGCTCGGGTTCGCCATTCCAGCCACTTTACTAGCAATCTCCCTCCTTGGAGCATCATCACCTTTAACCTCCTGTTCCGTACAGGTTGCAATTTGTCCTGAGGATGAACGGGAAGACGTGAAACCAATGAGAGACTATCTCTTGGTGTTGGGACAGGCACAGGTCACTATATTTTCCCATCAGGAAGAAGAATTAACCACAGGCTCAGCCTGCCCCCGGAACCAGAACCGGGCCTGAAGGCATCCTGCGCTTTTGCGGCCAGCTCCCTAAAAAGCGAGTTGTAAAATGGAGGTTCAGGGCACTGCAATTCACAAACCTGCAGAGTTATAAATGATAACTCTCGTCCACAAATATATTGAGGGAAGGCAAAGAAGAGGATTTGAAATCAAGGCAGAATTGCAGGAAACAGATTTCAGGAGGTAGATTCGAATCGCCTTTAAAGCACATGAAAAGCGGCAAAACGTTGACAATGATGCCCTTGGCCAAAAAGGGCGTATGCGTTTTTTTCCTAAATATATTCAGGAAAAAACGCATACGCCCTTTTTGGCCAACCAAGCAACCTGGAAAGGCAAATCAGCGCTACAAAGATGTCTCGCTTCCCATCGGTCAAAAGGGCCATGCTGAAAAAAGTCTCAAAACCAAAAATGCAGGACAGGCCATGGAGAAATGGGAGCCTTGCTACACTGATGGGCGGGATGTAAATTGTCAACAGCCACTCTGGAGAAGTGTACGGTGAGTCCTGAAACGTCTAAAAAGCAAAGCTTAGAGAGCATAGGGCACTTCCACTCATGGGGGTATAAATTGGGAAAATGAAAAATCAGCAAGACACAAGCACCCCAAAGTTTAGGGCTGCTCTGTTGACAAGGACCTCCACTTCATTCCACCTTCAATATCCCAGGAAAGAGAAAAATGGATAAAGAAGTTGTGGTCCTTATGTACAATGGAATATCACTCAGCCGTGAAATCAATGTCATAAGGCTAGTAGCAGCATGATGAGTGGATTTAGGTACGACGACTCTAAGTGAAATAAGTCACACAGAAAAGGACACTTCCCATAAGGTATCACTTATAGAGGGAATGTAAAAACCGTTACACTTGAACTGAATTACAAAACAGAACAGAGTCACACATGCAGAAAACACACTATGGCTGCTTAACGGGAAAGGTGAGGTGGGGTGATACATAAAACAAGGGTTTCAAATTAGCTCAGATACCGTTCCATAAACCCAATATGTAATAGACAAGACCTACTCCTTGCTCAGAGAACTGGACTCAACACGCCCTATTCACCGCACAAGAATATATCTGACTAGTAATAATCTTAAAACCTATGTATTGATATCTCTCTGTTAGTGTGTCAAGTGGGTGTAAAGCGGCATAAACACAGCAGTGAAAAGCAGCTAAACCCCATTATAAAAATAAATTACTTTGAAAAACCCATGAAACAAAGACAGTGAAAGAGATAGAAATTCTTACACAATGCGTTCACGGGCTGTGATGCAACCTGGATTGACCATATCTAGACCCACAGCTGGATGAGACATAAGGGTGGACACTCTTGGGGCTGAGAGGTTTGGTGAGGTTGGGTGAGCAAACACAGACCCTTTCAAGTAATACTGCGTGGTACCCATCGCATGGGTCCCAAATCTCCAGGTTCAAGGGCATCTTCCTACATCGAAAACATGCATGAGAAACCCAGAAGATGGTACACCGTGTGATGTGGAAAGGTTTCTAAAACGCACCTCATTTCTCATCTCCTTGTGCCCGGGTTCGCTATTCCAGCCGCTTTACTAGCAATCTCCCTACTTGGAGCATCAGCACCTTTAACCTCCTGCTCCGTACAGGTTGCAATTTGTCCTGAGGGTGAACGGGAAGACGTGGAACCAATGAGAGACTAGCTCTTGGTGTTGGGACAGGCACAGGTCACTCTATTTTCCCATCAGGAAGAAGAATTAACCACAGGCTCAGCCTGCCCCCGGAACCAGAACAGGGCCTGAAGGCATCCTGCGCTTTTGCGGCCAGCTCCCTAAAAAGCGAGTTGTAAAATGGAGGTTCAGGGCACTGCAATTCACAAACCTGCAGAGTTATAAATGATAACTCTCGTCCACAAATATATTGAGGGAAGGCAAAGAAGAGGATTTGAAATCAAGGCAGAATTGCAGGAAACAGATTTCAGGAGGTAGATTCGAATCGCCTTTAAAGCACATGAAAAGCGGCAAAACGTTGACAATGATGCCCTTGGCCAAAAAGGGCGTATGCGTTTTTTCCTGAATATATTCAGGAAAAAACGCATACGCCCTTTTTGGCCAACCAAGCAACCTGGAAAGGCAAATCAGCGCTACAAAGATGTCTCGCTTCCCATCGGTCAAAAGGGCCATGCTGAAAAAAGTCTCAAAACCAAAAATGCAGGACAGGCCATGGAGAAATGGGAGCCTTGCTACACTGATGGGCGGGATGTAAATTGTCAACAGCCACTCTGGAGAAGTGTACGGTGAGTCCTGAAACGTCTAAAAAGCAAAGCTTAGAGAGCATAGGGCACTTCCACTCATGGGGGTATAAATTGGGAAAATTAAAAATCAGCAAGACACAAGCACCCCAAAGTTTAGGGCTGCTCTGTTGACAAGGACCTCCACTTCATTCCACCTTCAATATCCCAGGAAAGAGAAAAATGGATAAAGAAGTTGTGGTCCTTATGTACAATGGAATATCACTCAGCCGTGAAATCAATGTCATAAGGCTAGTAGCAGCATGATGAGTGGATTTAGGTACGACGACTCTAAGTGAAATAAGTCACACAGAAAAGGACACTTCTCATAAGGTATCACTTATAGAGGGAATGTAAAAACCGTTACACTTGAACTGAATTACAAAACAGAACAGAGTCACACATGCAGAAAACACACTATGGCTGCTTAACGGGAAAGGTGAGGTGGGGTGATACATAAAACAAGGGTTTCAAATTAGCTCAGATACCGTTCCATAAACCCAATATGTAATAGACAAGACCTACTCCTTGCTCAGAGAACTGGACTCAACACGCCCTATTCACCGCACAAGAATATATCTGACTAGTAATAATCTTAAAACCTATGTATTGATATCTCTCTGTTAGTGTGTCAAGTGGGTGTAAAGCGGCATAAACACAGCAGTGAAAAGCAGCTAAACCCCATTATAAAAATAAATTACTTTGAAAAACCCATGAAACAAAGACAGTGAAAGAGAGCGAAATTCTTACACAATGCGTTCAGGGGCTGTGATGCAACCTGGATTGACCATATCTAGACCCACAGCTGGATGAGACATAAGGGTGGACACTGTTGCGGCTGAGAGGTTTGGTGAGGTTGGGTGAGCAAACGCAGCCCCTTTAAAGTAATACTGCGTGGTACCCATCGCATGGGTCCCAAATCTCCAGGTTCAAGGGCATCTTCCTACATCGAAAACATGCATGAGAAACCCAGAAGATGGTACACCGTGTGATGGGGAAAGGTTTCTAAAACGCACCTCATTTCTCATCTCCTTGTGCTCGGGTTCGCCATTCCAGCCACTTTACTAGCAATCTCCCTCCTTGGAGCATCATCACCTTTAACCTCCTTTTCCGTACAGGTTGCAATTTGTCCTGAGGATGAACGGGAAGACGTGAAACCAATGAGAGACTATCTCTTGGTGTTGGGACAGGCACAGGTCACTATATTTTCCCATCAGGAAGAAGAATTAACCACAGGCTCAGCCTGCCCCCCGGAACAAGAACAGGGCCTGAAGCCATCCTGCGCTTTTGCGGCCAGCTCCCAAAAACGCGAGTTGTAAAATGGAGGTTCAGGGCACTGCAATTCACAAACCTGCAGAGTTATAAATGATAACTCTCGTCCACAAATATATTGAGGGAAGGCAAAGAAGAGGATTTGAAATCAAGGCAGAATTGCAGGAAACAGATTTCAGGAGGTAGATTCGAATCGCCTTTAAAGCACATGAAAAGCGGCAAAACGTTGACAATGATGCCCTTGGCCAAAAAGGGCGTATGCGTTTTTTCCTGAATATATTCAGGAAAAAACGCATACGCCCTTTTTGGCCAACCAAGCAACCTGGAAAGGCAAATCAGCGCTACAAAGATGTCTCGCTTCCCATCGGTCAAAAGGGCCATGCTGAAAAAAGTCTCAAAACCAGAAATGCAGGACAGGCCATGGAGAAATGGGAGCCTTGCTACACTGATGGGCGGGATGTAAATTGTCAACAGCCACTCTGGAGAAGTGTACGGTGAGTCCTGAAACGTCTAAAAAGCAAAGCTTAGAGAGCATAGGGCACTTCCACTCATGGGGGTATAAATTGGGAAAATTAAAAATCAGCAAGACACAAGCACCCCAAAGTTTAGGGCTGCTCTGTTGACAAGGACCTCCACTTCATTCCACCTTCAATATCCCAGGAAAGAGAAAAATGGATAAAGAAGTTGTGGTCCTTATGTACAATGGAATATCACTCAGCCGTGAAATCAATGTCATAAGGCTAGTAGCAGCATGATGAGTGGATTTAGGTACGACGACTCTAAGTGAAATAAGTCACACAGAAAAGGACACTTCTCATAAGGTATCACTTATAGAGGGAATGTAAAAACCGTTACACTTGAACTGAATTACAAAACAGAACAGAGTCACACATGCAGAAAACACACTATGGCTGCTTAACGGGAAAGGTGAGGTGGGGTGATACATAAAACAAGGGTTTCAAATTAGCTCAGATACCGTTCCATAAACCCAATATGTAATAGACAAGACCTACTCCTTGCTCAGAGAACTGGACTCAACACGCCCTATTCACCGCACAAGAATATATCTGACTAGTAATAATCTTAAAACCTATGTATTGATATCTCTCTGTTAGTGTGTCAAGTGGGTGTAAAGCGGCATAAACACAGCAGTGAAAAGCAGCTAAACCCCATTATAAAAATAAATTACTTTGAAAAACCCATGAAACAAAGACAGTGAAAGAGAGCGAAATTCTTACACAATGCGTTCAGGGGCTGTGATGCAACCTGGATTGACCATATCTAGACCCACAGCTGGATGAGACATAAGGGTGGACACTGTTGCGGCTGAGAGGTTTGGTGAGGTTGGGTGAGCAAACGCAGCCCCTTTAAAGTAATACTGCGTGGTACCCATCGCATGGGTCCCAAATCTCCAGGTTCAAGGGCATCTTCCTACATCGAAAACATGCATGAGAAACCCAGAAGATGGTACACCGTGTGATGGGGAAAGGTTTCTAAAACGCACCTCATTTCTCATCTCCTTGTGCTCGGGTTCGCCATTCCAGCCACTTTACTAGCAATCTCCCTCCTTGGAGCATCATCACCTTTAACCTCCTGTTCCGTACAGGTTGCAATTTGTCCTGAGGATGAACGGGAAGACGTGAAACCAATGAGAGACTATCTCTTGGTGTTGGGACAGGCACAGGTCACTATATTTTCCCATCAGGAAGAAGAATTAACCACAGGCTCAGCCTGCCCCCCGGAACAAGAACAGGGCCTGAAGCCATCCTGCGCTTTTGCGGCCAGCTCCCAAAAACGCGAGTTGTAAAATGGAGGTTCAGGGCACTGCAATTCACAAACCTGCAGAGTTATAAATGATAACTCTCGTCCACAAATATATTGAGGGAAGGCAAAGAAGAGGATTTGAAATCAAGGCAGAATTGCAGGAAACAGATTTCAGGAGGTAGATTCGAATCGCCTTTAAAGCACATGAAAAGCGGCAAAACGTTGACAATGATGCCCTTGGCCAAAAAGGGCGTATGCGTTTTTTCCTGAATATATTCAGGAAAAAACGCATACGCCCTTTTTGGCCAACCAAGCAACCTGGAAAGGCAAATCAGCGCTACAAAGATGTCTCGCTTCCCATCGGTCAAAAGGGCCATGCTGAAAAAAGTGTCAAAACCAGAAATGCAGGACAGGCCATGGAGAAATGGGAGCCTTGCTACACTGATGGGCGGGATGTAAATTGTCAACAGCCACTCTGGAGAAGCGTACGGTGAGTCCTGAAACGTCTAAAAAACAAAGCTTAGAGAGCATAGGGCACTTCCACTCATGGGGGTATAAATTGGGAAAATTAAAAATCAGCAAGACACAAGCACCCCAAAGTTTAGGGCTGCTCTGTTGACAAGGACCTCCACTTCATTCCACCTTCAATATCCCAGGAAAGAGAAAAATGGATAAAGAAGTTGTGGTCCTTATGTACAATGGAATATCACTCAGCCGTGAAATCAATGTCATAAGGCTAGTAGCAGCATGATGAGTGGATTTAGGTACGACGACTCTAAGTGAAATAAGTCACACAGAAAAGGACACTTCTCATAAGGTATCACTTATAGAGGGAATGTAAAAACCGTTACACTTGAACTGAATTACAAAACAGAACAGAGTCACACATGCAGAAAACACACTATGGCTGCTTAACGGGAAAGGTGAGGTGGGGTGATACATAAAACAAGGGTTTCAAATTAGCTCAGATACCGTTCCATAAACCCAATATGTAATAGACAAGACCTACTCCTTGCTCAGAGAACTGGACTCAACACGCCCTATTCACCGCACAAGAATATATCTGACTAGTAATAATCTTAAAACCTATGTATTGATATCTCTCTGTTAGTGTGTCAAGTGGGTAAAAAGCGGCATAAACACAGCAGTGAAAAGCAGCTAAACCCCATTATAAAAATAAATTACTTTGAAAAACCCATGAAACAAGGACAGTGAAAGAGAGAGAAATTCTTACACAATGCGTTCAGGGGCTGTGATGCAACCTGGATTGACCATATCTAGACCCACAGCTGGATGAGACATAAGGGTGGACACTGTTGCGGCTGAGAGGTTTGGTGAGGTTGGGTGAGCAAACGCAGACCCTTTAAAGTAATACTGCGTGGTACCCATCGCATGGGTCCCAAATCTCCAGGTTCAAGGGCATCTTCCTACATCGAAAACATGCATGAGATACCCAGAAGATGGTACACCGTGTGATGGGGAAAGGTTTCTAAAACGCACCTCATTTCTCATCTGCTTGTGCCCGGGTTCGCCATTCCAGCCACTTTACTAGCAATCTCCCTCCTTGGAGCATCAGCACCTTTAACCTCCTGTTCCGTACAGGTTGCAATTTGTACTGAGGATGAACGGGAAGACGTGGAACCAATGAAAGACTAGCTCTTGGTGTTGGGACAGGCACAGGTCACTCTATTTTCCCATCAGGAAGAAGAATTAACCACAGGCTCAGCCTGCCCCCCGGAACCAGAACAGGGCCTGAAGGCATCCTGCGCTTTTGCGGCCAGCTCCCTAAAAAGCGAGTTGTAAAATGGAGGTTCAGGGCACTGCAATTCACAAACCTGCAGACTTATAAATGATAACTCTCATCCACAAATATATTGAGGGAAGGCAAAGAAGAGGATTTGAAATCAAGGCAGAATTGCAGGAAACAGATTTCAGGAGGTAGATTCGAATTGCCTTTAACGCACATGAAAAGCGGCAAAACGTTGACAATGATGCCCTTGGCCAAAAAGGGCGTATGCGTTTTTTCCTGAATATATTCAGGAAAAAACGCATACGCCCTTTTTGGCCAACCAAGCAACCTGGAAAGGCAAATCAGCGCTACAAAGATGTCTCGCTTCCCATCGGTCAAAAGGGCCATGCTGAAAAAAGTGTCAAAACCAGAAATGCAGGACAGGCCATGGAGAAATGGGAGCCTTGCTACACTGATGGGCGGGATGTAAATTGTCAACAGCCACTCTGGAGAAGTGTACGGTGAGTCCTGAAACGTCTAAAAAGCAAAGCTTAGAGAGCATAGGGCACTTCCACTCATGGGGGTATAAATTGGGAAAATTAAAAATCAGCAAGACACAAGCACCCCAAAGTTTAGGGCTGCTCTGTTGACAAGGACCTCCACTTCATTCCACCTTCAATATCCCAGGAAAGAGAAAAATGGATAAAGAAGTTGTGGTCCTTATGTACAATGGAATATCACTCAGCCGTGAAATCAATGTCATAAGGCTAGTAGCAGCATGATGAGTGGATTTAGGTACGACGACTCTAAGTGAAATAAGTCACACAGAAAAGGACACTTCTCATAAGGTATCACTTATAGAGGGAATGTAAAAACCGTTACACTTGAACTGAATTACAAAACAGAACAGAGTCACACATGCAGAAAACACACTATGGCTGCTTAACGGGAAAGGTGAGGTGGGGTGATACATAAAACAAGGGTTTCAAATTAGCTCAGATACCGTTCCATAAACCCAATATGTAATAGACAAGACCTACTCCTTGCTCAGAGAACTGGACTCAACACGCCCTATTCACCGCACAAGAATATATCTGACTAGTAATAATCTTAAAACCTATGTATTGATATCTCTCTGTTAGTGTGTCAAGTGGGTAAAAAGCGGCATAAACACAGCAGTGAAAAGCAGCTAAACCCCATTATAAAAATAAATTACTTTGAAAAACCCATGAAACAAAGACAGTGAAAGAGAGAGAAATTCTTACACAATGCGTTCAGGGGCTGTGATGCAACCTGGATTGACCATATCTAGACCCACAGCTGGATGAGACATAAGGGTGGACACTGTTGCGGCTGAGAGGTTTGGTGAGGTTGGGTGAGCAAACGCAGCCCCTTTAAAGTAATACTGCGTGGTACCCATCGCATGGGTCCCAAATCTCCAGGTTCAAGGGCATCTTCCTACATCGAAAACATGCATGAGATACCCAGAAGATGGTACACCGTGTGATGGGGAAAGGTTTCTAAAACGCACCTCATTTCTCATCTGCTTGTGCCCGGGTTCGCCATTCCAGCCACTTTACTAGCAATCTCCCTCCTTGGAGCATCAGCACCTTTAACCTCCTGTTCCGTACAGGTTGCAATTTGTACTGAGGATGAACGGGAAGACGTGGAACCAATGAAAGACTAGCTCTTGGTGTTGGGACAGGCACAGGTCACTCTATTTTCCCATCAGGAAGAAGAATTAACCACAGGCTCAGCCTGCCCCCCGGAACCAGAACAGGGCCTGAAGCCATCCTGCGCTTTTGCGGCCAGCTCCCTAAAAAGCGAGTTGTAAAATGGAGGTTCAGGGCACTGCAATTCACAAACCTGCAGACTTATAAATGATAACTCTCATCCACAAATATATTGAGGGAAGGCAAAGAAGAGGATTTGAAATCAAGGCAGAATTGCAGGAAACAGATTTCAGGAGGTAGATTCGAATCGCCTTTAAAGCACATGAAAAGCGGCAAAACGTTGACAATGATGCCTTTGGCCAAAAAGGGCGTATGCGTTTTTTCCTGAATATATTCAGGAAAAAACGCATACGCCCTTTTTGGCCAACCAAGCAACATGGAAAGGCAAATCAGCGCTACAAAGATGTCTCGCTTCCCATCGGTCAAAAGGGCCATGCTGAAAAAAGTGTCAAAACCAGAAATGCAGGACAGGCCATGGAGAAATGGGAGCCTTGCTACACTGATGGGCGGGATGTAAATTGTCAACAGCCACTCTGGAGAAGTGTACGGTGAGTCCTGAAACGTCTAAAAAGCAAAGCTTAGAGAGCATAGGGCACTTCCACTCATGGGGGTATAAATTGGGAAAATTAAAAATCAGCAAGACACAAGCACCCCAAAGTTTAGGGCTGCTCTGTTGACAAGGACCTCCACTTCATTCCACCTTCAATATCCCAGGAAAGAGAAAAATGGATAAAGAAGTTGTGGTCCTTATGTACAATGGAATATCACTCAGCCGTGAAATCAATGTCATAAGGCTAGTAGCAGCATGATGAGTGGATTTAGGTACGACGACTCTAAGTGAAATAAGTCACACAGAAAAGGACACTTCTCATAAGGTATCACTTATAGAGGGAATGTAAAAACCGTTACACTTGAACTGAATTACAAAACAGAACAGAGTCACACATGCAGAAAACACACTATGGCTGCTTAACGGGAAAGGTGAGGTGGGGTGATACATAAAACAAGGGTTTCAAATTAGCTCAGATACCGTTCCATAAAACCAATATGTAATAGACAAGAACTACTCCTTGCTCAGAGAACTGGACTCAACACGCCCTATTCACCGCATAAGAATATATCTGACTAATAATAATCTTAAAACCTATGTATTGATATCTCTCTGTTAGTGTGTCAAGTGGGTGTAAAGCGGCATAAACACAGCAGTGAAAAGCAGCTAAACCCCATTATAAAAATAAATTACTTTGAAAAACCCATGAAACAAAGACAGTGAAAGAGAGAGAAATTCTTACACAATGCGTTCAGGGGCTGTGATGCAACCTGGATTGACCATATCTAGACCCACAGCTGGATGAGACATAAGGGTGGACACTGTTGCGGCTGAGAGGTTTGGTGAGGTTGGGTGAGCAAACGCAGCCCCTTTAAAGTAATACTGCGTGGTACCCATCGCATGGGTCCCAAATCTCCAGGTTCAAGGGCATCTTCCTACATCGAAAACATGCATGAGAAACCCAGAAGATGGTACACCGTGTGATGTGGAAAGATTTCTAAAACGCACCTCATTTCTCATCTCCTTGTGCCCGGGTTCGCTATTCCAGCCGCTTTACTAGCAATCTCCCTACTTGGAGCATCAGCACCTTTAACCTCCTGTCCCGTACAGGTTGCAATTTGTCCTGCGGATGAACGGGAAGACATGGAACCAATGAGAGACTAGCTCTTGGTGTTGGGACAGGCACAGGTCACTCTATTTTCCCATCAGGAAGAAGAATTAACCACAGGCTCAGCCTGCCACCCGGAACCAGAACAGGGCCTGAAGCCATCCTGCGCAATTGCGGCCAGCTCGCTAAAAAGCGAGTTGTAAAGTGGAGGTTCAGGGCACTGCAATTCACAAACCTGCAGACTTATAAATGATAACTCTCGTCCACAAATATATTGAGGGAAGGCAAAGAAGAGGATTTGAAATCAAGGCAGAATTGCAGGAAACAGATTTCAGGAGGTAGATTCGAATCGCCTTTAAAGCACATGAAAAGCGGCAAAACGTTGACAGTGATGCCCTTGGCCAAAAAGGGCGTATGCGTTTTTTCCTGAATATATTCAGGAAAAAACGCATACGCCCTTTTTGGCCAACCAAGCAACCTGGAAAGGCAAATCAGCGCTACAAAGATGTCTCGCTTCCCATCGGTTAAAAAGGCCATGCTGAAAAAAGTGTCAAAATCAGAAATGCAGGACAGGCCATGGAGAAATGGGAGCCTTGCTACGCTGATGGGCGGGATGTAAATTGCCAACAGCCACTCTGGAGAAACGTACGGTGAGTCCTGAAACATCTAAAAAACAAAGCTTAGAGAGCATAGGGCACTTCCACTCATGGGGTTATAAATTGGGAAAATTAAAAATCAGCAAGACACAAGCACCCCAAAGTTTAGGGCTGCTCTGTTGACAAGGACCTCCACTTCATTCCACCTTCAATATCCCAGGAAAGAGAAAAATGGATAAAGAAGTTGTGGTCCATATGTACAATGGAATATCACTCAGCCATGAAATCAATGTCATAAGGCTAGTAGCAGCATGATGAGTGGATTTAGGTACGACGATTCTAAGTGAAATAAGTCACACAGAAAAGGACACTTTTCATAATGTATCACTTATAGAGGGAATGTAAAAACCGTTACACTTGAACTGAATTAGAAAACAGAACAGAGTCACACATGCAGAAAACACACTATGGCTGCTTAACGGGAAAGGTGAGGTGGGGTGATACATAAAACAAGGGTTTCAAATTAGCTCAGATACCGTTCCATAAACCCAATATGTAATAGACAAGACCTACACCTTGCTCAGAGAACTGGACTCAACACGCCCTATTCACCGCACAAGAATATATCTGACTAGTAATAATCTTAAAGCCTATGTATTGATATCTCTCTGTTAGTGTGTCTAGTGGGTAAAAAGCGGCATAAACACAGCAGTGAAAAGCAGCTAAACCCCATTATAAAAATAAATTACTTTGAAAAACCCATGAAACAAAGACAGTGAAAAAGAGAGAAATTCTTACACAATGCGTTCAGGGGCTGTGATGCAACCTGGATTGACCATATCTAGACCCACAGCTGGATGAGACATAAGGGTGGACACTGTTGCGGCTGAGAGGTTTGGTGAGGTTGGGTGAGCAAACGCAGACCCTTTAAAGTAATACTGCGTGGTACCCATCGCATGGGTCCCAAATCTCCAGGTTCAAGGGCATCTTCCTACATCGTAAACATGCATGAGATACCCAGAAGATGGTACACCGTGTGATGGGGAAAGGTTTCTAAAACGCACCTCATTTCTCATCTGCCTGTGCCCGGGTTTGCCATTCCAGCCACTTTACTAGCAATCTCCCTCCTTGGAGCATCAGCACCTTTAACCTCCTGTTCCGTACAGGTTGCAATTTGTACTGAGGATGAACGGGAAGACGTGGAACCAATGAAAGACTAGCTCTTGGTGTTGGGACAGGCACAGGTCACTCTATTTTCCCATCAGGAAGAAGAATTAACCACAGGATCAGCCTGCCCCCCGGAACCAGAACAGGACCTGAAGCCATCCTGCGCTTTTGCGGCCAGCTCCCTAAAAAGCGAGTTGTAAAATGGAGGTTCAGAGCACTGCAATTCACAAACCTGCAGACTTATAAATGATAACTCTCATCCACAAATATATTGAGGGAAGGCAAAGAAGAGGATTTGAAATCAAGGCAGAATTGCAGGAAACAGATTTCAGGAGGTAGATTCGAATCGCCTTTAAAGCACATGAAAAGCGGCAAAACGTTGACAATGATGCCCTTGGCCAAAAAGGGCGTATGCGTTTTTTCCTGAATATATTCAGGAAAAAACGCATACGCCCTTTTGGGCCAACCAAGCAACCTGGAAAGGCAAATCAGCGCTACAAAGATGTCTCGCTTCCCATCGGTCAAAAGGGCCATGCTGAAAAAAGTGTCAAAACCAGAAATGCAGGACAGGCCATGGAGAAATGGGAGCCTTGCTACACTGATGGGCGGGATGTAAATTGTCAACAGCCACTCTGGAGAACTGTACAGTGAGTCCTGAAACGTCTAAAAAGCAAAGCTTAGAGAGCATAGGGCACTTCCACTCATGGGGATATAAATTGGGAAAATGAAAAATCAGCAAGACACAAGCACCCCAAAGTTTAGGGCTGCTCTGTTGACAAGGACCTCTACTTCATTCCACCTTCAATATCCCAGGAAAGAGAAAAATGGATAAAGAAGTTGTGGTCCTTATGTACAATGGAATATCTCTCAGCCATGAAATCAATGTCATAAGGCTAGTAGCAGCATGATGAGTGGATTTAGGTACGACGATTCTAAGTGAAATAAGTCACACAGAAAAGGACACTTCTCATAAGGTATCACTTATAGAGGGAATGTAAAAACCGTTACACTTGAACTGAATTACAAAACAGAACAGAGTCACACATGCAGAAAATACACTATGGCTGCTTAACGGGAAAGGTGAGGTGGGGTGATACATAAAACAAGGGTTTCAAATTAGCTCAGATACCATTCCATAAACCCAATATGTAATAGACAAGACCTACTCCTTGCTCAGAGAACTGGACTCAACACGCCCTATTCACCGCACAAGAATATATCTGACTAGTAATAATCTTAAAAGCTATGTATTGATATCTCTGTTAGTGTGTCAAGTGGGTGTAAAGCGGCATAAACACAGCAGTGAAAAGCAGCTAAACCCCATTATAAAAATAAATTACTTTGAAAAACCCATGAAACAAAGACAGTGAAAGAGATAGAAATTCTTACACAATGCGTTCACGGGCTGTGATGCAACCTGGATTGACCATATCTAGACCCACAGCTGGATGAGACATAAGGGTGGACACTCCTGGGGCTGAGAGGTTTGGTGAGGTTGGGTGAGCAAACGCAGACCCTTTAAAGTAATACTGCGTGGTAGCCATCGCATGGGTCCCAAATCTCCAGGTTCAAGGGCATCTTCCTACATCGAAAACATGCATGAGAAACCCAGAAGATGGTACACCGTGTGATGTGGAAAGGTTTCTAAAACGCACCTCATTTCTCATCTCCTTGTGGCCGGGTTCGCTATTCCAGCCGCTTTACTAGCAATCTCCCTACTTGGAGCATCAGCACCTTTAACCTCCTGTTCCGTACAGGTTGCAATTTGTCCTGAGGATGAACTGGAAGACGTGGAACCAATGAGAGACTAGCTCTTGGTGTTGGGACAGGCACAGGTCACTCTATTTTCCCATCAGGAAGAAGAATTAACCACAGGCTCAGCCTGCCCCCCGGAACCAGAACAGGGCCTGAAGCCATCCTGCGCTTTTGCGGCCAGCTCCCTAAAAAGCGAGTTGTAAAATGGAGGTTCAGGGCACTGCAATTCACAAACCTGCAGACTTGTAAATGATAACTCTCATCCACAAATATATTGAGGGAAGGCAAAGAAGAGGATTTGAAATCAAGGCAGAATTGCAGGAAACAGATTTCAGGAGGTAGATTCGAATCGCCTTTAAAGCACATGAAAAGCGGCAAAACGTTGACAATGATGCCCTTGGCCAAAAAGGGCGTATGCGTTTTTTCCTGAATATATTCAGGAAAAAACGCATACGCCCTTTTTGGCCAACCAAGCAACCTGGAAAGGCAAATCAGCGCTACAAAGATGTCTCGCTTCCCATCGGTCAAAAGGTCCATGCTGAAAAAAGTGTCAAAACCAGAAATGCAGGACAGGCCATGGAGAAATGGGAGCCTTGCTACACTGATGGGCGGGATGTAAATTGTCAACAGCCACTCTGGAGAACTGTACGGTGAGTCCTGAAACGTCTGAAAAGCAAAGCTTAGAGAGCATAGGGCACTTCCACTCATGGGGGTATAAATTGGGAAAATTAAAATTCAGCAAGACACAAGCACCCCAAAGTTTAGGACTGCTCTGTTGACAAGGACCTCCACTTCATTCCACCTTCAATATCCCAGGAAAGAGAAAAATGGATAAAGAAGTTGTGGTCCTTATGTACAATGGAATATCACTCAGCCATGAAATCAATGTCATAAGGCTAGTAGCAGCATGATGAGTGGATTTAGGTACGACGATTCTAAGTGAAATAAGTCACACAGAAAAGGACACTTCTCATAAGGTATCACTTATAGAGGGAATGTAAAAACCGTTACACTTGAACTGAATTAGAAAACAGAACAGAGTCACACATGCAGAAAACACACTATGGCTGCTTAACGGGAAAGGTGAGGTGGGGTGATACATAAAACAAGGGTTTCAAATTAGCTCAGATACCGTTCCATAAACCCAATATGTAATAGACAAGACCTACTCCTTGCTCAGAGAACTGGACTCAACACGCCCTATTCACCGCACAAGAATATATCTGACTAGTAATAATCTTAAAAGCTATGTTTTGATATCTCTCTGTTAGTGTGTCAAGTGGGTGTAAAGCGGCATAAACACAGCAGTGAAAAGCAGCTAAACCCCATTATAAAAAAAATTACTTTGAAAAACCCATGAAACAAAGACAGTGAAAGAGAGAGAAATTCTTACACAATGCGT
The DNA here is from genome assembly GCF_965194805.1 of Balaenoptera borealis. Taxonomy (NCBI): domain Eukaryota; kingdom Metazoa; phylum Chordata; class Mammalia; order Artiodactyla; family Balaenopteridae; genus Balaenoptera; species Balaenoptera borealis. Next base: position 1,073,849 of record NW_028123988.1, read on the forward strand.
TCAGGGGCTGTGATGCAACCTGGATTGACCATATCTAGACCCACAGCTGGATGAGACATAAGGGTGGACACTGTTGCGGCTGAGAGGTTTGGTGAGGTTGGGTGAGCAAACGCAGCCCCTTTAAAGTAATACTGCGTGGTACCCATCGCATGGGTCCCAAATCTCCAGGTTCAACGGCATCTTCCTACATCAAAAACATGCATGAGAAACCCAGAAGATGGTACACCGTGTGATGGGGAAAGGTTTCTAAAACGCACCTCATTTCTCATCTCCTTGTGCTCGGGTTCGCCATTCCAGCCACTTTACTAGCAATCTCCCTCCTTGGAGCATCATCACCTTTAACCTCCTGTTCCGTACAGGTTGCAATTTGTCCTGAGGATGAACGGGAAGACGTGGAACCAATGAGAGACTAGCTCTTGGTGTTGGGACAGGCACAGGTCACTCTATTTTCCCATCAGGAAGAAGAATTAACCACAGGCTCAGCCTGCCCCCTGGAACAAGAACAGGGCCTGAAGCCATCCTGCGCTTTTGCGGCCATCTCCCAAAACGCGAGTCGTAAAATGGAGGTTCAGGGCACTGCAATTCACAAACCTGCAGAGTTATAAATGATAACTCTCGTCCACAAATATATTGAGGGAAGGCAAAGAAGAGGATTTGAAATCAAGGCAGAATTGCAGGAAACAGATTTCAGGAGGTAGATTCGAATCGCCTTTAAAGCACATGAAAAGCGGCAAAACGTTGACAATGATGCCCTTGGCCAAAAAGGGCGTATGCGTTTTTTCCTGAATATATTCAGGAAAAAACACATACGCCCTTTTTGGCCAACCAAGCAACCCGGAAAGGCAAATCAGCGCTACAAAGATGTCCCGCTTCCCATCGGTTAAAAAGGCCATGCTGAAAAAAGTGTCAAAATCAGAAATGCAGGACAGGCCATGGAGAAATGGGAGCCTTGCTACGCTGATGGGCGGGATGTAAATTGCCAACAGCCACTCTGGAGAAACGTACGGTGAGTCCTGAAACATCTAAAAAACAAAGCTTAGAGAGCATAGGGCACTTCCACTCATGGGGTTATAAATTGGGAAAATTAAAAATCAGCAAGACACAAGCACCCCAAAGTTTAGGGCTGCTCTGTTGACAAGGACCTCCACTTCATTCCACCTTCAATATACCAGGAAAGAGAAAAATGGATAAAGAAGTTGTGGTCCATATGTACAATGGAATATCACTCAGCCATGAAATCAATGTCATAAGGCTAGTAGCAGCATGATGAGTGGATTTAGGTACGACGATTCTAAGTGAAATAAGTCACACAGAAAAGGACACTTCTCATAAGGTATCACTGATAGAGGGAATGTAAAAACCGTTACACTTGAACTGAATTACAAAACAGAACAGAGTCACACATGCAGAAAACACACTATGGCTGCTTAACGGGAAAGGTGAGGTGGGGTGATACATAAAACAAGGGTTTCAAATTAGCTCAGATACCGTTCCATAAACCCAATATGTAATAGACAAGACCTACTCCTTGCTCAGAGAACTGGACTCAACACGCCCTATTCACCGCACAAGAATATATCTGACTAGTAATAATCTTAAAAGCTATGTATTGATATCTCTGTTAGTGTGTCAAGTGGGTGTAAAGCGGCATAAACACAGCAGTGAAAAGCAGCTAAACCCCATTATAAAAATAAATTACTTTGAAAAACCCATGAAACAAAGACAGTGAAAGAGATAGAAATTCTTACACAATGCGTTCACGGGCTGTGATGCAACCTGGATTGACCATATCTAGACCCACAGCTGGATGAGACATAAGGGTGGACACTCTTGGGGCTGAGAGGTTTGGTGAGGTTGGGTGAGCAAACGCAGACCCTTTAAAGTAATACTGCGTGGTACCCATCGCATGGGTCCTAAATCTCCAGGTTCAAGGGCATCTTCCTACATCGAAAACATGCATGAGAAACCCAGAAGATGGTACACCATGTGATGTGGAAAGGTTTCTAAAACGCACCTCATTTCTCATCTCCTTGTGGCCGGGTTCGCTATTCCAGCCGCTTTACTAGCAATCTCCCTACTTGGAGCATCAGCACCTTTAACCTCCTGTTCCGTACAGGTTGCAATTTGTCCTGAGGATGAACTGGAAGACGTGGAACCAATGAGAGACTAGCTCTTGGTGTTGGGACAGGCACAGGTCACTCTATTTTCCCATCAGGAAGAAGAATTAACCACAGGCTCAGCCTGCCCCCCGGAACCAGAACAGGGCCTGAAGCTATCCTGCGCTTTTGCGGCCAGCTCCCTAAAAAGCGAGTTGTAAAATGGAGGTTCAGGGCACTGCAATTCACAAACCTGCAGACTTATAAATGATAACTCTCATCCACAAATATATTGAGGGAAGGCAAAGAAGAGGATTTGAAATCAGGGCAGAATTGCAGGAAACAGATTTCAGGAGGTAGATTCGAATCGCCTTTAAAGCACATGAAAAGCGGCAAAACGTTGACAATGATGCCCTTGGCCAAAAAGGGCGTATGCGTTTTTTCCTGAATATATTCAGGAAAAAACGCATACGCTCTTTTTGGCCAACCAAGCAACCTGGAAAGGCAAATCAGCGCTACAAAGATGTCTCGCTTCCCATCGGTCAAAAGGGCCATGCTGAAAAAAGTGCCAAAACCAGAAATGCAGGACAGGCCATGGAGAAATGGGAGCCTTGCTACACTGATGGGCGGGATGTAAATTGTCAACAGCCACTCTGGAGAAGTGTACGGTGAGTCCTGAAACGTCTAAAAAGCAAAGCTTAGAGAGCATAGGGCACTTCCACTCATGGGGGTATAAATTGGGAAAATTAAAAATCAGCAAGACACAAGCACCCCAAAGTTGAGGGCTGCTCTGTTGACAAGGACCTCCACTTCATTCCACCTTCAATATCCCAGGAAAGAGAAAAATGGATAAAGAAGTTGTGGTCCTTATGTACAATGGAATATCACTCAGCCGTGAAATCAATGTCATAAGGCTAGTAGCAGCATGATGAGTGGATTTAGGTACGACGACTCTAAGTGAAATAAGTCACACAGAAAAGGACACTTCTCATAAGGTATCACTTATAGAGGGAATGTAAAAACCGTTACACTTGAACTGAATTACAAAACAGAACAGAGTCACACATGCAGAAAACACACTATGGCTGCTTAACGGGAAAGGTGAGGTGGGGTGATACATAAAACAAGGGTTTCAAATTAGCTCAGATACCGTTCCATAAACCCAATATGTAATAGACAAGACCTACTCCTTGCTCAGAGAACTGGACTCAACACGCCCTATTCACCGCACAAGAATATATCTGACTAGTAATAATCTTAAAACCTATGTATTGATATCTCTCTGTTAGTGTGTCAAGTGGGTGTAAAGCGGCATAAACACAGCAGTGAAAAGCAGCTAAACCCCATTATAAAAATAAATTACTTTGAAAAACCCATGAAACAAAGACAGTGAAAGAGATAGAAATTCTTACACAATGCGTTCAGGGGCTGTGATGCAACCTGGATTGACCATATCTAGACCCACAGCTGGATGAGACATAAAGGTGGACACTGTTGCGGCTGAGAGGTTTGGTGAGGTTGGGTGAGCAAACGCAGACCCTTTAAAGTAATACTGCGTGGTACCCATCGCATGGGTCCCAAATCTCCAGGTTCAAGGGCATCTTCCTACATCGAAAACATGCATGAGATACCCAGAAGATGGTACACCGTGTGATGGGGAAAGGTTTCTAAAACGCACCTCATTTCTCATCTGCTTGTGCCCGGGTTCGCCATTCCAGCCACTTTACTAGCAATCTCCCTCCTTGGAGCATCAGCACCTTTAACCTCCTGTTCCGTACAGGTTGCAATTTGTACTGAGGATGAACGGGAAGACGTGGAACCAATGAAAGACTAGCTCTTGGTGTTGGGACAGGCACAGGTCACTCTATTTTCCCATCAGGAAGAAGAATTAACCACAGGCTCAGCTTGCCCCCCGGAACCAGAACAGGGCCTGAAGCCATCCTGCGCTTTTGCGGCCAGCTCCCTAAAAAGCGAGTTGTAAAATGGAGGTTCAGGGCACTGCAATTCACAAACCTGCAGACTTATAAATGATAACTCTCATCCACAAATATATTGAGGGAAGGCAAAGAAGAGGATTTGAAATCAAGGCAGAATTGCAGGAAACAGATTTCAGGAGGTAGATTCGAATCGCCTTTAAAGCACATGAAAAGCGGCAAAACGTTGACAATGATGCCCTTGGCCAAAAAGGGCGTATGCGTTTTTTCCTGAATATATTCAGGAAAAAACGCATACGCCCTTTTTGGCCAACCAAGCAACCTGGAAAGGCAAATCAGCGCTACAAAGATGTCTCACTTCCCATCGGTCAAAAGGGCCATGCTGAAAAAAGTGTCAAATCCAGAAATGCAGGACAGGCCATGGAGAAATGGGAGCCTTGCTACACTGATGGGCGGGATGTAAATTGTCAACAGCCACTCTGGAGAAGTGTACGGTGAGTCCTGAAACGTCTAAAAAGCAAAGCTTAGAGAGCATAGGGCACTTCCACTCATGGGGGTATAAATTGGGAAAATTAAAAATCAGCAAGACACAAGCACCCCAAAGTTTAGGGCTGCTCTGTTGACAAGGACCTCCACTTCATTCCACCTTCAATATCCCAGGGAAGAGAAAAATGGATAAAGAAGTTGTGGTCCTTATGTACAATGGAATATCACTCAGCCGTGAAATCAATGTCATAAGGCTAGTAGCAGCATGATGAGTGGATTTAGGTACGACGACTCTAAGTGAAATAAGTCACACAGAAAAGGACACTTCTCATAAGGTATCACTTATACAGGGAATGTAAAAACCGTTACACTTGAACTGAATTACAAAACAGAACAGAGTCACACATGCAGAAAACACACTATGGCTGCTTAACGGGAAAGGTGAGGTGGGGTGATACATAAAACAAGGGTTTCAAATTAGCTCAGATAGCGTTCCATAAACCCAATATGTAATAGACAAGACCTACTCCTTGCTCAGAGAACTGGACTCAACACGCCCTATTCACCGCACAAGAATATATCTGACTAGTAATAATCTTAAAAGCTATGTTTTGATATCTCTCTGTTAGTGTGTCAAGTGGGTGTAAAGCGGCATAAACACAGCAGTGAAAAGCAGCTAAACCCCATTATAAAAAAAATTACTTTGAAAAACCCATGAAACAAAGACAGTGAAAGAGAGAGAAATTCTTACACAATGCGTTCAGGGGCTGTGATGCAACCTGGATTGACCATATCTAGACGCACAGCTGGATGAGACATAAGGGTGGACACTGTTGCGGCTGAGAGGTTTGGTGAGGTTGGGTGAGCAAACGCAGACCCTTTAAAGTAATACTGCGTGGTACCCATCGCATGGGTCCCAAATCTCCAGGTTCAACGGCATCTTCCTACATCAAAAACATGCATGAGAAACCCAGAAGATGGTACACCGTGTGATGGGGAAAGGTTTCTAAAACGCACCTCATTTCTCATCTCCTTGTGCTCGGGTTCGCCATTCCAGCCACTTTACTAGCAATCTCCCTCCTTGGAGCATCATCACCTTTAACCTCCTGTTCCGTACAGGTTGCAATTTGTCCTGAGGATGAACGGGAAGACGTGGAACCAATGAGAGACTAGCTCTTGGTGTTGGGACAGGCACAGGTCACTCTATTTTCCCATCAGGAAGAAGAATTAACCACAGGATCAGCCTGCCCCCTGGAACAAGAACAGGGCCTGAAGCCATCCTGCGCTTTTGCGGCCATCTCCCAAAAACGCGAGTCGTAAAATGGAGGTTCAGGGCACTGCAATTCACAAACCTGCAGAGTTATAAATGATAACTCTCGTCCACAAATATATTGAGGGAAGGCAAAGAAGAGGATTTGAAATCAAGGCAGAATTGCAGGAAACAGATTTCAGGAGGTAGATTCGAATCGCCTTTAAAGCACATGAAAAGCGGCAAAACGTTGACAATGATGCCCTTGGCCAAAAAGGGCGTATGCGTTTTTTCCTGAATATATTCAGGAAAAAACGCATACGCCCTTTTTGGCCAACCAAGCAAACTGGAAAGGCAAATCAGCGCTACAAAGATGTCTCGCTTCCCATCGGTTAAAAAGGCCATGCTGAAAAAAGTGTCAAAACCAGAAATGCAGGACAGGCCATGGAGAAATGGGAGCCTTGCTACACTGATGGGCGGGATGTAAATTGTCAACAGCCACTCTGGAGAAGTGTACGGTGAGTCCTGAAACGTCTAAAAAGCAAAGCTTAGAGAGCATAGGGCACTTCCACTCATGGGGGTATAAATTGGGAAAATTAAAAATCAGCAAGACACAACCACCCCAAAGTTTAGGGCTGCTCTGTTGACAAGGACCTCCACTTCATTCCACCTTCAATATCCCAGGAAAGAGAAAAATGGATAAAGAAGTTGTGGTCCATATGTACAATGGAATATCACTCAGCCATGAAATCAATGTCATAAGGCTAGTAGCAGCATGATGAGTGGATTTAGGTACGACGATTCTAAGTGAAATAAGTCACACAGAAAAGGACACTTCTCATAAGGTATCACTTATAGAGGGAATGTAAAAACCGTTACACTTGAACTGAATTAGAAAACAGAACAGAGTCACACATGCAGAAAACACACTATGGCTGCTTAACGGGAAAGGTGAGGTGGGGTGATACATAAAACAAGGGTTTCAAATTAGCTCAGATACCGTTCCATAAACCCAATATGTAATAGACAAGACCTACTCCTTGCTCAGAGAACTGGACTCAACACGCCCTATTCACCGCACAAGAATATATCTGACTAGTAATAATCTTAAAACCTATGTATTGATATCTCTCTGTTAGTGTGTCAAGTGGGTAAAAAGCGGCATAAACACAGCAGTGAAAAGCAGCTAAACCCCATTATAAAAATAAATTACTTTGAAAAACCCATGAAACAAAGACAGTGAAAGAGAGAGAAATTCTTACACAATGCGTTCAGGGGCTGTGATGCAACCTGGATTGACCATATCTAGACCCACAGCTGGATGAGACATAAGGGTGGACACTGTTGCGGCTGAGAGCTTTGGTGAGGTTGGGTGAGCAAACGCAGACCCTTTAAAGTAATACTGCGTGGTACCCATCGCATGGGTCCCAAATCTCCAGGTTCAAGGTCATCTTCCTACATCGTAAACATGCATGAGATACCCAGAAGATGGTACACCGTGTGATGGGGAAAGGTTTCTAAAACGCACCTCATTTCTCATCTGCTTGTGCCCGGGTTCGCCATTCCAGCCACTTTACTAGCAATCTCCCTCCTTGGAGGATCAGCACCTTTAACCTCCTGTTCCGTACAGGTTGCAATTTGTACTGAGGATGAACGGGAAGACGTGGAACAAATGAAAGACTAGCTCTTGGTGTTGGGACAGGCACAGGTCACTCTATTTTCCCATCAGGAAGAAGAATTAACCACAGGATCAGCCTGCCCCCCGGAACCAGAACAGGACCTGAAGCCATCCTGCGCTTTTGCGGCCAGCTCCCTAAAAAGCGAGTTGTAAAATGGAGGTTCAGAGCACTGCAATTCACAAACCTGCAGACTTATAAATGATAACTCTCATCCACAAATATATTGAGGGAAGGCAAAGAAGAGGATTTGAAATCAAGGCAGAATTGCAGGAAACAGATTTCAGGAGGTAGATTCGAATCGCCTTTAAAGCACATGAAAAGCGGCAAAACGTTGACAATGATGCCCTTGGCCAAAAAGGGCGTATGCGTTTTTTCCTGAATATATTCAGGAAAAAACGCATACGCCCTTTTTGGCCAACCAAGCAACCTGGAAAGGCAAATCAGCGCTACAAAGATGTCTCGCTTCCCATCGGTCAAAAGGGCCATGCTGAAAAAAGTGTCAAAACCAGAAATGCAGGACAGGCCATGGAGAAATGGGAGCCTTGCTACACTGATGGGCGGGATGTAAATTGTCAACAGCCACTCTGGAGAACTGTACAGTGAGTCCTGAAACGTCTAAAAAGCAAAGCTTAGAGAGCATAGGGCACTTCCACTCATGGGGATATAAATTGGGAAAATGAAAAATCAGCAAGACACAAGCACCCCAAAGTTTAGGGCTGCTCTGTTGACAAGGACCTCCACTTCATTCCACCTTCAATATCCCAGGAAAGAGAAAAATGGATAAAGAAGTTGTGGTCCTTATGTACAATGGAATATCACTCAGCCATGAAATCAATGTCATAAGGCTAGTAGCAGCATGATGAGTGGATTTAGGTACGACGATTCTAAGTGAAATAAGTCACACAGAAAAGGACACTTCTCATAAGGTATCACTTATAGAGGGAATGTAAAAACCGTTACACTTGAACTGAATTACAAAACAGAACAGAGTCACACATGCAGAAAACACACTATGGCTGCTTAACGGGAAAGGTGAGGTGGGGTGATACATAAAACAAGGGTTTCAAATTAGCTCAGATACCGTTCCATAAACCCAATATGTAATAGACAAGACCTACTCCTTGCTCAGAGAACTGGACTCAACACGCCCTATTCACCGCACAAGAATATATCTGACTAGTAATAATCTTAAAACCTATGTATTGATATCTCTCTGTTAGTGTGTCAAGTGGGTGTAAAGCGGCATAAACACAGCAGTGAAAAGCAGCTAAACCCCATTATAAAAATAAATTACTTTGAAAAACCCATGAAACAAAGACAGTGAAAGAGAGAGAAATTCTTACACAATGCGTTCAGGGGCTGTGATGCAACCTGGATTGACCATATCTAGACCCACAGCTGGATGAGACATAAAGGTGGACACTGTTGCGGCTGAGAGGTTTGGTGAGGTTGGGTGAGCAAACGCAGACCCTTTAAAGTAATACTGCGTGGTACCCATCGCATGGGTCCCAAATCTCCAGGTTCAAGGGCATCTTCCTACATCGAAAACATGCATGAGATACCCAGAAGATGGTACACCGTGTGATGGGGAAAGGTTTCTAAAACGCACCTCATTTCTCATCTGCTTGTGCCCGGGTTCGCCATTCCAGCCACTTTACTAGCAATCTCCCTCCTTGGAGCATCAGCACCTTTAACCTCCTGTTCCGTACAGGTTGCAATTTGTACTGAGGATGAACGGGAAGACGTGGAACCAATGAAAGACTAGCTCTTGGTGTTGGGACAGGCACAGGTCACTCTATTTTCCCATCAGGAAGAAGAATTAACCACAGGCTCAGCCTGCCCCCCGGAACCAGAACAGGGCCTGAAGCCATCCTGCGCTTTTGCGGCCAGCTCCCTAAAAAGCGAGTTGTAAAATGGAGGTTCAGGGCACTGCAATTCACAAACCTGCAGACTTATAAATGATAACTCTCATCCACAAATATATTGAGGGAAGGCAAAGAAGAGGATTTGAAATCAAGGCAGAATTGCAGGAAACAGATTTCAGGAGGTAGATTCGAATCGCCTTTAAAGCACATGAAAAGCGGCAAAACGTTGACAATGATGCCCTTGGCCAAAAAGGGCGTATGCGTTTTTTCCTGAATATATTCAGGAAAAAACGCATACGCCCTTTTTGGCCAACCAAGCAACCTGGAAAGGCAAATCAGCGCTACAAAGATGTCTCACTTCCCATCGGTCAAAAGGGCCATGCTGAAAAAAGTGTCAAATCCAGAAATGCAGGACAGGCCATGGAGAAATGGGAGCCTTGCTACACTGATGGGCGGGATGTAAATTGTCAACAGCCACTCTGGAGAAGTGTACGGTGAGTCCTGAAACGTCTAAAAAGCAAAGCTTAGAGAGCATAGGGCACTTCCACTCATGGGGGTATAAATTGGGAAAATTAAAAATCAGCAAGACACAAGCACCCCAAAGTTTAGGGCTGCTCTGTTGACAAGGACCTCCACTTCATTCCACCTTCAATATCCCAGGAAAGAGAAAAATGGATAAAGAAGTTGTGGTCCTTATGTACAATGGAATATCACTCAGCCGTGAAATCAATGTCATAAGGCTAGTAGCAGCATGATGAGTGGATTTAGGTACGACGACTCTAAGTGAAATAAGTCACACAGAAAAGGACACTTCTCATAAGGTATCACTTATAGAGGGAATGTAAAAACCGTTACACTTGAACTGAATTACAAAACAGAACAGAGTCACACATGCAGAAAACACACTATGGCTGCTTAACGGGAAAGGTGAGGTGGGGTGATACATAAAACAAGGGTTTCAAATTAGCTCAGATAGCGTTCCATAAACCCAATATGTAATAGACAAGACCTACTCCTTGCTCAGAGAACTGGACTCAACACGCCCTATTCACCGCACAAGAATATATCTGACTAGTAATAATCTTAAAAGCTATGTTTTGATATCTCTCTGTTAGTGTGTCAAGTGGGTGTAAAGCGGCATAAACACAGCAGTGAAAAGCAGCTAAACCCCATTATAAAAAAAATTACTTTGAAAAACCCATGAAACAAAGACAGTGAAAGAGAGAGAAATTCTTACACAATGCGTTCAGGGGCTGTGATGCAACCTGGATTGACCATATCTAGACCCACAGCTGGATGAGACATAAGGGTGGACACTGTTGCGGCTGAGAGCTTTGGTGAGGTTGGGTGAGCAAACGCAGACCCTTTAAAGTAATACTGCGTGGTACCCATCGCATGGGTCCCAAATCTCCAGGTTCAAGGTCATCTTCCTACATCGTAAACATGCATGAGATACCCAGAAGATGGTACACCGTGTGATGGGGAAAGGTTTCTAAAACGCACCTCATTTCTCATCTGCCTGTGCCCGGGTTCGCCATTCCAGCCACTTTACTAGCAATCTCCCTCCTTGGAGGATCAGCACATTTAACCTCCTGTTCCGTACAGGTTGCAATTTGTACTGAGGATGAACGGGAAGACGTGGAACAAATGAAAGACTAGCTCTTGGTGTTGGGACAGGCACAGGTCACTCTATTTTCCCATCAGGAAGAAGAATTAACCACAGGATCAGCCTGCCCCCCGGAACCAGAACAGGACCTGAAGCCATCCTGCGCTTTTGCGGCCAGCTCCCTAAAAAGCGAGTTGTAAAATGGAGGTTCAGAGCACTGCAATTCACAAACCTGCAGACTTATAAATGATAACTCTCATCCACAAATATATTGAGGGAAGGCAAAGAAGAGGATTTGAAATCAAGGCAGAATTGCAGGAAACAGATTTCAGGAGGTAGATTCGAATCGCCTTTAAAGCACATGAAAAGCGGCAAAACGTTGACAATGATGCCCTTGGCCAAAAAGGGCGTATGCGTTTTTTCCTGAATATATTCAGGAAAAAACGCATACGCCCTTTTTGGCCAACCAAGCAACCTGGAAAGGCAAATCAGCGCTACAAAGATGTCTCGCTTCCCATCGGTCAAAAGGGCCATGCTGAAAAAAGTGTCAAAACCAGAAATGCAGGACAGGCCATGGAGAAATGGGAGCCTTGCTACACTGATGGGCGGGATGTAAATTGTCAACAGCCACTCTGGAGAACTGTACAGTGAGTCCTGAAACGTCTAAAAAGCAAAGCTTAGAGAGCATAGGGCACTTCCACTCATGGGGATATAAATTGGGAAAATGAAAAATCAGCAAGACACAAGCACCCCAAAGTTTAGGGCTGCTCTGTTGACAAGGACCTCCACTTCATTCCACCTTCAATATCCCAGGAAAGAGAAAAATGGATAAAGAAGTTGTGGTCCTTATGTACAATGGAATATCACTCAGCCATGAAATCAATGTCATAAGGCTAGTAGCAGCATGATGAGTGGATTTAGGTACGACGATTCTAAGTGAAATAAGTCACACAGAAAAGGACACTTCTCATAAGGTATCACTTATAGAGGGAATGTAAAAACCGTTACACTTGAACTGAATTACAAAACAGAACAGAGTCACACATGCAGAAAACACACTATGGCTGCTTAACGGGAAAGGTGAGGTGGGGTGATACATAAAACAAGGGTTTCAAATTAGCTCAGATACCGTTCCATAAACCCAATATGTAATAGACAAGACCTACTCCTTGCTCAGAGAACTGGACTCAACACGCCCTATTCACCGCACAAGAATATATCTGACTAGTAATAATCTTAAAACCTATGTATTGATATCTCTCTGTTAGTGTGTCAAGTGGGTGTAAAGCGGCATAAACACAGCAGTGAAAAGCAGCTAAACCCCATTATAAAAATAAATTACTTTGAAAAACCCATGAAACAAAGACAGTGAAAGAGAGAGAAATTCTTACACAATGCGTTCAGGGGCTGTGATGCAACCTGGATTGACCATATCTAGACCCACAGCTGGATGAGACATAAAGGTGGACACTGTTGCGGCTGAGAGGTTTGGTGAGGTTGGGTGAGCAAACGCAGACCCTTTAAAGTAATACTGCGTGGTACCCATCGCATGGGTCCCAAATCTCCAGGTTCAAGGGCATCTTCCTACATCGAAAACATGCATGAGATACCCAGAAGATGGTACACCGTGTGATGGGGAAAGGTTTCTAAAACGCACCTCATTTCTCATCTGCTTGTGCCCGGGTTCGCCATTCCAGCCACTTTACTAGCAATCTCCCTCCTTGGAGCATCAGCACCTTTAACCTCCTGTTCCGTACAGGTTGCAATTTGTACTGAGGATGAACGGGAAGACGTGGAACCAATGAAAGACTAGCTCTTGGTGTTGGGACAGGCACAGGTCACTCTATTTTCCCATCAGGAAGAAGAATTAACCACAGGCTCAGCCTGCCCCCCGGAACCAGAACAGGGCCTGAAGCCATCCTGCGCTTTTGCGGCCAGCTCCCTAAAAAGCGAGTTGTAAAATGGAGGTTCAGGGCACTGCAATTCACAAACCTGCAGACTTATAAATGATAACTCTCATCCACAAATATATTGAGGGAAGGCAAAGAAGAGGATTTGAAATCAAGGCAGAATTGCAGGAAACAGATTTCAGGAGGTAGATTCGAATCGCCTTTAAAGCACATGAAAAGCGGCAAAACGTTGACAATGATGCCCTTGGCCAAAAAGGGCGTATGCGTTTTTTCCTGAATATATTCAGGAAAAAACGCATACGCCCTTTTTGGCCAACCAAGCAACCTGGAAAGGCAAATCAGCGCTACAAAGATGTCTCACTTCCCATCGGTCAAAAGGGCCATGCTGAAAAAAGTGTCAAATCCAGAAATGCAGGACAGGCCATGGAGAAATGGGAGCCTTGCTACACTGATGGGCGGGATGTAAATTGTCAACAGCCACTCTGGAGAAGTGTACGGTGAGTCCTGAAACGTCTAAAAAGCAAAGCTTAGAGAGCATAGGGCACTTCCACTCATGGGGGTATAAATTGGGAAAATTAAAAATCAGCAAGACACAAGCACCCCAAAGTTTAGGGCTGCTCTGTTGACAAGGACCTCCACTTCATTCCACCTTCAATATCCCAGGAAAGAGAAAAATGGATAAAGAAGTTGTGGTCCTTATGTACAATGGAATATCACTCAGCCGTGAAATCAATGTCATAAGGCTAGTAGCAGCATGATGAGTGGATTTAGGTACGACGACTCTAAGTGAAATAAGTCACACAGAAAAGGACACTTCTCATAAGGTATCACTTATAGAGGGAATGTAAAAACCGTTACACTTGAACTGAATTACAAAACAGAACAGAGTCACACATGCAGAAAACACACTATGGCTGCTTAACGGGAAAGGTGAGGTGGGGTGATACATAAAACAAGGGTTTCAAATTAGCTCAGATAGCGTTCCATAAACCCAATATGTAATAGACAAGACCTACTCCTTGCTCAGAGAACTGGACTCAACACGCCCTATTCACCGCACAAGAATATATCTGACTAGTAATAATCTTAAAAGCTATGTTTTGATATCTCTCTGTTAGTGTGTCAAGTGGGTGTAAAGCGGCATAAACACAGCAGTGAAAAGCAGCTAAACCCCATTATAAAAAAAATTACTTTGAAAAACCCATGAAACAAAGACAGTGAAAGAGAGAGAAATTCTTACACAATGCGTTCAGGGGCTGTGATGCAACCTGGATTGACCATATCTAGACCCACAGCTGGATGAGACATAAGGGTGGACACTGTTGCGGCTGAGAGCTTTGGTGAGGTTGGGTGAGCAAACGCAGACCCTTTAAAGTAATACTGCGTGGTACCCATCGCATGGGTCCCAAATCTCCAGGTTCAAGGTCATCTTCCTACATCGTAAACATGCATGAGATACCCAGAAGATGGTACACCGTGTGATGGGGAAAGGTTTCTAAAACGCACCTCATTTCTCATCTGCCTGTGCCCGGGTTCGCCATTCCAGCCACTTTACTAGCAATCTCCCTCCTTGGAGGATCAGCACCTTTAACCTCCTGTTCCGTACAGGTTGCAATTTGTACTGAGGAAGAACGGGAAGACGTGGAACCAATGAAAGACTAGCTCTTGGTGTTGGGACAGGCACAGGTCACTCTATTTTCCCATCAGGAAGAAGAATTAACCACAGGATCAGCCTGCCCCCCGGAACCAGAACAGGACCTGAAGCCATCCTGCGCTTTTGCGGCCAGCTCCCTAAAAAGCGAGTTGTAAAATGGAGGTTCAGAGCACTGCAATTCACAAACCTGCAGACTTATAAATGATAACTCTCATCCACAAATATATTGAGGGAAGGCAAAGAAGAGGATTTGAAATCAAGGCAGAATTGCAGGAAACAGATTTCAGGAGGTAGATTCGAATCGCCTTTAAAGCACATGAAAAGCGGCAAAACGTTGACAATGATGCCCTTGGCCAAAAAGGGCGTATGCGTTTTTTCCTGAATATATTCAGGAAAAAACGCATACGCCCTTTTTGGCCAACCAAGCAACCTGGAAAGGCAAATCAGCGCTACAAAGATGTCTCGCTTCCCATCGGTCAAAAGGGCCATGCTGAAAAAAGTGTCAAAACCAGAAATGCAGGACAGGCCATGGAGAAATGGGAGCCTTGCTACACTGATGGGCGGGATGTAAATTGTCAACAGCCACTCTGGAGAACTGTACAGTGAGTCCTGAAACGTCTAAAAAGCAAAGCTTAGAGAGCATAGGGCACTTCCACTCATGGGGATATAAATTGGGAAAATGAAAAATCAGCAAGACACAAGCACCCCAAAGTTTAGGGCTGCTCTGTTGACAAGGACCTCCACTTCATTCCACCTTCAATATCCCAGGAAAGAGAAAAATGGATAAAGAAGTTGTGGTCCTTATGTACAATGGAATATCACTCAGCCATGAAATCAATGTCATAAGGCTAGTAGCAGCATGATGAGTGGATTTAGGTACGACGATTCTAAGTGAAATAAGTCACACAGAAAAGGACACTTCTCATAAGGTATCACTTATAGAGGGAATGTAAAAACCGTTACACTTGAACTGAATTACAAAACAGAACAGAGTCACACATGCAGAAAACACACTATGGCTGCTTAACGGGAAAGGTGAGGTGGGGTGATACATAAAACAAGGGTTTCAAATTAGCTCAGATACCGTTCCATAAACCCAATATGTAATAGAAAAGACCTACTCCTTGCTCAGAGAACTGGACTCAACACGCCCTATTCACCGCACAAGAATATATCTGACTAGTAATAATCTTAAAAGCTATGTATTGATATCTCTGTTAGTGTGTCAAGTGGGTGTAAAGCGGCATAAACACAGCAGTGAAAAGCAGCTAAACCCCATTATAAAAATAAATTACTTTGAAAAACCCATGAAACAAAGACAGTGAAAGAGATAGAAATTCTTACACAATGCGTTCACGGGCTGTGATGCAACCTGGATTGACCATATCTAGACCCACAGCTGGATGAGACATAAGGGTGGACACTCTTGGGGCTGAGAGGTTTGGTGAGGTTGGGTGAGCAAACGCAGACCCTTTAAAGTAATACTGCGTGGTACCCATCGCATGGGTCCCAAATCTCCAGGTTCAAGGGCATCTTCCTACATCGAAAACATGCATGAGAAACCCAGAAGATGGTACACCGTGTGATGTGGAAAGGTTTCTAAAACGCACCTCATTTCTCATCTCCTTGTGGCCGGGTTCGCTATTCCAGCCGCTTTACTAGCAATCTCCCTACTTGGAGCATCAGCACCTTTAACCTCCTGTTCCGTACAGGTTGCAATTTGTCCTGAGGATGAACTGGAAGACGTGGAACCAATGAGAGACTAGCTCTTGGTGTTGGGACAGGCACAGGTCACTCTATTTTCCCATCAGGAAGAAGAATTAACCAAAGGCTCAGCCTGCCCCCCGGAACCAGAACAGGGCCTGAAGCCATCCTGCGCTTTTGCGGCCAGCTCCCTAAAAAGCGAGTTGTAAAATGGAGGTTCAGGGCACTGCAATTCACAAACCTGCAGACTTATAAATGATAACTCTCATCCACAAATATATTGAGGGAAGGCAAAGAAGAGGATTTGAAATCAAGGCAGAATTGCAGGAAACAGATTTCAGGAGGTAGATTCGAATCGCCTTTAAAGCACATGAAAAGCGGCAAAACGTTGACAATGATGCCCTTGGCCAAAAAGGGCGTATGCGTTTTTTCCTGAATATATTCAGGAAAAAACGCATACGCCCTTTTTGGCCAACCAAGCAACCTGGAAAGGCAAATCAGCGCTACAAAGATGTCTCGCTTCCCATCGGTCAAAAGGCCATGCTGAAAAAAGTGTCAAAACCAGAAATGCAGGACAGGCCATGGAGAAATGGGAGCCTTGCTACACTGATGGGCGGGATGTAAATTGTCAACAGCCACTCTGGAGAACTGTACGGTGAGTCCTGAAACGTCTGAAAAGCAAAGCTTAGAGAGCATAGGGCACTTCCACTCATGGGGGTATAAATTGGGAAAATTAAAATTCAGCAAGACACAAGCACCCCAAAGTTTAGGACTGCTCTGTTGACAAGGACCTCCACTTCATTCCACCTTCAATATCCCAGGAAAGAGAAAAATGGATAAAGAAGTTGTGGTCCTTATGTACAATGGAATATCACTCAGCCATGAAATCAATGTCATAAGGCTAGTAGCAGCATGATGAGTGGATTTAGGTACGACGATTCTAAGTGAAATAAGTCACACAGAAAAGGACACTTCTCATAAGGTATCACTTATAGAGGGAATGTAAAAACCGTTACACTTGAACTGAATTACAAAACAGAACAGAGTCACACATGCAGAAAACACACTATGGCTGCTTAACGGGAAAGGTGAGGTGGGGTGATACATAAAACAAGGGTTTCAAATTAGCTCAGATACCGTTCCATAAACCCAATATGTAATAGACAAGACCTACTCCTTGCTCAGAGAACTGGACTCAACACGCCCTATTCACCGCACAAGAATATATCTGACTAGTAATAATCTTAAAAGCTATGTTTTGATATCTCTCTGTTAGTGTGTCAAGTGGGTGTAAAGCGGCATAAACACAGCAGTGAAAAGCAGCTAAACCCCATTATAAAAATAAATTACTTTGAAAAACCCATGAAACAAAGACAGTGAAAGAGATAGAAATTCTTACACAATGCGTTCACGGGCTGTGATGCAACCTGGATTGACCATATCTAGACCCACAGCTGGATGAGACATAAGGGTGGACACTCTTGGGGCTGAGAGGTTTGGTGAGGTTGGGTGAGCAAACGCAGACCCTTTAAAGTAATACTGCGTGGTACCCATCGCATGGGTCCCAAATCTCCAGGTTCAAGGGCATCTTCCTACATCGAAAACATGCATGAGAAACCCAGAAGATGGTACACCGTGTGATGTGGAAAGGTTTCTAAAACGCACCTCATTTCTCATCTCCTTGTGGCCGGGTTCGCTATTCCAGCCGCTTTACTAGCAATCTCCCTACTTGGAGCATCAGCACCTTTAACCTCCTGTTCCGTACAGGTTGCAATTTGTCCTGAGGATGAACTGGAAGACGTGGAACCAATGAGAGACTAGCTCTTGGTGTTGGGACAGGCACAGGTCACTCTATTTTCCCATCAGGAAGAAGAATTAACCACAGGCTCAGCCTGCCCCCTGGAACAAGAACAGGGCCTGAAGCCATCCTGCGCTTTTGCGGCCATCTCCCAAAACGCGAGTCGTAAAATGGAGGTTCAGGGCACTGCAATTCACAAACCTGCAGAGTTATAAATGATAACTCTCGTCCACAAATATATTGAGGGAAGGCAAAGAAGAGGATTTGAAATCAAGGCAGAATTGCAGGAAACAGATTTCAGGAGGTAGATTCGAATCGCCTTTAAAGCACATGAAAAGCGGCAAAACGTTGACAATGATGCCCTTGGCCAAAAAGGGCGTATGCGTTTTTTCCTGAATATATTCAGGAAAAAACGCATACGCCCTTTTTGGCCAACCAAGCAACCTGGAAAGGCAAATCAGCGCTACAAAGATGTCTCGCTTCCCATCGGTCAAAAGGGCCATGCTGAAAAAAGTGTCAAAACCAGAAATGCAGGACAGGCCATGGAGAAATGGGAGCCTTGCTACACTGATGGGCGGGATGTAAATTGTCAACAGCCACTCTGGAGAACTGTACAGTGAGTCCTGAAACGTCTAAAAAGCAAAGCTTAGAGAGCATAGGGCACTTCCACTCATGGGGATATAAATTGGGAAAATGAAAAATCAGCAAGACACAAGCTCCCCAAAGTTTAGGGCTGCTCTGTTGACAAGGACCTCCACTTCATTCCACCTTCAATATCCCAGGAAAGAGAAAAATGGATAAAGAAGTTGTGGTCCTTATGTACAATGGAATATCACTCAGCCATGAAATCAATGTCATAAGGCTAGTAGCAGCATGATGAGTGGATTTAGGTACGACGATTCTAAGTGAAATAAGTCACACAGAAAAGGACACTTCTCATAAGGTATCACTTATAGAGGGAATGTAAAAACCGTTACACTTGAACTGAATTACAAAACAGAACAGAGTCACACATGCAGAAAACACACTATGGCTGCTTAACGGGAAAGGTGAGGTGGGGTGATACATAAAACAAGGGTTTCAAATTAGCTCAGATACCGTTCCATAAACCCAATATGTAATAGAAAAGACCTACTCCTTGCTCAGAGAACTGGACTCAACACGCCCTATTCACCGCACAAGAATATATCTGACTAGTAATAATCTTAAAACCTATGTATTGATATCTCTCTGTTAGTGTGTCAAGTGGGTGTAAAGCGGCATAAACACAACAGTGAAAAGCAGCTAAACCCCATTATAAAAATAAATTACTTTGAAAAACCCATGAAACAAAGACAGTGAAAGAGATAGAAATTCTTACACAATGCGTTCACGGGCTGTGATGCAACCTGGATTGACCATATCTAGACCCACAGCTGGATGAGACATAAGGGTGGACACTCTTGGGGCTGAGAGGTTTGGTGAGGTTGGGTGAGCAAACGCAGACCCTTTAAAGTAATACTGCGTGGTACCCATCGCATGGGTCCCAAATCTCCAGGTTCAAGGGCATCTTCCTACATCGAAAACATGCATGAGAAACCCAGAAGATGGTACACCGTGTGATGTGGAAAGGTTTCTAAAACGCACCTCATTTCTCATCTCCTTGTGGCCGGGTTCGCTATTCCAGCCGCTTTACTAGCAATCTCCCTACTTGGAGCATCAGCACCTTTAACCTCCTGTTCCGTACAGGTTGCAATTTGTCCTGAGGATGAACTGGAAGACGTGGAACCAATGAGAGACTAGCTCTTGGTGTTGGGACAGGCACAGGTCACTCTATTTTCCCATCAGGAAGAAGAATTAACCAAAGGCTCAGCCTGCCCCCCGGAACCAGAACAGGGCCTGAAGCCATCCTGCGCTTTTGCGGCCAGCTCCCTAAAAAGCGAGTTGTAAAATGGAGGTTCAGGGCACTGCAATTCACAAACCTGCAGACTTATAAATGATAACTCTCATCCACAAATATATTGAGGGAAGGCAAAGAAGAGGATTTGAAATCAAGGCAGAATTGCAGGAAACAGATTTCAGGAGGTAGATTCGAATCGCCTTTAAAGCACATGAAAAGCGGCAAAACGTTGACAATGATGCCCTTGGCCAAAAAGGGCGTATGCGTTTTTTCCTGAATATATTCAGGAAAAAACGCATACGCTCTTTTTGGCCAACCAAGCAACCTGGAAAGGCAAATCAGCGCTACAAAGATGTCTCGCTTCCCATCGGTCAAAAGGGCCATGCTGAAAAAAGTGTCAAAACCAGAAATGCAGGACAGGCCATGGAGAAATGGGAGCCTTGCTACACTGATGGGCGGGATGTAAATTGTCAACAGCCACTCTGGAGAACTGTACGGTGAGTCCTGAAACGTCTGAAAAGCAAAGCTTAGAGAGCATAGGGCACTTCCACTCATGGGGGTATAAATTGGGAAAATTAAAATTCAGCAAGACACAAGCACCCCAAAGTTTAGGGCTGCTCTGTTGACAAGGACCTCCACTTCATTCCACCTTCAATATCCCAGGAAAGAGAAAAATGGATAAAGAAGTTGTGGTCCTTATGTACAATGGAATATCACTCAGCCATGAAATCAATGTCATAAGGCTAGTAGCAGCATGATGAGTGGATTTAGGTACGACGATTCTAAGTGAAATAAGTCACACAGAAAAGGACACTTCTCATAAGGTATCACTTATAGAGGGAATGTAAAAACCGTTACACTTGAACTGAATTACAAAACAGAACAGAGTCACACATGCAGAAAACACACTATGGCTGCTTAACGGGAAAGGTGAGGTGGGGTGATACATAAAACAAGGGTTTCAAATTAGCTCAGATACCGTTCCATAAACCCAATATGTAATAGACAAGACCTACTCCTTGCTCAGAGAACTGGACTCAACACGCCCTATTCACCGCACAAGAATATATCTGACTAGTAATAATCTTAAAAGCTATGTTTTGATATCTCTCTGTTAGTGTGTCAAGTGGGTGTAAAGCGGCATAAACACAGCAGTGAAAAGCAGCTAAACCCCATTATAAAAAAAATTACTTTGAAAAACCCATGAAACAAAGACAGTGAAAGAGAGAGAAATTCTTACACAATGCGTTCAGGGGCTGTGATGCAACCTGGATTGACCATATCTAGACCCACAGCTGGATGAGACATAAGGGTGGACACTGTTGCGGCTGAGAGGTTTGGTGAAGTTGGGTGAGCAAACGCAGCCCCTTTAAAGTAATACTGCGTGGTACCCATCGCATGGGTCCCAAATCTCCAGGTTCAACGGCATCTTCCTACATCAAAAACATGCATGAGAAACCCAGAAGATGGTACACCGTGTGATGGGGAAAGGTTTCTAAAACGCACCTCATTTCTCATCTCCTTGTGCTCGGGTTCGCCATTCCAGCCACTTTACTAGCAATCTCCCTCCTTGGAGCATCATCACCTTTAACCTCCTGTTCCGTACAGGTTGCAATTTGTCCTGAGGATGAACGGGAAGACGTGGAACCAATGAGAGACTAGCTCTTGGTGTTGGGACAGGCACAGGTCACTCTATTTTCCCATCAGGAAGAAGAATTAACCACAGGCTCAGCCTGCCCCCTGGAACAAGAACAGGGCCTGAAGCCATCCTGCGCTTTTGCGGCCATCTCCCAAAACGCGAGTCGTAAAATGGAGGTTCAGGGCACTGCAATTCACAAACCTGCAGAGTTATAAATGATAACTCTCGTCCACAAATATATTGAGGGAAGGCAAAGAAGAGGATTTGAAATCAAGGCAGAATTGCAGGAAACAGATTTCAGGAGGTAGATTCGAATCGCCTTTAAAGCACATGAAAAGCGGCAAAACGTTGACAATGATGCCCTTGGCCAAAAAGGGCGTATGCGTTTTTTCCTGAATATATTCAGGAAAAAACGCATACGCCCTTTTTGGCCAACCAAGCAACCTGGAAAGGCAAATCAGCGCTACAAAGATGTCTCGCTTCCCATCGGTCAAAAGGGCCATGCTGAAAAAAGTGTCAAAACCAGAAATGCAGGACAGGCCATGGAGAAATGGGAGCCTTGCTACCCTGATGGGCGGGATGTAAATTGTCAACAGCCACTCTGGAGAACTGTACAGTGAGTCCTGAAACGTCTAAAAAGCAAAGCTTAGAGAGCATAGGGCACTTCCACTCATGGGGATATAAATTGGGAAAATGAAAAATCAGCAAGACACAAGCACCCCAAAGTTTAGGGCTGCTCTGTTGACAAGGACCTCCACTTCATTCCACCTTCAATATCCCAGGAAAGAGAAAAATGGATAAAGAAGTTGTGGTCCTTATGTACAATGGAATATCACTCAGCCATGAAATCAATGTCATAAGGCTAGTAGCAGCATGATGAGTGGATTTAGGTACGACGATTCTAAGTGAAATAAGTCACACAGAAAAGGACACTTCTCATAAGGTATCACTTATAGAGGGAATGTAAAAACCGTTACACTTGAACTGAATTACAAAACAGAACAGAGTCACACATGCAGAAAACACACTATGGCTGCTTAACGGGAAAGGTGAGGTGGGGTGATACATAAAACAAGGGTTTCAAATTAGCTCAGATACCGTTCCATAAACCCAATATGTAATAGAAAAGACCTACTCCTTGCTCAGAGAACTGGACTCAACACGCCCTATTCACCGCACAAGAATATATCTGACTAGTAATAATCTTAAAAGCTATGTATTGATATCTCTGTTAGTGTGTCAAGTGGGTGTAAAGCGGCATAAACACAGCAGTGAAAAGCAGCTAAACCCCATTATAAAAATAAATTACTTTGAAAAACCCATGAAACAAAGACAGTGAAAGAGATAGAAATTCTTACACAATGCGTTCACGGGCTGTGATGCAACCTGGATTGACCATATCTAGACCCACAGCTGGATGAGACATAAGGGTGGACACTCTTGGGGCTGAGAGGTTTGGTGAGGTTGGGTGAGCAAACGCAGACCCTTTAAAGTAATACTGCGTGGTACCCATCGCATGGGTCCCAAATCTCCAGGTTCAAGGGCATCTTCCTACATCGAAAACATGCATGAGAAACCCAGAAGATGGTACACCGTGTGATGTGGAAAGGTTTCTAAAACGCACCTCATTTCTCATCTCCTTGTGGCCGGGTTCGCTATTCCAGCCGCTTTACTAGCAATCTCCCTACTTGGAGCATCAGCACCTTTAACCTCCTGTTCCGTACAGGTTGCAATTTGTCCTGAGGATGAACTGGAAGACGTGGAACCAATGAGAGACTAGCTCTTGGTGTTGGGACAGGCACAGGTCACTCTATTTTCCCATCAGGAAGAAGAATTAACCAAAGGCTCAGCCTGCCCCCCGGAACCAGAACAGGGCCTGAAGCCATCCTGCGCTTTTGCGGCCAGCTCCCTAAAAAGCGAGTTGTAAAATGGAGGTTCAGGGCACTGCAATTCACAAACCTGCAGACTTATAAATGATAACTCTCATCCACAAATATATTGAGGGAAGGCAAAGAAGAGGATTTGAAATCAAGGCAGAATTGCAGGAAACAGATTTCAGGAGGTAGATTCGAATCGCCTTTAAAGCACATGAAAAGCGGCAAAACGTTGACAATGATGCCCTTGGCCAAAAAGGGCGTATGCGTTTTTTCCTGAATATATTCAGGAAAAAACGCATACGCTCTTTTTGGCCAACCAAGCAACCTGGAAAGGCAAATCAGCGCTACAAAGATGTCTCGCTTCCCATCGGTCAAAAGGGCCATGCTGAAAAAAGTGTCAAAACCAGAAATGCAGGACAGGCCATGGAGAAATGGGAGCCTTGCTACACTGATGGGCGGGATGTAAATTGTCAACAGCCACTCTGGAGAACTGTACGGTGAGTCCTGAAACGTCTGAAAAGCAAAGCTTAGAGAGCATAGGGCACTTCCACTCATGGGGGTATAAATTGGGAAAATTAAAATTCAGCAAGACACAAGCACCCCAAAGTTTAGGGCTGCTCTGTTGACAAGGACCTCCACTTCATTCCACCTTCAATATCCCAGGAAAGAGAAAAATGGATAAAGAAGTTGTGGTCCTTATGTACAATGGAATATCACTCAGCCATGAAATCAATGTCATAAGGCTAGTAGCAGCATGATGAGTGGATTTAGGTACGACGATTCTAAGTGAAATAAGTCACACAGAAAAGGACACTTCTCATAAGGTATCACTTATAGAGGGAATGTAAAAACCGTTACACTTGAACTGAATTACAAAACAGAACAGAGTCACACATGCAGAAAACACACTATGGCTGCTTAACGGGAAAGGTGAGGTGGGGTGATACATAAAACAAGGGTTTCAAATTAGCTCAGATACCGTTCCATAAACCCAATATGTAATAGACAAGACCTACTCCTTGCTCAGAGAACTGGACTCAACACGCCCTATTCACTGCACAAGAATATATCTGACTAGTAATAATCTTAAAAGCTATGTTTTGATATCTCTCTGTTAGTGTGTCAAGTGGGTGTAAAGCGGCATAAACACAGCAGTGAAAAGCAGCTAAACCCCATTATAAAAAAAATTACTTTGAAAAACCCATGAAACAAAGACAGTGAAAGAGAGAGAAATTCTTACACAATGCGTTCAGGGGCTGTGATGCAACCTGGATTGACCATATCTAGACCCACAGCTGGATGAGACATAAGGGTGGACACTGTTGCGGCTGAGAGGTTTGGTGAAGTTGGGTGAGCAAACGCAGCCCCTTTAAAGTAATACTGCGTGGTACCCATCGCATGGGTCCCAAATCTCCAGGTTCAACGGCATCTTCCTACATCAAAAACATGCATGAGAAACCCAGAAGATGGTACACCGTGTGATGGGGAAAGGTTTCTAAAACGCACCTCATTTCTCATCTCCTTGTGCTCGGGTTCGCCATTCCAGCCACTTTACTAGCAATCTCCCTCCTTGGAGCATCATCACCTTTAACCTCCTGTTCCGTACAGGTTGCAATTTGTCCTGAGGATGAACGGGAAGACGTGGAACCAATGAGAGACTAGCTCTTGGTGTTGGGACAGGCACAGGTCACTCTATTTTCCCATCAGGAAGAAGAATTAACCACAGGCTCAGCCTGCCCCCTGGAACAAGAACAGGGCCTGAAGCCATCCTGCGCTTTTGCGGCCATCTCCCAAAACGCGAGTCGTAAAATGGAGGTTCAGGGCACTGCAATTCACAAACCTGCAGAGTTATAAATGATAACTCTCGTCCACAAATATATTGAGGGAAGGCAAAGAAGAGGATTTGAAATCAAGGCAGAATTGCAGGAAACAGATTTCAGGAGGTAGATTCGAATCGCCTTTAAAGCACATGAAAAGCGGCAAAACGTTGACAATGATGCCCTTGGCCAAAAAGGGCGTATGCGTTTTTTCCTGAATATATTCAGGAAAAAACGCATACGCCCTTTTTGGCCAACCAAGCAACCTGGAAAGGCAAATCAGCGCTACAAAGATGTCTCGCTTCCCATCGGTCAAAAGGGCCATGCTGAAAAAAGTGTCAAAACCAGAAATGCAGGACAGGCCATGGAGAAATGGGAGCCTTGCTACCCTGATGGGCGGGATGTAAATTGTCAACAGCCACTCTGGAGAACTGTACAGTGAGTCCTGAAACGTCTAAAAAGCAAAGCTTAGAGAGCATAGGGCACTTCCACTCATGGGGATATAAATTGGGAAAATGAAAAATCAGCAAGACACAAGCACCCCAAAGTTTAGGGCTGCTCTGTTGACAAGGACCTCCACTTCATTCCACCTTCAATATCCCAGGAAAGAGAAAAATGGATAAAGAAGTTGTGGTCCTTATGTACAATGGAATATCACTCAGCCATGAAATCAATGTCATAAGGCTAGTAGCAGCATGATGAGTGGATTTAGGTACGACGATTCTAAGTGAAATAAGTCACACAGAAAAGGACACTTCTCATAAGGTATCACTTATAGAGGGAATGTAAAAACCGTTACACTTGAACTGAATTACAAAACAGAACAGAGTCACACATGCAGAAAACACACTATGGCTGCTTAACGGGAAAGGTGAGGTGGGGTGATACATAAAACAAGGGTTTCAAATTAGCTCAGATACCGTTCCATAAACCCAATATGTAATAGAAAAGACCTACTCCTTGCTCAGAGAACTGGACTCAACACGCCCTATTCACCGCACAAGAATATATCTGACTAGTAATAATCTTAAAAGCTATGTATTGATATCTCTGTTAGTGTGTCAAGTGGGTGTAAAGCGGCATAAACACAGCAGTGAAAAGCAGCTAAACCCCATTATAAAAATAAATTACTTTGAAAAACCCATGAAACAAAGACAGTGAAAGAGATAGAAATTCTTACACAATGCGTTCACGGGCTGTGATGCAACCTGGATTGACCATATCTAGACCCACAGCTGGATGAGACATAAGGGTGGACACTCTTGGGGCTGAGAGGTTTGGTGAGGTTGGGTGAGCAAACGCAGACCCTTTAAAGTAATACTGCGTGGTACCCATCGCATGGGTCCCAAATCTCCAGGTTCAAGGGCATCTTCCTACATCGAAAACATGCATGAGAAACCCAGAAGATGGTACACCGTGTGATGTGGAAAGGTTTCTAAAACGCACCTCATTTCTCATCTCCTTGTGGCCGGGTTCGCTATTCCAGCCGCTTTACTAGCAATCTCCCTACTTGGAGCATCAGCACCTTTAACCTCCTGTTCCGTACAGGTTGCAATTTGTCCTGAGGATGAACTGGAAGACGTGGAACCAATGAGAGACTAGCTCTTGGTGTTGGGACAGGCACAGGTCACTCTATTTTCCCATCAGGAAGAAGAATTAACCAAAGGCTCAGCCTGCCCCCCGGAACCAGAACAGGGCCTGAAGCCATCCTGCGCTTTTGCGGCCAGCTCCCTAAAAAGCGAGTTGTAAAATGGAGGTTCAGGGCACTGCAATTCACAAACCTGCAGACTTATAAATGATAACTCTCATCCACAAATATATTGAGGGAAGGCAAAGAAGAGGATTTGAAATCAAGGCAGAATTGCAGGAAACAGATTTCAGGAGGTAGATTCGAATCGCCTTTAAAGCACATGAAAAGCGGCAAAACGTTGACAATGATGCCCTTGGCCAAAAAGGGCGTATGCGTTTTTTCCTGAATATATTCAGGAAAAAACGCATACGCTCTTTTTGGCCAACCAAGCAACCTGGAAAGGCAAATCAGCGCTACAAAGATGTCTCGCTTCCCATCGGTCAAAAGGGCCATGCTGAAAAAAGTGTCAAAACCAGAAATGCAGGACAGGCCATGGAGAAATGGGAGCCTTGCTACACTGATGGGCGGGATGTAAATTGTCAACAGCCACTCTGGAGAACTGTACGGTGAGTCCTGAAACGTCTGAAAAGCAAAGCTTAGAGAGCATAGGGCACTTCCACTCATGGGGGTATAAATTGGGAAAATTAAAATTCAGCAAGACACAAGCACCCCAAAGTTTAGGGCTGCTCTGTTGACAAGGACCTCCACTTCATTCCACCTTCAATATCCCAGGAAAGAGAAAAATGGATAAAGAAGTTGTGGTCCTTATGTACAATGGAATATCACTCAGCCATGAAATCAATGTCATAAGGCTAGTAGCAGCATGATGAGTGGATTTAGGTACGACGATTCTAAGTGAAATAAGTCACACAGAAAAGGACACTTCTCATAAGGTATCACTTATAGAGGGAATGTAAAAACCGTTACACTTGAACTGAATTACAAAACAGAACAGAGTCACACATGCAGAAAACACACTATGGCTGCTTAACGGGAAAGGTGAGGTGGGGTGATACATAAAACAAGGGTTTCAAATTAGCTCAGATACCGTTCCATAAACCCAATATGTAATAGACAAGACCTACTCCTTGCTCAGAGAACTGGACTCAACACGCCCTATTCACTGCACAAGAATATATCTGACTAGTAATAATCTTAAAAGCTATGTTTTGATATCTCTCTGTTAGTGTGTCAAGTGGGTGTAAAGCGGCATAAACACAGCAGTGAAAAGCAGCTAAACCCCATTATAAAAAAAATTACTTTGAAAAACCCATGAAACAAAGACAGTGAAAGAGAGAGAAATTCTTACACAATGCGTTCAGGGGCTGTGATGCAACCTGGATTGACCATATCTAGACCCACAGCTGGATGAGACATAAGGGTGGACACTGTTGCGGCTGAGAGGTTTGGTGAAGTTGGGTGAGCAAACGCAGCCCCTTTAAAGTAATACTGCGTGGTACCCATCGCATGGGTCCCAAATCTCCAGGTTCAACGGCATCTTCCTACATCAAAAACATGCATGAGAAACCCAGAAGATGGTACACCGTGTGATGGGGAAAGGTTTCTAAAACGCACCTCATTTCTCATCTCCTTGTGCTCGGGTTCGCCATTCCAGCCACTTTACTAGCAATCTCCCTCCTTGGAGCATCATCACCTTTAACCTCCTGTTCCGTACAGGTTGCAATTTGTCCTGAGGATGAACGGGAAGACGTGGAACCAATGAGAGACTAGCTCTTGGTGTTGGGACAGGCACAGGTCACTCTATTTTCCCATCAGGAAGAAGAATTAACCACAGGCTCAGCCTGCCCCCTGGAACAAGAACAGGGCCTGAAGCCATCCTGCGCTTTTGCGGCCATCTCCCAAAACGCGAGTCGTAAAATGGAGGTTCAGGGCACTGCAATTCACAAACCTGCAGAGTTATAAATGATAACTCTCGTCCACAAATATATTGAGGGAAGGCAAAGAAGAGGATTTGAAATCAAGGCAGAATTGCAGGAAACAGATTTCAGGAGGTAGATTCGAATCGCCTTTAAAGCACATGAAAAGCGGCAAAACGTTGACAATGATGCCCTTGGCCAAAAAGGGCGTATGCGTTTTTTCCTGAATATATTCAGGAAAAAACGCATACGCCCTTTTTGGCCAACCAAGCAACCTGGAAAGGCAAATCAGCGCTACAAAGATGTCTCGCTTCCCATCGGTCAAAAGGGCCATGCTGAAAAAAGTGTCAAAACCAGAAATGCAGGACAGGCCATGGAGAAATGGGAGCCTTGCTACCCTGATGGGCGGGATGTAAATTGTCAACAGCCACTCTGGAGAACTGTACAGTGAGTCCTGAAACGTCTAAAAAGCAAAGCTTAGAGAGCATAGGGCACTTCCACTCATGGGGATATAAATTGGGAAAATGAAAAATCAGCAAGACACAAGCACCCCAAAGTTTAGGGCTGCTCTGTTGACAAGGACCTCCACTTCATTCCACCTTCAATATCCCAGGAAAGAGAAAAATGGATAAAGAAGTTGTGGTCCTTATGTACAATGGAATATCACTCAGCCATGAAATCAATGTCATAAGGCTAGTAGCAGCATGATGAGTGGATTTAGGTACGACGATTCTAAGTGAAATAAGTCACACAGAAAAGGACACTTCTCATAAGGTATCACTTATAGAGGGAATGTAAAAACCGTTACACTTGAACTGAATTACAAAACAGAACAGAGTCACACATGCAGAAAACACACTATGGCTGCTTAACGGGAAAGGTGAGGTGGGGTGATACATAAAACAAGGGTTTCAAATTAGCTCAGATACCGTTCCATAAACCCAATATGTAATAGAAAAGACCTACTCCTTGCTCAGAGAACTGGACTCAACACGCCCTATTCACCGCACAAGAATATATCTGACTAGTAATAATCTTAAAAGCTATGTATTGATATCTCTGTTAGTGTGTCAAGTGGGTGTAAAGCGGCATAAACACAGCAGTGAAAAGCAGCTAAACCCCATTATAAAAATAAATTACTTTGAAAAACCCATGAAACAAAGACAGTGAAAGAGATAGAAATTCTTACACAATGCGTTCACGGGCTGTGATGCAACCTGGATTGACCATATCTAGACCCACAGCTGGATGAGACATAAGGGTGGACACTCTTGGGGCTGAGAGGTTTGGTGAGGTTGGGTGAGCAAACGCAGACCCTTTAAAGTAATACTGCATGGTACCCATCGCATGGGTCCCAAATCTCCAGGTTCAAGGGCATCTTCCTACATCGAAAACATGCATGAGAAACCCAGAAGATGGTACACCGTGTGATGTGGAAAGGTTTCTAAAACGCACCTCATTTCTCATCTCCTTGTGGCCGGGTTCGCTATTCCAGCCGCTTTACTAGCAATCTCCCTACTTGGAGCATCAGCACCTTTAACCTCCTGTTCCGTACAGGTTGCAATTTGTCCTGAGGATGAACTGGAAGACGTGGAACCAATGAGAGACTAGCTCTTGGTGTTGGGACAGGCACAGGTCACTCTATTTTCCCATCAGGAAGAAGAATTAACCAAAGGCTCAGCCTGCCCCCCGGAACCAGAACAGGGCCTGAAGCCATCCTGCGCTTTTGCGGCCAGCTCCCTAAAAAGCGAGTTGTAAAATGGAGGTTCAGGGCACTGCAATTCACAAACCTGCAGACTTATAAATGATAACTCTCATCCACAAATATATTGAGGGAAGGCAAAGAAGAGGATTTGAAATCAAGGCAGAATTGCAGGAAACAGATTTCAGGAGGTAGATTCGAATCGCCTTTAAAGCACATGAAAAGCGGCAAAACGTTGACAATGATGCCCTTGGCCAAAAAGGGCGTATGCGTTTTTTCCTGAATATATTCAGGAAAAAACGCATACGCTCTTTTTGGCCAACCAAGCAACCTGGAAAGGCAAATCAGCGCTACAAAGATGTCTCGCTTCCCATCGGTCAAAAGGGCCATGCTGAAAAAAGTGTCAAAACCAGAAATGCAGGACAGGCCATGGAGAAATGGGAGCCTTGCTACACTGATGGGCGGGATGTAAATTGTCAACAGCCACTCTGGAGAACTGTACGGTGAGTCCTGAAACGTCTGAAAAGCAAAGCTTAGAGAGCATAGGGCACTTCCACTCATGGGGGTATAAATTGGGAAAATTAAAATTCAGCAAGACACAAGCACCCCAAAGTTTAGGGCTGCTCTGTTGACAAGGACCTCCACTTCATTCCACCTTCAATATCCCAGGAAAGAGAAAAATGGATAAAGAAGTTGTGGTCCTTATGTACAATGGAATATCACTCAGCCATGAAATCAATGTCATAAGGCTAGTAGCAGCATGATGAGTGGATTTAGGTACGACGATTCTAAGTGAAATAAGTCACACAGAAAAGGACACTTCTCATAAGGTATCACTTATAGAGGGAATGTAAAAACCGTTACACTTGAACTGAATTACAAAACAGAACAGAGTCACACATGCAGAAAACACACTATGGCTGCTTAACGGGAAAGGTGAGGTGGGGTGATACATAAAACAAGGGTTTCAAATTAGCTCAGATACCGTTCCATAAACCCAATATGTAATAGACAAGACCTACTCCTTGCTCAGAGAACTGGACTCAACACGCCCTATTCACCGCACAAGAATATATCTGACTAGTAATAATCTTAAAAGCTATGTTTTGATATCTCTCTGTTAGTGTGTCAAGTGGGTGTAAAGCGGCATAAACACAGCAGTGAAAAGCAGCTAAACCCCATTATAAAAAAAAATTACTTTGAAAAACCCATGAAACAAAGACAGTGAAAGAGAGAGAAATTCTTACACAATGCGTTCAGGGGCTGTGATGCAACCTGGATTGACCATATCTAGACCCACAGCTGGATGAGACATAAGGGTGGACACTGTTGCGGCTGAGAGGTTTGGTGAAGTTGGGTGAGCAAACGCAGCCCCTTTAAAGTAATACTGCGTGGTACCCATCGCATGGGTCCCAAATCTCCAGGTTCAACGGCATCTTCCTACATCAAAAACATGCATGAGAAACCCAGAAGATGGTACACCGTGTGATGGGGAAAGGTTTCTAAAACGCACCTCATTTCTCATCTCCTTGTGCTCGGGTTCGCCATTCCAGCCACTTTACTAGCAATCTCCCTCCTTGGAGCATCATCACCTTTAACCTCCTGTTCCGTACAGGTTGCAATTTGTCCTGAGGATGAACGGGAAGACGTGGAACCAATGAGAGACTAGCTCTTGGTGTTGGGACAGGCACAGGTCATCACTCTATTTTCCCATCAGGAAGAAGAATTAACCACAGGCTCAGCCTGCCCCCTGGAACAAGAACAGGGCCTGAAGCCATCCTGCGCTTTTGCGGCCATCTCCCAAAACGCGAGTCGTAAAATGGAGGTTCAGGGCACTGCAATTCACAAACCTGCAGAGTTATAAATGATAACTCTCGTCCACAAATATATTGAGGGAAGGCAAAGAAGAGGATTTGAAATCAAGGCAGAATTGCAGGAAACAGATTTCAGGAGGTAGATTCGAATCGCCTTTAAAGCACATGAAAAGCGGCAAAACGTTGACAATGATGCCCTTGGCCAAAAAGGGCGTATGCGTTTTTTCCTGAATATATTCAGGAAAAAACGCATACGCCCTTTTTGGCCAACCAAGCAACCTGGAAAGGCAAATCAGCGCTACAAAGATGTCTCGCTTCCCATCGGTCAAAAGGGCCATGCTGAAAAAAGTGTCAAAACCAGAAATGCAGGACAGGCCATGGAGAAATGGGAGCCTTGCTACCCTGATGGGCGGGATGTAAATTGTCAACAGCCACTCTGGAGAACTGTACAGTGAGTCCTGAAACGTCTAAAAAGCAAAGCTTAGAGAGCATAGGGCACTTCCACTCATGGGGATATAAATTGGGAAAATGAAAAATCAGCAAGACACAAGCACCCCAAAGTTTAGGGCTGCTCTGTTGACAAGGACCTCCACTTCATTCCACCTTCAATATCCCAGGAAAGAGAAAAATGGATAAAGAAGTTGTGGTCCTTATGTACAATGGAATATCACTCAGCCATGAAATCAATGTCATAAGGCTAGTAGCAGCATGATGAGTGGATTTAGGTACGACGATTCTAAGTGAAATAAGTCACACAGAAAAGGACACTTCTCATAAGGTATCACTTATAGAGGGAATGTAAAAACCGTTACACTTGAACTGAATTACAAAACAGAACAGAGTCACACATGCAGAAAACACACTATGGCTGCTTAACGGGAAAGGTGAGGTGGGGTGATACATAAAACAAGGGTTTCAAATTAGCTCAGATACCGTTCCATAAACCCAATATGTAATAGACAAGACCTACTCCTTGCTCAGAGAACTGGACTCAACACGCCCTATTCACCGCACAAGAATATATCTGACTAGTAATAATCTTAAAAGCTATGTATTGATATCTCTGTTAGTGTGTCAAGTGGGTGTAAAGCGGCATAAACACAGCAGTGAAAAGCAGCTAAACCCCATTATAAAAATAAATTACTTTGAAAAACCCATGAAACAAAGACAGTGAAAGAGATAGAAATTCTTACACAATGCGTTCACGGGCTGTGATGCAACCTGGATTGACCATATCTAGACCCACAGCTGGATGAGACATAAGGGTGGACACTCTTGGGGCTGAGAGGTTTGGTGAGGTTGGGTGAGCAAACGCAGACCCTTTAAAGTAATACTGCGTGGTACCCATCGCATGGGTCCCAAATCTCCAGGTTCAAGGGCATCTTCCTACATCGAAAACATGCATGAGAAACCCAGAAGATGGTACACCGTGTGATGGGGAAAGGTTTCTAAAACGCACCTCATTTCTCATCTCCTTGTGGCCGGGTTCGCTATTCCAGCCGCTTTACTAGCAATCTCCTTACTTGGAGCATCAGCACCTTTAACCTCCTGTTCCGTACAGGTTGCAATTTGTCCTGAGGATGAACTGGAAGACGTGGAACCAATGAGAGACTAGCTCTTGGTGTTGGGACAGGCACAGGTCACTCTATTTTCCCATCAGGAAGAAGAATTAACCACAGGCTCAGCCTGCCCCCCGGAACCAGAACAGGGCCTGAAGGCATCCTGCGCTTTTGCGGCCAGCTCCCTAAAAAGCGAGTTGTAAAATGGAGGTTCAGGGCACTGCAATTCACAAACCTGCAGACTTATAAATGATAACTCTCATCCACAAATATATTGAGGGAAGGCAAAGAAGAGGATTTGAAATCAGGGCAGAATTGCAGGAAACAGATTTCAGGAGGTAGATTCGAATCGCCTTTAAAGCACATGAAAAGCGGCAAAACGTTGACAATGATGCCCTTGGCCAAAAAGGGCGTATGCGTTTTTTCCTGAATATATTCAGGAAAAAACGCATACGCTCTTTTTGGCCAACCAAGCAACCTGGAAAGGCAAATCAGCGCTACAAAGATGTCTCACTTCCCATCGGTCAAAAGGGCCATGCTGAAAAAAGTGCCAAAACCAGAAATGCAGGACAGGCCATGGAGAAATGGGAGCCTTGCTACACTGATGGGCGGGATGTAAATTGTCAACAGCCACTCTGGAGAAGTGTACGGTGAGTCCTGAAACGTCTAAAAAGCAAAGCTTAGAGAGCATAGGGCACTTCCACTCATGGGGGTATAAATTGGGAAAATTAAAAATCAGCAAGACACAAGCACCCCAAAGTTGAGGGCTGCTCTGTTGACAAGGACCTCCACTTCATTCCACCTTCAATATCCCAGGAAAGAGAAAAATGGATAAAGAAGTTGTGGTCCTTATGTACAATGGAATATCACTCAGCCGTGAAATCAATGTCATAAGGCTAGTAGCAGCATGATGAGTGGATTTAGGTACGACGACTCTAAGTGAAATAAGTCACACAGAAAAGGACACTTCTCATAAGGTATCACTTATAGAGGGAATGTAAAAACCGTTACACTTGAACTGAATTACAAAACAGAACAGAGTCACACATGCAGAAAACACACTATGGCTGCTTAACGGGAAAGGTGAGGTGGGGTGATACATAAAACAAGGGTTTCAAATTAGCTCAGATACCGTTCCATAAACCCAATATGTAATAGACAAGACCTACTCCTTGCTCAGAGAACTGGACTCAACACGCCCTATTCACCGCACAAGAATATATCTGACTAGTAATAATCTTAAAACCTATGTATTGATATCTCTCTGTTAGTGTGTCAAGTGGGTGTAAAGCGGCATAAACACAACAGTGAAAAGCAGCTAAACCCCATTATAAAAATAAATTACTTTGAAAAACCCATGAAACAAAGACAGTGAAAGAGATAGAAATTCTTACACAATGCGTTCACGGGCTGTGATGCAACCTGGATTGACCATATCTAGACCCACAGCTGGATGAGACATAAAGGTGGACACTGTTGCGGCTGAGAGGTTTGGTGAGGTTGGGTGAGCAAACGCAGACCCTTTAAAGTAATACTGCGTGGTACCCATCGCATGGGTCCCAAATCTCCAGGTTCAAGGGCATCTTCCTACATCGAAAACATGCATGAGATACCCAGAAGATGGTACACCGTGTGATGGGGAAAGGTTTCTAAAACGCACCTCATTTCTCATCTGCTTGTGCCCGGGTTCGCCATTCCAGCCACTTTACTAGCAATCTCCCTCCTTGGAGCATCAGCACCTTTAACCTCCTGTTCCGTACAGGTTGCAATTTGTACTGAGGATGAACGGGAAGACGTGGAACCAATGAAAGACTAGCTCTTGGTGTTGGGACAGGCACAGGTCACTCTATTTTCCCATCAGGAAGAAGAATTAACCACAGGCTCAGCCTGCCCCCCGGAACCAGAACAGGGCCTGAAGCCATCCTGCGCTTTTGCGGCCATCTCCCAAAAACGCGAGTCGTAAAATGGAGGTTCAGGGCACTGCAATTCACAAACCTGCAGAGTTATAAATGATAACTCTCGTCCACAAATATATTGAGGGAAGGCAAAGAAGAGGATTTGAAATCAAGGCAGAATTGCAGGAAACAGATTTCAGGAGGTAGATTCGAATCGCCTTTAAAGCACATGAAAAGCGGCAAAACGTTGACAATGATGCCCTTGGCCAAAAAGGGCGTATGCGTTTTTTCCTGAATATATTCAGGAAAAAACGCATACGCCCTTTTTGGCCAACCAAGCAACCTGGAAAGGCAAATCAGCGCTACAAAGATGTCTCGCTTCCCATCGGTTAAAAAGGCCATGCTGAAAAAAGTGTCAAAACCAGAAATGCAGGACAGGCCATGGAGAAATGGGAGCCTTGCTACACTGATGGGCGGGATGTAAATTGTCAACAGCCACTCTGGAGAAGTGTACGGTGAGTCCTGAAACGTCTAAAAAGCAAAGCTTAGAGAGCATAGGGCACTTCCACTCATGGGGGTATAAATTGGGAAAATTAAAAATCAGCAAGACACAACCACCCCAAAGTTTAGGGCTGCTCTGTTGACAAGGACCTCCACTTCATTCCACCTTCAATATCCCAGGAAAGAGAAAAATGGATAAAGAAGTTGTGGTCCATATGTACAATGGAATATCACTCAGCCATGAAATCAATGTCATAAGGCTAGTAGCAGCATGATGAGTGGATTTAGGTACGACGATTCTAAGTGAAATAAGTCACACAGAAAAGGACACTTCTCATAAGGTATCACTTATAGAGGGAATGTAAAAACCGTTACACTTGAACTGAATTAGAAAACAGAACAGAGTCACACATGCAGAAAACACACTATGGCTGCTTAACGGGAAAGGTGAGGTGGGGTGATACATAAAACAAGGGTTTCAAATTAGCTCAGATACCGTTCCATAAACCCAATATGTAATAGACAAGACCTACTCCTTGCTCAGAGAACTGGACTCAACACGCCCTATTCACCGCACAAGAATATATCTGACTAGTAATAATCTTAAAACCTATGTATTGATATCTCTCTGTTAGTGTGTCAAGTGGGTAAAAAGCGGCATAAACACAGCAGTGAAAAGCAGCTAAACCCCATTATAAAAATAAATTACTTTGAAAAACCCATGAAACAAAGACAGTGAAAGAGAGAGAAATTCTTACACAATGCGTTCAGGGGCTGTGATGCAACCTGGATTGACCATATCTAGACCCACAGCTGGATGAGACATAAGGGTGGACACTGTTGCGGCTGAGAGCTTTGGTGAGGTTCGGTGAGCAAACGCAGACCCTTTAAAGTAATACTGCGTGGTACCCATCGCATGGGTCCCAAATCTCCAGGTTCAAGGTCATCTTCCTACATCGTAAACATGCATGAGATACCCAGAAGATGGTACACCGTGTGATGGGGAAAGGTTTCTAAAACGCACCTCATTTCTCATCTGCCTGTGCCCGGGTTCGCCATTCCTGCCACTTTACTAGCAATCTCCCTCCTTGGAGGATCAGCACCTTTAACCTCCTGTTCCGTACAGGTTGCAATTTGTACTGAGGATGAACGGGAAGACGTGGAACAAATGAAAGACTAGCTCTTGGTGTTGGGACAGGCACAGGTCACTCTATTTTCCCATCAGGAAGAAGAATTAACCACAGGATCAGCCTGCCCCCCGGAACCAGAACAGGACCTGAAGCCATCCTGCGCTTTTGCGGCCAGCTCCCTAAAAAGCGAGTTGTAAAATGGAGGTTCAGAGCACTGCAATTCACAAACCTGCAGACTTATAAATGATAACTCTCATCCACAAATATATTGAGGGAAGGCAAAGAAGAGGATTTGAAATCAAGGCAGAATTGCAGGAAACAGATTTCAGGAGGTAGATTCGAATCGCCTTTAAAGCACATGAAAAGCGGCAAAACGTTGACAATGATGCCCTTGGCCAAAAAGGGCGTATGCGTTTTTTCCTGAATATATTCAGGAAAAAACGCATACGCCCTTTTTGGCCAACCAAGCAACCTGGAAAGGCAAATCAGCGCTACAAAGATGTCTCGCTTCCCATCGGTCAAAAGGGCCATGCTGAAAAAAGTGTCAAAACCAGAAATGCAGGACAGGCCATGGAGAAATGGGAGCCTTGCTACACTGATGGGCGGGATGTAAATTGTCAACAGCCACTCTGGAGAACTGTACAGTGAGTCCTGAAACGTCTAAAAAGCAAAGCTTAGAGAGCATAGGGCACTTCCACTCATGGGGTTATAATTTGGGAAAATGAAAAATCAGCAAGACACAAGCACCCCAAAGTTTAGGGCTGCTCTGTTGACAAGGACCTCCACTTCATTCCACCTTCAATATCCCAGGAAAGAGAAAAATGGATAAAGAAGTTGTGGTCCTTATGTACAATGGAATATCACTCAGCCATGAAATCAATGTCATAAGGCTAGTAGCAGCATGATGAGTGGATTTAGGTACGACGATTCTAAGTGAAATAAGTCACACAGAAAAGGACACTTCTCATAAGGTATCACTGATAGAGGGAATGTAAAAACCGTTACACTTGAACTGAATTACAAAACAGAACAGAGTCACACATGCAGAAAACACACTATGGCTGCTTAACGGGAAAGGTGAGGTGGGGTGATACATAAAACAAGGGTTTCAAATTAGCTCAGATACCGTTCCATAAACCCAATATGTAATAGACAAGACCTACTCCTTGCTCAGAGAACTGGACTCAACACGCCCTATTCACCGCACAAGAATATATCTGACTAGTAATAATCTTAAAACCTATGTATTGATATCTCTCTGTTAGTGTGTCAAGTGGGTGTAAAGCGGCATAAACACAGCAGTGAAAAGCAGCTAAACCCCATTATAAAAATAAATTACTTTGAAAAACCCATGAAACAAAGACAGTGAAAGAGAGAGAAATTCTTACACAATGCGTTCAGGGGCTGTGATGCAACCTGGATTGACCATATCTAGACCCACAGCTGGATGAGACATAAAGGTGGACACTGTTGCGGCTGAGAGGTTTGGTGAGGTTGGGTGAGCAAACGCAGACCCTTTAAAGTAATACTGCGTGGTACCCATCGCATGGGTCCCAAATCTCCAGGTTCAAGGGCATCTTCCTACATCGAAAACATGCATGAGATACCCAGAAGATGGTACACCGTGTGATGGGGAAAGGTTTCTAAAACGCACCTCATTTCTCATCTCCTTGTGCCCGGGTTCGCCATTCCAGCCACTTTACTAGCAATCTCCCTCCTTGGAGCATCAGCACCTTTAACATCCTGTTCCGTACAGGTTGCAATTTGTACTGAGGATGAACGGGAAGACGTGGAACCAATGAAAGACTAGCTCTTGGTGTTGGGACAGGCACAGGTCACTCTATTTTCCCATCAGGAAGAAGAATTAACCACAGGCTCAGCCTGCCCCCCGGAACCAGAACAGGGCCTGAAGCCATCCTGCGCTTTTGCGGCCAGCTCCCTAAAAAGCGAGTTGTAAAATGGAGGTTCAGGGCACTGCAATTCACAAACCTGCAGACTTATAAATGATAACTCTCATCCACAAATATATTGAGGGAAGGCAAAGAAGAGGATTTGAAATCAAGGCAGAATTGCAGGAAACAGATTTCAGGAGGTAGATTCGAATCGCCTTTAAAGCACATGAAAAGCGGCAAAACGTTGACAATGATGCCCTTGGCCAAAAAGGGCGTATGCGTTTTTTCCTGAATATATTCAGGAAAAAACGCATACGCCCTTTTTGGCCAACCAAGCAACCTGGAAAGGCAAATCAGCGCTACAAAGATGTCTCACTTCCCATCGGTCAAAAGGGCCATGCTGAAAAAAGTGTCAAATCCAGAAATGCAGGACAGGCCATGGAGAAATGGGAGCCTTGCTACACTGATGGGCGGGATGTAAATTGTCAACAGCCACTCTGGAGAAGTGTACGGTGAGTCCTGAAACGTCTAAAAAGCAAAGCTTAGAGAGCATAGGGCACTTCCACTCATGGGGGTATAAATTGGGAAAATTAAAAATCAGCAAGACACAAGCACCCCAAAGTTTAGGGCTGCTCTGTTGACAAGGACCTCCACTTCATTCCACCTTCAATATCCCAGGAAAGAGAAAAATGGATAAAGAAGTTGTGGTCCTTATGTACAATGGAATATCACTCAGCCGTGAAATCAATGTCATAAGGCTAGTAGCAGCATGATGAGTGGATTTAGGTACGACGACTCTAAGTGAAATAAGTCACACAGAAAAGGACACTTCTCATAAGGTATCACTTATAGAGGGAATGTAAAAACCGTTACACTTGAACTGAATTACAAAACAGAACAGAGTCACACATGCAGAAAACACACTATGGCTGCTTAACGGGAAAGGTGAGGTGGGGTGATACATAAAACAAGGGTTTCAAATTAGCTCAGATAGCGTTCCATAAACCCAATATGTAATAGACAAGACCTACTCCTTGCTCAGAGAACTGGACTCAACACGCCCTATTCACCGCACAAGAATATATCTGACTAGTAATAATCTTAAAAGCTATGTTTTGATATCTCTCTGTTAGTGTGTCAAGTGGGTGTAAAGCGGCATAAACACAGCAGTGAAAAGCAGCTAAACCCCATTATAAAAAAAATTACTTTGAAAAACCCATGAAACAAAGACAGTGAAAGAGAGAGAAATTCTTACACAATGCGTTCAGGGGCTGTGATGCAACCTGGATTGACCATATCTAGACCCACAGCTGGATGAGACATAAGGGTGGACACTGTTGCGGCTGAGAGCTTTGGTGAGGTTGGGTGAGCAAACGCAGACCCTTTAAAGTAATACTGTGTGGTACCCATCGCATGGGTCCCAAATCTCCAGGTTCAAGGTCATCTTCCTACATCGTAAACATGCATGAGATACCCAGAAGATGGTACACCGTGTGATGGGGAAAGGTTTCTAAAACGCACCTCATTTCTCATCTGCCTGTGCCCGGGTTCGCCATTCCAGCCACTTTACTAGCAATCTCCCTCCTTGGAGGATCAGCACCTTTAACCTCCTGTTCCGTACAGGTTGCAATTTGTACTGAGGATGAACGGGAAGACGTGGAACCAATGAAAGACTAGCTCTTGGTGTTGGGACAGGCACAGGTCACTCTATTTTCCCATCAGGAAGAAGAATTAACCACAGGATCAGCCTGCCCCCCGGAACCAGAACAGGACCTGAAGCCATCCTGCGCTTTTGCGGCCAGCTCCCTAAAAAGCGAGTTGTAAAATGGAGGTTCAGAGCACTGCAATTCACAAACCTGCAGACTTATAAATGATAACTCTCATCCACAAATATATTGAGGGAAGGCAAAGAAGAGGATTTGAAATCAAGGCAGAATTGCAGGAAACAGATTTCAGGAGGTAGATTCGAATCGCCTTTAAAGCACATGAAAAGCGGCAAAACGTTGACAATGATGCCCTTGGCCAAAAAGGGCGTATGCGTTTTTTCCTGAATATATTCAGGAAA
Source organism: Balaenoptera borealis (assembly GCF_965194805.1). Lineage (NCBI taxonomy): Eukaryota > Metazoa > Chordata > Mammalia > Artiodactyla > Balaenopteridae > Balaenoptera > Balaenoptera borealis. The sequence continues at coordinate 1,115,107 of NW_028123988.1, forward strand.
AAACGCATACGCCCTTTTTGGCCAACCAAGCAACCTGGAAAGGCAAATCAGCGCTACAAAGATGTCTCGCTTCCCATCGGTCAAAAGGGCCATGCTGAAAAATGTGTCAAAACCAGAAATGCAGGACAGGCCATGGAGAAATGGGAGCCTTGCTACGCTGATGGGCGGGATGTAAATTGTCAACAGCCACTCTGGAGAACTGTACGGTGAGTCCTGAAACGTCTGAAAAGCAAAGCTTAGAGAGCATAGGGCACTTCCACTCATGGGGGTATAAATTGGGAAAATTAAAATTCAGCAAGACACAAGCACCCCAAAGTTTAGGACTGCTCTGTTGACAAGGACCTCCACTTCATTCCACCTTCAATATCCCAGGAAAGAGAAAAATGGATAAAGAAGTTGTGGTCCTTATGTACAATGGAATATCACTCAGCCATGAAATCAATGTCATAAGGCTAGTAGCAGCATGATGAGTGGATTTAGGTACGACGATTCTAAGTGAAATAAGTCACACAGAAAAGGACACTTCTCATAAGGTATCACTTATAGAGGGAATGTAAAAACCGTTACACTTGAACTGAATTACAAAACAGAACAGAGTCACACATGCAGAAAACACACTATGGCTGCTTAACGGGAAAGGTGAGGTGGGGTGATACATAAAACAAGGGTTTCAAATTAGCTCAGATACCGTTCCATAAACCCAATATGTAATAGACAAGACCTACTCCTTGCTCAGAGAACTGGACTCAACACGCCCTATTCACCGCACAAGAATATATCTGACTAGTAATAATCTTAAAAGCTATGTATTGATATCTCTCTGTTAGTGTGTCAAGTGGGTGTAAAGCGGCATAAACACAGCAGTGAAAAGCAGCTAAACCCCATTATAAAAATAAATTACTTTGAAAAACCCATGAAACAAAGACAGTGAAAGAGAGAGAAATTCTTACACAATGCGTTCAGGGGCTGTGATGCAACCTGGATTGACCATATCTAGACCCACAGCTGGATGAGACATAAGGGTGGACACTGTTGCGGCTGAGAGGTTTGGTGAGGTTGGGTGAGCAAACGCAGACCCTTTAAAGTAATACTGCGTGGTACCCATCGCATGGGTCCCAAATCTCCAGGTTCAAGGGCATCTTCCTACATCAAAAACATGCATGAGAAACCCAGAAGATGGTACACCGTGTGATGGGGAAAGGTTTCTAAAACGCACCTCATTTCTCATCTCCTTGTGCTCGGGTTCGCCATTCCAGCCACTTTACTAGCAATCTCCCTCCTTGGAGCATCATCACCTTTAACCTCCTGTTCCGTACAGGTTGCAATTTGTCCTGAGGATGAACGGGAAGATGTGGAACCAATGAGAGACTAGCTCTTGGTGTTGGGACAGGCACAGGTCACTCTATTTTCCCATCAGGAAGAAGAATTAACCACAGGCTCAGCCTGCCCCCCGGAACAAGAATAGGGCCTGAAGCCATCCTGCGCTTTTGCGGCCATCTCCCAAAAACGCGAGTCGTAAAATGGAGGTTCAGGGCACTGCAATTCACAAACCTGCAGAGTTATAAATGATAACTCTCGTCCACAAATATATTGAGGGAAGGCAAAGAAGAGGATTTGAAATCAAGGCAGAATTGCAGGAAACAGATTTCAGGAGGTAGATTCGAATCGCCTTTAAAGCACATGAAAAGCGGCAAAACGTTGACAATGATGCCCTTGGCCAAAAAGGGCGTATGCGTTTTTTCCTGAATATATTCAGGAAAAAACGCATACGCCCTTTTTAGCCAACCAAGCAACCTGGAAAGGCAAATCAGCGCTACAAAGATGTCTCGCTTCCCATCGGTTAAAAAGGCCATGCTGAAAAAAGTGTCAAAACCAGAAATGCAGGACAGGCCATGGAGAAATGGGAGCCTTGCTACACTGATGGGCGGGATGTAAATTGTCAACAGCCACTCTGGAGAAGTGTACGGTGAGTCCTGAAACGTCTAAAAAGCAAAGCTTAGAGAGCATAGGGCACTTCCACTCATGGGGGTATAAATTGGGAAAATTAAAAATCAGCAAGACACAAGCACCCCAAAGTTTAGGGCTGCTCTGTTGACAAGGACCTCCACTTCATTCCACCTTCAATATACCAGGAAAGAGAAAAATGGATAAAGAAGTTGTGGTCCATATGTACAATGGAATATCACTCAGCCATGAAATCAATGTCATAAGGCTAGTAGCAGCATGATGAGTGGATTTAGGTACGACGATTCTAAGTGAAATAAGTCACACAGAAAAGGACACTTCTCATAAGGTATCACTTATAGAGGGAATGTAAAAACCGTTACACTTGAACTGAATTACAAAACAGAACAGAGTCACACATGCAGAAAACACACTATGGCTGCTTAACGGGAAAGGTGAGGTGGGGTGATACATAAAACAAGGGTTTCAAATTAGCTCAGATACCGTTCCATAAAACCAATATGTAATAGACAAGACCTACTCCTTGCTCAGAGAACTGGACTCAACACGCCCTATTCACCGCACAAGAATATATCTGACTAGTAATAATCTTAAAAGCTATGCATTGATATCTCTCTGTTAGCGTGTCAAGTGGGTGTAAAGCGGCATAAACACAGCAGTGAAAAGCAGCTAAACCCCATTATAAAAATAAATTACTTTGAAAAACCCATGAAACAAAGACAGTGAAAGAGATAGAAATTCTTACACAATGCGTTCACGGGCTGTGATGCAACCTGGATTGACCATATCTAGACCCACAGCTGGATGAGACATAAGGGTGGACACTCTTGGGGCTGAGAGGTTTGGTGAGGTTGGGTGAGCAAACGCAGACCCTTTAAAGTAATACTGCATGGTACCCATCTCATGGGTCCCAAATCTCCAGGTTCAAGGGCATCTTCCTACATCGAAAACATGCATGAGAAACCCAGAAGATGGTACACCGTGTGATGTGGAAAGGTTTCTAAAACGCACCTCATTTCTCCTCTCCTTGTGGCCGGGTTCGTTATTCCAGCACTTTACTAGCAATCTCCCTACTTGGAGCATCAGCACCTTTAACCTCCTGTCCCGTACAGGTTGCAGTTTGTCCTGAGGATGAACGGGAAGACGTGGAACCAATGAGAGACTAGCTCTTGGTGTTGGGACAGGCACAGGTCACTCTATTTTCCCATCAGGAAGAAGAATTAACCACAGGCTCAGCCTGCCACCCGGAACCAGAACAGGGCCTGAAGCCATCCTGCGCAATTGCGGCCAGCTCCCTAAAAAGCGAGTTGTAAAATGGAGGTTCAGGGCACTGCAATTCACAAACCTGCAGACTTATAAATGATAACTCTCGTCCACAAATATATTGAGGGAAGGCAAAGAAGAGGATTTGAAATCAAGGCAGAATTGCAGGAAACAGATTTCAGGAGGTAGATTCGAATCGCCTTTAAAGTACATGAAAAGTGGCAAAACGTTGACAATGATGCCCTTGGCCAAAAAGGGCGTATGCGTTTTTTCCTGAATATATTCAGGAAAAAACGCATACGCCCTTTTTGGCCAACCAAGCAACCTGGAAAGGCAAATCAGCGCTACAAAGATGTCTCGCTTCCCATCGGTCAAAAGGGCCATGCTGAAAAAAGTGTCAAAATCAGAAATGCAGGACAGGCCATGGAGAAATGGGAGCCTTGCTACGCTGATGGGCGGGATGTAAATTGCCAACAGCCACTCTGGAGAAGCGTACGGTGAGTCCTGAAACATCTAAAAAACAAAGCTTAGAGAGCATAGGGCACTTCCACTCATGGGGGTATAAATTGGGAAAATTAAAAATCAGCAAGACACAAGCACCCCAAAGTTTAGGGCTGCTCTGTTGACAAGGACCTCCACTTCATTCCACCTTCAATATCCCAGGAAAGAGAAAAATGGATAAAGAAGTTGTGGTCCTTATGTACAATGGAATATCACTCAGCCATGAAATCAATGTCATAAGGCTAGTAGCAGCATGATGAGTGGATTTAGGTACGACGATTCTAAGTGAAATAAGTCACACAGAAAAGGACACTTCTCATAAGGTATCACTGATAGAGGGAATGTAAAAACCGTTACACTTGAACTGAATTACAAAACAGAACAGAGTCACACATGCAGAAAACACACTATGGCTGCTTAACGGGAAAGGTGAGGTGGGGTGATACATAAAACAAGGGTTTCAAATTAGCTCAGATACCGTTCCATAAAACCAATATGTAATAGACAAGACCTACTCCTTGCTCAGAGAACTGGACTCAACACGCCCTATTCACCGCACAAGAATATATCTGACTAGTAATAATCTTAAAAGCTATGTATTGATATCTCTCTGTTAGCGTGTCAAGTGGGTGTAAAGCGGCATAAACACAGCAGTGAAAAGCAGCTAAACCCCATTATAAAAATAAATTACTTTGAAAAACCCATGAAACAAAGACAGTGAAAGAGAGAGAAATTCTTACACAATGCGTTCAGGGGCTGTGATGCAACCTGGATTGACCATATCTAGACCCACAGCTGGATGAGACATAAGGGTGGACACTGTTGAGGCTGAGAGGTTTGGTGAGGTTGGGTGAGCAAACGCAGACCCTTTAAAGTAATACTGCGTGGTACCCATCGCATGGGTCCCAAATCTCCAGGTTCAAGGGCATCTTCCTACATCAAAAACATGCATGAGAAACCCAGAAGATGGTACACCGTGTGATGGGGAAAGGTTTCTAAAACGCACCTCATTTCTCATCTCCTTGTGCTCGGGTTCGCCATTCCAGCCACTTTACTAGCAATCTCCCTCCTTGGAGCATCATCACCTTTAACCTCCTGTTCCGTACAGGTTGCAATTTGTCCTGAGGATGAACGGGAAGATGTGGAACCAATGAGAGACTAGCTCTTGGTGTTGGGACAGGCACAGGTCACTCTATTTTCCCATCAGGAAGAAGAATTAACCACAGGCTCAGCCTGCCCCCCGGAACAAGAATAGGGCCTGAAGCCATCCTGCGCTTTTGCGGCCATCTCCCAAAAACGCGAGTCGTAAAATGGAGGTTCAGGGCACCGCAATTCACAAACCTGCAGAGTTATAAATGATAACTCTCGTCCACAAATATATTGAGGGAAGGCAAAGAAGAGGATTTGAAATCAAGGCAGAATTGCAGGAAACAGATTTCAGGAGGTAGATTCGAATCGCCTTTAAAGCACATGAAAAGCGGCAAAACGTTGACAATGATGCCCTTGGCCAAAAAGGGCGTATGCGTTTTTTCCTGAATATATTCAGGAAAAAACGCATACGCCCTTTTTAGCCAACCAAGCAACCTGGAAAGGCAAATCAGCGCTACAAAGATGTCTCGCTTCCCATCGGTTAAAAAGGCCATGCTGAAAAAAGTGTCAAAACCAGAAATGCAGGACAGGCCATGGAGAAATGGGAGCCTTGCTACACTGATGGGCGGGATGTAAATTGTCAACAGCCACTCTGGAGAAGTGTACGGTGAGTCCTGAAACGTCTAAAAAGCAAAGCTTAGAGAGCATAGGGCACTTCCACTCATGGGGGTATAAATTGGGAAAATTAAAAATCAGCAAGACACAAGCACCCCAAAGTTTAGGGCTGCTCTGTTGACAAGGACCTCCACTTCATTCCACCTTCAATATCCCAGGAAAGAGAAAAATGGATAAAGAAGTTGTGGTCCTTATGTACAATGGAATATCACTCAGCCATGAAATCAATGTCATAAGGCTAGTAGCAGCATGATGAGTGGATTTAGGTACGACGATTCTAAGTGAAATAAGTCTCACAGAAAAGGACACTTCTCATAAGGTATCACTTATAGAGGGAATGTAAAAACCGTTACACTTGAACTGAATTACAAAACAGAACAGAGTCACACATGCAGAAAACACACTATGGCTGCTTAACGGGAAAGGTGAGGTGGGGTGATACATAAAACAAGGTTTTCAAATTAGCTCAGATACCATTCCATAAACCCAATATGTAATAGACAAGACCTACTCCTTGCTCAGAGAACTGGACTCAACACGCCCTATTCACCGCACAAGAATCTATCTGACTAGTAATAATCTTAAAACCTATGTATTGATATCTCTGTTAGTGTGTCAAGTGGGTGTAAAGCGGCATAAACACAGCAGTGAAAAGCAGCTAAACCCCATTATAAAAATAAATTACTTTGAAAAACCCATGAAACAAAGACAGTGAAAGAGATAGAAATTCTTACACAATGCGTTCACGGGCTGTGATGCAACCTGGATTGACCATATCTAGACCCACAGCTGGATGAGACATAAGGGTGGACACTCTTGGGGCTGAGAGGTTTGGTGAGGTTGGGTGAGCAAACGCAGACCCTTTAAAGTAATACTGCGTGGTACCCATCTCATGGGTCCCAAATCTCCAGGTTCAAGGGCATCTTCCTACATCGAAAACATGCATGAGAAACCCAGAAGATGGTACACCGTGTGATGTGGAAAGGTTTGTAAAACGCACCTCATTTCTCATCTCCTTGTGGCCGGGTTCGCTATTCCAGCCGCTTTACTAGCAATCTCCCTACTTGGAGCATCAGCACCTTTAACCTCCTGTTCCGTACAGGTTGCAATTTGTCCTGAGGATGAACGGGAAGACGTGGAACCAATGAGAGACTAGCTCTTGGTGTTGGGACAGGCACAGGTCACTCTATTTTCCCATCAGGAAGAAGAATTAACCACAGGCTCAGCCTGCCACCCGGAACCAGAACAGGGCCTGAAGCCATCCTGCGCTTTGCGGCCAGCTCCGTAAAAAGCGAGTTGTAAAATGGAGGTTCAGGGCACTGCAATTCACAAACCTGCAGACTTATAAATGATAACTCTCATCCACAAATATATTGAGGGAAGGCAAAGAAGAGGATTTGAAATCAAGGCAGAATTGCAGGAAACAGATTTCAGGAGGTAGATTCGAATCGCCTTTAAAGCACATGAAAAGCGGCAAAACGTTGACAATGATGCCCTTGGCCAAAAAGGGCGTATGCGTTTTTTCCTGAATATATTCAGGAAAAAACGCATACGCCCTTTTTGGCCAACCAAGCAACCTGGAAAGGCAAATCAGCGCTACAAAGATGTCTCGCTTCCCATCGGTCAAAAGGGCCATGCTGAAAAATGTGTCAAAACCAGAAATGCAGGACAGGCCATGGAGAAATGGGAGCCTTGCTACACTGATGGGCGGGATGTAAATTGTCAACAGCCACTCTGGAGAACTGTACGGTGAGTCCTGAAACGTCTGAAAAGCAAAGCTTAGAGAGCATAGGGCACTTCCACTCATGGGGGTATAAATTGGGAAAATTAAAATTCAGCAAGACACAAGCACCCCAAAGTTTAGGACTGCTCTGTTGACAAGGACCTCCACTTCATTCCACCTTCAATATCCCAGGAAAGAGAAAAATGGATAAAGAAGTTGTGGTCCTTATGTACAATGGAATATCACTCATCCATGAAATCAATGTCATAAGGCTAGTAGCAGCATGATGAGTGGATTTAGGTACGACGATTCTAAGTGAAATAAGTCACACAGAAAAGGACACTTCTCATAAGGTATCACTTATAGAGGGAATGTAAAAACCGTTACACTTGAACTGAATTACAAAACAGAACAGAGTCACACATGCAGAAAACACACTATGGCTGCTTAACGGGAAAGGTGAGGTGGGGTGATACATAAAACAAGGGTTTCAAATTAGCTCAGATACCGTTCCATAAACCCAATATGTAATAGACAAGACCTACTCCTTGCTCAGAGAACTGGACTCAACACGCCCTATTCACCGCACAAGAATCTATCTGACTAGTAATAATCTTAAAAGCTATGTATTGATATCTCTCTGTTAGTGTGTCAAGTGGGTGTAAAGCGGCATAAACACAGCAGTGAAAAGCAGCTAAACCCCATTATAAAAATAAATTACTTTGAAAAACCCATGAAACAAAGACAGTGAAAGAGAGAGAAATTCTTACACAATGCGTTCAGGGGCTGTGATGCAACCTGGATTGACCATATCTAGACCCACAGCTGGATGAGACATAAGGGTGGACACTCTTGGGGCTGAGAGGTTTGGTGAGGTTGGGTGAGCAAACGCAGACCCTTTAAAGTAATACTGCGTGGTACCCATCTCATGGGTCCCAAATCTCCAGGTTCAAGGGCATCTTCCTACATCGAAAACATGCATGAGAAACCCAGAAGATGGTACACCGTGTGATGTGGAAAGGTTTGTAAAACGCACCTCATTTCTCATCTCCTTGTGGCCGGGTTCGCTATTCCAGCCGCTTTACTAGCAATCTCCCTACTTGGAGCATCAGCACCTTTAACCTCCTGTTCCGTACAGGTTGCAATTTGTCCTGAGGATGAACGGGAAGACGTGGAACCAATGAGAGACTAGCTCTTGGTGTTGGGACAGGCACAGGTCACTCTATTTTCCCATCAGGAAGAAGAATTTACCACAGGCTCAGCCTGCCACCCGGAACCAGAACAGGGCCTGAAGCCATCCTGCGCTTTGCGGCCAGCTCCCTAAAAAGCGAGTTGTAAAATGGAGGTTCAGGGCACTGCAATTCACAAACCTGCAGACTTATAAATGATAACTCTCATCCACAAATATATTGAGGGAAGGCAAAGAAGAGGATTTGAAATCAAGGCAGAATTGCAGGAAACAGATTTCAGGAGGTAGATTCGAATCGCCTTTAAAGCACATGAAAAGCGGCAAAACGTTGACAATGATGCCCTTGGCCAAAAAGGGCGTATGCGTTTTTTCCTGAATATATTCAGGAAAAAACGCATACGCCCTTTTTGGCCAACCAAGCAACCTGGAAAGGCAAATCAGCGCTACAAAGATGTCTCGCTTCCCATCGGTCAAAAGGGCCATGCTGAAAAATGTGTCAAAACCAGAAATGCAGGACAGGCCATGGAGAAATGGGAGCCTTGCTACACTGATGGGCGGGATGTAAATTGTCAACAGCCACTCTGGAGAACTGTACGGTGAGTCCTGAAACGTCTGAAAAGCAAAGCTTAGAGAGCATAGGGCACTTCCACTCATGGGGGTATAAATTGGGAAAATTAAAATTCAGCAAGACACAAGCACCCCAAAGTTTAGGACTGCTCTGTTGACAATGACCTCCACTTCATTCCACCTTCAATATCCCAGGAAAGAGAAAAATGGATAAAGAAGTTGTGGTCCTTATGTACAATGGAATATCACTCATCCATGAAATCAATGTCATAAGGCTAGTAGCAGCATGATGAGTGGATTTAGGTACGACGATTCTAAGTGAAATAAGTCACACAGAAAAGGACACTTCTCATAAGGTATCACTTATAGAGGGAATGTAAAAACCGTTACACTTGAACTGAATTACAAAACAGAACAGAGTCACACATGCAGAAAACACACTATGGCTGCTTAACGGGAAAGGTGAGGTGGGGTGATACATAAAACAAGGGTTTCAAATTAGCTCAGATACCGTTCCATAAACCCAATATGTAATAGACAAGACCTACTCCTTGCTCAGAGAACTGGACTCAACACGCCCTATTCACCGCACAAGAATATATCTGACTAGTAATAATCTTAAAAGCTATGTATTGATATCTCTCTGTTAGCGTGTCAAGTGGGTGTAAAGCGGCATAAACACAGCAGTGAAAAGCAGCTAAACCCCATTATAAAAATAAATTACTTTGAAAAACCCATGAAACAAAGACAGTGAAAGAGAGAGAAATTCTTACACAATGTGTTCAGGGGCTGTGATGCAACCTGGATTGACCATATCTAGACCCACAGCTGGATGAGACATAAGGGTGGACACTGTTGCGGCTGAGAGGTTTGGTGAGGTTGGGTGAGCAAACTCAGACCCTTTAAAGTAATACTGTGTGGTACCCATCGCATGGGTCCCAAATCTCCAGGTTCAAGGTCATCTTCCTACATCGTAAACATGCATGAGATACCCAGAAGATGGTACACCGTGTGATGGGGAAAGGTTTCTAAAACGCACCTCATTTCTCATCTCCTTGTGCTCGGGTTCGCCATTCCAGCCACTTTACTAGCAATCTCCCTCCTTGGAGCATCATCACCTTTAACCTCCTGTTCCGTACAGGTTGCAATTTGTCCTGAGGATGAACGGGAAGATGTGGAACCAATGAGAGACTAGCTCTTGGTGTTGGGACAGGCACAGGTCACTCTATTTTCCCATCAGGAAGAAGAATTAACCACAGGCTCAGCCTGCCCCCCGGAACAAGAATAGGGCCTGAAGCCATCCTGCGCTTTTGCGGCCATCTCCCAAAAACGCGAGTCGTAAAATGGAGGTTCAGGGCACCGCAATTCACAAACCTGCAGAGTTATAAATGATAACTCTCGTCCACAAATATATTGAGGGAAGGCAAAGAAGAGGATTTGTAATCAAGGCAGAATTGCAGGAAACAGATTTCAGGAGGTAGATTCGAATCGCCTTTAAAGCACATGAAAAGCGGCAAAACGTTGACAATGATGCCCTTGGCCAAAAAGGGCGTATGCGTTTTTTCCTGAATATATTCAGGAAAAAACGCATACGCCCTTTTTAGCCAACCAAGCAACCTGGAAAGGCAAATCAGCGCTACAAAGATGTCTCGCTTCCCATCGGTTAAAAAGGCCATGCTGAAAAAAGTGTCAAAACCAGAAATGCAGGACAGGCCATGGAGAAATGGGAGCCTTGCTACACTGATGGGCGGGATGTAAATTGTCAACAGCCACTCTGGAGAAGTGTACGGTGAGTCCTGAAACGTCTAAAAAGCAAAGCTTAGAGAGCATAGGGCACTTCCACTCATGGGGGTATAAATTGGGAAAATTAAAAATCAGCAAGACACAAGCACCCCAAAGTTTAGGGCTGCTCTGTTGACAAGGACCTCCACTTCATTCCACCTTCAATATACCAGGAAAGAGAAAAATGGATAAAGAAGTTGTGGTCCATATGTACAATGGAATATCACTCAGCCATGAAATCAATGTCATAAGGCTAGTAGCAGCATGATGAGTGGATTTAGGTACGACGATTCTAAGTGAAATAAGTCACACAGAAAAGGACACTTCTCATAAGGTATCACTTATAGAGGGAATGTAAAAACCGTTACACTTGAACTGAATTACAAAACAGAACAGAGTCACACATGCAGAAAACACACTATGGTTGCTTAACGGGAAAGGTGAGGTGGGGTGATACATAAAACAAGGGTTTCAAATTAGCTCAGATACCGTTCCATAAAACCAATATGTAATAGACAAGACCTACTCCTTGCTCAGAGAACTGGACTCAACACGCCCTATTCACCGCACAAGAATATATCTGACTAGTAATAATCTTAAAACCTATGTATTGATATCTCTCTGTTAGCGTGTCAAGTGGGTGTAAAGCGGCATAAACACAGCAGTGAAAAGCAGCTAAACCCCATTATAAAAATAAATTACTTTGAAAAACCCATGAAACAAAGACAGTGAAAGAGAGAGAAATTCTTACACAATGCGTTCACGGGCTGTGATGCAACCTGTATTGACCATATCTAGACCCACAGCTGGATGAGACATAAGGGTGGACACTCTTGGGGCTGAGAGGTTTGGTGAGGTTGGGTGAGCAAACGCAGACCCTTTAAAGTAATACTGCATGGTACCCATCGCATGGGTCCCAAATCTCCAGGTTCAAGGGCATCTTCCTACATCGAAAACATGCATGAGAAACCCAGAAGATGGTACACCGTGTGATGTGGAAAGGTTTGTAAAACGCACCTCATTTCTCATCTCCTTGTGGCCGGGTTCGCTATTCCAGCCGCTTTACTAGCAATCTCCCTACTTGGAGCATCAGCACCTTTAACCTCCTGTTCCGTACAGGTTGCAATTTGTCCTGAGGATGAACGGGAAGACGTGGAACCAATGAGAGACTAGCTCTTGGTGTTGGGACAGGCACAGGTCACTCTATTTTCCCATCAGGAAGAAGAATTTACCACAGGCTCAGCCTGCCACCCGGAACCAGAACAGGGCCTGAAGCCATCCTGCGCTTTGCGGCCAGCTCCCTAAAAAGCGAGTTGTAAAATGGAGGTTCAGGGCACTGCAATTCACAAACCTGCAGACTTATAAATGATAACTCTCATCCACAAATATATTGACGGAAGGCAAAGAAGAGGATTTGAAATCAAGGCAGAATTGCAGGAAACAGATTTCAGGAGGTAGATTCGAATCGCCTTTAAAGCACATGAAAAGCGGCAAAACGTTGACAATGATGCCCTTGGCCAAAAAGGGCGTATGCGTTTTTTCCTGAATATATTCAGGAAAAAACGCATACGCCCTTTTTGGCCAACCAAGCAACCTGGAAAGGCAAATCAGCGCTACAAAGATGTCTCGCTTCCCATCGGTCAAAAGGGCCATGCTGAAAAATGTGTCAAAACCAGAAATGCAGGACAGGCCATGGAGAAATGGGAGCCTTGCTACACTGATGGGCGGGATGTAAATTGTCAACAGCCACTCTGGAGAACTGTACGGTGAGTCCTGAAACGTCTGAAAAGCAAAGCTTAGAGAGCATAGGGCACTTCCACTCATGGGGGTATAAATTGGGAAAATTAAAATTCAGCAAGACACAAGCACCCCAAAGTTTAGGACTGCTCTGTTGACAATGACCTCCACTTCATTCCACCTTCAATATCCCAGGAAAGAGAAAAATGGATAAAGAAGTTGTGGTCCTTATGTACAATGGAATATCACTCATCCATGAAATCAATGTCATAAGGCTAGTAGCAGCATGATGAGTGGATTTAGGTACGACGATTCTAAGTGAAATAAGTCACACAGAAAAGGACACTTCTCATAAGGTATCACTTATAGAGGGAATGTAAAAACCGTTACACTTGAACTGAATTACAAAACAGAACAGAGTCACACATGCAGAAAACACACTATGGCTGCTTAACGGGAAAGGTGAGGTGGGGTGATACATAAAACAAGGGTTTCAAATTAGCTCAGATACCGTTCCATAAACCCAATATGTAATAGACAAGACCTACTCCTTGCTCAGAGAACTGGACTCAACACGCCCTATTCACCGCACAAGAATATATCTGACTAGTAATAATCTTAAAAGCTATGTATTGATATCTCTCTGTTAGCGTGTCAAGTGGGTGTAAAGCGGCATAAACACAGCAGTGAAAAGCAGCTAAACCCCATTATAAAAATAAATTACTTTGAAAAACCCATGAAACAAAGACAGTGAAAGAGAGAGAAATTCTTACACAATGCGTTCAGGGGCTGTGATGCAACCTGGATTGACCATATCTAGACCCACAGCTGGATGAGACATAAGGGTGGACACTGTTGCGGCTGAGAGGTTTGGTGAGGTTGGGTGAGCAAACTCAAACCCTTTAAAGTAATACTGTGTGGTACCCATCGCATGGGTCCCAAATCTCCAGGTTCAAGGTCATCTTCCTACATCGTAAACATGCATGAGATACCCAGAAGATGGTACACCGTGTGATGGGGAAAGGTTTCTAAAACGCACCTCATTTCTCATCTCCTTGTGCTCGGGTTCGCCATTCCAGCCACTTTACTAGCAATCTCCCTCCTTGGAGCATCATCACCTTTAACCTCCTGTTCCGTACAGGTTGCAATTTGTCCTGAGGATGAACGGGAAGATGTGGAACCAATGAGAGACTAGCTCTTGGTGTTGGGACAGGCACAGGTCACTCTATTTTCCCATCAGGAAGAAGAATTAACCACAGGCTCAGCCTGCCCCCCGGAACAAGAATAGGGCCTGAAGCCATCCTGCGCTTTTGCGGCCATCTCCCAAAAACGCGAGTCGTAAAATGGAGGTTCAGGGCACCGCAATTCACAAACCTGCAGAGTTATAAATGATAACTCTCGTCCACAAATATATTGAGGGAAGGCAAAGAAGAGGATTTGTAATCAAGGCAGAATTGCAGGAAACAGATTTCAGGAGGTAGATTCGAATCGCCTTTAAAGCACATGAAAAGCGGCAAAACGTTGACAATGATGCCCTTGGCCAAAAAGGGCGTATGCGTTTTTTCCTGAATATATTCAGGAAAAAACGCATACGCCCTTTTTAGCCAACCAAGCAACCTGGAAAGGCAAATCAGCGCTACAAAGATGTCTCGCTTCCCATCGGTTAAAAAGGCCATGCTGAAAAAAGTGTCAAAACCAGAAATGCAGGACAGGCCATGGAGAAATGGGAGCCTTGCTACACTGATGGGCGGGATGTAAATTGTCAACAGCCACTCTGGAGAAGTGTACGGTGAGTCCTGAAACGTCTAAAAAGCAAAGCTTAGAGAGCATAGGGCACTTCCACTCATGGGGGTATAAATTGGGAAAATTAAAAATCAGCAAGACACAAGCACCCCAAAGTTTAGGGCTGCTCTGTTGACAAGGACCTCCACTTCATTCCACCTTCAATATACCAGGAAAGAGAAAAATGGATAAAGAAGTTGTGGTCCATATGTACAATGGAATATCACTCAGCCATGAAATCAATGTCATAAGGCTAGTAGCAGCATGATGAGTGGATTTAGGTACGACGATTCTAAGTGAAATAAGTCACACAGAAAAGGACACTTCTCATAAGGTATCACTTATAGAGGGAATGTAAAAAAAGTTACACTTGAACTGAATTACAAAACAGAACAGAGTCACACATGCAGAAAACACACTATGGCTGCTTAACGGGAAAGGTGAGGTGGGGTGATACATAAAACAAGGGTTTCAAATTAGCTCAGATACCGTTCCATAAAACCAATATGTAATAGACAAGACCTACTCCTTGCTCAGAGAACTGGACTCAACACGCCCTATTCACCGCACAAGAATATATCTGACTAGTAATAATCTTAAAACCTATGTATTGATATCTCTCTGTTAGCGTGTCAAGTGGGTGTAAAGCGGCATAAACACAGCAGTGAAAAGCAGCTAAACCCCATTATAAAAATAAATTACTTTGAAAAACCCATGAAACAAAGACAGTGAAAGAGAGAGAAATTCTTACACAATGCGTTCACGGGCTGTGATGCAACCTGTATTGACCATATCTAGACCCACAGCTGGATGAGACATAAGGGTGGACACTCTTGGGGCTGAGAGGTTTGGTGAGGTTGGGTGAGCAAACGCAGACCCTTTAAAGTAATACTGCATGGTACCCATCGCATGGGTCCCAAATCTCCAGGTTCAAGGGCATCTTCCTACATCGAAAACATGCATGAGAAACCCAGAAGATGGTACACCGTGTGATGTGGAAAGGTTTCTAAAACGCACCTCATTTCTCCTCTCCTTGTGGCCGGCTTCGCTATTCCAGCACTTTACTAGCAATCTCCCTACTTGGAGCATCAGCACCTTTAACCTCCTGTCCCGTACAGGTTGCAGTTTGTCCTGAGGATGAACGGGAAGACGTGGAACCAATGAGAGACTAGCTCTTGGTGTTGGGACAGGCACAGGTCACTCTATTTTCCCATCAGGAAGAAGAATTAACCACAGGCTCAGCCTGCCCCCCGGAACAAGAATAGGGCCTGAAGCCATCCTGCGCTTTTGCGGCCATCTCCCAAAAACACGAGTCGTAAAATGGAGGTTCAGGGCACCGCAATTCACAAACCTGCAGAGTTATAAATGATAACTCTCGTCCACAAATATATTGAGGGAAGGCAAAGAAGAGGATTTGAAATCAAGGCAGAATTGCAGGAAACAGATTTCAGGAGGTAGATTCGAATCGCCTTTAAAGCACATGAAAAGCGGCAAAACGTTGACAATGATGCCCTTGGCCAAAAAGGGCGTATGCGTTTTTTCCTGAATATATTCAGGAAAAAACGCATACGCCCTTTTTAGCCAACCAAGCAACCTGGAAAGGCAAATCAGCGCTACAAAGATGTCTCGCTTCCCATCGGTTAAAAAGGCCATGCTGAAAAAAGTGTCAAAACCAGAAATGCAGGACAGGCCATGGAGAAATGGGAGCCTTGCTACACTGATGGGCGGGATGTAAATTGTCAACAGCCACTCTGGAGAAGTGTACGGTGAGTCCTGAAACGTCTAAAAAGCAAAGCTTAGAGAGCATAGGGCACTTCCACTCATGGGGGTATAAATTGGGAAAATTAAAAATCAGCAAGACACAAGCACCCCAAAGTTTAGGGCTGCTCTGTTGACAAGGACCTCCACTTCATTCCACCTTCAATATACCAGGAAAGAGAAAAATGGATAAAGAAGTTGTGGTCCATATGTACAATGGAATATCACTCAGCCATGAAATCAATGTCATAAGGCTAGTAGCAGCATGATGAGTGGATTTAGGTACGACGATTCTAAGTGAAATAAGTCACACAGAAAAGGACACTTCTCATAAGGTATCACTTATAGAGGGAATGTAAAAACCGTTACACTTGAACTGAATTACAAAACAGAACAGAGTCACACATGCAGAAAACACACTATGGCTGCTTAACGGGAAAGGTGAGGTGGGGGGATACATAAAACAAGGGTTTCAAATTAGCTCAGATACCGTTCCATAAAACCAATATGTAATAGACAAGACCTACTCCTTGCTCAGAGAACTGGACTCAACACGCCCTATTCACCGCACAAGAATATATCTGACTAGTAATAATCTTAAAACCTATGTATTGATATCTCTCTGTTAGCGTGTCAAGTGGGTGTAAAGCAGCATAAACACAGCAGTGAAAAGCAGCTAAACCCCATTATAAAAATAAATTACTTTGAAAAACCCATGAAACAAAGACAGTGAAAGAGAGAGAAATTCTTACACAATGCGTTCACGGGCTGTGATGCAACCTGGATTGACCATATCTAGACCCACAGCTGGATGAGACATAAGGGTGGACACTCTTGGGGCTGAGAGGTTTGGTGAGGTTGGGTGAGCAAACGCAGACCCTTTAAAGTAATACTGCATGGTACCCATCGCATGGGTCCCAAATCTCCAGGTTCAAGGGCATCTTCCTACATCGAAAACATGCATGAGAAACCCAGAAGATGGTACACCATGTGATGTGGAAAGGTTTCTAAAACGCACCTCATTTCTCCTCTCCTTGTGGCCGGGTTCGCTATTCCAGCACTTTACTAGCAATCTCCCTACTTGGAGCATCAGCACCTTTAACCTCCTGTCCCGTACAGGTTGCAGTTTGTCCTGAGGATGAACGGGAAGACGTGGAACCAATGAGAGACTAGCTCTTGGTGTTGGGACAGGCACAGGTCACTCTATTTTCCCATCAGGAAGAAGAATTAACGACAGGCTCAGCCTGCCACCCGGAACCAGAACAGGGCCTGAAGCCATCCTGCGCAATTGCGGCCAGCTCCCTAAAAAGCGAGTTGTAAAATGGAGGTTCAGGGCACTGCAATTCACAAACCTGCAGACTTATAAATGATAACTCTCGTCCACAAATATATTGAGGGAAGGCAAAGAAGAGGATTTGAAATCAAGGCAGAATTGCAGGAAACAGATTTCAGGAGGTAGATTCGAATCGCCTTTAAAGTACATGAAAAGTGGCAAAACGTTGACAATGATGCCCTTGGCCAAAAAGGGCGTATGCGTTTTTTCCTGAATATATTCAGGAAAAAACGCATACGCCCTTTTTGGCCAACCAAGCAACCTGGAAAGGCAAATCAGCGCTACAAAGATGTCTCGCTTCCCATCGGTCAAAAGGGCCATGCTGAAAAAAGTGTCAAAATCAGAAATGCAGGACAGGCCATGGAGAAATGGGAGCCTTGCTACGCTGATGGGCGGGATGTAAATTGCCAACAGCCACTCTGGAGAAGCGTACGGTGAGTCCTGAAACATCTAAAAAACAAAGCTTAGAGAGCATAGGGCACTTCCACTCATGGGGGTATAAATTGGGAAAATTAAAAATCAGCAAGACACAAGCACCCCAAAGTTTAGGGCTGCTCTGTTGACAAGGACCTCCACTTCATTCCACCTTCAATATACCAGGAAAGAGAAAAATGGATAAAGAAGTTGTGGTCCATATGTACAATGGAATATCACTCAGCCATGAAATCAATGTCATAAGGCTAGTAGCAGCATGATGAGTGGATTTAGGTACGACGATTCTAAGTGAAATAAGTCACACAGAAAAGGACACTTCTCATAAGGTATCACTTATAGAGGGAATGTAAAAACCGTTACACTTGAACTGAATTACAAAACAGAACAGAGTCACACATGCAGAAAACACACTATGGCTGCTTAACGGGAAAGGTGAGGTGGGGTGATACATAAAACAAGGGTTTCAAATTAGCTCAGATACCGTTCCATAAAACCAATATGTAATAGACAAGACCTACTCCTTGCTCAGAGAACTGGACTCAACACGCCCTATTCACCGCACAAGAATATATCTGACTAGTAATAATCTTAAAACCTATGTATTGATATCTCTCTGTTAGCGTGTCAAGTGGGTGTAAAGCGGCATAAACACAGCAGTGAAAAGCAGCTAAACCCCATTATAAAAATAAATTACTTTGAAAAACCCATGAAACAAAGACAGTGAAAGAGAGAGAAATTCTTACACAATGCGTTCACGGGCTGTGATGCAACCTGGATTGACCATATCTAGACCCACAGCTGGATGAGACATAAGGGTGGACACTCTTGGGGCTGAGAGGTTTGGTGAGGTTGGGTGAGCAAACGCAGACCCTTTGAAGTAATACTGCGTGGTACCCATCTCATGGGTCCCAAATCTCCAGGTTCAAGGGCATCTTCCTACATCGAAAACATGCATGAGAAACCCAGAAGATGGTACACCGTGTGATGTGGAAAGGTTTGTAAAACGCACCTCATTTCTCATCTCCTTGTGGCCGGGTTCGCTATTCCAGCCACTTTACTAGCAATCTCCCTACTTGGAGCATCAGCACCTTTAACCTCCTGTTCCGTACAGGTTGCAATTTGTCCTGAGGATGAACGGGAAGACGTGGAACCAATGAGAGACTAGCTCTTGGTGTTGGGACAGGCACAGGTCACTCTATTTTCCCATCAGGAAGAAGAATTAATCACAGGCTCAGCCTGCCACCCGGAACCAGAACAGGGCCTGAAGCCATCCTGCGCTTTGCGGCCAGCTCCCTAAAAAGCGAGTTGTAAAATGGAGGTTCAGGGCACTGCAATTCACAAACCTGCAGACTTATAAATGATAACTCTCATCCACAAATATATTGAGGGAAGGCAAAGAAGAGGATTTGAAATCAAGGCAGAATTGCAGGAAACAGATTTCAGGAGGTATATTCGAATCGCCTTTAAAGCACATGAAAAGCGGCAAAACGTTGACAATGATGCCCTTGGCCAAAAAGGGCGTATGCGTTTTTTCCTGAATATATTCAGGAAAAAACGCATACGCCCTTTTTTGCCAACCAAGCAACCTGGAAAGGCAAATCAGCGCTACAAAGATGTCTCGCTTCCCATCGGTCAAAGGGGCCATGCTGAAAAATGTGTCAAAACCAGAAATGCAGGACAGGCCATGGAGAAATGGGAGCCTTGCTACACTGATGGGCGGGATGTAAATTGTCAACAGCCACTCTGGAGAACTGTACGGTGAGTCCTGAAACGTCTGAAAAGCAAAGCTTAGAGAGCATAGGGCACTTCCACTCATGGGGGTATAAATTGGGAAAATTAAAATTCAGCAAGACACAAGCACCCCAAAGTTTAGGACTGCTCTGTTGACAAGGACCTCCACTTCATTCCACCTTCAATATCCCAGGAAAGAGAAAAATGGATAAAGAAGTTGTGGTCCTTATGTACAATGGAATATCACTCAGCCATGAAATCAATGTCATAAGGCTAGTAGCAGCATGATGAGTGGATTTAGGTACGACGATTCTAAGTGAAATAAGTCACACAGAAAAGGACACTTCTCATAAGGTATCACTTATAGAGGGAATGTAAAAACCGTTACACTTGAACTGAATTACAAAACAGAACAGAGTCACACATGCAGAAAACACACTATGGCTGCTTAACGGGAAAGGTGAGGTGGGGTGATACATAAAACAAGGGTTTCAAATTAGCTCAGATACCGTTCCATAAAACCAATATGTAATAGACAACACCTACTCCTTGCTCAGAGAACTGGACTCAACACGCCCTATTCACCGCACAAGAATATATCTGACTAGTAATAATCTTAAAAGCTATGTATTGATATCTCTCTGTTAGCGTGTCAAGTGGGTGTAAAGCGGCATAAACACAGCAGTGAAAAGCAGCTAAACCCCATTATAAAAATAAATTACTTTGAAAAACCCATGAAACAAAGACAGTGAAAGAGATAGAAATTCTTACACAATGCGTTCACGGGCTGTGATGCAAACTGGATTGACCATATCTAGACCCACAGCTGGATGAGACATAAGGGTCGACACTCTTGGGGCTGAGAGGTTTGGTGAGGTTGGGTGAGCAAACGCAGACCCTTTAATGTAATACTGCATGGTACCCATCGCATGGGTCCCAAATCTCCAGGTTCAAGGGCATCTTCCTACATCGAAAACATGCATGAGAAACCCAGAAGATGGTACACCGTGTGATGTGGAAAGGTTTCTACAACGCACCTCATTTCTCCTCTCCTTGTGGCCGGGTTCGCTATTCCAGCACTTTACTAGCAATCTCCCTACTTGGAGCATCAGCACCTTTAACCTCCTGTCCCGTACAGGTTGCAGTTTGTCCTGAGGATGAACGGGAAGACGTGGAACCAATGAGAGACTAGCTCTTGGTGTTGGGACAGGCACAGGTCACTCTATTTTCCCATCAGGAAGAAGAATTAACCACAGGCTCAGCCTGCCACCCGGAACCAGAACAGGGCCTGAAGCCATCCTGCGCAATTGCGGCCAGCTCCCTAAAAAGCGAGTTGTAAAATGGAGGTTCAGGGCACTGCAATTCACAAACCTGCAGACTTATAAATGATAACTCTCGTCCACAAATATATTGAGGGAAGGCAAAGAAGAGGATTTGAAATCAAGGCAGAATTGCAGGAAACAGATTTCAGGAGGTAGATTCGAATCGCCTTTAAAGTACATGAAAAGCGGCAAAACGTTGACAATGATGCCCTTGGCCAAAAAGGGCGTATGCGTTTTTTCCTGAATATATTCAGGAAAAAACGCATACGCCCTTTTTGGCCAACCAAGCAACCTGGAAAGGCAAATCAGTGCTACAAAGATGTCTCGCTTCCCATCGGTCAAAAGGGCCATGCTGAAAAAAGTGTCAAAATCAGAAATGCAGGACAGGCCATGGAGAAATGGGAGCCTTGCTACGCTGATGGGCGGGATGTAAATTGCCAACAGCCACTCTGGAGAAGCGTACGGTGAGTCCTGAAACATCTAAAAAACAAAGCTTAGAGAGCATAGGGCACTTCCACTCATGGGGGTATAAATTGGGAAAATTAAAAATCAGCAAGACACAAGCACCCCAAAGTTTAGGGCTGCTCTGTTGACAAGGACCTCCACTTCATTCCACCTTCAATATACCAGGAAAGAGAAAAATGGATAAAGAAGTTGTGGTCCATATGTACAATGGAATATCACTCAGCCATGAAATCAATGTCATAAGGCTAGTAGCAGCATGATGAGTGGATTTAGGTACGACGATTCTAAGTGAAATAAGTCACACAGAAAAGGACACTTCTCATAAGGTATCACTTATAGAGGGAATGTAAAAACCGTTACACTTGAACTGAATTACAAAACAGAACAGAGTCACACATGCAGAAAACACACTATGGCTGCTTAACGGGAAAGGTGAGGTGGGGTGATACATAAAACAAGGGTTTCAAATTAGCTCAGATACCGTTCCATAAAACCAATATGTAATAGACAAGACCTACTCCTTGCTCAGAGAACTGGACTCAACACGCCCTATTCACCGCACAAGAATATATCTGACTAGTAATAATCTTAAAACCTATGTATTGATATCTCTCTGTTAGCGTGTCAAGTGGGTGTAAAGCGGCATAAACACAGCAGTGAAAAGCAGCTAAACCCCATTATAAAAATAAATTACTTTGAAAAACCCATGAAACAAAGACAGTGAAAGAGAGAGAAATTCTTACACAATGCGTTCACGGGCTGTGATGCAACCTGGATTGACCATATCTAGACCCACAGCTGGATGAGACATAAGGGTGGACACTCTTGGGGCTGAGAGGTTTGGTGAGGTTGGGTGAGCAAACGCAGACCCTTTAAAGTAATACTGCGTGGTACCCATCGCATGGGTCCCAAATCTCCAGGTTCAAGGGCATCTTCCTACATCGAAAACATGCATGAGAAACCCAGAAGATGGTACACCGTGTGATGTGGAAAGGTTTCTAAAACGCACCTCATTTCTCCTCTCCTTGTGGCCGGGTTCGCTATTCCAGCACTTTACTAGCAATCTCCCTACTTGGAGCATCAGCACCTTTAACCTCCTGTCCCGTACAGGTTGCAGTTTGTCCTGAGGATGAACGGGAAGACGTGGAACCAATGAGAGACTAGCTCTTGGTGTTGGGACAGGCACAGGTCACTCTATTTTCCCATCAGGAAGAAGAATTAACCACAGGCTCAGCCTGCCACCCGGAACCAGAACAGGGCCTGAAGCCATCCTGCGCAATTGCGGCCAGCTCCCTAAAAAGCGAGTTGTAAAATGGAGGTTCAGGGCACTGCAATTCACAAACCTGCAGACTTATAAATGATAACTCTCGTCCACAAATATATTGAGGGAAGGCAAAGAAGAGGATTTGAAATCAAGGCAGAATTGCAGGAAACACATTTCAGGAGGTAGATTCGAATCGCCTTTAAAGTACATGAAAAGTGGCAAAACGTTGACAATGATGCCCTTGGCCAAAAAGGGCGTATGCGTTTTTTCCTGAATATATTCAGGAAAAAACGCATACGCCCTTTTTGGCCAACCAAGCAACCTGGAAAGGCAAATCAGCGCTACAAAGATGTCTCGCTTCCCATCGGTCAAAAGGGCCATGCTGAAAAAAGTGTCAAAATCAGAAATGCAGGACAGGCCATGGAGAAATGGGAGCCTTGCTACGCTGATGGGCGGGATGTAAATTGCCAACAGCCACTCTGGAGAAGCGTACGGTGAGTTCTGAAACATCTAAAAAACAAAGCTTAGAGAGCATAGGGCACTTCCACTCATGGGGGTATAAATTGGGAAAATTAAAAATCAGCAAGACACAAGCACCCCAAAGTTTAGGGCTGCTCTGTTGACAAGGACCTCCACTTCATTCCACCTTCAATATACCAGGAAAGAGAAAAATGGATAAAGAAGTTGTGGTCCATATGTACAATGGAATATCACTCAGCCATGAAATCAATGTCATAAGGCTAGTAGCAGCATGATGAGTGGATTTAGGTACGACGATTCTAAGTGAAATAAGTCACACAGAAAAGGACACTTCTCATAAGGTATCACTTATAGAGGGAATGTAAAAACCGTTACACTTGAACTGAATTACAAAACAGAACAGAGTCACACATGCAGAAAACACACTATGGCTGCTTAACGGGAAAGGTGAGGTGGGGTGATACATAAAACAAGGGTTTCAAATTAGCTCAGATACCGTTCCATAAAACCAATATGTAATAGACAAGACCTACTCCTTGCTCAGAGAACTGGACTCAACACGCCCTATTCACCGCACAAGAATATATCTGACTAGTAATAATCTTAAAACCTATGTATTGATATCTCTCTGTTAGCGTGTCAAGTGGGTGTAAAGCGGCATAAACACAGCAGTGAAAAGCAGCTAAACCCCATTATAAAAATAAATTACTTTGAAAAACCCATGAAACAAAGACAGTGAAAGAGAGAGAAATTCTTACACAATGCGTTCACGGGCTGTGATGCAACCTGGATTGACCATATCTAGACCCACAGCTGGATGAGACATAAGGGTGGACACTCTTGGGGCTGAGAGGTTTGGTGAGGTTGGGTGAGCAAACGCAGACCCTTTAAAGTAATACTGCATGGTACCCATCGCATGGGTCCCAAATCTCCAGGTTCAAGGGCATCTTCCTACATCGAAAACATGCATGAGAAACCCAGAAGATGGTACACCGTGTGATGTGGAAAGGTTTCTAAAACGCACCTCATTTCTCCTCTCCTTGTGGCCGGGTTCGCTATTCCAGCACTTTACTAGCAATCTCCCTACTTGGAGCATCAGCACCTTTAACCTCCTGTCCCGTACAGGTTGCAGTTTGTCCTGAGGATGAACGGGAAGACGTGGAACCAATGAGAGACTAGCTCTTGGTGTTGGGACAGGCACAGGTCACTCTATTTTCCCATCAGGAAGAAGAATTAACCACAGGCTCAGCCTGCCCCCCGGAACCAGAACAGGGCCTGAAGCCATCCTGCGCAATTGCGGACAGCTCCCTAAAAAGCGAGTTGTAAAATGGAGGTTCAGGGCACTGCAATTCACAAACCTGCAGACTTATAAATGATAACTCTCGTCCACAAATATATTGAGGGAAGGCAAAGAAGAGGATTTGAAATCAAGGCAGAATTGCAGGAAACAGATTTCAGGAGGTAGATTCGAATCGCCTTTAAAGCACATGAAAAGCGGCAAAACGTTGACAATGATGCCCTTGGCCAAAAAGGGCGTATGCGTTTTTTCCTGAATATATTCAGGAAAAAACGCATACGCCCTTTTTGGCCAACCAAGCAACCTGGAAAGGCAAATCAGCGCTACAAAGATGTCTCGCTTCCCATCGGTCAAAAGGGCCATGCTGAAAAAAGTGTCAAAATCAGAAATGCAGGACAGGCCATGGAGAAATGGGAGCCTTGCTACGCTGATGGGCGGGATGTAAATTGCCAACAGCCACTCTGGAGAAGCGTACGGTGAGTCCTGAAACATCTAAAAAACAAAGCTTAGAGAGCATAGGGCACTTCCACTCATGGGGGTATAAATTGGGAAAATTAAAAATCAGCAAGACACAAGCACCCCAAAGTTTAGGGCTGCTCTGTTGAAAAGGACCTCCACTTCATTCCACCTTCAATATACCAGGAAAGAGAAAAATGGATAAAGAAGTTGTGGTCCATATGTACAATGGAATATCACTCAGCCATGAAATCAATGTCATAAGGCTAGTAGCAGCATGATGAGTGGATTTAGGTACGACGATTCTAAGTGAAATAAGTCACACAGAAAAGGACACTTCTCATAAGGTATCACTTATAGAGGGAATGTAAAAACCGTTACACTTGAACTGAATTACAAAACAGAACAGAGTCACACATGCAGAAAACACACTATGGCTGCTTAACGGGAAAGGTGAGGTGGGGTGATACATAAAACAAGGGTTTCAAATTAGCTCAGATACCGTTCCATAAAACCAATATGTAATAGACAAGACCTACTCCTTGCTCAGAGAACTGGACTCAACACGCCCTATTCACCGCACAAGAATATATCTGACTAGTAATAATCTTAAAACCTATGTATTGATATCTCTCTGTTAGTGTGTCAAGTGGGTAAAAAGCGGCATAAACACAGCAGTGAAAAGCAGCTAAACCCCATTATAAAAATAAATTACTTTGAAAAACCCATGAAACAAAGACAGTGAAAGAGAGAGAAATTCTTACACAATGCGTTCAGGGGCTGTGATGCAACCTGGATTGACCATATCTAGACCCACAGCTGGATGAGACATAAGGGTGGACACTGTTGCGGCTGAGAGGTTTGGTGAGGTTGGGTGAGCAAACGCAGACCCTTTAAAGTAATACTGTGTGGTACCCATCGCATGGGTCCCAAATCTCCAGGTTCAAGGTCATCTTCCTACATCGTAAACATGCATGAGATACCCAGAAGATGGTACACCGTGTGATGGGAAAGGTTTCTAAAACGCACCTCATTTCTCATCTGCCTGTGCCCGGGTTCGCCATTCCAGCCACTTTACTAGCAATCTCCCTCCTTGGAGCATCAGCACCTTTAACCTCCTGTTCCGTACAGGTTGCAATTTGTACTGAGGATGAACGGGAAGACGTGGAACCAATGAAAGACTAGCTCTTGGTGTTGGGACAGGCACAGGTCACTCTATTTTCCCATCAGGAAGAAGAATTAACCACAGGATCAGCCTGCCCCCCGGAACCAGAACAGGGCCTGAAGCCATCCTGCGCTTTTGCGGCCAGCTCCCTAAAAAGCGAGTTGTAAAATGGAGGTTCAGGGCACTGCAATTCACAAACCTGCAGACTTATAAATGATAACTCTCATCCACAAATATATTGAGGGAAGGCAAAGAAGAGGATTTGAAATCAAGGCAGAATTGCAGGAAACAGATTTCAGGAGGTAGATTCGAATCGCCTTTAAAGCACATGAAAAGCGGCAAAACGTTGACAATGATGCCCTTGGCCAAAAAGGGCGTATGCGTTTTTTCCTGAATATATTCAGGAAAAAACGCATACGCCCTTTTTGGCCAACCAAGCAACCTGGAAAGGCAAATCAGCGCTACAAAGATGTCTCGCTTCCCATCGGTCAAAAGGGCCATGCTGAAAAAAGTGTCAAAACCAGAAATGCAGGACAGGCCATGGAGAAATGGGAGCCTTGCTACACTGATGGGCGGGATGTAAATTGTCAACAGCCACTCTGGAGAAGTGTACAGTGAGTCCTGAAACGTCTAAAAAGCAAAGCTTAGAGAGCATAGGGCACTTCCACTCATGGGGATATAAATTGGGAAAATGAAAAATCAGCAAGACACAAGCACTCCAAAGTTTAGGGCTGCTCTGTTGACAAGGACCTCCACTTCATTCCACCTTCAATATCCCAGGAAAGAGAAAAATGGATAAAGAAGTTGTGGTCCTTATGTACAATGGAATATCACTCAGCCATGAAATCAATGTCATAAGGCTAGTAGCAGCATGATGAGTGGATTTAGGTACGACGATTCTAAGTGAAATAAGTCACACAGAAAAGGACACTTCTCATAAGGTATCACTGATAGAGGGAATGTAAAAACCGTTACACTTGAACAGAATTACAAAACAGAACAGAGTCACACATGCAGAAAACACACTATGGCTGCTTAACGGGAAAGGTGAGGTGGGGTGATACATAAAACAAGGGTTTCAAATTAGCTCAGATACCGTTCCATAAAACCAATATGTAATAGACAAGACCTACTCCTTGCTCAGAGAACTGGACTCAACACGCCCTATTCACCGCACAAGAATATATCTGACTAGTAATAATCTTAAAACCTATGTATTGATATCTCTCTGTTAGTGTGTCAAGTGGGTAAAAAGCGGCATAAACACAGCAGTGAAAAGCAGCTAAACCCCATTATAAAAATAAATTACTTTGAAAAACCCATGAAACAAAGACAGTGAAAGAGATAGAAATTCTTACACAATGCGTTCACGGGCTGTGATGCAACCTGGATTGACCATATCTAGACCCACAGCTGGATGAGACATAAGGGTGGACACTCTTGGGGCTGAGAGGTTTGGTGAGGTTGGGTGAGCAAACGCAGACCCTTTAAAGTAATACTGCATGGTACCCATCGCATGGGTCCCAAATCTCCAGCTTCAAGGGCATCTTCCTACATCGAAAACATGCATGAGAAACCCAGAAGATGGTACACCGTGTGATGTGGAAAGGTTTCTAAAACGCACCTCATTTCTCCTCTCCTTGTGGCCGGGTTCGCTATTCCAGCGCTTTACTAGCAATCTCCCTACTTGGAGCATCAGCACCTTTAACCTCCTGTCCCGTACAGGTTGCAATTTGTCCTGAGGATGAACGGGAACACGTGGAACCAATGAGAGACTAGCTCTTGGTGTTGGGACAGGCACAGGTCACTCTATTTTCCCATCAGGAAGAAGAATTAACCACAGGCTCAGCCTGCCACCCGGAACCAGAACAGGGCCTGAAGCCATCCGGCGCAATTGCGGCCAGCTCCCTAAAAAGCGAGTTGTAAAATGGAGGTTCAGGGCACTGCAATTCACAAACCTGCAGACTTATAAATGATAACTCTCGTCCACAAATATATTGAGGGAAGGCAAAGAAGAGGATTTGAAATCAAGGCAGAATTGCAGGAAACAGATTTCAGGAGGTAGATTCGAATCGCCTTTAAAGCACATGAAAAGCGGCAAAACGTTGACAATGATGCCCTTGGCCAAAAAGGGCGTATGCGTTTTTTCCTGAATATATTCAGGAAAAAACGCATACGCCCTTTTTGGCCAACCAAGCAACCTGGAAAGGCAAATCAGCGCTACAAAGATGTCTCGCTTCCCATCGGTCAAAAGGGCCATGCTGAAAAAAGTGTCAAAACCAGAAATGCAGGACAGGCCATGGAGAAATGGGAGCCTTGCTACGCTGATGGGCGGGATGTAAATTGCCAACAGCCACTCTGGAGAAGCGTACGGTGAGTCCTGAAACATCTAAAAAACAAAGCTTAGAGAGCATAGGGCACTTCCACTCATGGGGGTATAAATTGGGAAAATTAAAAATCAGCAAGACACAAGCACCCCAAAGTTTAGGGCTGCTCTGTTGACAAGGACCTCCACTTCATTCCACCTTCAATATACCAGGAAAGAGAAAAATGGATAAAGAAGTTGTGGTCCTTATGTACAATGGAATATCACTCAGCCATGAAATCAATGTCATAAGGCTAGTAGCAGCATGATGAGTGGATTTAGGTACGACGATTCTAAGTGAAATAAGTCACACAGAAAAGGACACTTCTCATAAGGTATCACTTATAGAGGGAATGTAAAAACCGTTACACTTGAACTGAATTACAAAACAGAACAGAGTCACACATGCAGAAAACACACTATGGCTGCTTAACGGGAAAGGTGAGGTGGGGTGATACATAAAACAAGGTTTTCAAATTAGCTCAGATACCATTCCATAAACCCAATATGTAATAGACAAGACCTACTCCTTGCTCAGAGAACTGGACTCAACACGCCCTATTCACCGCACAAGAATCTATCTGACTAGTAATAATCTTAAAACCTATGTATTGATATCTCTGTTAGTGTGTCAAGTGGGTGTAAAGCGGCATAAACACAGCAGTGAAAAGCAGCTAAACCCCATTATAAAAATAAATTACTTTGAAAAACCCATGAAACAAAGACAGTGAAAGAGAGAGAAATTCTTACACAATGCGTTCACGGGCTGTGATGCAACCTGGATTGACCATATCTAGACCCACAGCTGGATGAGACATAAGGGTGGACACTCTTGGGGCTGAGAGGTTTGGTGAGGTTGGGTGAGCAAACGCAGACCCTTTAAAGTAATACTGCATGGTACCCATCGCATGGGTCCCAAATCTCCAGGTTCAAGGGCATCTTCCTACATCGAAAACATGCATGAGAAACCCAGAAGATGGTACACCGTGTGATGTGGAAAGGTTTCTAAAACGCACCTCATTTCTCCTCTCCTTGTGGCCGGGTTCGCTATTCCAGCACTTTACTAGCAATCTCCCTACTTGGAGCATCAGCACCTTTAACCTCCTGTCCCGTACAGGTTGCAGTTTGTCCTGAGGATGAACGGGAAGACGTGGAACCAATGAGAGACTAGCTCTTGGTGTTGGGACAGGCACAGGTCACTCTATTTTCCCATCAGGAAGAAGAATTAACCACAGGCTCAGCCTGCCCCCCGGAACCAGAACAGGGCCTGAAGCCATCCTGCGCAATTGCGGACAGCTCCCTAAAAAGCGAGTTGTAAAATGGAGGTTCAGGGCACTGCAATTCACAAACCTGCAGACTTATAAATGATAACTCTCGTCCACAAATATATTGAGGGAAGGCAAAGAAGAGGATTTGAAATCAAGGCAGAATTGCAGGAAACAGATTTCAGGAGGTAGATTCGAATCGCCTTTAAAGCACATGAAAAGCGGCAAAACGTTGACAATGATGCCCTTGGCCAAAAAGGGCGTATGCGTTTTTTCCTGAATATATTCAGGAAAAAACGCATACGCCCTTTTTGGCCAACCAAGCAACCTGGAAAGGCAAATCAGCGCTACAAAGATGTCTCGCTTCCCATCGGTCAAAAGGGCCATGCTGAAAAAAGTGTCAAAATCAGAAATGCAGGACAGGCCATGGAGAAATGGGAGCCTTGCTACGCTGATGGGCGGGATGTAAATTGCCAACAGCCACTCTGGAGAAGCGTACGGTGAGTCCTGAAACATCTAAAAAACAAAGCTTAGAGAGCATAGGGCACTTCCACTCATGGGGGTATAAATTGGGAAAATTAAAAATCAGCAAGACACAAGCACCCCAAAGTTTAGGGCTGCTCTGTTGAAAAGGACCTCCACTTCATTCCACCTTCAATATACCAGGAAAGAGAAAAATGGATAAAGAAGTTGTGGTCCATATGTACAATGGAATATCACTCAGCCATGAAATCAATGTCATAAGGCTAGTAGCAGCATGATGAGTGGATTTAGGTACGACGATTCTAAGTGAAATAAGTCACACAGAAAAGGACACTTCTCATAAGGTATCACTTATAGAGGGAATGTAAAAACCGTTACACTTGAACTGAATTACAAAACAGAACAGAGTCACACATGCAGAAAACACACTATGGCTGCTTAACGGGAAAGGTGAGGTGGGGTGATACATAAAACAAGGGTTTCAAATTAGCTCAGATACCGTTCCATAAACCCAATATGTAATAGACAAGACCTACTCCTTGCTCAGAGAACTGGACTCAACACGCCCTATTCACCGCACAAGAATATATCTGACTAGTAATAATCTTAAAACCTATGTATTGATATCTCTCTGTTAGTGTGTCAAGTGGGTAAAAAGCGGCATAAACACAGCAGTGAAAAGCAGCTAAACCCCATTATAAAAATAAATTACTTTGAAAAACCCATGAAACAAAGACAGTGAAAGAGAGAGAAATTCTTACACAATGCGTTCAGGGGCTGTGATGCAACCTGGATTGACCATATCTAGACCCACAGCTGGATGAGACATAAGGGTGGACACTGTTGCGGCTGAGAGGTTTGGTGAGGTTGGGTGAGCAAACGCAGACCCTTTAAAGTAATACTGTGTGGTACCCATCGCATGGGTCCCAAATCTCCAGGTTCAAGGTCATCTTCCTACATCGTAAACATGCATGAGATACCCAGAAGATGGTACACCGTGTGATGGGAAAGGTTTCTAAAACGCACCTCATTTCTCATCTGCCTGTGCCCGGGTTCGCCATTCCAGCCACTTTACTAGCAATCTCCCTCCTTGGAGCATCAGCACCTTTAACCTCCTGTTCCGTACAGGTTGCAATTTGTACTGAGGATGAACGGGAAGACGTGGAACCAATGAAAGACTAGCTCTTGGTGTTGGGACAGGCACAGGTCACTCTATTTTCCCATCAGGAAGAAGAATTAACCACAGGATCAGCCTGCCCCCCGGAACCAGAACAGGGCCTGAAGCCATCCTGCGCTTTTGCGGCCAGCTCCCTAAAAAGCGAGTTGTAAAATGGAGGTTCAGGGCACTGCAATTCACAAACCTGCAGACTTATAAATGATAACTCTCATCCACAAATATATTGAGGGAAGGCAAAGAAGAGGATTTGAAATCAAGGCAGAATTGCAGGAAACAGATTTCAGGAGGTAGATTCGAATCGCCTTTAAAGCACATGAAAAGCGGCAAAACGTTGACAATGATGCCCTTGGCCAAAAAGGGCGTATGCGTTTTTTCCTGAATATATTCAGGAAAAAACGCATACGCCCTTTTTGGCCAACCAAGCAACCTGGAAAGGCAAATCAGCGCTACAAAGATGTCTCGCTTCCCATCGGTCAAAAGGGCCATGCTGAAAAAAGTGTCAAAACCAGAAATGCAGGACAGGCCATGGAGAAATGGGAGCCTTGCTACACTGATGGGCGGGATGTAAATTGTCAACAGCCACTCTGGAGAAGTGTACAGTGAGTCCTGAAACGTCTAAAAAGCAAAGCTTAGAGAGCATAGGGCACTTCCACTCATGGGGATATAAATTGGGAAAATGAAAAATCAGCAAGACACAAGCACTCCAAAGTTTAGGGCTGCTCTGTTGACAAGGACCTCCACTTCATTCCACCTTCAATATCCCAGGAAAGAGAAAAATGGATAAAGAAGTTGTGGTCCTTATGTACAATGGAATATCACTCAGCCATGAAATCAATGTCATAAGGCTAGTAGCAGCATGATGAGTGGATTTAGGTACGACGATTCTAAGTGAAATAAGTCACACAGAAAAGGACACTTCTCATAAGGTATCACTGATAGAGGGAATGTAAAAACCGTTACACTTGAACAGAATTACAAAACAGAACAGAGTCACACATGCAGAAAACACACTATGGCTGCTTAACGGGAAAGGTGAGGTGGGGTGATACATAAAACAAGGGTTTCAAATTAGCTCAGATACCGTTCCATAAAACCAATATGTAATAGACAAGACCTACTCCTTGCTCAGAGAACTGGACTCAACACGCCCTATTCACCGCACAAGAATATATCTGACTAGTAATAATCTTAAAACCTATGTATTGATATCTCTCTGTTAGTGTGTCAAGTGGGTAAAAAGCGGCATAAACACAGCAGTGAAAAGCAGCTAAACCCCATTATAAAAATAAATTACTTTGAAAAACCCATGAAACAAAGACAGTGAAAGAGATAGAAATTCTTACACAATGCGTTCACGGGCTGTGATGCAACCTGGATTGACCATATCTAGACCCACAGCTGGATGAGACATAAGGGTGGACACTCTTGGGGCTGAGAGGTTTGGTGAGGTTGGGTGAGCAAACGCAGACCCTTTAAAGTAATACTGCATGGTACCCATCGCATGGGTCCCAAATCTCCAGCTTCAAGGGCATCTTCCTACATCGAAAACATGCATGAGAAACCCAGAAGATGGTACACCGTGTGATGTGGAAAGGTTTCTAAAACGCACCTCATTTCTCATCTCCTTGTGGCCGGGTTCGCTATTCCAGCGCTTTACTAGCAATCTCCCTACTTGGAGCATCAGCACCTTTAACCTCCTGTCCCGTACAGGTTGCAATTTGTCCTGAGGATGAACGGGAAGACGTGGAACCAATGAGAGACTAGCTCTTGGTGTTGGGACAGGCACAGGTCACTCTATTTTCCCATCAGGAAGAAGAATTAACCACAGGCTCAGCCTGCCACCCGGAACCAGAACAGGGCCTGAAGCCATCCGGCGCAATTGCGGCCAGCTCCCTAAAAAGCGAGTTGTAAAATGGAGGTTCAGGGCACTGCAATTCACAAACCTGCAGACTTATAAATGATAACTCTCGTCCACAAATATATTGAGGGAAGGCAAAGAAGAGGATTTGAAATCAAGGCAGAATTGCAGGAAACAGATTTCAGGAGGTAGATTCGAATCGCCTTTAAAGCACATGAAAAGCGGCAAAACGTTGACAATGATGCCCTTAGCCAAAAAGGGCGTATGCGTTTTTTCCTGAATATATTCAGGAAAAAACGCATACGCCCTTTTTGGCCAACCAAGCAACCTGGAAAGGCAAATCAGCGCTACAAAGATGTCTCGCTTCCCATCGGTCAAAAGGGCCATGCTGAAAAAAGTGTCAAAATCAGAAATGCAGGACAGGCCATGGAGAAATGGGAGCCTTGCTACGCTGATGGGCGGGATGTAAATTGCCAACAGCCACTCTGGAGAAGCGTACGGTGAGTCCTGAAACATCTAAAAAACAAAGCTTAGAGAGCATAGGGCACTTCCACTCATGGGGGTATAAATTGGGAAAATTAAAAATCAGCAAGACACAAGCACCCCAAAGTTTAGGGCTGCTCTGTTGACAAGGACCTCCACTTCATTCCACCTTCAATATACCAGGAAAGAGAAAAATGGATAAAGAAGTTGTGGTCCTTATGTACAATGGAATATCACTCAGCCATGAAATCAATGTCATAAGGCTAGTAGCAGCATGATGAGTGGATTTAGGTACGACGATTCTAAGTGAAATAAGTCACACAGAAAAGGACACTTCTCATAAGGTATCACTTATAGAGGGAATGTAAAAACCGTTACACTTGAACTGAATTACAAAACAGAACAGAGTCACACATGCAGAAAACACACTATGGCTGCTTAACGGGAAAGGTGAGGTGGGGTGATACATAAAACAAGGTTTTCAAATTAGCTCAGATACCATTCCATAAACCCAATATGTAATAGACAAGACCTACTCCTTGCTCAGAGAACTGGACTCAACACGCCCTATTCACCGCACAAGAATCTATCTGACTAGTAATAATCTTAAAACCTATGTATTGATATCTCTGTTAGTGTGTCAAGTGGGTGTAAAGCGGCATAAACACAGCAGTGAAAAGCAGCTAAACCCCATTATAAAAATAAATTACTTTGAAGAACCTATGAAACAAAGACAGTGAAAGAGATAGAAATTCTTACACAATGCGTTCACGGGCTGTGATGCAACCTGGATTGACCATATCTAGACCCACAGCTGGATGAGACATAAGGGTGGACACTCTTGGGGCTGAGAGGTTTGGTGAGGTTGGGTGAGCAAACGCAGACCCTTTAAAGTAATACTGCGTGGTACCCATCTCATGGGTCCCAAATCTCCAGGTTCAAGGGCATCTTCCTACATCGAAAACATGCATGAGAAACCCAGAAGATGGTACACCGTGTGATGTGGAAAGGTTTCTAAAACGCACCTCATTTCTCATCTCCTTGTGGCCGGGTTCGCTATTCCAGCCGCTTTACTAGCAATCTCCCTACTTGGAGCATCAGCACCTTTAACCTCCTGTTCCGTACAGGTTGCAATTTGTCCTGAGGATGAACGGGAAGACGTGGAACCAATGAGAGACAAGCTCTTGGTGTTGGGACAGGCACAGGTCACTCTATTTTCCCATCAGGAAGAAGAATTAACCACAGGCTCAGCCTGCCACCCGGAACCAGAACAGGGCCTGAAGCCATCCTGCGCTTTGCGGCCAGCTCCCTAAAAAGCGAGTTGTAAAATGGAGGTTCAGGGCACTGCAATTCACAAACCTGCAGACTTATAAATGATAACTCTCATCCACAAATATATTGAGGGAAGGCAAAGAAGAGGATTTGAAATCAAGGCAGAATTGCAGGAAACAGATTTCAGGAGGTAGATTCGAATCGCCTTTAAAGCACATGAAAAGCGGCAAAACGTTGACAATGATGCCCTTGGCCAAAAAGGGCGTATGCGTTTTTTCCTGAATATATTCAGGAAAAAACGCATACGCCCTTTTTGGCCAACCAAGCAACCTGGAAAGGCAAATCAGCGCTACAAAGATGTCTCGCTTCCCATCGGTCAAAAGGGCCATGCTGAAAAATGTGTCAAAACCAGAAATGCAGGACAGGCCATGGAGAAATGGAAGCCTTGCTACACTGATGGGCGGGATGTAAATTGTCAACAGCCACTCTGGAGAACTGTACGGTGAGTCCTGAAACGTCTGAAAAGCAAAGCTTAGAGAGCATAGGGCACTTCCACTCATGGGGGTATAAATTGGGAAAATTAAAATTCAGCAAGACACAAGCACCCCAAAGTTTAGGACTGCTCTGTTGACAAGGACCTCCACTTCATTCCACCTTCAATATCCCAGGAAAGAGAAAAATGGATATGTGGTCCTTATGTACAATGGAATATCACTCAGCCATGAAATCAATGTCATAAGGCTAGTAGCAGCATGATGAGTGGATTTAGGTACGACGATTCTAAGTGAAATAAGTCACACAGAAAAGGACACTTCTCATAAGGTATCACTTATAGAGGGAATGTAAAAACCGTTACACTTGAACTGAATTACAAAACAGAACAGAGTCACACATGCAGAAAACACACTATGGCTGCTTAACGGGAAAGGTGAGGTGGGGTGATACATAAAACAAGGGTTTCAAATTAGCTCAGATACCGTTCCATAAACCCAATATGTAATAGACAAGACCTACTCCTTGCTCAGAGAACTGGACTCAACACGCCCTATTCACCGCACAAGAATATATCTGACTAGTAATAATCTTAAAAGCTATGTATTGATATCTCTCTGTTAGTGTGTCAAGTGGGTGTAAAGCGGCATAAACACAGCAGTGAAAAGCAGCTAAACCCCATTATAAAAATAAATTACTTTGAAAAACCCATGAAACAAAGACAGTGAAAGAGAGAGAAATTCTTACACAATGCGTTCAGGGGCTGTGATGCAACCTGGATTGACCATATCTAGACCCACAGCTGGATGAGACATAAGGGTGGACACTGTTGCGGCTGAGAGGTTTGGTGAGGTTGGGTGAGCAAACGCAGACCCTTTAAAGTAATACTGCATGGTACCCATCGCATGGGTCCCAAATCTCCAGGTTCAAGGGCATCTTCCTACATCAAAAACATGCATGAGAAACCCAGAAGATGGTACACCGTGTGATGGGGAAAGGTTTCTAAAACGCACCTCATTTCTCATCTCCTTGTGCTCGGGTTGGCCATTCCAGCCACTTTACTAGCAATCTCCCTCCTTGGAGCATCATCACCTTTAACCTCCTGTTCCGTACAGGTTGCAATTTGTCCTGAGGATGAACGGGAAGATGTGGAACCAATGAGAGACTAGCTCTTGGTGTTGGGACAGGCACAGGTCACTCTATTTTCCCATCAGGAAGAAGAATTAACCACAGGCTCAGCCTGCCCCCCGGAACAAGAACAGGGCCTGAAGCCATCCTGCGCTTTTGCGGCCATCTCCCAAAAACGCGAGTTGTAAAATGGAGGTTCAGGGCACTGCATTTCACAAACCTGCAGACTTATAAATGATAACTCTCGTCCACAAATATATTGAGGGAAGGCAAAGAAGAGGATTTGAAATCAAGGCAGAATTGCAGGAAACAGATTTCAGGAGGTAGATTCGAATCGCCTTTAAAGCACATGAAAAGCGGCAAAACGTTGACAATGATGCCCTTGGCCAAAAAGGGCGTATGCGTTTTTTCCTGAATATATTCAGGAAAAAACGCATACGCCCTTTTTAGCCAACCAAGCAACCTGGAAAGGCAAATCAGCGCTACAAAGATGTCTCGCTTCCCATCGGTCAAAAGGGCCATGCTGAAAAAAGTGTCAAAATCAGAAATGCAGGACAGGCCATGGAGAAATGGGAGCCTTGCTACGCTGATGGGCGGGATGTAAATTGTCAACAGCCACTCTGGAGAAGCGTACGGTGAGTCCTGAAACATCTAAAAAGCAAAGCTTAGAGAGCATAGGGCACTTCCACTCATGGGGGTATAAATTGGGAAAATTAAAAATCAGCAAGACACAAGCACCCCAAAGTTTAGGACTGCTCTGTTGACAAGGACCTCCACTTCATTCCACCTTCAATATCCCAGGAAAGAGAAAAATGGATAAAGAAGTTGTGGTCCTTATGTACAATGGAATATCACTCAGCCATGAAATCAGTGTCATAAGGCTAGTAGCAGCATGATGAGTGGACTAAGGTACGACGATTCTAAGCGAAATAAGTCAAACAGAAAAGGACACTTCTCATAAGGTATCACTGATAGAGGGAATGTAAAAACCGTTACACTTGAACAGAATTACAAAACAGAACAGAGTCACACATGCAGAAAACACACTATGGCTGCTTAACGGGAAAGGTGAGGTGGGGTGATACATAAAACAAGGGTTTCAAATTAGCTCAGATACCGTTCCATAAACCCAATATGTAATAGACAAGACCTACTCCTTGCTCAGAGAACTGGACTCAACACGCCCTATTCACCGCACAAGAATATATCTGACTAGTAATAATCTTAAAACCTATGTATTGATATCTCTCTGTTAGTGTGTCAAGTGGGTGTAAAGCGGCATAAACACAGCAGTGAAAAGCAGCTAAACCCCATTATAAAAATAAATTACTTTGAAAAACCCATGAAACAAAGACAGTGAAAGAGATAGAAATTCTTACACAATGCGTTCAGGGGCTGTGATGCAACCTGGATTGACCATATCTAGACCCACAGCTGGATGAGACATAAGGGTGGACACTGTTGCGGCTGAGAGGTTTGGTGAGGTTGGGTGAGCAAACGCAGACCCTTTAAAGTAATACTGCATGGTACCCATCGCATGGGTCCCAAATCTCCAGGTTCAAGGGCATCTTCCTACATCGAAAACATGCATGAGAAACCCAGAAGATGGTACACCGTGTGATGTGGAAAGGTTTCTAAAACGCACCTCATTTCTCCTCTCCTTGTGGCCGGGTTCGCTATTCCAGCACTTTACTAGCAATCTCCCTACTTGGAGCATCAGCACCTTTAACCTCCTGTCCCGTACAGGTTGCAATTTGTCCTGAGGATGAACGGGAAGATGTGGAACCAATGAGAGACTAGCTCTTGGTGTTGGGACAGGCACAGGTCACTCTATTTTCCCATCAGGAAGAAGAATTAACCACAGGCTCAGCCTGCCACCCGGAACCAGAACAGGGCCTGAAGCCATCCGGCGCAATTGCGGCCAGCTCCCTAAAAAGCGAGTTGTAAAATGGAGGTTCAGGGCACTGCAATTCACAAACCTGCAGACTTATAAATGATAACTCTCGTCCACAAATATATTGAGGGAAGGCAAAGAAGAGGATTTGAAATCAAGGCAGAATTGCAGGAAACAGATTTCAGGAGGTAGATTCGAATCGCCTTTAAAGCACATGAAAAGCGGCAAAACGTTGACAATGATGCCCTTGGCCAAAAAGGGCGTATGCGTTTTTTCCTGAATATATTCAGGAAAAAACGCATACGCCCTTTTTGGCCAACCAAGCAACCTGGAAAGGCAAATCAGCGCTACAAAGATGTCTCGCTTCCCATCGGTCAAAAGGGCCATGCTGAAAAAAGTGTCAAAATCAGAAATGCAGGACAGGCCATGGAGAAATGGGAGCCTTGCTACGCTGATGGGCGGGATGTAAATTGCCAACAGCCACTCTGGAGAAGCGTACGGTGAGTCCTGAAACATCTAAAAAACAAAGCTTAGAGAGCATAGGGCACTTCCACTCATGGGGTTATAAATTGGGAAAATGAAAAATCAGCAAGACACAAGCACCCCAAAGTTTAGGGCTGCTCTGTTGACAAGGACCTCCACTTCATTCCACCTTCAATATCCCAGGAAAGAGAAAAATGGATAAAGAAGTTGTGGTCCATATGTACAATGGAATATCACTCAGCCATGAAATCAATGTCATAAGGCTAGTAGCAGCATGATGAGTGGATTTAGGTACGACGATTCTAAGTGAAATAAGTCACACAGAAAAGGACACTTCTCATAAGGTATCACTTATAGAGGGAATGTAAAAACCGTTACACTTGAACTGAATTACAAAACAGAACAGAGTCACACATGCAGAAAACACACTATGGCTGCTTAACGGGAAAGGTGAGGTGGGGTGATACATAAAACAAGGGTTTCAAATTAGCTCAGATACCGTTCCATAAACCCAATATGTAATAGACAAGACCTACTCCTTGCTCAGAGAACTGGACTCAACACGCCCTATTCACCGCACAAGAATATATCTGACTAGTAATAATCTTAAAACCTATGTATTGATATCTCTCTGTTAGTGTGTCAAGTGGGTAAAAAGCGGCATAAACACAGCAGTGAAAAGCAGCTAAACCCCATTATAAAAATAAATTACTTTGAAAAACCCATGAAACAAAGACAGTGAAAGAGAGAGAAATTCTTACACAATGCGTTCAGGGGCTGTGATGCAACCTGGATTGACCATATCTAGACCCACAGCTGGATGAGACATAAGGGTGGACACTGTTGCGGCTGAGAGGTTTGGTGAGGTTGGGTGAGCAAACGCAGACCCTTTAAAGTAATACTGCGTGGTACCCATCGCATGGGTCCCAAATCTCCAGGTTCAAGGGCATCTTCCTACATCAAAAACATGCATGAGATACCCAGAAGATGGTACACCGTGTGATGGGGAAAGGTTTCTAAAACGCACCTCATTTCTCATCTGCCTGTGCCCGGGTTCGCCATTCCAGCCACTTTACTAGCAATCTCCCTCCTTGGAGCATCAGCACCTTTAACCTCCTGTTCCGTACAGGTTGCAATTTGTCCTGAGGATGAACGGGAAGATGTGGAACCAATGAGAGACTAGCTCTTGGTGTTGGGACAGGCACAGGTCACTCTATTTTCCCATCAGGAAGAAGAATTAACCACAGGCTCAGCCTGCCCCCCGGAACCAGAACAGGGCCTGAAGCCATCCTGCGCTTTTGCGGCCAGCTCCCTAAAAAGCGAGTTGTAAAATGGAGGTTCAGAGCACTGCAATTCACAAACCTGCAGACTTATAAATGATAACTCTCATCCACAAATATATTGAGGGAAGGCAAAGAAGAGGATTTGAAATCAAGGCAGAATTGTAGGAAACAGATTTCAGGAGGTAGATTCGAATCGCCTTTAAAGCACATGAAAAGCGGCAAAACGTTGACAATGATGCCCTTGGCCAAAAAGGGCGTATGCGTTTTTTCCTGAATATATTCAGGAAAAAACGCATACGCCCTTTTTGGCCAACCAAGCAACCTGGAAAGGCAAATCAGCGCTACAAAGATGTCTCGCTTCCCATCGGTCAAAAGGGCCATGCTGAAAAAAGTGTCAAAACCAGAAATGCAGGACAGGCCATGGAGAAATGGGAGCCTTGCTACACTGATGGGCGGGATGTAAATTGTCAACAGCCACTCTGGAGAAGTGTACGGTGAGTCCTGAAACGTCTAAAAAGCAAAGCTTAGAGAGCATAGGGCACTTCCACTCATGGGGATATAAATTGGGAAAATGAAAAATCAGCAAGACACAAGCACCCCAAAGTTTAGGGCTGCTCTGTTGACAAGGACCTCCACTTCATTCCACCTTCAATATCCCAGGAAAGAGAAAAATGGATAAAGAAGTTGTGGTCCTTATGTAC
The DNA here is from genome assembly GCF_965194805.1 of Balaenoptera borealis. Lineage (NCBI taxonomy): Eukaryota > Metazoa > Chordata > Mammalia > Artiodactyla > Balaenopteridae > Balaenoptera > Balaenoptera borealis. Next base: position 1,155,970 of record NW_028123988.1, read on the forward strand.
AATGGAATATCACTCAGACATGAAATCAATGTCATAAGGCTAGTAGCAGCATGATGAGTGGATTTAGGTACGACGATTCTAAGTGAAATAAGTCACACAGAAAAGGACACTTCTCATAAGGTATCACTTATAGAGGGAATGTAAAAACCGTTACACTTGAACTGAATTACAAAACAGAACAGAGTCACACATGCAGAAAACACACTATGGCTGCTTAACGGGAAAGGTGAGGTGGGGTGATACATAAAACAAGGGTTTCAAATTAGCTCAGATACCGTTCCATAAACCCAATATGTAATAGACAAGACCTACTCCTTGCTCAGAGAACTGGACTCAACACGCCCTATTCACCGCACAAGAATCTATCTGACTAGTAATAATCTTAAAACCTATGTATTGATATCTCTCTGTTAGCGTGTCAAGTGGGTGTAAAGCGGCATAAACACAGCAGTGAAAAGCAGCTAAACCCCATTATAAAAATAAATTACTTTGAAAAACCCATGAAACAAAGACAGTGAAAGAGATAGAAATTCTTACACAATGCGTTCACGGGCTGTGATGCAACCTGGATTGACCATATCTAGACCCACAGCTGGATGAGACATAAGGGTGGACACTCTTGGGGCTGAGAGGTTTGGTGAGGTTGGGTGAGCAAACGCAGACCCTTTAAAGTAATACTGCATGGTACCCATCGCATGGGTCCCAAATCTCCAGGTTCAAGGGCATCTTCCTACATCGAAAACATGCATGAGAAACCCAGAAGATGGTACACCGTGTGATGTGGAAAGGTTTCTAAAACGCACCTCATTTCTCCTCTCCTTGTGGCCGGGTTCGCTATTCCAGCACTTTACTAGCAATCTCCCTACTTGGAGCATCAGCACCTTTAACCTCCTGTCCCGTACAGGTTGCAGTTTGTCCTGAGGATGAACGGGAAGACGTGGAACCAATGAGAGACTAGCTCTTGGTGTCGGGACAGGCACAGGTCACTCTATTTTCCCATGAGGAAGAAGAATTAACCACAGGCTCAGCCTGCCACCCGGAACCAGAACAGGGCCTGAAGCCATCCTGCGCAATTGCGGCCAGCTCCCTAAAAAGCGAGTTGTAAAATGGAGGTTCAGGGCACTGCAATTCACAAACCTGCAGACTTATAAATGATAACTCTCGTCCACAAATATATTGAGGGAAGGCAAAGAAGAGGATTTGAAATCAAGGCAGAATTGCAGGAAACAGATTTCAGGAGGTAGATTCGAATCGCCTTTAAAGCACATGAAAAGCGGCAAAACGTTGACAATGATGCCCTTGGCCAAAAAGGGCGTATGCGTTTTTTCCTGAATATATTCAGGAAAAAACGCATACGCCCTTTTTGGCCAACCAAGCAACCTGGAAAGGCAAATCAGCGCTACAAAGATGTCTCGCTTCCCATCGGTCAAAAGGGCCATGCTGAAAAAAGTGTCAAAATCAGAAATGCAGGACAGGCCATGGAGAAATGGGAGCCTTGCTACGCTGATGGGCGGGATGTAAATTGCCAACAGCCACTCTGGAGAAGCGTACGGTGAGTCCTGAAACATCTAAAAAACAAAGCTTAGAGAGCATAGGGCACTTCCACTCATGGGGGTATAAATTGGGAAAATTAAAAATCAGCAAGACACAAGCACCCCAAAGTTTAGGGCTGCTCTGTTGACAAGGACCTCCACTTCATTCCACCTTCAATATCCCAGGAAAGAGAAAAATGGATAAAGAAGTTGTGGTCCTTATGTACAATGGAATATCACTCAGCCATGAAATCAATGTCATAAGGCTAGTAGCAGCATGATGAGTGGATTTAGGTACGACGATTCTAAGTGAAATAAGTCACACAGAAAAGGACACTTCTCATAAGGTATCACTTATAGAGGGAATGTAAAAACCGTTACACTTGAACAGAATTACAAAACAGAACAGAGTCACACATGCAGAAAACACACTATGGCTGCTTAACGGGAAAGGTGAGGTGGGGTGATACATAAAACAAGGGTTTCAAATTAGCTCAGATACCGTTCCATAAACCCAATATGTAATAGACAAGACCTACTCCTTGCTCAGAGAACTGGACTCAACACGCCCTATTCACCGCACAAGAATATATCTGACTAGTAATAATCTTAAAACCTATGTATTGATATCTCTCTGTTAGTGTGTCAAGTGGGTGTAAAGCGGCATAAACACAGCAGTGAAAAGCAGCTAAACCCCATTATAAAAATAAATTACTTTGAAAAACCCATGAAACAAAGACAGTGAAAGAGATAGAAATTCTTACACAATGCGTTCAGGGGCTGTGATGCAACCTGGATTGACCATATCTAGACCCACAGCTGGATGAGACATAAGGGTGGACACTGTTGCGGCTGAGAGGTTTGGTGAGGTTGGGTGAGCAAACGCAGACCCTTTAAAGTAATACTGCATGGTACCCATCGCATGGGTCCCAAATCTCCAGGTTGAAGGGCATCTTCCTACATCGAAAACATGCATGAGAAACCCAGAAGATGGTACACCGTGTGATGTGGAAAGGTTTCTAAAACGCACCTCATTTCTCCTCTCCTTGTGGCCAGGTTCGCTATTCCAGCACTTTACTAGCAATCTCCCTACTTGGAGCATCAGCACCTTTAACCTCCTGTCCCGTACAGGTTGCAATTTGTCCTGAGGATGAACGGGAAGATGTGGAACCAATGAGAGACTAGCTCTTGGTGTTGGGACAGGCACAGGTCACTCTATTTTCCCATCAGGAAGAAGAATTAACCACAGGCTCAGCCTGCCACCCGGAACCAGAACAGGGCCTGAAGCCATCCGGCGCAATTGCGGCCAGCTCCCTAAAAAGCGAGTTGTAAAATGGAGGTTCAGGGCACTGCAATTCACAAACCTGCAGACTTATAAATGATAACTCTCGTCCACAAATATATTGAGGGAAGGCAAAGAAGAGGATTTGAAATCAAGGCAGAATTGCAGGAAACAGATTTCAGGAGGTAGATTCGAATCGCCTTTAAAGCACATGAAAAGCGGCAAAACGTTGACAATGATGCCCTTGGCCAAAAAGGGCGTATGCGTTTTTTCCTGAATATATTCAGGAAAAAACGCATACGCCCTTTTTGGCCAACCAAGCAACCTGGAAAGGCAAATCAGCGCTACAAAGATGTCTCGCTTCCCATCGGTCAAAAGGGCCATGCTGAAAAAAGTGTCAAAATCAGAAATGCAGGACAGGCCATGGAGAAATGGGAGCCTTGCTACGCTGATGGGCGGGATGTAAATTGCCAACAGCCACTCTGGAGAAGCGTACGGTGAGTCCTGAAACATCTAAAAAACAAAGCTTAGAGAGCATAGGGCACTTCCACTCATGGGGTTATAAATTGGGAAAATGAAAAATCAGCAAGACACAAGCACCCCAAAGTTTAGGGCTGCTCTGTTGACAAGGACCTCCACTTCATTCCACCTTCAATATCCCAGGAAAGAGAAAAATGGATAAAGAAGTTGTGGTCCATATGTACAATGGAATATCACTCAGCCATGAAATCAATGTCATAAGGCTAGTAGCAGCATGATGAGTGGATTTAGGTACGACGATTCTAAGTGAAATAAGTCACACAGAAAAGGACACTTCTCATAAGGTATCACTTATAGAGGGAATGTAAAAACCGTTACACTTGAACTGAATTACAAAACAGAACAGAGTCACACATGCAGAAAACACACTATGGCTGCTTAACGGGAAAGGTGAGGTGGGGTGATACATAAAAAAAGGGTTTCAAATTAGCTCAGATACCGTTCCATAAACCCAATATGTAATAGACAAGACCTACTCCTTGCTCAGAGAACTGGACTCAACACGCCCTATTCACCGCACAAGAATATATCTGACTAGTAATAATCTTAAAACCTATGTATTGATATCTCTCTGTTAGTGTGTCAAGTGGGTAAAAAGCGGCATAAACACAGCAGTGAAAAGCAGCTAAACCCCATTATAAAAATAAATTACTTTGAAAAACCCATGAAACAAAGACAGTGAAAGAGAGAGAAATTCTTACACAATGCGTTCAGGGGCTGTGATGCAACCTGGATTGACCATATCTAGACCCACAGCTGGATGAGACATAAGGGTGGACACTGTTGCGGCTGAGAGGTTTGGTGAGGTTGGGTGAGCAAACGCAGACCCTTTAAAGTAATACTGCGTGGTACCCATCGCATGGGTCCCAAATCTCCAGGTTCAAGGGCATCTTCCTACATCAAAAACATGCATGAGATACCCAGAAGATGGTACACCGTGTGATGGGGAAAGGTTTCTAAAACGCACCTCATTTCTCATCTGCCTGTGCCCGGGTTCGCCATTCCAGCCACTTTACTAGCAATCTCCCTCCTTGGAGCATCAGCACCTTTAACCTCCTGTTCCATACAGGTTGCAATTTGTCCTGAGGATGAACGGGAAGATGTGGAACCAATGAGAGACTAGCTCTTGGTGTTGGGACAGGCACAGGTCACTCTATTTTCCCATCAGGAAGAAGAATTAACCACAGGCTCAGCCTGCCCCCCGGAACCAGAACAGGGCCTGAAGCCATCCTGCGCTTTTGCGGCCAGCTCCCTAAAAAGCGAGTTGTAAAATGGAGGTTCAGAGCACTGCAATTCACAAACCTGCAGACTTATAAATGATAACTCTCATCCACAAATATATTGAGGGAAGGCAAAGAAGAGGATTTGAAATCAAGGCAGAATTGTAGGAAACAGATTTCAGGAGGTAGATTCGAATCGCCTTTAAAGCACATGAAAAGCGGCAAAACGTTGACAATGATGCCCTTGGCCAAAAAGGGCGTATGCGTTTTTTCCTGAATATATTCAGGAAAAAACGCATACGCCCTTTTTGGCCAACCAAGCAACCTGGAAAGGCAAATCAGCGCTACAAAGATGTCTCGCTTCCCATCGGTCAAAAGGGCCATGCTGAAAAAAGTGTCAAAACCAGAAATGCAGGACAGGCCATGGAGAAATGGGAGCCTTGCTACACTGATGGGCGGGATGTAAATTGTCAACAGCCACTCTGGAGAAGTGTACGGTGAGTCCTGAAACGTCTAAAAAGCAAAGCTTAGAGAGCATAGGGCACTTCCACTCATGGGGATATAAATTGGGAAAATGAAAAATCAGCAAGACACAAGCACCCCAAAGTTTAGGGCTGCTCTGTTGACAAGGACCTCCACTTCATTCCACCTTCAATATCCCAGGAAAGAGAAAAATGGATAAAGAAGTTGTGGTCCTTATGTACAATGGAATATCACTCAGACATGAAATCAATGTCATAAGGCTAGTAGCAGCATGATGAGTGGATTTAGGTACGACGATTCTAAGTGAAATAAGTCACACAGAAAAGGACACTTCTCATAAGGTATCACTTATAGAGGGAATGTAAAAACCGTTACACTTGAACTGAATTACAAAACAGAACAGAGTCACACATGCAGAAAACACACTATGGCTGCTTAACGGGAAAGGTGAGGTGGGGTGATACATAAAACAAGGGTTTCAAATTAGCTCAGATACCGTTCCATAAACCCAATATGTAATAGACAAGACCTACTCCTTGCTCAGAGAACTGGACTCAACACGCCCTATTCACCGCACAAGAATCTATCTGACTAGTAATAATCTTAAAACCTATGTATTGATATCTCTCTGTTAGCGTGTCAAGTGGGTGTAAAGCGGCATAAACACAGCAGTGAAAAGCAGCTAAACCCCATTATAAAAATAAATTACTTTGAAAAACCCATGAAACAAAGACAGTGAAAGAGATAGAAATTCTTACACAATGCGTTCACGGGCTGTGATGCAACCTGGATTGACCATATCTAGACCCACAGCTGGATGAGACATAAGGGTGGACACTCTTGGGGCTGAGAGGTTTGGTGAGGTTGGGTGAGCAAACGCAGACCCTTTAAAGTAATACTGCATGGTACCCATCGCATGGGTCCCAAATCTCCAGGTTCAAGGGCATCTTCCTACATCGAAAACATGCATGAGAAACCCAGAAGATGGTACACCGTGTGATGTGGAAAGGTTTCTAAAACGCACCTCATTTCTCCTCTCCTTGTGGCCGGGTTCGCTATTCCAGCACTTTACTAGCAATCTCCCTACTTGGAGCATCAGCACCTTTAACCTCCTGTCCCGTACAGGTTGCAGTTTGTCCTGAGGATGAACGGGAAGACGTGGAACCAATGAGAGACTAGCTCTTGGTGTCGGGACAGGCACAGGTCACTCTATTTTCCCATGAGGAAGAAGAATTAACCACAGGCTCAGCCTGCCACCCGGAACCAGAACAGGGCCTGAAGCCATCCTGCGCAATTGCGGCCAGCTCCCTAAAAAGCGAGTTGTAAAATGGAGGTTCAGGGCACTGCAATTCACAAACCTGCAGACTTATAAATGATAACTCTCGTCCACAAATATATTGAGGGAAGGCAAAGAAGAGGATTTGAAATCAAGGCAGAATTGCAGGAAACAGATTTCAGGAGGTAGATTCGAATCGCCTTTAAAGCACATGAAAAGCGGCAAAACGTTGACAATGATGCCCTTGGCCAAAAAGGGCGTATGCGTTTTTTCCTGAATATATTCAGGAAAAAACGCATACGCCCTTTTTGGCCAACCAAGGAACCTGGAAAGGCAAATCAGCGCTACAAAGATGTCTCGCTTCCCATCGGTCAAAAGGGCCATGCTGAAAAAAGTGTCAAAATCAGAAATGCAGGACAGGCCATGGAGAAATGGGAGCCTTGCTACGCTGATGGGCGGGATGTAAATTGCCAACAGCCACTCTGGAGAAGCGTACGGTGAGTCCTGAAACATCTAAAAAACAAAGCTTAGAGAGCATAGGGCACTTCCACTCATGGGGGTATAAATTGGGAAAATTAAAAATCAGCAAGACACAAGCACCCCAAAGTTTAGGGCTGCTCTGTTGACAAGGACCTCCACTTCATTCCACCTTCAATATACCAGGAAAGAGAAAAATGGATAAAGAAGTTGTGGTCCTTATGTACAATGGAATATCACTCAGCCATGAAATCAATGTCATAAGGCTAGTAGCAGCATGATGAGTGGATTTAGGTACGACGATTCTAAGTGAAATAAGTCACACAGAAAAGGACACTTCTCATAAGGTATCACTTATAGAGGGAATGTAAAAACCGTTACACTTGAACTGAATTACAAAACAGAACAGAGTCACACATGCAGAAAACACACTATGGCTGCTTAACGGGAAAGGTGAGGTGGGGTGATACATAAAACAAGGGTTTCAAATTAGCTCAGATACCGTTCCATAAACCCAATATGTAATAGACAAGACCTACTCCTTGCTCAGAGAACTGGACTCAACACGCCCTATTCACCGCACAAGAATATATCTGACTAGTAATAATCTTAAAAGCTATGTATTGATATCTCTCTGTTAGTGTGTCAAGTGGGTGTAAAGCGGCATAAACACAGCAGTGAAAAGCAGCTAAACCCCATTATAAAAATAAATTACTTTGAAAAACCCATGAAACAAAGACAGTGAAAGAGAGAGAAATTCTTACACAATGCGTTCAGGGGCTGTGATGCAACCTGGATTGACCATATCTAGACCCACAGCTGGATGAGACATAAGGGTGGACACTGTTGCGGCTGAGAGGTTTGGTGAGGTTGGGTGAGCAAACGCAGACCCTTTAAAGTAATACTGCGTGGTACCCATCGCATGGGTCCCAAATCTCCAGGTTCAAGGGCATCTTCCTACATCGAAAACATGCATGAGAAACCCAGAAGATGGTACACCGTGTGATGTGGAAAGGTTTCTAAAACGCACCTCATTTCTCCTCTCCTTGTGGCCAGGTTCGCTATTCCAGCACTTTACTAGCAATCTCCCTACTTGGAGCATCAGCACCTTTAACCTCCTGTCCCGTACAGGTTGCAATTTGTCCTGAGGATGAACGGGAAGACGTGGAACCAATGAGAGACTAGCTCTTGGTGTTGGGACAGGCACAGGTCACTCTATTTTCCCATCAGGAAGAAGAATTAACCACAGGATCAGCCTGCCACCCGGAACCAGAACAGGGCCTGAAGCCATCCTGCGCAATTGCGGCCAGCTCCCTAAAAAGCGAGTTGTAAAATGGAGGTTCAGGGCACTGCAATTCACAAACCTGCAGACTTATAAATGATAACTCTCGTCCACAAATATATTGAGGGAAGGCAAAGAAGAGGATTTGAAATCAAGGCAGAATTGCAGGAAACAGATTTCAGGAGGTAGATTCGAATCGCCTTTAAAGCACATGAAAAGCGGCAAAACGTTGACAATGATGCCCTTGGCCAAAAAGGGCGTATGCGTTTTTTCCTGAATATATTCAGGAAAAAACGCATACGCCCTTTTTGGCCAACCAAGCAACCTGGAAAGGCAAATCAGCGCTACAAAGATGTCTCGCTTCCCATCGGTCAAAAGGGCCATGCTGAAAAAAGTGTCAAAATCAGAAATGCAGGACAGGCCATGGAGAAATGGGAGCCTTGCTACGCTGATGGGCGGGATGTAAATTGCCAACAGCCACTCTGGAGAAGTGTACGGTGAGTCCTGAAACATCTAAAAAACAAAGCTTAGAGACCATAGGGCACTTCCACTCATGGGGTTATAAATTGGGAAAATGAAAAATCAGCAAGACACAAGCACCCCAAAGTTTAGGGCTGCTCTGTTGACAAGGACCTCCACTTCATTCCACCTTCAATATCCCAGGAAAGAGAAAAATGGATATGTGGTCCTTATGTACAATGGAATATCACTCAGCCATGAAATCAATGTCATAAGGCTAGTAGCAGCATGATGAGTGGATTTAGGTACGACGATTCTAAGTGAAATAAGTCACACAGAAAAGGACACTTCTCATAAGGTATCACTTATAGAGGGAATGTAAAAACCGTTACACTTGAACTGAATTACAAAACAGAACAGAGTCACACATGCAGAAAACACACTATGGCTGCTTAACGGGAAAGGTGAGGTGGGGTGATACATAAAACAAGGGTTTCAAATTAGCTCAGATACCGTTCCATAAACCCAATATGTAATAGACAAGACCTACTCCTTGCTCAGAGAACTGGACTCAACACGCCCTATTCACCGCACAAGAATATATCTGACTAGTAATAATCTTAAAAGCTATGTATTGATATCTCTCTGTTAGTGTGTCAAGTGGGTGTAAAGCGGCATAAACACAGCAGTGAAAAGCAGCTAAACCCCATTATAAAAATAAATTACTTTGAAAAACCCATGAAACAAAGACAGTGAAAGAGAGAGAAATTCTTACACAATGCGTTCAGGGGCTGTGATGCAACCTGGATTGACCATATCTAGACCCACAGCTGGATGAGACATAAGGGTGGACACTGTTGCGGCTGAGAGGTTTGGTGAGGTTGGGTGAGCAAACGCAGACCCTTTAAAGTAATACTGCGTGGTACCCATCGCATGGGTCCCAAATCTCCAGGTTCAAGGGCATCTTCCTACATCAAAAACATGCATGAGAAACCCAGAAGATGGTACACCGTGTGATGTGGAAAGTTTTCTAAAACGCACCTCATTTCTCATCTCCTTGTGCTCGGGTTCGCCATTCCAGCCACTTTACTAGCAATCTCCCTCCTTGGAGCATCATCACCTTTAACCTCCTGTTCCGTACAGGTTGCAATTTGTCCTGAGGATGAACGGGAAGATGTGGAACCAATGAGAGACTAGCTCTTGGTGTTGGGACAGGCACAGGTCACTCTATTTTCCCATCAGGAAGAAGAATTAACCACAGGCTCAGCCTGCCCCCCGGAACAAGAACAGGGCCTGAAGCCATCCTGCGCTTTTGCGGCCATCTCCCAAAAACGCGAGTCGTAAAATGGAGGTTCAGGGCACTGCAATTCACAAACCTGCAGACTTATAAATGATAACTCTCGTCCACAAATATATTGAGGGAAGGCAAAGAAGAGGATTTGAAATCAAGGCAGAATTGCAGGAAACAGATTTCAGGAGGTAGATTCGAATCGCCTTTAAAGCACATGAAAAGCGGCAAAACGTTGACAATGATGCCCTTGGCCAAAAAGGGCGTATGCGTTTTTTCCTGAATATATTCAGGAAAAAACGCATACGCCCTTTTTAGCCAACCAAGCAACCTGGAAAGGCAAATCAGCGCTACAAAGATGTCTCGCTTCCCATCGGTCAAAAGGGCCATGCTGAAAAAAGTGTCAAAATCAGAAATGCAGGACAGGCCATGGAGAAATGGGAGCCTTGCTACGCTGATGGGCGGGATGTAAATTGTCAACAGCCACTCTGGAGAAGCGTACGGTGAGTCCTGAAACATCTAAAAAGCAAAGCTTAGAGAGCATAGGGCACTTCCACTCATGGGGGTATAAATTGGGAAAATTAAAAATCAGCAAGACACAAGCACCCCAAAGTTTAGGGCTGCTCTGTTGACAAGGACCTCCACTTCATTCCACCTTCAATATCCCAGGAAAGAGAAAAATGGATAAAGAAGTTGTGGTCCTTATGTACAATGGAATATCACTCAGCCATGAAATCAGTGTCATAAGGCTAGTAGCAGCATGATGAGTGGACTAAGGTACGACGATTCTAAGTGAAATAAGTCACACAGAAAAGGACACTTCTCATAAGGTATCACTGATAGAGGGAATGTAAAAACCGTTACACTTGAACAGAATTACAAAACAGAACAGAGTCACACATGCAGAAAACACACTATGGCTGCTTAACGGGAAAGGTGAGGTGGGGTGATACATAAAACAAGGGTTTCAAATTAGCTCAGATACCGTTCCATAAACCCAATATGTAATAGACAAGACCTACTCCTTGCTCAGAGAACTGGACTCAACACGCCCTATTCACCGCACAAGAATATATCTGACTAGTAATAATCTTAAAACCTATGTATTGATATCTCTCTGTTAGTGTGTCAAGTGGGTGTAAAGCGGCATAAACACAGCAGTGAAAAGCAGCTAAACCCCATTATAAAAATAAATTACTTTGAAAAACCCATGAAACAAAGACAGTGAAAGAGATAGAAATTCTTACACAATGCGTTCACGGGCTGTGATGCAACCTGGATTGACCATATCTAGACCCACAGCTGGATGAGACATAAGGGTGGACACTCTTGGGGCTGAGAGGTTTGGTGAGGTTGGGTGAGCAAACGCAGACCCTTTAAAGTAATACTGCATGGTACCCATCGCATGGGTCCCAAATCTCCAGGTTCAAGGGCATCTTCCTACATCGAAAACATGCATGAGAAACCCAGAAGATGGTACACCGTGTGATGTGGAAAGGTTTCTAAAACGCACCTCATTTCTCCTCTCCTTGTGGCCGGGTTCGCTATTCCAGCACTTTACTAGCAATCTCCCTACTTGGAGCATCAGCACCTTTAACCTCCTGTCCCGTACAGGTTGCAATTTGTCCTGAGGATGAACGGGAAGATGTGGAACCAATGAGAGACTAGCTCTTGGTGTTGGGACAGGCACAGGTCACTCTATTTTCCCATCAGGAAGAAGAATTAACCACAGGCTCAGCCTGCCACCCGGAACCAGAACAGGGCCTGAAGCCATCCGGCGCAATTGCGGCCAGCTCCCTAAAAAGCGAGTTGTAAAATGGAGGTTCAGGGCACTGCAATTCACAAACCTGCAGACTTATAAATGATAACTCTCGTCCACAAATATATTGAGGGAAGGCAAAGAAGAGGATTTGAAATCAAGGCAGAATTGCAGGAAACAGATTTCAGGAGGTAGATTCGAATCGCCTTTAAAGCACATGAAAAGCGGCAAAACGTTGACAATGATGCCCTTGGCCAAAAAGGGCGTATGCGTTTTTTCCTGAATATATTCAGGAAAAAACGCATACGCCCTTTTTGGCCAACCAAGCAACCTGGAAAGGCAAATCAGCGCTACAAAGATGTCTCGCTTCCCATCGGTCAAAAGGGCCATGCTGAAAAAAGTGTCAAAATCAGAAATGCAGGACAGGCCATGGAGAAATGGGAGCCTTGCTACGCTGATGGGCGGGATGTAAATTGCCAACAGCCACTCTGGAGAAGCGTACGGTGAGTCCTGAAACATCTAAAAAACAAAGCTTAGAGAGCATAGGGCACTTCCACTCATGGGGTTATAAATTGGGAAAATGAAAAATCAGCAAGACACAAGCACCCCAAAGTTTAGGGCTGCTCTGTTGACAAGGACCTCCACTTCATTCCACCTTCAATATCCCAGGAAAGAGAAAAATGGATAAAGAAGTTGTGGTCCATATGTACAATGGAATATCACTCAGCCATGAAATCAATGTCATAAGGCTAGTAGCAGCATGATGAGTGGATTTAGGTACGACGATTCTAAGTGAAATAAGTCACACAGAAAAGGACACTTCTCATAAGGTATCACTTATAGAGGGAATGTAAAAACCGTTACACTTGAACTGAATTACAAAACAGAACAGAGTCACACATGCAGAAAACACACTATGGCTGCTTAACGGGAAAGGTGAGGTGGGGTGATACATAAAACAAGGGTTTCAAATTAGCTCAGATACCGTTCCATAAACCCAATATGTAATAGACAAGACCTACTCCTTGCTCAGAGAACTGGACTCAACACGCCCTATTCACCGCACAAGAATATATCTGACTAGTAATAATCTTAAAACCTATGTATTGATATCTCTCTGTTAGTGTGTCAAGTGGGTAAAAAGCGGCATAAACACAGCAGTGAAAAGCAGCTAAACCCCATTATAAAAATAAATTACTTTGAAAAAACCATGAAACAAAGACAGTGAAAGAGAGAGAAATTCTTACACAATGCGTTCAGGGGCTGTGATGCAACCTGGATTGACCATATCTAGACCCACAGCTGGATGAGACATAAGGGTGGACACTGTTGCGGCTGAGAGGTTTGGTGAGGTTGGGTGAGCAAACGCAGACCCTTTAAAGTAATACTGCGTGGTACCCATCGCATGGGTCCCAAATCTCCAGGTTCAAGGTCATCTTCCTACATCGTAAACATGCATGAGATACCCAGAAGATGGTACACCGTGTGATGGGGAAAGGTTTCTAAAACGCACCTCATTTCTCATCTGCCTGTGCCCGGGTTCGCCATTCCAGCCACTTTACTAGCAATCTCCCTCCTTGGAGCATCAGCACCTTTAACCTCCTGTTCCGTACAGGTTGCAATTTGTACTGAGGATGAACGGGAAGATGTGGAACCAATGAGAGACTAGCTCTTGGTGTTGGGACAGGCACAGGTCACTCTATTTTCCCATCAGGAAGAAGAATTAACCACAGGCTCAGCCTGCCCCCCGGAACCAGAACAGGGCCTGAAGCCATCCTGCGCTTTTGCGGCCAGCTCCCTAAAAAGCGAGTTGTAAAATGGAGGTTCAGAGCACTGCAATTCACAAACCTGCAGACTTATAAATGATAACTCTCATCCACAAATATATTGAGGGAAGGCAAAGAAGAGGATTTGAAATCAAGGCAGAATTGCACGAAACAGATTTCAGGAGGTAGATTCGAATCGCCTTTAAAGCACATGAAAAGCGGCAAAACGTTGACAATGATGCCCTTGGCCAAAAAGGGCGTATGCGTTTTTTCCTGAATATATTCAGGAAAAAACGCATACGCCCTTTTTGGCCAACCAAGCAACCTGGAAAGGCAAATCAGCGCTACAAAGATGTCTCGCTTCCCATCGGTCAAAAGGGCCATGCTGAAAAAAGTGTCAAAACCAGAAATGCAGGACAGGCCATGGAGAAATGGGAGCCTTGCTACACTGATGGGCGGGATGTAAATTGTCAACAGCCACTCTGGAGAAGTGTACAGTGAGTCCTGAAACGTCTAAAAAGCAAAGCTTAGAGAGCATAGGGCACTTCCACTCATGGGGATATAAATTGGGAAAATGAAAAATCAGCAAGACACAAGCACTCCAAAGTTTAGGGCTGCTCTGTTGACAAGGACCTCCACTTCATTCCACCTTCAATATCCCAGGAAAGAGAAAAATGGATAAAGAAGTTGTGGTCCTTATGTACAATGGAATATCACTCAGCCATGAAATCAATGTCATAAGGCTAGTAGCAGCATGATGAGTGGATTTAGGTACGACGATTCTAAGTGAAATAAGTCACACAGAAAAGGACACTTCTCATAAGGTATCACTGATAGAGGGAATGTAAAAACCGTTACACTTGAACAGAATTACAAAACAGAACAGAGTCACACATGCAGAAAACACACTATGGCTGCTTAACGGGAAAGGTGAGGTGGGGTGATACATAAAACAAGGGTTTCAAATTAGCTCAGATACCGTTCCATAAACCCAATATGTAATAGACAAGACCTACTCCTTGCTCAGAGAACTGGACTCAACACGCCCTATTCACCGCACAAGAATATATCTGACTAGTAATAATCTTAAAACCTATGTATTGATATCTCTCTGTTAGCGTGTCAAGTGGGTGTAAAGCGGCATAAACACAGCAGTGAAAAGCAGCTAAACCCCATTATAAAAATAAATTACTTTGAAAAACCCATGAAACAAAGACAGTGAAAGAGATAGAAATTCTTACACAATGCGTTCACGGGCTGTGATGCAACCTGGATTGACCATATCTAGACCCACAGCTGGATGAGACATAAGGGTGGACACTCTTGGGGCTGAGAGGTTTGGTGAGGTTGGGTGAGCAAACGCAGACCCTTTAAAGTAATACTGCATGGTACCCATCGCATGGGTCCCAAATCTCCAGGTTCAAGGGCATCTTCCTACATCGAAAACATGCATGAGAAACCCAGAAGATGGTACACCGTGTGATGTGGAAAGGTTTCTAAAACGCACCTCATTTCTCCTCTCCTTGTGGCCGGGTTCGCTATTCCAGCACTTTACTAGCAATCTCCCTACTTGGAGCATCAGCACCTTTAACCTCCTGTCCCGTACAGGTTGCAGTTTGTCCTGAGGATGAACGGGAAGACGTGGAACCAATGAGAGACTAGCTCTTGGTGTTGGGACAGGCACAGGTCACTCTATTTTCCCATCAGGAAGAAGAATTAACCACAGGCTCAGCCTGCCACCCGGAACCAGAACAGGGCCTGAAGCCATCCTGCGCAATTGCGGCCAGCTCCCTAAAAAGCGAGTTGTAAAATGGAGGTTCAGGGCACTGCAATTCACAAACCTGCAGACTTATAAATGATAACTCTCATCCACAAATATATTGAGGGAAGGCAAAGAAGAGGATTTGAAATCAAGGCAGAATTGCAGGAAACAGATTTCAGGAGGTAGATTCGAATCGCCTTTAAAGCACATGAAAAGCGGCAAAACGTTGACAATGATGCCCTTGGCCAAAAAGGGCGTATGCGTTTTTTCCTGAATATATTCAGGAAAAAACGCATAGGCCCTTTTTGGCCAACCAAGCAACCTGGAAAGGCAAATCAGCGCTACAAAGATGTCTCGC
Source organism: Balaenoptera borealis (assembly GCF_965194805.1). NCBI lineage: Eukaryota > Metazoa > Chordata > Mammalia > Artiodactyla > Balaenopteridae > Balaenoptera > Balaenoptera borealis. The sequence continues at coordinate 1,171,454 of NW_028123988.1, forward strand.
TTCCCATCGGTCAAAAGGGCCATGCTGAAAAAAGTGTCAAAATCAGAAATGCACGACAGGCCATGGAGAAATGGGAGCCTTGCTACGCTGATGGGCGGGATTTAAATTGCCAACAGCCACTCTGGAGAAGCGTACGGTGAGTCCTGAAACATCTAAAAAACAAAGCTTAGAGAGCATAGGGCACTTCCACTCATGGGGGTATAAATTGGGAAAATTAAAAATCAGCAAGACACAAGCACCCCAAAGTTTAGGGCTGCTCTGTTGACAAGGACCTCCACTTCATTCCACCTTCAATATCCCAGGAAAGAGAAAAATGGATAAAGAAGTTGTGGTCCATATGTACAATGGAATATCACTGAGCCATGAAATCAATGTCATAAGGCTAGTAGCAGCATGATGAGTGGATTTAGGTACGACGATTCTAAGTGAAATAAGTCACACAGAAAAGGACACTTCTCATAAGGTATCACTTATAGAGGGAATGTAAAAACCGTTACACTTGAACTGAATTACAAAACAGAACAGAGTCACACATGCAGAAAACACACTATGGCTGCTTAACGGGAAAGGTGAGGTGGGGTGATACATAAAACAAGGGTTTCAAATTAGCTCAGATACCGTTCCATAAACCCAATATGTAATAGACAAGACCTACTCCTTGCTCAGAGAACTGGACTCAACACGCCCTATTCACCGCACAAGAATATATCTGACTAGTAATAATCTTAAAACCTATGTATTGATATCTCTCTGTTAGTGTGTCAAGTGGGTGTAAAGCGGCATAAACACAGCAGTGAAAAGCAGCTAAACCCCATTATAAAAATAAATTACTTTGAAAAACCCATGAAACAAAGACAGTGAAAGAGATAGAAATTCTTACACAATGCGTTCACGGGCTGTGATGCAACCTGGATTGACCATATCTAGACCCACAGCTTGATGAGACATAAGGTTGGACACTCTTGGGGCTGAGAGGTTTGGTGAGGTTGGGTGAGCAAACGCAGACCCTTTAAAGTAATACTGCGTGGTACCCATCTCATGGGTCCCAAATCTCCAGGTTCAAGGGCATCTTCCTACATCGAAAACATGCATGAGAAACCCAGAAGATGGTACACCGTGTGATGTGGAAAGGTTTCTAAAACGCACCTCATTTCTCATCTCCTTGTGGCCGGGTTCGCTATTCCAGCCGCTTTACTAGCAATCTCCCTACTTGGAGCATCAGCACCTTTAACCTCCTGTTCCGTACAGGTTGCAATTTGTCCTGAGGATGAACGGGAAGACGTGGAACCAATGAGAGACAAGCTCTTGGTGTTGGGACAGGCACAGGTCACTCTATTTTCCCATCAGGAAGAAGAATTAACCACAGGCTCAGCCTGCCACCCGGAACCAGAACAGGGCCTGAAGCCATCCTGCGCTTTGCGGCCAGCTCCCTAAAAAGCGAGTTGTAAAATGGAGGTTCAGGGCACTGCAATACACAAACCTGCAGACTTATAAATGATAACTCTCGTCCACAAATATATTGAGGGAAGGCAAAGAAGAGGATTTGAAATCAAGGCAGAATTGCAGGAAACAGATTTCAGGAGGTAGATTCGAATCGCCTTTAAAGCACATGAAAAGCGGCAAAACGTTGACAATGATGCCCTTGGCCAAAAAGGGCGTATGCGTTTTTTCCTGAATATATTCAGGAAAAAACGCATACGCCCTTTTTGGCCAACCAAGCAACCTGGAAAGGCAAATCAGCGCTACAAAGATGTCTCGCTTCCCATCGGTCAAAAGGGCCATGCTGAAAAATGTGTCAAAACCAGAAATGCAGGACAGGCCATGGAGAAATGGAAGCCTTGCTACACTGATGGGCGGGATGTAAATTGTCAACAGCCACTCTGGAGAACTGTACGGTGAGTCCTGAAACGTCTGAAAAGCAAAGCTTAGAGAGCATAGGGCACTTCCACTCATGGGGGTATAAATTGGGAAAATTAAAATTCAGCAAGACACAAGCACCCCAAAGTTTAGGACTGCTCTGTTGACAAGGACCTCCACTTCATTCCACCTTCAATATCCCAGGAAAGAGAAAAATGGATATGTGGTCCTTATGTACAATGGAATATCACTCAGCCATGAAATCAATGTCATAAGGCTAGTAGCAGCATGATGAGTGGATTTAGGTACGACGATTCTAAGTGAAATAAGTCACACAGAAAAGGACACTTCTCATAAGGTATCACTTATAGAGGGAATGTAAAAACCGTTACACTTGAACTGAATTACAAAACAGAACAGAGTCACACATGCAGAAAACACACTATGGCTGCTTAACGGGAAAGGTGAGGTGGGGTGATACATAAAACAAGGGTTTCAAATTAGCTCAGATACCGTTCCATAAACCCAATATGTAATAGACAAGACCTACTCCTTGCTCAGAGAACTGGACTCAACACGCCCTATTCACCGCACAAGAATATATCTGACTAGTAATAATCTTAAAACCTATGTATTGATATCTCTCTGTTAGTGTGTCAAGTGGGTAAAAAGCGGCATAAACACAGCAGTGAAAAGCAGCTAAACCCCATTATAAAAATAAATTACTTTGAAAAAACCATGAAACAAAGACAGTGAAAGAGAGAGAAATTCTTACACAATGCGTTCAGGGGCTGTGATGCAACCTGGATTGACCATATCTAGACCCACAGCTGGATGAGACATAAGGGTGGACACTGTTGCGGCTGAGAGGTTTGGTGAGGTTGGGTGAGCAAACGCAGACCCTTTAAAGTAATACTGCGTGGTACCCATCGCATGGGTCCCAAATCTCCAGGTTCAAGGTCATCTTCCTACATCGTAAACATGCATGAGATACCCAGAAGATGGTACACCGTGTGATGGGGAAAGGTTTCTAAAACGCACCTCATTTCTCATCTGCCTGTGCCCGGGTTCGCCATTCCAGCCACTTTACTAGCAATCTCCCTCCTTGGAGCATCAGCACCTTTAACCTCCTGTTCCGTACAGGTTGCAATTTGTACTGAGGATGAACGGGAAGATGTGGAACCAATGAGAGACTAGCTCTTGGTGTTGGGACAGGCACAGGTCACTCTATTTTCCCATCAGGAAGAAGAATTAACCACAGGCTCAGCCTGCCCCCCGGAACCAGAACAGGGCCTGAAGCCATCCTGCGCTTTTGCGGCCAGCTCCCTAAAAAGCGAGTTGTAAAATGGAGGTTCAGAGCACTGCAATTCACAAACCTGCAGACTTATAAATGATAACTCTCATCCACAAATATATTGAGGGAAGGCAAAGAAGAGGATTTGAAATCAAGGCAGAATTGCACGAAACAGATTTCAGGAGGTAGATTCGAATCGCCTTTAAAGCACATGAAAAGCGGCAAAACGTTGACAATGATGCCCTTGGCCAAAAAGGGCGTATGCGTTTTTTCCTGAATATATTCAGGAAAAAACGCATACGCCCTTTTTGGCCAACCAAGCAACCTGGAAAGGCAAATCAGCGCTACAAAGATGTCTCGCTTCCCATCGGTCAAAAGGGCCATGCTGAAAAAAGTGTCAAAACCAGAAATGCAGGACAGGCCATGGAGAAATGGGAGCCTTGCTACACTGATGGGCGGGATGTAAATTGTCAACAGCCACTCTGGAGAAGTGTACGGTGAGTCCTGAAACGTCTAAAAAGCAAAGCTTAGAGAGCATAGGGCACTTCCACTCATGGGGATATAAATTGGGAAAATGAAAAATCAGCAAGACACAAGCACCCCAAAGTTTAGGGCTGCTCTGTTGACAAGGACCTCCACTTCATTCCACCTTCAATATCCCAGGAAAGAGAAAAATGGATAAAGAAGTTGTGGTCCTTATGTACAATGGAATATCACTCAGACATGAAATCAATGTCATAAGGCTAGTAGCAGCATGATGAGTGGATTTAGGTACGACGATTCTAAGTGAAATAAGTCACACAGAAAAGGACACTTCTCATAAGGTATCACTTATAGAGGGAATGTAAAAACCGTTACACTTGAACTGAATTACAAAACAGAACAGAGTCACACATGCAGAAAACACACTATGGCTGCTTAACGGGAAAGGTGAGGTGGGGTGATACATAAAACAAGGGTTTCAAATTAGCTCAGATACCGTTCCATAAACCCAATATGTAATAGACAAGACCTACTCCTTGCTCAGAGAACTGGACTCAACACGCCCTATTCACCGCACAAGAATATATCTGACTAGTAATAATCTTAAAACCTATGTATTGATATCTCTCTGTTAGCGTGTCAAGTGGGTGTAAAGCGGCATAAACACAGCAGTGAAAAGCAGCTAAACCCCATTATAAAAATAAATTACTTTGAAAAACCCATGAAACAAAGACAGTGAAAGAGATAGAAATTCTTACACAATGCGTTCACGGGCTGTGATGCAACCTGGATTGACCATATCTAGACCCACAGCTGGATGAGACATAAGGGTGGACACTCTTGGGGCTGAGAGGTTTGGTGAGGTTGGGTGAGCAAACGCAGACCCTTTAAAGTAATACTGCATGGTACCCATCGCATGGGTCCCAAATCTCCAGCTTCAAGGGCATCTTCCTACATCGAAAACATGCATGAGAAACCCAGAAGATGGTACACCGTGTGATGTGGAAAGGTTTCTAAAACGCACCTCATTTCTCCTCTCCTTGTGGCCGGGTTCGCTATTCCAGCACTTTACTAGCAATCTCCCTACTTGGAGCATCAGCACCTTTAACCTCCTGTCCCGTACAGGTTGCAGTTTGTCCTGAGGATGAACGGGAAGACGTGGAACCAATGAGAGACTAGCTCTTGGTGTTGGGACAGGCACAGGTCACTCTATTTTCCCATCAGGAAGAAGAATTAACCACAGGCTCAGCCTGCCACCCGGAACCAGAACAGGGCCTGAAGCCATCCTGCGCAATTGCGGCCAGCTCCCTAAAAAGCGAGTTGTAAAATGGAGGTTCAGGGCACTGCAATTCACAAACCTGCAGACTTATAAATGATAACTCTCATCCACAAATATATTGAGGGAAGGCAAAGAAGAGGATTTGAAATCAAGGCAGAATTGCAGGAAACAGATTTCAGGAGGTAGATTCGAATCGCCTTTAAAGCACATGAAAAGCGGCAAAACGTTGACAATGATGCCCTTGGCCAAAAAGGGCGTATGCGTTTTTTCCTGAATATATTCAGGAAAAAACGCATAGGCCCTTTTTGGCCAACCAAGCAACCTGGAAAGGCAAATCAGCGCTACAAAGATGTCTCGCTTCCCATCGGTCAAAAGGGCCATGCTGAAAAAAGTGTCAAAATCAGAAATGCAGGACAGGCCATGGAGAAATGGGAGCCTTGCTACCCTGATGGGCGGGATGTAAATTGCCAACAGCCACTCTGGAGAAGTGTACGGTGAGTCCTGAAACATCTAAAAAACAAAGCTTAGAGAGCATAGGGCACTTCCACTCATGGGGGTATAAATTGGGAAAATTAAAAATCAGCAAGACACAAGCACCCCAAAGTTTAGGGCTGCTCTGTTGACAAGGACCTCCACTTCATTCCACCTTCAATATACCAGGAAAGAGAAAAATGGATAAAGAAGTTGTGGTCCTTATGTACAATGGAATATCACTCAGCCATGAAATCAATGTCATAAGGCTAGTAGCAGCATGATGAGTGGATTTAGGTACGACGATTCTAAGTGAAATAAGTCACACAGAAAAGGACACTTCTCATAAGGTATCACTTATAGAGGGAATGTAAAAACCGTTACACTTGAACTGAATTACAAAACAGAACAGAGTCACACATGCAGAAAACACACTATGGCTGCTTAACGGGAAAGGTGAGGTGGGGTGATACATAAAACAAGGGTTTCAAATTAGCTCAGATACCGTTCCATAAACCCAATATGTAATAGACAAGACCTACTCCTTGCTCAGAGAACTGGACTCAACACGCCCTATTCACCGCACAAGAATATATCTGACTAGTAATAATCTTAAAAGCTATGTATTGATATCTCTGTTAGTGTGTCAAGTGGGTGTAAAGCGGCATAAACACAGCAGTGAAAAGCAGCTAAACCCCATTATAAAAATAAATTACTTTGAAAAACCCATGAAACAAAGACAGTGAAAGAGATAGAAATTCTTACACAATGCGTTCACGGCCTGTGATGCAACCTGGATTGACCATATCTAGACCCACAGCTGGATGAGACATAAGGGTGGACACTCTTGGGGCTGAGAGGTTTGGTGAGGTTGGGTGAGCAAACGCAGACCCTTTAAAGTAATACTGCGTGGTACCCATCTCATGGGTCCCAAATCTCCAGGTTCAAGGGCATCTTCCTACATCGAAAACATGCATGAGAAACCCAGAAGATGGTACACCGTGTGATGTGGAAAGGTTTCTAAAAGGCACCTCATTTCTCATCTCCTTGTGGCCGGGTTCGCTATTCCAGCCGCTTTACTAGCAATCTCCCTACTTGGAGCATCAGCACCTTTAACCTCCTGTTCCGTACAGGTTGCAATTTGTCCTGAGGATGAACGGGAAGACGTGGAACCAATGAGAGACAAGCTCTTGGTGTTGGGACAGGCACAGGTCACTCTATTTTCCCATCAGGAAGAAGAATTAACCACAGGCTCAGCCTGCCCCCCGGAACCAGAACAGGGCCTGAAGCCATCCTGCGCTTTGCGGCCAGCTCCCTAAAAAGCGAGTTGTAAAATGGAGGTTCAGGGCACTGCAATTCACAAACCTGCAGACTTATAAATGATAACTCTCGTCCACAAATATATTGAGGGAAGGCAAAGAAGAGGATTTGAAATCAAGGCAGAATTGCAGGAAACAGATTTCAGGAGGTAGATTCGAATCGCCTTTAAAGCACATGAAAAGCGGCAAAACGTTGACAATGATGCCCTTGGCCAAAAAGGGCGTATGCGTTTTTTCCTGAATATATTCAGGAAAAAACGCATACGCCCTTTTTGGCCAACCAAGCAACCTGGAAAGGCAAATCAGCGCTACAAAGATGTCTCGCTTCCCATCGGTCAAAAGGGCCATGCTGAAAAATGTGTCAAAACCAGAAATGCAGGACAGGCCATGGAGAAATGGAAGCCTTGCTACACTGATGGGCGGGATGTAAATTGTCAACAGCCACTCTGGAGAACTGTACGGTGAGTCCTGAAACGTCTGAAAAGCAAAGCTTAGAGAGCATAGGGCACTTCCACTCATGGGGGTATAAATTGGGAAAATTAAAATTCAGCAAGACACAAGCACCCCAAAGTTTAGGACTGCTCTGTTGACAAGGACCTCCACTTCATTCCACCTTCAATATCCCAGGAAAGAGAAAAATGGATATGTGGTCCTTATGTACAATGGAATATCACTCAGCCATGAAATCAATGTCATAAGGCTAGTAGCAGCATGATGAGTGGATTTAGGTACGACGATTCTAAGTGAAATAAGTCACACAGAAAAGGACACTTCTCATAAGGTATCACTTATAGAGGGAATGTAAAAACCGTTACACTTGAACTGAATTACAAAACAGAACAGAGTCACACATGCAGAAAACACACTATGGCTGCTTAACGGGAAAGGTGAGGTGGGGTGATACATAAAACAAGGGTTTCAAATTAGCTCAGATACCGTTCCATAAACCCAATATGTAATAGACAAGACCTACTCCTTGCTCAGAGAACTGGACTCAACACGCCCTATTCACCGCACAAGAATATATCTGACTAGTAATAATCTTAAAAGCTATGTATTGATATCTCTCTGTTAGTGTGTCAAGTGGGTGTAAAGCGGCATAAACACAGCAGTGAAAAGCAGCTAAACCCCATTATAAAAATAAATTACTTTGAAAAACCCATGAAACAAAGACAGCGAAAGAGAGAGAAATTCTTACACAATGCGTTCAGGGGCTGTGATGCAACCTGGATTGACCATATCTAGACCCACAGCTGGATGAGACATAAGGGTGGACACTGTTGCGGCTGAGAGGTTTGGTGAGGTTGGGTGAGCAAACGCAGACCCTTTAAAGTAATACTGCGTGGTACCCATCGCATGGGTCCCAAATCTCCAGGTTCAAGGGCATCTTCCTACATCAAAAACATGCATGAGAAACCCAGAAGATGGTACACCGTGTGATGTGGAAAGTTTTCTAAAACGCACCTCATTTCTCATCTCCTTGTGCTCGGGTTCGCCATTCCAGCCACTTTACTAGCAATCTCCCTCCTTGGAGCATCATCACCTTTAACCTCCTGTTCCGTACAGGTTGCAATTTGTCCTGAGGATGAACGGGAAGATGTGGAACCAATGAGAGACTAGCTCTTGGTGTTGGGACAGGCACAGGTCACTCTATTTTCCCATCAGGAAGAAGAATTAACCACAGGCTCAGCCTGCCCCCCGGAACAAGAACAGGGCCTGAAGCCATCCTGCGCTTTTGCGGCCATCTCCCAAAAACGCGAGTCGTAAAATGGAGGTTCAGGGCACTGCAATTCACAAACCTGCAGACTTATAAATGATAACTCTCGTCCACAAATATATTGAGGGAAGGCAAAGAAGAGGATTTGAAATCAAGGCAGAATTGCAGGAAACAGATTTCAGGAGGTAGATTCGAATCGCCTTTAAAGCACATGAAAAGCGGCAAAACGTTGACAATGATGCCCTTGGCCAAAAAGGGCGTATGCGTTTTTTCCTGAATATATTCAGGAAAAAACGCATACGCCCTTTTTAGCCAACCAAGCAACCTGGAAAGGCAAATCAGCGCTACAAAGATGTCTCGCTTCCCATCGGTCAAAAGGGCCATGCTGAAAAAAGTGTCAAAATCAGAAATGCAGGACAGGCCATGGAGAAATGGGAGCCTTGCTACGCTGATGGGCGGGATGTAAATTGTCAACAGCCACTCTGGAGAAGCGTACGGTGAGTCCTGAAACATCTAAAAAGCAAAGCTTAGAGAGCATAGGGCACTTCCACTCATGGGGGTATAAATTGGGAAAATTAAAAATCAGCAAGACACAAGCACCCCAAAGTTTAGGGCTGCTCTGTTGACAAGGACCTCCACTTCATTCCACCTTCAATATCCCAGGAAAGAGAAAAATGGATAAAGAAGTTGTGGTCCTTATGTACAATGGAATATCACTCAGCCATGAAATCAGTGTCATAAGGCTAGTAGCAGCATGATGAGTGGACTAAGGTACGACGATTCTAAGTGAAATAAGTCACACAGAAAAGGACACTTCTCATAAGGTATCACTGATAGAGGGAATGTAAAAACCGTTACACTTGAACAGAATTACAAAACAGAACAGAGTCACACATGCAGAAAACACACTATGGCTGCTTAACGGGAAAGGTGAGGTGGGGTGATACATAAAACAAGGGTTTCAAATTAGCTCAGATACCGTTCCATAAACCCAATATGTAATAGACAAGACCTACTCCTTGCTCAGAGAACTGGACTCAACACGCCCTATTCACCGCACAAGAATATATCTGACTAGTAATAATCTTAAAACCTATGTATTGATATCTCTCTGTTAGCGTGTCAAGTGGGTAAAAAGCGGCATAAACACAGCAGTGAAAAGCAGCTAAACCCCATTATAAAAATAAATTACTTTGAAAAACCCATGAAACAAAGACAGTGAAAGAGATAGAAATTCTTACACAATGCGTTCACGGGCTGTGATGCAACCTGGATTGACCATATCTAGACCCACAGCTGGATGAGACATAAGGGTGGACACTCTTGGGGCTGAGAGGTTTGGTGAGGTTGGGTGAGCAAACGCAGACCCTTTAAAGTAATACTGCATGGTACCCATCGCATGGGTCCCAAATCTCCAGGTTCAAGGGCATCTTCCTACATCGAAAACATGCATGAGAAACCCAGAAGATGGTACACCGTGTGATGTGGAAAGGTTTCTAAAACGCACCTCATTTCTCCTCTCCTTGTGGCCGGGTTCGCTATTCCAGCACTTTACTAGCAATCTCCCTACTTGGAGCATCAGCACCTTTAACCTCCTGTCCCGTACAGGTTGCAGTTTGTCCTGAGGATGAACGGGAAGACGTGGAACCAATGAGAGACTAGCTCTTGGTGTTGGGACAGGCACAGGTCACTCTATTTTCCCATCAGGAAGAAGAATTAACCACAGGCTCAGCCTGCCACCCGGAACCAGAACAGGGCCTGAAGCCATCCTGCGCAATTGCGGCCAGCTCCCTAAAAAGCGAGTTGTAAAATGGAGGTTCAGGGCACTGCAATTCACAAACCTGCAGACTTATAAATGATAACTCTCGTCCACAAATATATGGAGGGAAGGCAAAGAAGAGGATTTGAAATCAAGGCAGAATTGCAGGAAACAGATTTCAGGAGGTAGATTCGAATCGCCTTTAAAGCACATGAAAAGCGGCAAAACGTTGACAATGATGCCCTTGGCCAAAAAGGGCGTATGCGTTTTTTCCTGAATATATTCAGGAAAAAACGCATACGCCCTTTTTGGCCAACCAAGCAACCTGGAAAGGCAAATCAGCGCTACAAAGATGTCTCGCTTCCCATCGGTCAAAAGGGCCATGCTGAAAAAAGTGTCAAAATCAGAAATGCAGGACAGGCCATGGAGAAATGGGAGCCTTGTTATGCTGATGGGCGGGATGTAAATTGCCAACAGCCACTCTGGAGAAGTGTACGGTGAGTCCTGAAACATCTAAAAAACAAAGCTTAGAGAGCATAGGGCACTTCCACTCATGGGGTTATAAATTGGGAAAATGAAAAATCAGCAAGACACAAGCACCCCAAAGTTTAGGGCTGCTCTGTTGACAAGGACCTCCACTTCATTCCACCTTCAATATCCCAGGAAAGAGAAAAATGGATAAAGAAGTTGTGGTCCATATGTACAATGGAATATCACTCAGCCATGAAATCAATGTCATAAGGCTAGTAGCAGCATGATGAGTGGATTTAGGTACGACGATTCTAAGTGAAATAAGTCACACAGAAAAGGACACTTCTCATAAGGTATCACTTATAGAGGGAATGTAAAAACCGTTACACTTGAACTGAATTACAAAACAGAACAGAGTCACACATGCAGAAAACACACTATGGCTGCTTAACGGGAAAGGTGAGGTGGGGTGATACATAAAACAAGGGTTTCAAATTAGCTCAGATACCGTTCCATAAACCCAATATGTAATAGACAAGACCTACTCCTTGCTCAGAGAACTGGACTCAACACGCCCTATTCACCGCACAAGAATATATCTGACTAGTAATAATCTTAAAACCTATGTATTGATATCTCTCTGTTACTGTGTCAAGTGGGTAAAAAGCGGCATAAACACAGCAGTGAAAAGCAGCTAAACCCCATTATAAAAATAAATTACTTTGAAAAACCCATGAAACAAAGACAGTGAAAGAGAGAGAAATTCTTACACAATGCGTTCAGGGGCTGTGATGCAACCTGGATTGACCATATCTAGACCCACAGCTGGATGAGACATAAGGGTGGACACTGTTGCGGCTGAGAGGTTTGGTGAGGTTGGGTGAGCAAACGCAGACCCTTTAAAGTAATACTGCATGGTACCCATCGCATGGGTCCCAAATCTCCAGGTTCAAGGGCATCTTCCTACATCGTAAACATGCATGAGATACCCAGAAGATGGTACACCGTGTGATGGGGAAAGGTTTCTAAAACGCACCTCATTTCTCATCTGCCTGTGCCCGGGTTCGCCATTTCAGCCACTTTACTAGCAATCTCCCTCCTTGGAGCATCAGCACCTTTAACCTCCTGTTCCGTACAGGTTGCAATTTGTACTGAGGATGAACGGGAAGACTTGGAACCAATGAAAGACTAGCTCTTGGTGTTGGGACAGGCACAGGTCACTCTATTTTCCCATCAGGAAGAAGAATTAACCACAGGCTCAGCCTGCCCCCCGGAACCAGAACAGGGCCTGAAGCCATCCTGCGCTTTTGCGGCCAGCTCCCTAAAAAGCGAGTTGTAAAATGGAGGTTCAGAGCACTGCAATTCACAAACCTGCAGACTTATAAATGATAACTCTCATCCACAAATATATTGAGGGAAGGCAAAGAAGAGGATTTGAAATCAAGGCAGAATTGCAGGAAACAGATTTCAGGAGGTAGATTCGAATCGCCTTTAAAGCACATGAAAAGCGGCAAAACGTTGACAATGATGCCCTTGGCCAAAAAGGGCGTATGCGTTTTTTCCTGAATATATTCAGGAAAAAACGCATACGCCCTTTTTGGCCAACCAAGCAACCTGGAAAGGCAAATCAGCGCTACAAAGATGTCTCGCTTCCCATCGGTCAAAAGGGCCATGCTGAAAAAAGTGTCAAAATCAGAAATGCACGACAGGCCATGGAGAAATGGGAGCCTTGCTACGCTGATGGGCGGGATGTAAATTGTCAACAGCCACTCTGGAGAAGTGTACGGTGAGTCCTGAAACGTCTAAAAAGTAAAGCTTAGAGAGCATAGGGCACTTCCACTCATGGGGATATAAATTGGGAAAATGAAAAATCAGCAAGACACAAGCACCCCAAAGTTTAGGGCTGCTCTGTTGACAAGGACCTCCACTTCATTCCACCTTCAATATCCCAGGAAAGAGAAAAATGGATAAAGAAGTTGTGGTCCTTATGTACAATGGAATATCACTCAGACATGAAATCAATGTCATAAGGCTAGTAGCAGCATGATGAGTGGATTTAGGTACGACGATTCTAAGTGAAATAAGTCACACAGAAAAGGACACTTCTCATAAGGTATCACTGATAGAGGGAATGTAAAAACCGTTACACTTGAACTGAATTACAAAACAGAACAGAGTCACACATGCAGAAAACACACTATGGCTGCTTAACGGGAAAGGTGAGGTGGGGTGATACATAAAACAAGGGTTTCAAATTAGCTCAGATACCGTTCCATAAACCCAATATGTAATAGACAAGACCTACTCCTTGCTCAGAGAACTGGACTCAACACGCCCTATTCACCGCACAAGAATATATCTGACTAGTAATAATCTTAAAACCTATGTATTGATATCTCTCTGTTAGCGTGTCAAGTGGGTAAAAAGCGGCATAAACACAGCAGTGAAAAGCAGCTAAACCCCATTATAAACATAAATTACTTTGAAAAACCCATGAAACAAAGACAGTGAAAGAGATAGAAATTCTTACACAATGCGTTCACGGGCTGTGATGCAACCTGGATTGACCATATCTAGACCCACAGCTGGATGAGACATAAGGGTGGACACTCTTGGGGCTGAGAGTTTTGGTGAGGTTGGGTGAGCAAACGCAGACCCTTTAAAGTAATACTGCATGGTACCCATCGCATGGGTCCCAAATCTCCAGGTTCAAGGGCATCTTCCTACATCGAAAACATGCATGAGAAACCCAGAAGATGGTACACCGTGTGATGTGGAAAGGTTTCTAAAACGCACCTCATTTCTCCTCTCCTTGTGGCCGGGTTCGCTATTCCAGCACTTTACTAGCAATCTCCCTACTTGGAGAATCAGCACCTTTAACCTCCTGTCCCGTACAGGTTGCAGTTTGTCCTAAGGATGAACGGGAAGACGTGGAACCAATGAGAGACTAGCTCTTGGTGTTGGGACAGGCACAGGTCACTCTATTTTCCCATCAGGAAGAAGAATTAACCACAGGCTCAGCCTGCCACCCGGAACCAGAACAGGGCCTGAAGCCATCCTGCGCAATTGCGGCCAGCTCCCTAAAAAGCGAGTTGTAAAATGGAGGTTCAGGGCACTGCAATTCACAAACCTGCAGACTTATAAATGATAACTCTCATCCACAAATATATTGAGGGAAGGCAAAGAAGAGGATTTGAAATCAAGGCAGAATTGCAGGAAACAGATTTCAGGAGGTAGATTCGAATCGCCTTTAAAGCACATGAAAAGCGGCAAAACGTTGACAATGATGCCCTTGGCCAAAAAGGGCGTATGCGTTTTTTCCTGAATATATTCAGGAAAAAACGCATACGCCCTTTTTGGCCAACCAAGCAACCTGGAAAGGCAAATCAGCGCTACAAAGATGTCTCGCTTCCCATCGGTCAAAAGGGCCATGCTGAAAAAAGTGTCAAAATCAGAAATGCACGACAGGCCATGGAGAAATGGGAGCCTTGCTACGCTGATGGGCGGGATGTAAATTGCCAACAGCCACTCTGGAGAAGCGTACGGTGAGTCCTGAAACATCTAAAAAACAAAGCTTAGAGAGCATAGGGCACTTCCACTCATGGGGGTATAAATTGGGAAAATTAAAAATCAGCAAGACACAAGCACCCCAAAGTTTAGGGCTGCTCTGTTGACAAGGACCTCCACTTCATTCCACCTTCAATATACCAGGAAAGAGAAAAATGGATAAAGAAGTTGTGGTCCATATGTACAATGGAATATCACTCAGCCATGAAATCAATGTCATAAGGCTAGTAGCAGCATGATGAGTGGATTTGGGTACGACGATTCTAAGTGAAATAAGTCACACAGAAAAGGACACTTCTCATAAGGTATCACTTATAGAGGGAATGTAAAAACCGTTACACTTGAACTGAATTACAAAACAGAACAGAGTCACACATGCAGAAAACACACTATGGCTGCTTAACGGGAAAGGTGAGGTGGGGTGATACATAAAACAAGGGTTTCAAATTAGCTCAGATACCGTTCCATAAACCCAATATGTAATAGACAAGACCTACTCCTTGCTCAGAGAACTGGACTCAACACGCCCTATTCACCGCACAAGAATATATCTGACTAGTAATAATCTTAAAACCTATGTATTGATATCTCTCTGTTAGCGTGTCATGTGGGTGTAAAGCGGCATAAACACAGCAGTGAAAAGCAGCTAAACCCCATTATAAAAATAAATTACTTTGAAAAACCCATGAAACAAAGACAGTGAAAGAGATAGAAATTCTTACACAATGCGTTCACGGGCTGTGATGCAACCTGGATTGACCATATCTAGACCCACAGCTGGATGAGACATAAGGGTGGACACTCTTGGGGCTGAGAGGTTTGGTGAGGTTGGGTGAGCAAACGCAGACCCTTTAAAGTAATACTGCATGGTACCCATCGCATGGGTCCCAAATCTCCAGGTTCAAGGGCATCTTCCTACATCGGAAACATGCATGAGAAACCCAGAAGATGGTACACCGTGTGATGTGGAAAGGTTTCTAAAACGCACTTCATTTCTCCTCTCCTTGTGGCCGGGTTCGCTATTCCAGCACTTTACTAGCAATCTCCCTACTTGGAGCATCAGCACCTTTAACCTCCTGTCCCGTACAGGTTGCAGTTTGTCCTGAGCATGAACGGGAAGACGTGGAACCAATGAGAGACTAGCTCTTGGTGTTGGGACAGGCACAGGTCACTCTATTTTCCCATCAGGAAGAAGAATTAACCACAGGCTCAGCCTGCCACCCGGAACCAGAACAGGGCCTGAAGCCATCCTGCGCAATTGCGGCCAGCTCCCTAAAAAGCGAGTTGTAAAATGGAGGTTCAGGGCACTGCAATTCACAAACCTGAACTTATAAATGATAACTCTCATCCACAAATATATTGAGGGAAGGCAAAGAAGAGGATTTGAAATCAAGGCAGAATTGCAGGAAACAGATTTCAGGAGGTAGATTCGAATCGCCTTTAAAGCACATGAAAAGCGGCAAAACGTTGACAATGATGCCCTTGGCCAAAAAGGGCGTATGCGTATATTCAGGAAAAAACGCATACGCACTTTTTGGCCAACCAAGCAACCTGGAAAGGCAAATCAGCGCTACAAAGATGTCTCGCTTCCCATCGGTCAAAAGGGCCATGCTGAAAAAAGTGTCAAAATCAGAAATGCACGACAGGCCATGGAGAAATGGGAGCCTTGCTACGCTGATGGGCGGGATGTAAATTGCCAACAGCCACTCTGGAGAAGCGTACGGTGAGTCCTGAAACATCTAAAAAACAAAGCTTAGAGAGCATAGGGCACTTCCACTCATGGGGGTATAAATTGGGAAAATTAAAAATCAGCAAGACACAAGCACCCCAAAGTTTAGGGCTGCTCTGTTGACAAGGACCTCCACTTCATTCCACCTTCAATATACCAGGAAAGAGAAAAATGGATAAAGAAGTTGTGGTCCATATGTACAATGGAATATCACTCAGCCATGAAATCAATGTCATAAGGCTAGTAGCAGCATGATGAGTGGATTTAGGTACGACGACTCTAAGTGAAATAAGTCACACAGAAAAGGACACTTCTCATAAGGTATCACTTATAGAGGGAATGTAAAAACCGTTACACTTGAACTGAATTACAAAACAGAACAGAGTCACACATGCAGAAAACACACTATGGCTGCTTAACGGGAAAGGTGAGGTGGGGTGATACATAAAACAAGGGTTTCAAATTAGCTCAGATACCGTTCCATAAACCCAATATGTAATAGACAAGACCTACTCCTTGCTCAGAGAACTGGACTCAACACGCCCTATTCACCGCACAAGAATATATCTGACTAGTAATAATCTTAAAACCTATGTATTGATATCTCTCTGTTAGTTTGTCAAGTGGGTAAAAAGCGGCATAAACACAGCAGTGAAAAGCAGCTAAACCCCATTATAAAAATAAATTACTTTGAAAAACCCATGAAACAAAGACAGTGAAAGAGATAGAAATTCTTACACAATGCGTTCACGGGCTGTGATGCAACCTGGATTTACCATATCTAGACCCACAGCTGGATGAGACATAAGGGTGGACACTCTTGGGGCTGAGAGGTTTGGTGAGGTTGGGTGAGCAAACGCAGACCCTTTAAAGTAATACTGCATGGTACCCATCGCATGGGTCCCAAATCTCCAGCTTCAAGGGCATCTTCCTACATCGAAAACATGCATGAGAAACCCAGAAGATGGTACACCGTGTGATGTGGAAAGGTTTCTAAAACGCACCTCATTTCTCATCTCCTTGTGGCCGGGTTCGCTATTCCAGCGCTTTACTAGCAATCTCCCTACTTGGAGCATCAGCACCTTTAACCTCCTGTTCCGTACAGGTTGCAATTTGTACTGAGGATGAACGGGAAGATGTGGAACCAATGAGAGACTAGCTCTTGGTGTTGGGACAGGCACAGGTCACTCTATTTTCCCATCAGGAAGAAGAATTAACCACAGGCTCAGCCTGCCACCCGGAACCAGAACAGGGCCTGAAGCCATCCTGCGCAATTGCGGCCAGCTCCCTAAAAAGCGAGTTGTAAAATGGAGGTTCAGGGCACTGCAATTCACAAACCTGCAGACTTATAAATGATAACTCTCGTCCACAAATATATTGAGGGAAGGCAAAGAAGAGGATTTGAAATCAAGGCAGAATTGCAGGAAACAGATTTCAGGAGGTAGATTCGAATCGCCTTTAAAGCACATGAAAAGCGGCAAAACGTTGACAATGATGCCCTTGGCCAAAAAGGGCGTATGCGTTTTTTCCTGAATATATTCAGGAAAAAACGCATACGCCCTTTTTGGCCAACCAAGCAACCTGGAAAGGCAAATCAGCGCTACAAAGATGTCTCGCTTCCCATCGGTCAAAAGGGCCATGCTGAAAAAAGTGTCAAAATCAGAAATGCAGGACAGGCCATGGAGAAATGGGAGCCTTGCTACGCTGATGGGCGGGATGTAAATTGCCAACAGCCACTCTGGAGAAGCGTACGGTGAGTCCTGAAACATCTAAAAAACAAAGCTTAGAGAGCATAGGGCACTTCCACTCATGGGGGTATAAATTGGGAAAATGAAAAATCAGCAAGACACAAGCACCCCAAAGTTTAGGGCTGCTCTGTTGACAAGGACCTCCACTTCATTCCACCTTCAATATCCCAGGAAAGAGAAAAATGGATAAAGAAGTTGTGGTCCATATGTACAATGGAATATCACTCAGCCATGAAATCAATGTCATAAGGCTAGTAGCAGCATGATGAGTGGATTTAGGTACGACGATTCTAAGTGAAATAAGTCACACAGAAAAGGACACTTCTCATAAGGTATCACTTATAGAGGGAATGTAAAAACCGTTACACTTGAACTGAATTACAAAACAGAACAGAGTCACACATGCAGAAAACACACTATGGCTGCTTAACGGGAAAGGTGAGGTGGGGTGATACATAAAACAAGGGTTTCAAATTAGCTCAGATACCGTTCCATAAACCCAATATGTAATAGACAAGACCTACTCCTTGCTCAGAGAACTGGACTCAACACGCCTTATTCACCGCACAAGAATATATCTGACTAGTAATAATCTTAAAACCTATGTATTGATATCTCTCTGTTAGTGTGTCAAGTGGGTAAAAAGCGGCATAAACACAGCAGTGAAAAGCAGCTAAACCCCATTATAAAAATAAATTACTTTGAAAAACCCATGAAACAAAGACAGTGAAAGAGAGAGAAATTCTTACACAATGCGTTCAGGGGCTGTGATGCAACCTGGATTGACCATATCTAGACCCACAGCTGGATGAGACATAAGGGTGGACACTGTTGCGGCTGAGAGGTTTGGTGAGGTTGGGTGAGCAAACGCAGACCCTTTAAAGTAATACTGCGTGGTACCCATCGCATGGGTCCCAAATCTCCAGGTTCCAGGGCATCTTCCTACATCGAAAACATGCATGAGATACCCAGAAGATGGTACACCGTGTGATGGGGAAAGGTTTCTAAAACGCACCTCATTTCTCATCTGCCTGTGCCCGGGTTCGCCATTCCAGCCACTTTACTAGCAATCTCCCTCCTTGGAGCATCAGCACCTTTAACCTCCTGTTCCGTACAGGTTGCAATTTGTACTGAGGATGAACGGGAAGACGTGGAACCAATGAAAGACTAGCTCTTGGTGTTGGGACAGGCACAGGTCACTCTATTTTCCCATCAGGAAGAAGAATTAACCACAGGATCAGCCTGCCCCCGGGAACCAGAACAGGGCCTGAAGCCATCCTGCGCTTTTGCGGCCAGCTCCCTAAAAAGCGAGTTGTAAAATGGAGGTTCAGGGCACTGCAATTCACAAGCCTGCAGACTTATAAATGATAACTCTCATCCACAAATATATTGAGGGAAGGCAAAGAAGAGGATTTGAAATCAAGGCAGAATTGCAGGAAACAGATTTCAGGAGGTAGATTCGAATCGCCTTTAAAGCACATGAAAAGCGGCAAAGCGTTGACAATGATGCCCTTGGCCAAAAAGGGCGTATGCGTTTTTTCCTGAATATATTCAGGAAAAAACGCATACGCCCTTTTTGGCCAACCAAGCAACCTGGAAAGGCAAATCAGCGCTACAAAGATGTCTCGCTTCCCATCGGTCAAAAGGGCCATGCTGAAAAAAGTGTCAAAACCAGAAATGCAGGACAGGCCATGGAGAAATGGGAGCCTTGCTACACTGATGGGCGGGATGTAAATTGTCAACAGCCACTCTGGAGAAGTGTACAGTGAGTCCTGAAACGTCTAAAAAGCAAAGCTTAGAGAGCATAGGGCACTTCCACTCATGGGGATATAAATTGGGAAAATGAAAAATCAGCAAGACACAAGCACCCCAAAGTTTAGGGCTGCTCTGTTGACAAGGACCTCCACTTCATTCCACCTTCAATATCCCAGGAAAGAGAAAAATGGATAAAGAAGTTGTGGTCCTTATGTACAATGGAATATCACTCAGCCATGAAATCAATGTCATAAGGCTAGTAGCAGCATGATGAGTGGATTTAGGTACGACGATTCTAAGTGAAATAAGTCACACAGAAAAGGACACTTCTCATAAGGTATCACTTATAGAGGGAATGTAAAAACCGTTACACTTGAACTGAATTACAAAACAGAACAGAGTCACACATGCAGAAAACACACTATGGCTGCTTAACGGGAAAGGTGAGGTGGGGTGATACATAAAACAAGGTTTTCAAATTAGCTCAGATACCATTCCATAAACCCAATATGTAATAGACAAGACCTACATCTTGCTCAGAGAACTGGACTCAACACGCCCTATTCACCGCACAAGAATCTATCTGACTAGTAATAATCTTAAAACCTATGTATTGATATCTCTGTTAGTGTGTCAAGTGGGTGTAAAGCGGCATAAACACAGCAGTGAAAAGCAGCTAAACCCCATTATAAAAATAAATTACTTTGAAAAACCCATGAAACAAAGACAGTGAAAGAGATAGAAATTCTTACACAATGCGTTCACGGGCTGTGATGCAACCTGGATTGACCATATCTAGACCCACAGCTGGATGAGACATAAGGGTGGACACTCTTGGGGCTGAGAGGTTTGGTGAGGTTGGGTGAGCAAACGCAGACCCTTTAAAGTAATACTGCGTGGTACCCATCTCATGGGTCCCAAATCTCCAGGTTCAAGGGCATCTTCCTACATTGAAAACATGCATGAGAAACCCAGAAGATGGTACACCGTGTGATGTGGAAAGGTTTGTAAAACGCACCTCATTTCTCATCTCCTTGTGGCTGGGTTCGCTATTCCAGCCGCTTTACTAGCAATCTACCTACTTGGAGCATCAGCACCTTTAACCTCCTGTTCCGTACAGGTTGCAATTTGTCCTGAGGATGAACGGGAAGACGTGGAACCAATGAGAGACTAGCTCTTGGTGTTGGGACAGGCACAGGTCACTCTATTTTCCCATCAGGAAGAAGAATTAACCACAGAATCAGCCTGCCCCCGGGAACCAGAACAGGGCCTGAAGCCATCCTGCGCTTTTGCGGCCAGCTCCCTAAAAAGCGAGTTGTAAAATGGAGGTTCAGGGCACTGCAATTCACAAACCTGCAGACTTATAAATGATAACTCTCATCCACAAATATATTGAGGGAAGGCAAAGAAGAGGATTTGAAATCAAGGCAGAATTGCAGGAAACAGATTTCAGGAGGTAGATTCGAATCGCCTTTAAAGCACATGAAAAGCGGCAAAACGTTGACAATGATGCCCTTGGCCAAAAAGGGCGTATGCGTTTTTCCCTGAATATATTCAGGAAAAAACGCATACGCCCTTTTTGGCCAACCAAGCAACCTGGAAAGGCAAATCAGCGCTACAAAGATGTCTCGCTTCCCATCGGTCAAAAGGGCCATGCTGAAAAAAGTGTCAAAACCAGAAATGCAGGACAGGCCATGGAGAAATGGGAGCCTTGCTACACTGATGGGCGGGATGTAAATTGTCAACAGCCACTCTGGAGAAGTGTACGGTGAGTCCTGAAACGTCTAAAAAGCAAAGCTTAGAGAGCATAGGGCACTTCCACTCATGGGGATATAAATTGGGAAAATGAAAAATCAGCAAGACACAAGCACCCCAAAGTTTAGGGCTGCTCTGTTGACAAGGACCTCCACTTCATTCCACCTTCAATATCCCAGGAAAGAGAAAAATGGATAAAGAAGTTGTGGTCCTTATGTACAATGGAATATCACTCAGCCATGAAATCAATGTCATAAGGCTAGTAGCAGCATGATGAGTGGATTTAGGTACGACGATTCTAAGTGAAATAAGTCACACAGAAAAGGACACTTCTCATAAGGTATCACTTATAGAGGGAATGTAAAAACCGTTACACTTGAACTGAATTACAAAACAGAACAGAGTCACACATGCAGAAAACACACTATGGCTGCTTAACGGGAAAGGTGAGGTGGGGTGATACATAAAACAAGGTTTTCAAATTAGCTCAGATACCATTCCATAAACCCAATATGTAATAGACAAGACCTACTCCTTGCTCAGAGAACTGGACTCAACACGCCCTATTCACCGCACAAGAATCTATCTGACTAGTAATAATCTTAAAACCTATGTATTGATATCTCTGTTAGTGTGTCAAGTGGGTGTAAAGCGGCATAAACACAGCAGTGAAAAGCAGCTAAACCCCATTATAAAAATAAATTACTTTCAAAAACCCATGAAACAAAGACAGTGAAAGAGATAGAAATTCTTACACAATGCGTTCACGGGCTGTGATGCAACCTGGATTGACCATATCTAGACCCACAGCTGGATGAGACATAAGGGTGGACACTCTTGGGGCTGAGAGGTTTGGTGAGGTTGGGTGAGCAAACGCAGACCCTTTAAAGTAATACTGCGTGGTACCCATCTCATGGGTCCCAAATCTCCAGGTTCAAGGGCATCTTCCTACATCGAAAACATGCATGAGAAACCCAGAAGATGGTACACCGTGTGATGTGGAAAGGTTTCTAAAACGCACCTCATTTCTCATCTCCTTGTGGCCGGGTTCGCTATTCCAGCCGCTTTACTAGCAATCTCCCTACTTGGAGCATCAGCACCTTTAACCTCCTGTTCTGTACAGGTTGCAATTTGTCCTGAGGATGAACGGGAAGACGTGGAACCAATGAGAGACTAGCTCTTGGTGTTGGGACAGGCACAGGTCACTCTATTTTCCCATCAGGAAGAAGAATTAACCACAGGCTCAGCCTGCCACCCGGAACCAGAACAGGGCCTGAAGCCATCCTGCGCAATTGCGGCCAGCTCCCTAAAAAGCGAGTTGTAAAATGGAGGTTCAGGGCACTGCAATTCACAAACCTGCAGACTTATAAATGATAACTCTCATCCACAAATATATTGAGGGAAGGCAAAGAAGAGGATTTGAAATCAAGGCAGAATTGCAGGAAACAGATTTCAGGAGGTAGATTCGAATCGCCTTTAAAGCACATGAAAAGCGGCAAAACGTTGACAATGATGCCCTTAGCCAAAAAGGGCGTATGCGTTTTTTCCTGAATATATTCAGGAAAAAACGCATACGCCCTTTTTGGCCAACCAAGCAACCTGGAAAGGCAAATCAGCGCTACAAAGATGTCTCGCTTCCCATCGGTCAAAAGGGCCATGCTGAAAAATGTGTCAAAACCAGAAATGCAGGACAGGCCATGGAGAAATGGGAGCCTTGCTACACTGATGGGCGGGATGTAAATTGTCAACAGCCACTCTGGAGAACTGTACGGTGAGTCCTGAAACGTCTGAAAAGCAAAGCTTAGAGAGCATAGGGCACTTCCACTCATGGGGGTATAAATTGGGAAAATTAAAATTCAGCAAGACACAAGCACCCCAAAGTTTAGGACTGCTCTGTTGACAAGGACCTCCACTTCATTCCACCTTCAATATCCCAGGAAAGAGAAAAATGGATAAAGAAGTTGTGGTCCTTATGTACAATGGAATATCACTCAGCCATGAAATCAATGTCATAAGGCTAGGAGCAGCATGATGAGTGGATTTAGGTACGACGATTCTAAGTGAAATAAGTCACACAGAAAAGGACACTTCTCATAAGGTATCACTTATAGAGGGAATG
Source organism: Balaenoptera borealis (assembly GCF_965194805.1). Classification (NCBI taxonomy): domain Eukaryota; kingdom Metazoa; phylum Chordata; class Mammalia; order Artiodactyla; family Balaenopteridae; genus Balaenoptera; species Balaenoptera borealis. The sequence goes on from NW_028123988.1 coordinate 1,194,777, forward strand.
TAAAAACCGTTACACTTGAACTGAATTACAAAACAGAACAGAGTCACACATGCAGAAAACACACTATGGCTGCTTAACGGGAAAGGTGAGGTGGGGTGATACATAAAACAAGGGTTTCAAATTAGCTCAGATACCGTTCCATAAACCCAATATGTAATAGACAAGACCTACTCCTTGCTCAGAGAACTGGACTCAACACGCCCTATTCACCGCACAAGAATATATCTGACTAGTAATAATCTTAAAAGCTATGTATTGATATCTCTCTGTTAGTGTGTCAAGTGGGTGTAAAGCGGCATAAACACAGCAGTGAAAAGCAGCTAAACCCCATTATAAAAATAAATTACTTTGAAAAACCCATGAAACAAAGACAGTGAAAGAGAGAGAAATTCTTACACAATGCGTTCAGGGGCTGTGATGCAACCTGGATTGACCATATCTAGACCCACAGCTGGATGAGACATAAGGGTGGACACTGTTGCGGCTGAGAGGTTTGGTGAGGTTGGGTGAGCAAACGCAGACCCTTTAAAGTAATACTGCGTGGTACCCATCGCATGGGTCCCAAATCTCCAGGTTCCAGGGCATCTTCCTACATCGAAAACATGCATGAGATACCCAGAAGATGGTACACCGTGTGATGGGGAAAGGTTTCTAAAACGCACCTCATTTCTCATCTGCCTGTGCCCGGGTTCGCCATTCCAGCCACTTTACTAGCAATCTCCCTCCTTGGAGCATCAGCACCTTTAACCTCCTGTTCCGTACAGGTTGCAATTTGTACTGAGGATGAACGGGAAGACGTGGAACCAATGAAAGACTAGCTCTTGGTGTTGGGACAGGCACAGGTCACTCTATTTTCCCATCAGGAAGAAGAATTAACCACAGGATCAGCCTGCCCCCGGGAACCAGAACAGGGCCTGAAGCCATCCTGCGCTTTTGCGGCCAGCTCCCTAAAAAGCGAGTTGTAAAATGGAGGTTCAGGGCACTGCAATTCACAAACCTGCAGACTTATAAATGATAACTCTCATCCACAAATATATTGAGGGAAGGCAAAGAAGAGGATTTGAAATCAAGGCAGAATTGCAGGAAACAGATTTCAGGAGGTAGATTCGAATCGCCTTTAAAGCACATGAAAAGCGGCAAAGCGTTGACAATGATGCCCTTGGCCAAAAAGGGCGTATGCGTTTTTTCCTGAATATATTCAGGAAAAAACGCATACGCCCTTTTTGGCCAACCAAGCAACCTGGAAAGGCAAATCAGCGCTACAAAGATGTCTCGCTTCCCATCGGTCAAAAGGGCCATGCTGAAAAAAGTGTCAAAACCAGAAATGCAGGACAGGCCATGGAGAAATGGGAGCCTTGCTACACTGATGGGCGGGATGTAAATTGTCAACAGCCACTCTGGAGAAGTGTACAGTGAGTCCTGAAACGTCTAAAAAGCAAAGCTTAGAGAGCATAGGGCACTTCCACTCATGGGGATATAAATTGGGAAAATGAAAAATCAGCAAGACACAAGCACCCCAAAGTTTAGGACTGCTCTGTTGACAAGGACCTCCACTTCATTCCACCTTCAATATCCCAGGAAAGAGAAAAATGGATAAAGAAGTTGTGGCCCTTATGTACAATGGAATATCACTCAGCCATGAAATCAATGTCATAAGGCTAGGAGCAGCATGATGAGTGGATTTAGGTACGACGATTCTAAGTGAAATAAGTCACACAGAAAAGGACACTTCTCATAAGGTATCACTTATAGAGGGAATGTAAAAACCGTTACACTTGAACTGAATTACAAAACAGAACAGAGTCACACATGCAGAAAACACACTATGGCTGCTTAACGGGAAAGGTGAGGTGGGGTGATACATAAAACAAGGGTTTCAAATTAGCTCAGATACCGTTCCATAAACCCAATATGTAATAGACAAGACCTACTCCTTGCTCAGAGAACTGGACTCAACACGCCCTATTCACCGCACAAGAATATATCTGACTAGTAATAATCTTAAAAGCTATGTATTGATATCTCTCTGTTAGTGTGTCAAGTGGGTGTAAAGCGGCATAAACACAGCAGTGAAAAGCAGCTAAACCCCATTATAAAAATAAATTACTTTGAAAAACCCATGAAACAAAGACAGTGAAAGAGAGAGAAATTCTTACACAATGCGTTCAGGGGCTGTGATGCAACCTGGATTGACCATATCTAGACCCACAGCTGGATGAGACATAAGGGTGGACACTGTTGCGGCTGAGAGGTTTGGTGAGGTTGGGTGAGCAAACGCAGACCCTTTAAAGTAATACTGCGTGGTACCCATCTCATGGGTCCCAAATCTCCATGTTCCAGGGCATCTTCCTACATCGAAAACATGCATGAGATACCCAGAAGATGGTACACCGTGTGATGGGGAAAGGTTTCTAAAACGCACCTCATTTCTCATCTGCCTGTGCCCGGGTTCGCCATTCCAGCCACTTTACTAGCAATCTCCCTCCTTGGAGCATCAGCACCTTTAACCTCCTGTTCCGTACAGGTTGCAATTTGTACTGAGGATGAACGGGAAGACGTGGAACCAATGAAAGACTAGCTCTTGGTGTTGGGACAGGCACAGGTCACTCTATTTTCCCATCAGGAAGAAGAATTAACCACAGGATCAGCCTGCCCCCGGGAACCAGAACAGGGCCTGAAGCCATCCTGCGCTTTTGCGGCCAGCTCCCTAAAAAGCGAGTTGTAAAATGGAGGTTCAGGGCACTGCAATTCACAAACCTGCAGACTTATAAATGATAACTCTCATCCACAAATATATTGAGGGAAGGCAAAGAAGAGGATTTGAAATCAAGGCAGAATTGCAGGAAACAGATTTCAGGAGGTAGATTCGAATCGCCTTTAAAGCACATGAAAAGCGGCAAAGCGTTGACAATGATGCCCTTGGCCAAAAAGGGCGTATGCGTTTTTTCCTGAATATATTCAGGAAAAAACGCATACGCCCTTTTTGGCCAACCAAGCAACCTGGAAAGGCAAATCAGCGCTACAAAGATGTCTCGCTTCCCATCGGTCAAAAGGGCCATGCTGAAAAAAGTGTCAAAACCAGAAATGCAGGACAGGCCATGGAGAAATGGGAGCCTTGCTACACTGATGGGCGGGATGTAAATTGTCAACAGCCACTCTGGAGAAGTGTACAGTGAGTCCTGAAACGTCTAAAAAGCAAAGCTTAGAGAGCATAGGGCACTTCCACTCATGGGGATATAAATTGGGAAAATGAAAAATCAGCAAGACACAAGCACCCCAAAGTTTAGGGCTGCTCTGTTGACAAGGACCTCCACTTCATTCCACCTTCAATATCCCAGGAAAGAGAAAAATGGATAAAGAAGTTGTGGTCCTTATGTACAATGGAATATCACTCAGCCATGAAATCAATGTCATAAGGCTAGTAGCAGCATGATGAGTGGATTTAGGTACGACGATTCTAAGTGAAATAAGTCACACAGAAAAGGACACTTCTCATAAGGTATCACTTATAGAGGGAATGTAAAAACCGTTACACTTGAACTGAATTACAAAACAGAACAGAGTCACACATGCAGAAAACACACTATGGCTGCTTAACGGGAAAGGTGAGGTGGGGTGATACATAAAACAAGGTTTTCAAATTAGCTCAGATACCATTCCATAAACCCAATATGTAATAGACAAGACCTACTCCTTGCTCAGAGAACTGGACTCAACACGCCCTATTCACCGCACAAGAATCTATCTGACTAGTAATAATCTTAAAACCTATGTATTGATATCTCTGTTAGTGTGTCAAGTGGGTGTAAAGCGGCATAAACACAGCAGTGAAAAGCAGCTAAACCCCATTATAAAAATAAATTACTTTGAAAAACCCATGAAACAAAGACAGTGAAAGAGATAGAAATTCTTACACAATGCGTTCACGGGCTGTGATGCAACCTGGATTGACCATATCTAGACCCACAGCTGGATGAGACATAAGGTTGGACACTCTTGGGGCTGAGAGGTTTGGTGAGGTTGGGTGAGCAAACGCAGACCCTTTAAAGTAATACTGCGTGGTACCCATCTCATGGGTCCCAAATCTCCAGGTTCAAGGGCATCTTCCTACATTGAAAACATGCATGAGAAACCCAGAAGATGGTACACCGTGTGATGTGGAAAGGTTTGTAAAACGCACCTCATTTCTCATCTCCTTGTGGCTGGGTTCGCTATTCCAGCCGCTTTACTAGCAATCTACCTACTTGGAGCATCAGCACCTTTAACCTCCTGTTCCGTACAGGTTGCAATTTGTCCTGAGGATGAACGGGAAGACGTGGAACCAATGAGAGACTAGCTCTTGGTGTTGGGACAGGCACAGGTCACTCTATTTTCCCATCAGGAAGAAGAATTAACCACAGGATCAGCCTGCCCCCGGGAACCAGAACAGGGCCTGAAGCCATCCTGCGCTTTTGCGGCCAGCTCCCTAAAAAGCGAGTTGTAAAATGGAGGTTCAGGGCACTGCAATTCACAAACCTGCAGACTTATAAATGATAACTCTCATCCACAAATATATTGAGGGAAGGCAAAGAAGAGGATTTGAAATCAAGGCAGAATTGCAGGAAACAGATTTCAGGAGGTAGATTCGAATCGCCTTTAAAGCACATGAAAAGCGGCAAAACGTTGACAATGATGCCCTTGGCCAAAAAGGGCGTATGCGTTTTTTCCTGAATATATTCAGGAAAAAACGCATACGCCCTTTTTGGCCAACCAAGCAACCTGGAAAGGCAAATCAGCGCTACAAAGATGTCTCGCTTCCCATCGGTCAAAAGGGCCATGCTGAAAAAAGTGTCAAAACCAGAAATGCAGGACAGGCCATGGAGAAATGGGAGCCTTGCTACACTGATGGGCGGGATGTAAATTGTCAACAGCCACTCTGGAGAAGTGTACGGTGAGTCCTGAAACGTCTAAAAAGCAAAGCTTAGAGAGCATAGGGCACTTCCACTCATGGGGATATAAATTGGGAAAATGAAAAATCAGCAAGACACAAGCACCCCAAAGTTTAGGGCTGCTCTGTTGACAAGGACCTCCACTTCATTCCACCTTCAATATCCCAGGAAAGAGAAAAATGGATAAAGAAGTTGTGGTCCTTATGTACAATGGAATATCACTCAGACATGAAATCAATGTCATAAGGCTAGTAGCAGCATGATGAGTGGATTTAGGTACGACGATTCTAAGTGAA